>NC_083882.1:30622750-31245500 GCF_032452875.1 Bos javanicus
GCATCACCGACTCAATGGACATGAGTGTGAGTAAACTCGGGAAGTTGGTGATAGACAAGGAGGCCTGGCGTGCTGCGGTCCATGGAGTCGCAAAGAGTCGGACAGGACTCAGCAACTGAACTGAACTGAATTTTTCTGCTCCTCGACTTTCAGTGTTACAGTAAGAGTCAAAAAGAGGTAGCTGATGTGAAAGAGTTTTGTCAACTGGAGAACATCATAAAAATGAGAAGCATTTGTAGGAGAGGCTGGGGAAATCCTTGTGGAATTAGATTCAATTCTCTCCTTATCAGAAACCTAGCTGAGAGTGGTGGTAGGGGAGGGACGAGAAGACGGGCACAGAGGGTACTGTCTGCTCTTCTTGGGCACCTTAGAACAGGGATAAGAGGTTACAGGAAGTTCGGCCAAGGCAAGGCAGTGAGTTGGAAGAGCTCCTTTCCAGGTGCACCTTCTAGACACAGGCCCTGCCCTCGAGCTCCCTCGCCAGGTGTCAAAGCCGAGTAATACCTCTGGTCTCTCACTTTCCTTTCTGATGGCAGGGTAGGTAGAACATAGTTACTTCAAAGATTGCCTTTCCTCCTGATCCTCTTCTTACCCTGGTTAATCTCCACCAGAAGGTATTTGAGCTCCTCTGATGTCTCCAGTCCCCAGGGATAGCAATTTATACAGGAATTGTGGAGTGACACCCTTGAGGGGGAGCACTTTCTTCTTCCCCAGTGGATCACATGTGATACACAGATGTACACACACAGAGACACAGATACAGAAACACACACACACACACACACACACACACACACACACACACACCTTGGAAACCTTTTTGAAAAACATTTAGCACCTCACGAGGCTTTTAATGGGCGTTATCTCATTGAATCCTCACCACCACCACGGGAAGAGATTAAATAAGGTATTATTATCCCCATTTCACAGAGAAGAAAGCAGGGGCTCAGAGAATGGAAACACCCTACCCAAGAGTGGACAGTTAATCAGCAGTCTTCCGACAGGATACCGTGAGTTTTCTCTGCTCCCCTCCTGGCCCCATCAGAGCAGGCAGGGTTTAAGATCAAAGGCCTTAGGTGAGGATAAAAAGATGCTGGGATGAAGGGAGATAAACTCCAGCCCCAAGTCAGCAGCTTCCCCCAGCATCCTCCTTTTCTTATTTCCTGGCCTCCTCCCCCTTGGGATGAGGACTCTCAGGACAGTTTCCTGGTATGAGAATCTTCTCATGGCAGCCTGGGAAGACTTACACTGACCCCAGAAACCCAGAAAGGGCCAGTTCCTCCCCGTGTTAGACTTTGCACAGCCCTAGAAGTCAGCAGATGAAAGGGAAACCTTAGGATATTTGATGTGTTGCAACAGTGGAACAGACTCCAAATTGTCTTGGCAAGATCAAACCTCAAGGCTACGTAGGTAATTCCATCCTGAGGAATGTCTCCTGTTTCTTTGTTCTGGTTTTCACTTCTAATTTGAGGCAACAGGATAAACAAGCAAACAAAAGTGTTCATGCAAATCTCAGAGTCTTAGGGAAGGGGACACCTTGGGCTCTGACATTCTCTGCATTTTTTGTCCCTTAGCTTTAGGAAGCTGTAATTGCCCGTTGAGGGCCAGATTGCCTGTGTCCAAAACAAAGCCATCTCTGTGGGGTCTGAAGTCTGGACAGAAGTATAGGGGATGTTGGTGGGGTGCTCAAGCCCACCTTTGCCTGATTGTCTCCAGGGTTAGGTGAAGGCTCTGGGTGCCATCCATTCTCTCTCCCTTCCTCACAGGTGCATTGGGAAAGGCATCTGTACAGACCGAAGACCCTGATGTCCTGTCCAGTGTCCCATATTCGAATCCTCTTTATGCTCCAGTTAAACTGTTGAGTATTGTAAAAATTATATACCCCTCTGTAAGCAATTCTTTGCCAGTGACTGGATTCATCTTTTGTTGGGACTATTTGTGCTGTTGTCGGAGCCTGGTGGGCTGCCGTCTATGGGGTCGCACAGAGTCAGACATGACTGAAGCCACTTAGCAGCAGCAGCAGCAGCAGCATAGAGTTAAACTATTTGGAGGGGCTGCTGTAAGAAAGTGGAATCTTACCAGGAGACAGTGGGTAGTGCTGCTATCAAAGAAAAAGAGGGTCTTTCTACAAGAAACCTGCAACTATGCGGGAGACTTGGGAGCACAAGACAGGTCTGGATATTGAGGATCGTAAGTGTCTTACCTGGGCTCTACTGGGTGATGGTCATTAAAATGATGTCTGCCCCTTGGGGGCAAATTCAGAGAGATGGAACTCTTGGGGCCAGTGAAGATGGGGTACAGCCTCCAAGGCCGCTAACAGCTGGTAAACCAGATGGGCCAGCTGCGCCACAGTCTCTACGCTTTCCCCTTTTGCTATTTTTTAGTTTCTTGTAAAGTATTATTTGAACCAAGTTCCAACTTTGTCATCCTTCTGCCATGGGGGAGAAAGAGGAGAATTCCATTCCTCCCCTGAGGCTAAGTGTTAAGAGAAAGCAGACTAGTGTTAGCAGCAGTCTTAGAGAAAGATCCCCAAAGGAAGATGACTTGAAGACAGAGAGACGAGACACATGGGCCGTCCTCCCATCATACCAAGAAAATCCCTTCTCTTAGCGACTTTGAAGGTTCTTCATCATAATTTCATTAAATAAAGATGGCATTTATTTTTTGTAATAAAAATATTAAAAGTCCATTCAGAATGATTCCCTTCTTGAACAAAGGGCCACTTGAACATGGAGGGGCTAAGGGTGAGACCCCTGACCGATATGCTGGTTTTCAAACTTTTATGTCAGCAGCGGAAACCTCTCCTTTTATAAAAGTCTTCTATGGGATATCAAGACATAAAACTGATAAAAGCAGAGATGTTCTGGTTAAAGAGAGAAATGAGAAAAGCCTTTTCCATGTGGACCCTTTCCACTCCTACTCCACCCCAGAGCGTCCTTTGAGGCCCTTCTCCAGAATCCAAGGGATTCTTGACAAGCATTGCACGTGTGTGCTAAGTTGCTCAGTCATGTCCGACTCTTTGCGACCCCAGTGGAGAAGGGGGTTGATTGTAGCCCATCAGACTCCTCTGCCCATAGGCTCCTCAGGCAAGAGTACTGGAGTGGGATGCTAAGCTCTCCTCCAGGGTATCTTCCCAACCCAGAGATAGAACCCATGTCTCTTATGTCTCCTGCATTGGCAAGCAGGTTCTTTACCACTAGCGCCATCTGGGAGGTTTATTCAAACCCTCCATTTATAGATAAGGAAAACTAAGTCCAGAGAGGTGAGGTAACCTGCCCAAGGACACACAGCAGGTTAGTATACAAGTGGGAATCTGGCCCAAGGGTTTCGAAGTAGAGTTTCCCAAATGGTGGGTCATGGCACATTGATGTGTTGCTATTGGATCTCAAAGTTCTGCAGACTCATAAGCGGGGGATGGAGGCTGTTGGAGTGCCCTAGCAAGGTTCCTTGGAGCATAGCAGGAATGGAGCAGAGAAGGATGGTGTATCCTACGATCCCACTTGGCAGCACCCCTGAGCAACTCCATCACATGCTGTTGCATAGTGAGGTACCAAACATGGAGCCAGAGATGCTCCCACACCTAGATGCCTACTTACTTTGCCAGCTCAGAACAGGCCACTGCCCTTTAGCTGCTGGAGGACTTTTGGCTCCAAGTGCTCACGTGCATGGTGCTGGGGGTAGAGGGGGGTGGGGCAGGGAGGCTGGGGTTGGGGGTGGTTGCTGGTAGAGGTAGCTCTAGGCAGTGGCCCAGCTCTCTATCTTCATGAGTATCAAATACTTCTAAACATTTACAGCTTCTGTGCCCTTTTAGCAGCATCCGAGCTAGCTTCAGGGTGACTGTGCCAACAATGCACACACCTGCTACAAATTAGAGCCTCAGCATTATTTTAAAATATGTGATATAAAAAAGCTGATAGCATTCAAATCCATTAGCATTATCACAAGATATTTTAACATTACATTTGTCAATGAAAGAAAAGGAAGAGCTCTGAGATTCTTTAAATATAATTTCAACTGCTGTACAGTTTTGAATGTGACTTTGGCACATAAAGTTTCTTGTCAATGGGGATTATCAAGAATTTGAAGAGATCATATTGAAAGCCTGGAACAAGAATTACACGGAGCCATTTCAAACATAAAACTAGATATTAAAAATTATGTTCATGGAAATAATATTAAGTTATCATTTAAAATTAGAAATGTTTTCCAATCTCTGGAATCTAAATTCTATGCAAACTTAAATGTTTAATATTATCTCTAATAGTTTGTATTTTTATTCACTCCTCCAGCAATAATTTGAGAGCCAGGTAATAGTCTAGCTCTGTGGAATATACCCCTCAACAGAAAAACACCTCTGTCATCATGGAGCTGACAGTCTAATGGAGAGAGATGAAGAATAAATAATATTAGGACATATGAGGTAAGGAGTACTATGGGAAAAATTGAGAAGGATAAAATAGGTTGGAAAAATAAGATGGTAAGGACAGGTCTTATTGAGAAGGTGACATTTGTGCAAAGATTTGGAGGAGGTGAGGAACTAAGTGATAAAGACGTCTGGGGAAAAGTATTCAGACAGAAGAAAGAATAAGTGCAAAGACCCCAAGACAGAACAAGCTTGACACATTCAAAGAATAGCACAGAGGCCATTTTGGCTGGAGAGGAGTAAGCGTGGAAGAGAGTAGTGGAGGTCGGGGAGACGATGGAGACCAGGTTATGTAGGGGCTTGCAGGACATTTTAAAAACATTGCTCTTGACTCTGAGAGAACTGTGGATATCATACAGGATTTCCAGCAGAAGGATGATGCTACGTGATAAGCTTTTTAAGGATTAATCCAGCCCTTGACTTGAGAAAACTAGCAGGGGGGACTAGTTAGGACACCACTGTGTGAATCCAAAGGAGAGGTGACTTATGGACTACATTCTAAAGTTAGAGGTCAGGGACTTCCCTGGTGGTCCAGTGGTTAAGACTTCGCCTCTCAGTGCAGAGGCCGTGAGTTTGATCCCTGGTCTGGGAACTAAGATTCCATATGTCTTGTGCCCAAAAGGCCAAAACACAAAACAGAAGCAATACTGTGACATATTCAATGACAACTTTAAAATTTTAGAAAGTAAAGTTAGTGGTCAGAGAGCTTTCTGATGTAAAATACATACATACATATCACAAAACATATGTAGAATATGTGGAAGATGCATCTATGAAAGAGTTAAAGATGACTACAAAGATTCTGACCTGAGGAATCAGAAGGCTAAACAGGACCCTGAGTTGGGAGAGACAGGAGCTGCTAGTGGTAAAGAATCTGCCTGACCATGTAGGAGACATAAGAGACCCCAGTTTAATCCCCGGGTCAGGAAGATCCCCTGGAGGATGGCATAGCAACCCTCAACCCACTCCAGTATTCTTGCCTGGAGAATCCCATGGACAGAAGAGGCTGATGGGCTACAGTCCATAGGGTCACAAAGAGTTGAACGTGACTGAAGCCACTCAGCACGTACACATGTAGGTAGGGGAAGTTGCTGGTAATGGTGGGGAGACCAGGTGTTCAGATATAGATACGCTATTTCTGAGGGATCTGTTATATACATCTAAGTGGAAATGTCAAGGAGGCAGTTGGATACAAAAGCCTGGAGTACAGGGGCATTTTATTATATTTTTATCATAATGATAATATGTAAACAAAGTATAATGAGCTTTTCTCCTCCAAACCCTGTATCTTTTTATATGTCTATATCAATCTCTCTCCCTCTCTCACATTTATCCCAGTTTATCCCAGTGAGCCATCAAGTATTATCATTTTCTTTGGAAAGTTTGGGAAGCCTGGTCCTAAGAGTAAGGATCTCTGGCCTGAGAAGCTAAGAACCCTGAGTTCTAATTTTGCTTCCTTGGTATACAGAGGCATCTATTCTGATTGGCCAGATGCCAGTCCTTCATGGCAAATAGATGGGGAAACAATGGAAACAGTGACAGACTTTATTTTCTTGGGCTTCAAAATCACTGCAGATGGTGACTGCAGCCATGAAATTAAAAGACGCTTGCTCCTTGGAAGAAAAACTATGACTAACCTGGACAGCATATTAAAAAGCAGAGACATTACTTTACTGACAAAGGTCTGTCTAATCAAAGCTATGGTTCTTCCAGTAGTCATGTATGGATGTGAGAGTTGGACTATAAAGAAAGCTGAGTGCTGAAGAATTGATGCTTTTGAACTGTAAAGCTGGAAAGTTTCTTGAGAATCTCTTGTACTGCAAGGAAATCAAACCAGTCAATCCTAAAGGAAATCAGTCCTGAATATTCATTGGTAGGACTGATGTTGAAGTTGACTTTGGCCACCTGATGCAAAGAACTGACTCATTAGAAAAGACTCTAATGCTGGAAAAGATTGAAGGCAGGAGGAGAAGGGGACGATAAAGGATGAGATGGTTGGATGGCATCACTGACTCGATTGACACGAGTTTGAGCAAGCTCTGGGAGTTGGTGATGGACAGGGAGGCCTGGCGTTCTGCAGTCCATGGGGTCACAAAGAGTTGGACATGACTGAGCAACTGAACTGAACTGAATTCTGATTGGCCAGAGTCAGTAGCCTGCCAGTTGTTAATATTTCAGACTGCACCCCAGGTGGTGGCAGAAAGAGCACGTGATTTAGAGCTAGGAACACCTGCCTTTGGACTTGCTTACACTCTTACCAGCTGTGTGATGATTGGGAACATTGATTTGGTTTGCCAGTTCACTGATTGTTGGCCCCCAATGTTGGAACCTCCTTTTTTATTGGGGAACCCATAAGTAATTCTTGGTACAAGTCAGGAGCAAGGGTGTAGATACACGGCTTACCAACCCTCAGATGATACCACTTTGGAATTCAGGTTTTAAGATAGGAATATAAAAGCACAGGAAGAGTTTGAAATGCATTTTGGTGGTAGTGGCCAAACTGGCATCACCCAGTGTAAAGTGTGGTCTCCCAACTCCTAACTCCAGGCTCCTGGTGTGTTCCTGATCCACACTCTGCCATCTTGATTCATATACGTGTTCTAAGCTTCACATACATTCTGTGAGCTGTTGAATTGCTGTCGTTTAGTCGCTGAGTCATGTCTGACTATTTTGTGACCCCATGGACTGTAGCTCGCCAGGCTCCTCTGTCCATGGGATTTCCCAGGAAAAAATACTGGAGTGGGTTTCCCTTTCCTTCTCCCCGGGATCATTCCAAAATAGGGATTGGACTTGTGTCTCCTGCATTGGTAGGTGGATTCTTTACCACTGAGTCACCAGGGAAGCACGAGATTTCAATAGCTCACCCAAAAGTTCCTCTTCTGTTTGAGTTGGCTAGAGTCAGGTTTTGTTGCTTACAGTCATGAACTCTGACTGAAAAGCTGACCTAGCTGACCTAGTAAGCAGGCTACTTACCTTCCCTGAGTCTGTTTTCTCTTGTTCTCAGTTATCTTTAAATAGAGATAGTATCTGTTACACAGCATTCAATGAGACAACAAAATTTCAAACACCTAGCATAGTACTTGGCAAACAGCAGATACTTACACAATGTTAGTTCCCAAGCTCTTTCCCTTGGCTGGCCTTGGTTGCTTCATCTTGAGAATGGAGATGACAGAGAATGCTAATTCATCTCATTCTCCTGAAACCTCTCAAGGGGACAGCGGACTAGTACATAAGGTCACAAAACACGGGCTGCTTAAAAGGCTAGAGAATTGGGAACAGGGCAAAATTAGGGCAGTTGTGGGCTGGCTGGTGTCAGAAGGAGTCTCATTAGCTGGTCCATAACTCAGCAGATCACAGGGTAAGTGCCCCTGGTTCCTGAACATTCTGCAGTGCGGGGGACGCGGGTTCATCCATCAGCCCGCCGTGCTGGCGCACAGACAGGAGCCACTGCGGTGCCGCCTGAGTCAGCCGCGGAGCAGTTAGTTCTGGGCTGGAGGCTGAGGCAGAGTGAGGTGTCGATTCCACCAGCACCTGGCATCTCCAAGGCTGTGTTAGCAGGGGGCTGTCAATCTCCAGGCAGAAAAACAAGAGAAAGGAGAAGAAACAATCAAGAATCAGACAGCAATGAGAGAGCAGGAGCAAGAGGCTGGAGGACTATTTTAAGGAATGTTTGATAAATTACCTGCCTGTCCTGGCCTTCCTATAAAGGAGATGCTGTGGAGCCAGTGTTTGCATTTGACAACTCACCAAAACAGTGGGTTGCGAGGATAAGACAGATCGAGGCTGAAGGAGACGGCTGTGTGCTTTCTGAGCAGGAGCCCAGGTAGGAGGCCAGGTCCGCTGGTCACAGGGTCACATGTGACCACACACACAGCATCAGGCACACACACAGAAATGTCTGTACGTGTAGGAAATGTGGTAGCCATAGTCTTTCTTATGCACAGGGGCACATAAAGCCCATAGGCTGCCTAATCCATGCCACACATGAGACCCTCCCCCTTCAGGTCAAAGACAAGGGCTAAATGCATTCATTGGCTCCGATGCTGTTTCCAGGAAGGCAGGAGAAGATGCCCAAGCTGTGAGTAGGCACCTTAATTGTTGGGGAGGAGAGATGGGGGCATGGCAGTTTTCCAGAAGTTAACTGCTCCCTCCCGCATCTTGTCTAGAGCTTTGTGGTGCTCCAAGAAGCCCTCCAAAGTCTATTAATAAGGATAATTAATTAAATTAACAACATTCTGTGAAAGTGGTAAGATTGGTATAAAAAGAATGTTTCTAAATAAGGTACCTAAGTCTGACTGGACTTCACAGCTTCTGAAGTCCTCTTCTGCATTTGCTGATCTCAAACCTGCCCTCCCTGCCTCCCCCAAGAGACCCATCTGGGTACAGATTAAGCATGTCAGATTCTCTAGCTGTAAAAATGGGGACAATATTACCTACTTTAGTTTGCTTCAAAGGGTTGGTCCGAAATTAAAATGAGATCATGTCCATGAGCATGGAATATACAGGTTGACTGTTAAGAGAAGCTGCAGGTTGTCATGCAAAATTGGAAAACTTTGGCTGGTGTCCCCACTTTCTTGTGACTCGGGCAGAATGCCTAGCCTCTGCCCTTCAGTTTTCTTGACTCCTATCCTACTCTGCTGTGGTGTCATGAGGATCCAGTGAGACTATGCTTTATAACTGTAAAGTGCATGCCTGGTGACTGCTCTGTTGATGACAGGACCTGGAGAACCAGCATTCTCCAGGCGGTGCTGGAACAAACCAGGGAAGGGGCCGACAACTAGGATGTTGGTGATCTAGGGTTGCAGGCGTACCTGCCACCCAGTGGGAGCAATGTCCTTCTGGTGGAATATTCAAGAAGTCTGATGGAATGTTGAAGAAGTCCAATGGAATATTCAAGATGTCTGACGGAATATTCAAGAAGTCCGATGGTAACTAGCCCTTGACTTGCTGGAAGGGGCTCAGTGATGCTGTGATATCACTTCCCTGAACTTCATGACCAGAAAGAGCAAGTCTAGATATTTCTTTTAGAAATCCCACCAATCCCACTGACCTGACAACAGATTCAGCCTTCCTCGTTCCTTTCCCACAATTCTCAGAATTCCCTGTCAATAAGGTCCAGAGAGTTGGACATTTTCGAGGAGTACAAACCCTAGAGCTTCTTGCATCTCCTTATTTCCAGTTGCACAGTGCCATGGGGTGCTTCTATGTCCTCATCTGAAAAGCAAGGACAGCATCAACCTCTCGGGGAAGCTGTGAAAATTCACCCAGAAGGGCCACCCTAGACAGAGAGGCAAAGCAGGGCCCAAGCCTGGCTCCCTACTGACCCAGGAGCTGGCCGCCACTCAGCATCCTCACCACACATGGGATGCCCTCCTGCCTCAGCAAGATGACAGAGGGCTATATGCAGAGGGCCTCTGGGGACACTCACAAGTGGCTGGAGTGGAAGTGCTAAATCCAGGAATCCATCTGCATTCCCTCATGACAAATAACTCAAATGGGGATCAGAGGCCTTGACTTAAACAGGGCTCAACCCCCAAGCAATTCCCAGACCACATCCATGGACCAGGAACCAAATGTGCCCTTTGCTGGCTTCCTGGGCCTCTGTTGGCTTTTCTGACTCAGGAAACTAACAACCATGCAATGGGGCTGCCCTGGGAAGGTGAATGAAATGATGTAAAGGAGGCTCCAGGAGTGTCCTGGCCAGTTTTTCCTGGGTCGCATCCAGCGTAAAGAGCTGGGCAATAAGAGGCAGGGCTGATACAGGGAGGGGCAGCCTGGGAAGGAAGGGAAGAATGCATTGAACTGTTCCCCCTCCACAGAGATGTGGCATCCAGATGTGGGGCTTGGCCACATCTGCTCTCTGCTCCAAGCCCTGACTACATAGATGCCTCTGCTAGCTGGGGTTACTGAGAGATGACCCCTGCATCTCCAAGGAGACGGCAGGACTGCTACCTTTCATCTCTGATCCACTCGCTGCTGTCTTGCCCATGGGGGAAGGCGATTCAAACATTTGTTCTTTCCTGAAATGCTTGTTGAGATCAACGCGCAGGCAGACCCAGAGGGGAGCCATGTAATGGGAACATTGTCTTCCAAGTTCTGAGCTCTCTCCCAGGACTCCAGAAGGCCAGTCATGGCTGCCTGCCCAGCAAGAGCCCCACACAGATTTCTGCCGTATTGTTAGGATTTTCACCATCCGTATCAACATGCTCCTCATCTGGTGGACACATACATCTCTGATCTGACTGCGAAGGAATGTGTGAAGGTGGGAAGAACACTGAACTTGGGGCAGGAATCTCAGGTTCTAGTCCACCTCAGCCACTAACTTGCTGCATTAGTGAGTCTTCATCTATGAAATGGGATGAACGGTATCTGCTGCTCTTGTTTTGTGGGCTCAGATGAAAAAGTGTAATGGTAGTCATGTACGGGTGTGAGAGTTGGACCATAAAGAAGGCTGAGCGCCGAAGAATTGATGCTTTTGAACTGTGGTGTTGGAGAAGACTCTTGAGAGTCCCTTGGACTGAAGGGAGATCCAACCAGTCCATCCTAAAGGAAATCAGTCCTGAGCATTCATTGGAAGGACTGATGCAGAAGCTGAAACTCCAATACTTTGGCTACCTGATGTGAAGAGCCAACTCGTTAGAAAAGACCCCGATGCTGGGGAAGATTAAAGGCAGGAGGAGAAGGAGATGACAGAGGATGAGATGGTTGGATGGCATCACCAACTCTATGGACATGAGTTTGAGCAAGCTCAGGAGTTGGTGATGGACAGGGAAGCCTGGTGTGCTGCAGTCCATGGGGTCACAAAGAGACATGACTGAGCGATTGAACAATGACTATGAACTAAGGAAAAGCAGATGTATGTATTGATCCCCTGCCAGGTGCCAGGTGTTTTCCTGTGCATCTTCCCCCACTTACTGGGGACTTGACAGCCCAGGTCTCATTAATCCCCCCTGTGGCCCTGTAGGTAGCTGTTCTCTTCCCCATTTTGTAGAAGAGGGAAGGAACCTTGGAGAGTTGAATAAGGAGTTCCAGCCAGTAAATCATGGAGCTACACTGCCCTGGACCAGCATCATCACCTGGAAGCTTGTAAGAAATGCAGAATCTTGAACACCACACAGACCTGTGCATCAGAGTCTGTATTTTATCAAGATCCCCAGCTACCTGTTCTAGACCATTTTCATGTATTCTAATGAAATGGGAGGAGAAGGGGGCATCACCGGCTCAATGAGCATGAGTTTGAGCAAACTCCGGGAGATAGTAAGGGACAAGGCAGCCTGGTGTGCTGCAGTCCATGGGGTCGCAAAGAATCAGATATGACTGAGCAACTGAAAAACAACCAAATGAAGTCCCGGTACAGAAAGCTGTGAATAGTATAACAACCTCTGGGGCAAACTCTCCCTCCAGGAGAGGTTTCTGAGAAACTCTGGTTCCTGTCCCTTGGGATCAAACCCTACCCTCCATGGCAATTTCTCAGGCTATCAGAAACCACAGGCGCCACTGGGCAGCCTTGAAGGACATGCCTGAGCAGGCTGGACAGCTCTCTACTGCCCATCCTGTGCCTGGGCCATTCTCCTTCCCGGAAGTGAGGCAGAAGAAAGCCCGCCTCATTGGTGCTGGAACGTGCTTCCCCAGATGAACTTCTAGCTGGGAAAGATGTGTGAGTTCCAGGGCCCGGGAAGACTCTGAAGTGTTTTTTCCTCCCCATTTATCCCTGCTGGCCCCCTGTGGGGTGGTGATTGGCTGCGTGGCCAGCCTGTGTAGGTTTTGAAGTCGCTCCCGCCAGGGTGTCCCAGTAAGTGACTTGATCTCAGCGCTGGCACGCAGCTGGGCTGTCGGAGCTGCAGCTGTCTTGGTCTCATGTGCCCCCTTCGTGGGAGCTTTCCTGTTATTTAGCTCCACCTGGGACTCGGAGCTAAAATGAATGGAGTCTCCTACTGGTCCTCAAAGCTCCCCATCCACCTAAACACTCAGATAAGCAGTGGGAAGGGGGCTTGGACCACCCTCTCTTCCCTGCTCCCTCCAACTCCCTCCAGGGCTGTAAATAGGCTGCTCCCAGCCTTGGACTGGGGTGACAAGCCTTCTCTCTACTGCTCAGTGCAGGAGGTATATTGTACAGAGGGGCAGCAACCACAGAACTCCACAAAGGCCAAGCCTCAACTAGGGACCCGGGCACCTGAGCCTCCTCCCGAGGGATTACGTTGGGTAGGCTAATCCTGGGATGGGTGTTGGCCAGGTAGCCCAGGGGTCAGTGTCCAAGCATTGAAATTAGACACAAGGGTTCAAGTGCAGGCATTAGCAGTTAACCTTTCTGAGCCTCAGTTTTACTGTTAAATGGAAATAATAATGCGTCATAGTATCTACCTCTAGTAATAAGGATTTAATGAGATATGGATGCTAAGAATTCAGCAGATGATTGACAAATCAGTTCAGTTCAGTTCAGTTGCTCAGTCGTGTCCAACTCTTTGCAACTCCATGGATCACAGCATGCCAGGCCTCCCTGTCCATCACCAACTCTCAGAGTTTACCCAACTCATGTCCATCGAGACGGTGATGCCATCCAGCCATCTCATCCTCTGTCGTCCCCTTCTCCTGCCTTTAATCCCTCCCAGCATCAGGGTTTTTTCCAATGAGTCAACTCTTCCCATGAGGTGACCAAAGTATTGGAGTTTCAGCTCCAGCATCAGTCCTTCCAATGAACACCCAGGACTGATCTATAGTAAGCAGTTAATAAACTGTCTGGGGTTTCCCTGGTAATCCAGAGGTTAAGAATACACCTTCCTGATTCTTGTTGATGTTTGACAGAAAACCACAAAATTCTGTAAAGCAATTATATCTTTCAATTTAAAAAATAAATAAAGTGGCAAAAAAAAAAAAAAAAGAATCTGCCTTCCAGTGCATGGGACACAGCTTCAGTCCTTGGTCCAGGAAGATTCCAAATGCCACGGAACAACTAAGCCTGTGCACCACAATTACTGAAGCCTGCGTGCCCTAGAGCCCATGACCCACAATGAGAGAAGCCACTGCAGTAAGAAGCCCGCGCCTCGCAACTAGAGAGCAGCCCCCACTCCCAGCAACTAGAGAAAGTCCACGTGCAGCAACAAAGACCCAGCACAGCCAAAAATAAAAGTAAAATAAGTAAGTGTACAATTCCATGCCTTAAATAAATAAATAACCTATGGCTGTTATTCTTCATTAGGCCTATCCCTGCTGCAGAATGTACAAGTTAAAATAGAAGAGAAAGCTTATAAACGGGAGCCAAGGAAAACGGTCGTGTATTCAAAACGCCTGTTCTGAGACTCCCCTATGTGCAGGGCATTAGAAAAATGATGAGACAGGAGACGTGGCCTTGCCTTGCGTGCTCACAGAAGGGTGGAGGAACTGCCGGGCCATATGCTTAGACCACAGGGTGGTAAGAGGTGCCACCAGGTGGCACAGAGCCTGGACTGGAGACCCAGGGAGGAGTTCCTGGGGGAGGTGATAGCAGAACTGATCTTAGAAGATGAGTTAATGAAGCCAAGAGGGCTGGTGGAGCAAGCCGGGAGAAGTCAGAGCAGCACAGGAGAGGGGTGGAGAGGGAATGCACGGGCATGGGGGTGTGAGAGCGCATGGCACCTTGGGGACCTGTGAATAGATCTTGTGCCCAGAGCCTGGGGAGGGGCGGGGGCACAGGGCTGGGCCAGATCACCAAGGACCTGGTACGTTGGCCCAGGAATCAGGACTCTACCCAGGGCACAGTAGGCACCAAGTAAATATTCACTGTCCAAAGAAAAGAATGTCGCTCCTCTGAAGGATTGTCAGCTAGGAGGTCACAGGGTCAGTAGTCTTCAGACAGAGGCAGGGAGAGGGGCTGGTTAGGAGGGGACCCACCCTGAAGGCCCACTCTGAGTCCAGAAGAGAGCTGATGGGGTAGGGGCAGGGGCACCATGGGCAGGGTCCTGCCATCCCTATTACCATGGGCACAGGGGCAGAGCCTGGGGTGACTGATGGGATGGGACAAGACAGGGCTAAAACTCCATTATGGAGACATGGAAGAACACCAGCTTGATGGAGAAGAGAAAGCAGGGGGTGGGAGGAGGGAACAGGCACTTGGGGATGTCCAGAATAGAAGGACCTTGAGACAGCCACAGACCAGGGCAGGAATGGGTCCCTCTTGTCCACAGAGTACTGGAGCACTGACAAACGCCACCAGAGGTCGGCTTCTGCACTCTTCTCCATAACAATAATCCTTCATCCGGTCAGCACTCAGGAATTGGGCAGGGACCAGGAAGCAGAAGAATGGTCTTGATCCCTGTTCACCAGACTCTCCCAGACCAGGAATGCTGACAGAGCAAGAATTATAGTCATTGCCTCTTGTTACAGAGGGAAAGACTGAGTCCCTGAGCTTAGACCAGAGAGCTGCTGCTGCTGCTAAGTTGCTTCAGTTGTGTCTGACTCTGTGCAACCCCATAGAAGGCAGCCCACCAGGCTTTCCCATCCCTGGGATTCTCCAGGCAAGAACACTGGAGTGGGTTGCCATTTCCTTCTCCAATGCATGAAAGGGAAAAGGGAAAGTGAAGTCACTCAGTCGTGTCCGACTCTTAGCGACCCCATGGACTGCAGCCTACCAGGCTCCTCTGTCCATGAGATTTTCCAGGCAAGAGTACTGGAGTGGGGTGCCATTGCCTTCTCCGAAACCAGAGAGGTACCTTGAGGCAAAGCTGCATCTCAGCATTAGTGTTTTGCTGATAAATACGACAAGGCTTTCAGTACATCGTTTCATCTCCCTGGTCGAGGATCCCCAAAGAGCCAACTTGTGCTGGCCAAACCCTCCCTGACATCACCAAATGGCTAGATAATCACTGACAGAGCACCAAGGTGAGGATGGGGGAGACTGATTAGGGATGTGGAAGGACCACGTCTTGGAGGTTCAGCTTCCTATCATGAGGCCATCACCATTCAGGGACAAAGGCTCCTAGAAACTCAAATTCAAAATTCACTTGACTGTGCAACACTGCATTTCACCTTCAAGTCTGCTGCCTGAGGACTTCAGACTCTGAACATCTCCCTGGAGCTGCCCCGCCCTGCAGGAGGTCTGTGGTTGATCATAGTGATCCTCAGGACAGTCTGGAACCCGACCCCAGGAGAGAGCAGTGGGAGGAGCAGGGTACCACCAACCCTGCGTGTGGGCCACCTGGAGGGGCTCTCACAGGTTGGGCTTCTGGGCTTCAGCCTGCTGGGAAGCATCCTTTTCATGCAACTGTGGTGGACCAACACATGCCCCTTCCATCTTCCCATCCCCAGACAGGGGTCAGAGAGCCAAAGGAGGCCCTGATGCCTCTCACCAGGCAGCTGGTCAGAGAAGGAGGGTAATGAGCAGGAGGCTGAGACCCGGCACAGATCAGAGCCGGACAGAAGGGGGCGCCCTCACCTCCTCCCCTTCCTCCCCACTCCACCCCAGCCACCGGCACCCGGCCACTGATCCTCTCACCTGGGCCTAGAAATGATCTCTGAGTCAGAACTTGATGTGTAAGGAGCTTTGTAACTCTTCACGTTACTGGTGTAGGAGCCGGAGTCCTGGAATCCACCCTGGCGTCCCAGCAGGCCAGGGAGGCTGAGCTCTCTTCCTTGTAGCTGGGGACATTGCCAGAAAGGATGGCCAATACTGCACTCTCCAGAGAGCGGGGTCAGAGAGGAGAAGCCATTTCATCTAATGCAACTAACACTCTCCATTCATTCAGTCACTCTTTAACAAATTATTATTTAGTGTCAAAGCTGTCAATCCTAAAGGAAGTCAATGCTGAATACTCATGGGAAGGACTGATGCTGAAGCTGAAACTCCAATACTTTGGCCACCTGATGTGAAGAGCCGACTCATTGGAAAAGACCTTGATGCTGGGAAAGATTAAAGGCAAAAGTAGAACAGGGCCACAGAGGATGAGATGATTGGATGGCATCACCCGGTCAATGGGCATGAACTTGAGCAGACTTCTGGAAATAGTGAGGACAGGGACGCCTGGCATGTTGCAGTCCATGGGGTCACAAAAAGTCAGACACGACTGAGCGACTGAACATTTAGCACCTACTGTGTTCCAGGCATTGGGTTAGCCTCCAGGAATGAACTGCCCTTCCCCTGACCTCAGGGAGCATGCAGCTTAGATTACTGCACACCTATGTGCTCTTCTTGGAGGCAGGCAATGAGACAGGACCCTTGCCCTGGGGAACTCAGGCTCCAGTGGGAGACGGGGCACACACTCAACCCCATCCCAGGCTGGTCCTGGTGGGTATATAACCCAGCCACCAGCCCAAGCCCCAAAAGGCTGTGCCCACGACACATGGAAGCCTCCACATTCTGAAAGGGACAGGGTCCGTTCAGCCTCCCTCAGCTTCCTCCTTTCTTCCTTTGCGCCAAGGTAGTTCTCCTGATTTCAAGCCTGAGCCTTTCTAGTTGTATTTTGAAAGAATAAACTGCTGTTTTCAATCACAATGGCAGTCCTGCTTCCTTCTGGGAACTTCTAGGTATGGGTGTATAGGAAGGAAAAGGTGCCAGGGCTGGGGTTAGAGGGAACCTAGGGCTATGACCCAGCTCCACCACCTAAAGTATGGGGCAGCCCTGGACTATCCAGGCCTTCATTTCTCCACGAGGACAATGACACCTGCTGTATGTGACACACAGGTTTGTGAGGCCCTCATAAGCTACTAGATGCAAAGCAATAGCAATACTGGTAGTATCTATCAGGTACTGAGTGCTTGCTGCATACCAGGTTCTAGACAAAGTGCTTTCCACTCATTATCTCAGGGAATTCTCTGCTGGACTCAGAAAGCTGATCACACAGGGAGAAAGTAGCAAGCTTCAGATTGGAACCCGAAGCCAGAAGTCTCAAAGGCTCCCCAGCTCTGGTTGTCACCAAAGCTTTTTATAGAATTTAAACAACACACGATGATGACTCTGTGGAGAAGTCCTGCCTGGGAATGCTTCGGGCAGTGAGTCCAGAAGCTCACATTCTTCATCCTTCATCTGGTTTTGAGTGGCAGCCCCTTCTCACTCCCTTCTGCTCGCTCCGCATTCCCTCTGGCACTGGGGAGGGGAATGGGACACCCAGGACAGCCAAGATGTTGTTGAGGGATTCCTTTATTTTAATCAAAGTTACTTCTCCTCGGCTACATTTCCACCCAGAAACCATCAATATTTCAGGACTATTGCTCAGCCCAGGGTGGCAGAGATGGCCCCCTCCATGTCAAAGGGGCAGCTTCCAGTTAAAAAGTTCACCACAGAAAATTTGATGCCTAATAAATTGGAGCCTTGCCTGTTTTAAATCATCTTTAAGCCACGATTGCTGCACCAAATATAATTATAACAAACTGGTCATTTGTAACAGAGAAATCTCATTAAAACAATTCCATGCTGGAAAGGCAGGTGGGAGGGGGAGGTGAGAGGGTGGCGGTGGCGGGGGTGGGGGTGGGGGTGGGGGGAGGCTGGAGGAGCAGGAGGTCTGAGGAAGGTTTGCAGAGGGCTAGAAGATGCTCTTAATTACAGATTGATTATTTCTGGTGATTGAGCACAGAATATAATCAACTCAACATTTTTCAGACCAGAGCAGAAGGGGTGGGGACAGGCTGATGACAAGGATGGAGGAATTTTCCAGCTCTTCTTTCATTCTGAGCTGAGCGACTGGCTGAGGGGTGCGTCTGTAGGTGGGTTGATGGGTCACAAGTGGAGTGGTCCCAAGCCTCCTCCGTTGAACTTCTGGCTGGTCCTGGCCTGGGATGGTGGCTGCAGAGTTTTCTAGGGGACTGTAGAGCTGTTTACTTCCTCCATACAGGACAGTGGCTTCACTACTGTCAGAGCTGTGGCCAGTGTCAGGGAAACCGGATGCACAGCTTGAAATCAATGGTTCAAATCCCAACTTTGACTCTTGGGAGCTGGTACTCATAGGGAACTGACTTAGCCTAAGCGCTGAGCCTCCATTTCCTGGTGAAATGGAGCTAGTCCTGCCCTCCCCACCCTGCAGGGCAGTGGTGAGGCTCACCCAAGACAATATATATATGTAAATTGCTTTATCTGGCACAGAGCAGACTCTGGAAAATCTGTTCGATCTAAACTTCCTAACAAAGTTTGGGAGATGTGGAAAGCAGCTGCCAGAATGAAATTTCCTTCCTGGGAGAAGACTAAGAACAAGACAGATGCTCCTCTCTAAGTAAAGGTGGGGGGAGGTCCTGGGTCGTCCATTTCTGAGGCAGGGATGGGAAGTACAGCCTCCCGGAAGCCCCTGGGGTGGTCTCACAGTCTCTGAAGTCGGGGGGCTGTGGTGTGTCTGTAGGATGGGCACATTTCCTGCCAGAGGCTGCCCCCTGGATGCTCACCCCCTCCCATCATCTGTCCAGTAGGCGCTGGGGAAGCCCCAGGCCCATCACCTCTCTGGGGCTCAGCTTCCACTTCTGTAAGTAGGAGATGTTAATAATAGCTGTTCTGCTTCCTTAAGGACAAAAAAGTCCTGCAAGGTGGGATTACTACAATTATGTTCAATATCATCTTCATGACTGACTGGTCCAGGGTCATGGGGGGAGCAGAAGGGGAAAGCATTCTCCTAGTTAGATTTTTTTGCCTCAATTTTTTAAAAGTCCTCCTTGAAGACTGAGAAGGTGTTCAGGTTCTGCCTACCCTGAGGGTCCCTGCCTTCCTTATGCCAGCCGCCCCAAGCAAGTGTCTCTGTGATTGGTCGGTCAGCCTAGCCCGCTACAAGCTGGACAGGTTCAGAATGGGTACCGTGGGTGGACAGGGGGCAGGAGCACATGGAGGGGCACCTGTGTGCGTGTTGGTGGGACTCTGAGTGGCTATGTGGGCAGAATCCCCCATTGCTCGGAAATAACTCGGCCACACAGCGGTGGCGGAGACAAACCAGTACTCGCAGCCTAAGGTGGGCTGCTGCCTGAGGGTTGCCCAGGAAACCATGGCTGCAGGAGCCCCCAGCCATTTGCCTCTTTGCCATGGAGACGGCGAGATGGAGGCAGCGAGGGTAGCAGAACAGGTGGCCTCCACCAGGAGCTTCGGAGAAACAGCAGCTCCCGTGCCTGTTACTGGGGGAGGGGGCGGCCAGGGGATCAATTTTCCAATTACACAACTGTGTTCAAATGTCAGTTCCTTCTCTCCTGCTCGTGGGTTTCTCTCTCCCTCCGTTTTGTCAGTCTGTCCCCCTCCTCTCTCCTGTTCCTGGCTTGCATTTCATGTTAGCGCGAGCGTGATCTTTGAAGAATGAAATTTGGCAGCAACCGGGTGCCTGAAGTGACCTCATCCTGTCTGCTGTTTTCGGGAAAGGCTGCTTCCTGAAAGGAGGGGTGTAGGGAGCAGCGGTGGGCTGCACAGGGTCAGAGCCCAGGAAACCAAGCTGTGGGCACGTGGGATTTAAATGGGCTACCACCTGCACGCGGAGGTCTGGGGTGCAGGGTGGGACATGGGGCTCAGTGAAACCTTTGGAGCCCACTCATCACCATCTCTAGAGAAGACCATTAGCACGGGCCAGCTCTGCCAGTTTCCAGAAAACTCTTCCAATGTTCTCTCATAGCACTAACATGCAGGTTCCCTTCTAGCTAGCTCCCTTTGGGAGTACCGAGAGGTGACTAGTTGAAAACTGGGCTGGGAGGCTTCTGTAGAGTTCATCCTGCTCAGCCCCCATTTCTAGATGCTCCCAGCAGCATCCAGGTCCAGGTCTCCCCTGCCCCTTTCCAGGGTCCACCAATCCTCTCATCACAAGGTAAGCATCCTCTAGGAGAAAGGCACTCACCAACGTCTCGATATGAATGCCCGGGCTTGTGGAGGAAGACTGGCTCTTGCAGCCTTCTCCTCATCCCTGCCCTTTACACTGGTCTTTATCCATTTCCCAGTCCCCTAAGACTTCGTTCATCTGGAAATGGTTTTTGCTTATGTTTATCATGAGTCATTGGCTTTTACTCCAGGCAGGCGGAGAATTAAGAGCCATTGACCAAGTTAGAGGCAACATTTCCTCGCATCAGCTCCTAGAGTCTACCTCTCACTGATCACCACGCCCACCCCACCACCTCCTCCAGCATAGCCCCCACTCCCCAGTATGTCTCCTCACCACACTGTCATCCATATGCCTGCCCCTTCCTACTCTGGGTACCAAGTTGTGGGCCAGCACACCCTGCCCACTGGCCCCACTCCATCCAACCATGGCCATCTGTCCATCTGTTAGACTCTCTGACTTGTCTCTGCTCTTTGATGTTCAAACCATCGGCTGTGACAATCATATCTGATCATTAATAATGCAATAATGGAATAGTGACTGGAGAGACACTTGGATAATCAGCTAGCACAGGCTCATTAGTGGCACAGAACAATCACAGCGATGTAATAACAGATCCCAGGAAATTTCAATTAAACCTGGAACTTTGTTAGGTTTTCATTTTATTTTCAGCACAGCGAAGGACAGTGTAATTGCAATCAACTAAAGCCAATGCAAATCTCTTCCAAAAGAGACCCCTTCCCCTGGGTGTGCAAGGGAATTAAGTCCCGCTCTTCCTTAGCTCCTGCCCATCTTAATTCTGAGCCACTTAATGAACTCCTCTGCCCTGAAGAATGTTCCAACTGAGTCCCTGGTTCCTCTTAACAACAGGATCATTCTGGCCTCCGGCTGTAATGATAAAGATGAGAATTAGCATCCAACGAGGTCGGGACGTGTGCCTCGCCCTTTATATGGTGAATCTCATTGAAAACTCACTGTTGTTTATTGAGGCACTGATGACTATTACCATCATTTCACCCATGAGGTTTTACGAGCATGCGTGCTGAGTTGCTTCAGTCGTGTCCGACTCTTTGCGGCCCTATGGACTGTAGCCCACCAGGCTCTTCTGTCCTTGGGATTTTCCAGGCAAGAGTACTGGAGTGGATTGCCATGCCCTCCTCCAGAGGATCTTTCCAACCCAGGGATCGAACCCACGTCCCTTGAGCATCTCCTTCATTGGTAGGCAAGTCCTTTACCACTAGCGCTACCTGGGAAGCCCTCACCTATGAGGTCACTGAGTCTCAAAGTTGAGAAAGATGCTTTGGGTAACACATATTGTAAATATTAGTGGTACAGTCAGAATTGTAAGCCAGATCTGCCTGGGTCTAAAGCCCACAACTGTTTGCTTCACTTACAGTCTCTTTCTTCTCCCCTTCCTTCCTCCTCTGTCTCTTGCTCCTTCTCTCTTTTCTCCCACCCCTTCTGCATTAGGCATTGCAGAGCATAGAAAATTCAGAAGAAGGATAGGGCAACCCAAGGACTGTCCTTCCTATGCATCTCATGTCGGGGCTTTGGTGTCCAGTTTAGGGTAGACAACTGTGGAGATTTTTCTTTTATAGAGCTTCTTTTATTTTTTTATTGAAGTATAATTGCTTTACAATGTTGTGGTAGTTTCTGCCGTACAAAAAACTGAATCAGCCATATTCATATATATGTATACCTATATCCCCTCCCTCTTGAACATCCCTCCCACCTCCTCCATCCCACCTCTCTAGGTCATCACAGATCACTGAGCTAAACTGGGGAGATTTTTAAAGAACAGTTTCCCTAAATGCTACCCCCAAATCAAACCACCTAACCAGAATCTCTGGGAATGGAACCCAGGCATCTGTAAGTTTTCAAGGCTCCATTGGTAAATTTAAAGCCACTGTGTTCAAAACCAGTCTTCCCAGGTGGCACTAGTGGTAAAGAACCTGCCTGCCAACGCAGGAGACCTAAGAAATGTTGTTCAATCCCTGGGTCAGGAAGATTTCCCTGGAGAAGGGAATGGCTGCCCACTCCAGTCTTCTTGCCGGAAGAATCCCATGGACAGAGGAGCCTGGCGGGTTACAGTCCCTAGGGTCGCACAGAGTCCGACACAACTGGAGTGATGGGTGCGTGGACGCAAGCACATACTGAAAACCTCACCCCTTGCTGGTGGGGACTCCGATCTGGACCAGTGGCTCCACCCTGAACCCCATGAGTGTCGGGGAAAGTGAGTCAGGGCAAGGCTCTTTCTGAGAATGTGTGTGCTGACGCCCCTTCCATGACCTCAGCCCTGGCTTCCATTTCCTCATGTCTGATATGAAGTGTTGGACACAGCAGTGTTTTAGATGCCTGCTTGCTCTGGCTGCCTGCAGCTCTGACAGAGGTTTCTCAGAATGGGCAACACCTTGTCCCAAGTCCATGAATTGTCACAAGCTTGTCGGGGAGAGAATTCAGGGCCAAGCAAAACTTTTCAGGACCCTTTAAGTCAGTTTCTCAAAAATCAAACCACACTGCTTTGTATTTGCCTTTAAATCAACTTGCTTCATTAAGTTAAATGTGTTTTTTTAAACTAAAGCTTATATCATCACCATATATGGAAATCCATAGCCACTGCCAAAAATCGAAGGCAACAATAATAATTTGACCATCTAAATTCATCTCCTGTATCATCAGCAGTGTGCAGACCACACTGGCTCCAACCTTCTCTCCCAGGCAGTTCTTCCTTTCCTTAAGCGTGATTCTGACATCTCCCAGCAACACCAGTCAAACTGCAGAACCACATCACTTATGCCTACAGAAAAGAACCTAGGGAGTGTTCAAGTCTTGGAAGATGGAGCTGTCTTTTCAGGTCTTATTGTTTAGGAAGCATGTCCTTCCAGTGGACTAAATCTGCAGCACTGCCCTTCTCTGAACCTCAGTCTTGACACCTACAGAATGGGTGTGTGTGTGTGTGTGTGTGTGTGTGTTAGTCGCTCATTCCTGTCCAACTCTGTGTGACCCCATGGACTGTAGCCGGCCAGGCTTCTCTGACTAGGGAATTCTCCAGGCAAGAGTACTGGAGTGGGTTGCCATTTCTTTCTCCAGAGGATCTTCCCAATCCAGGGATTGAACCCTGGTCTCCTGCATTCCAGGAGAGATTCTCTACCATCTGAGCCACCAGGGAAGCCTGATCATGAGATGAGTCATGACTTGGGCTTCATGGTGGTACTAGCTTGCTTCCCCCTCCCTCCCTGGCTCTTATCATCACAGGGGCAGAACTGAATTATAGAGAGGAAGAAAAGAAGGATGGTTGTGTGGTGATTGGAGGGACTTTAGAAAGAAAGTCCTTGGACTTCAAAGCAGCAACCTCTCTGAACTTGCATGAGACACCTGATCTGCCACACTGGTAATTAGAGTTCTGGGTTTCCAGCTCATCTAGACCACTTGGGCCCCGTTTCTTCACCTGTAAACACCTGGTAAACCTCATGCTAAGTCATTTCAGTCATGTTCGACCCATGGACTGTAGCCTGCTGGGCTCCTCTGCCCATGGGATTCTCCAGGCAAGAATACTGGGATGAGTTACCATGCCCTCCTCCAGGGGATCTTTCCAATCCAGGGATCGAAACTGTATCTCCTGCAGCTCCTGCATTGCAGGTGGATTTTTTTTGTTTACTGCTAACCCACCAGGGAAGCTTTTGGTAAACCTCAGCTAGACACTAAAAGGACTATGACTGCGCCCTACCCTCATGGAATTGCACTCCAGTCATGGGCAGACTCGTGGCGAGGGTACACACCACTCAGTGCTTAGTGCCAGCTCTGATGGGTGATCCCAGGGCAGGGAGGGGCCACTCAGCAGTTTCCCTCTGCAAACCCCCTTCTCTCACCCCTCAAGCCTAACAGTGCCTCTACCTGCATAAAATGCAAGCAAATGCGAACCCTTAGTCTTGTCTATTTGGGGTCCACTTGTGACTGACAGTTGGCCTAGAGGTGAAGAGCATGGGCTTTGGGGCCCCAACTTAAGATCTGTGTCACTCACAGTAAAGTATTAACCTTTCTCAGCCTCGGTTTCTTTATCTGCGAAATACAGACCTTCGAAGGATTACGTGACATGGTGTCTGTCTGCATGGCACTGAGCAGAGAGGATGAGAGTCAGCCCTCCAGCAACATTATGTGTAGTTCATATTGTTTTTTTCTAGTAGAAAATTCTAGTTTGGGGATGGGGCAGGCCTGGTTCAAATGTGTGATCTACTCCTTGCTATGCATACGACCTCAGAGCCTCCATAAAGATGGGTGATAGTGACCTCTCAGGCGAGGATATCAAAGCAGGGTCTTGAATGCTGCCCACTTTGAACCACTGGTGTGGGTAAGGGGAGGCTGCATGCCCGGCCAGCACAGGGCAGTTTTGGATAGGGCAAGCTAAAGGTTCACCTGTCAGCACCCCTCCCCATCTACACTGCCCTATACTCAACCCAGAGTGACCCTTCTGAGATGCTTTTTCTTTTTTTGATGGTCACTTTCACTGTCATCCTGAGACCGAAATGACAGACTCAACTTTCACGGCTCTGGGTCAAGGCTGGCCACCAGTTTGGACGACGTGGCTGCTGACCATGACAAGGGACCTGTCCAGTCCAGAGAGGAGGCAGCAGCTGCTCCAGGTGAGGTGAGGGTGGAGGGCAGAGGGGAGGAGAGAAAAGGAGGAGGAGAGAGGAAAAGATGCCCTCCCTTTTCCTTCTCTCCCTCTGCGTCCCCTCCCTGCTCCTCAGAACCCTCACCAGCTCTGTGAAACTCTTCAAGTGGCAGCAGTGGTACAGAGGGGAGACTCAGAAATTCCAGCGGAATACGCGTTTGAATTTGTCTCTGCCATTGCCGCGTGAAGCGGGACGCCCGTCCTCAGAGTTGCCTCTATCTATAAAGGGGGATGCTTTGGCCACCTGATGCAAAGAGCCGCCTTGTTGGAAAAGACCCTGATGCTGGAAAAGATTGAAGGCAGGAGGAGAAGGGGACAACAGAGGATGAGATGGTTGGATGGCATCACCGATTCCATGGACATGAGTTTGAGCAAACTCCAAGAGATGGTGAAGGACAGGAAAGCCTGGCGTGCTGCAGTCCATGGGGCCACAAAGAGTCGGACACGACTGAGCGACTGAACGACAATAAAGGGGGATAGCGAAGTTCACCAAAGATCGCTGGGAGGAGTAGATGAGAAACTGGCAAAGGCACAGACTTTTCTTCTTTTTCTTCCCTTCCTCTTCTTTGAATCCACAGCTTTTCAGGAGCTGCCAGATTATCACCCCATCACCCCACCCCAACCTCTGGGTGCCTCTTGGCCTCCCAAGCCCCTCCCCCCAACCCCCACCTCTAGGCCACTCTTTGCCTCCCAAGACAGGACACACTGACCACCACGACCTTGGGGGATGCCGAGGCAGATGCAGATTTCAGGCGTCATGAACTCCCGAAACATTAGGACATTGGCCATGTAATTAACTAGCCCTTCTCTGGGCTCCGCCCAGGCAGACCTGAAGGTTCCTTTCTCAATGACAGGAGAAGGGGGAGGTGATTCCTGTCCCAGGAACACTTATATTAGAGCATGTGGATGAAGATAGGGTACTCCCAAAGAGCATACCACTTGCCCCGTTACCCGGAGCCAGGACGTGCCCTCTTCTGATCCTGCTGGAGTCACCCTCTCCCTCATCTGGCATTTCCGGCTCATGGCTGCCTGTCCTCGGTCCACGTTGCAGTACCCCACACCCCAAACAAGCGAGAGTCTGTTTGAAGCAAAAATCCTTCAGCAGTTACCTGTAAAAACGAGATGGAGAGTGCTGGGGAGAGAAAAAGGAATTTATTTATTTGTTCTCTGTGCTTTGAGTTAGTTTTTAAATTGTCCTTCTGTAGATAAAGGCATCTCTCCAGCGGCCCAGCCCCAGATCATGGCAGCTAATCTACATCCGGCGAATCAAAATAGCCTCCAAACCAGATGGAGACCCAGAGCTCACCAGGAAAGCAGAGCTGGTTCTGAGTGCTGAAAGCGGGGATTTATATAGAGTCACGTGAAGGCTTCGTGGGATTTTCTGGGGCGAGAGGGGGATAGAGAGGGGAGACTGGAGTTGCCAGGCCTAGGAAGATACTGGGAGCAGGGAGGCAGAAGTTAAGGAAGGGAAATGGGAGTTCACTCTCACACTTTGCCTATAATTTTCTTCAAAGCCTTGAGTGGGAGCAATCTTCCCAGGGGTCAGGGTGTACGTGTGTCTGCAGTGTTCAGACGGGAGCAGACGGGGGAGGTTTTTCCTGTTACCCAGAAGCAACATGGTGCTGAGGAAAGCATGGGCTCTGGAGTCAGGCTTGTTTTTCTGCTTCCTCTGGGAACTCTGGATGAGAGCATTTGCTCCCTCAAGCCTCAGCTTCCTGGTCTGTAAATTGGGATTATTGTATGTATATCTTTGGATTTTGATGAGGCTTAAGATAAGGAATCTGAACCACTGGGTATAGATGGAGTGTTTATGACTCCCTCCCAATTCCTATGTTGCAATTCTGACACCCAACACCCAAGACGATGGTATTAGGAAGTAGGGCCTTTGGGAAGGTGATTAGGACATGAGTATGAGACCCTCCAAGACTGGGACACGTGTTCTTATAAAAGAGGCCCCAGGGAGCTCCTTCACCCCTCTGTCATGTGAGGACACAGCAAGAAAACAGCTGTCCATGATTCAGAAAGCAGGCTCTCACCAGACATCAAATCTGCCAGCATATTGATCTTAGACGTCCAAGCTTCCAGAACTGTGAGAAATTGTTTTTAAGTCACCCAGTTGATGGGTATTTTTGATACAGCAGCCGGAAAAGACTGAGACACCCGGGAACTGAACAAATGTCTGTCCTCTATCCTGAGACCCTGAAGTCCCCCTTGGGGAAATGTGTTGGGGATGCATGGTCAACCTTCGCCCAGTGAAGAAGGAGAGGTTCAGTTTAGGTTCCTGCACAGTCCTGACTCAAACTTCAGTTTCTTCTCTGGGCCAGCTGGCCCCCTCCCAGAGCTCTGGTGCGGTTCTAGGCTGACAAGTGAAAGTTCACTTCCAGACTCAGAGTCCACGAGCAGGAAGAGGCCATGTCTGTATTCCCACCACTGTGGCATGGGGGCCAAGCACGGTGCGTGGTACACAGTAGGCACTCAATAAACACCTGCCGACAGGATGACTGGCTGAGTGAGTGATCCCAGAAGAAGAGGAGGGTGAGTGTCAGCATCAGCGCAGACTCTGACCACAGACAGTGACAACGCTTTGGAACAAGTGAAGCGACTCAAGTGGTGCATTGAGTGCATACCATCGTCTTGGGTGTTGGGTGTCAGAATTGCAACATAGGAATTGGGAGGGAGTCATAAACACTCCATCTATACCCAGTGGTTCAGATTCCTTATCTTAACAAGTGGTGCATTGTGGGAACTTCTCAAAGCACCATCATCTGGCACCCACCCAGCCCAGCCCCAGCCCCAAGTCTGTCTGAGACCTGGGTTTGGGGGTCACTCAGAAATGAACACAGCCAGCTGCCCTGTCTGAGGCTGTCTTCTGAGTCTTAATCATCTTTTTGGAGGTCTGTGTTCCTAGTGGAGGGCTTCCCAAGTGGCACTAGTGGTAAAGAACCCGTCTGCCAATGTAGGTAGACCAAAGAGACACAGGTTTGATTCCTGGGCGGGGAAGATCCCCTGGAGGAGGGCACGCAGCTCACTCTACTATTCTAGCCTGGAGAATCCCATAAACAGAGGAGCCTGGAGGGCTGCAGTCCACATGGTTGCACAGAGTCAGACATGACTGAAGTGACTTAGCATGCACACATGCCTTCCCAGTGGAATGGGATCTTCTTGAGGGCAGAGATAAACTTGAGAAGCTCTCATCTCAGGTGCCCAGCACAAGGCCTGCCAGGGGTTTGGTAGAAGGACAGTCAGGAAGATGGGCAGCAAGGGTAGGTGGGAGCCAGGAGCCATATCAGGCAGAATAGGGTCCCCGCTGGTTCTGGGAAAGGCCTGAAGCCCGGCTCCCGCTGCAACCACCACATGGCCTGTCTGGGGCCTCACGTTCTTCCTGTTCAGGTCACACCCGGCGGGATGCCTTGCTCGGCCCTGCACTCCCTGCCCCATGTGCCCCTTGACCCTGGCCGGGCCTCCCGCTCACATATTCACCCAAGGCCAGGCCCCTGGGACCACCAGGACTTAATGAACTGCTGAGTTGCTGAGGCTGCCTTTGGTCCCCACAGTGTGGCAGAGGAAATCAATACGATTAATGGAGAAAATCTGGACTGTGATGTGGAGATCTGGGAGGGACTTGGTGGCCGTGTGACTGCTTGCCCACCTGGTGGGGGTGGAGAGGGAAGGACACAGCAAGGACTGAGCCCTTCAGGGGAGCTGAGAGGACAGTCCAGGCCCCTCGCAGGGCAGGACTGGGTTAAGGTCCGGAATGAAAGTGACACCCTAAGAAAGAACAGAAATGCTAGAAGGGAGAACCCCAGGCAGAGCAGCACAGCAAAGGTGTGCTGGGGAGGGCAGGGGGCAGAAGAGAGGAAGATGGAAGGGACCGGTGGGCAGCAAGAATTAGAGGAGGACGCTGGCATGCAAAAGCCCAGGGGACAGGATGGGTAAGATGCCCAAGAGGGAACACATCCGTGGGCCAGATGGCCTGGCTTCAGCAGACTCCAAGCAATGACGCCAGTGAGAAGTCTAGAGGGGTGGATCCCAGCAAGGGCACCTTGGGATCTGGGGGAGCAGAGCTGGGAGAAGGGAGCCATGTAGAGTGACCCACTGTATAGTCCTGTCTCTCTCACCCTTGCCAGGGCCCACGTTCCCCGTGGGCTCAGGGCACAGCTGGTTCCCCAGTTAGATGCAGGGTCCTCAAGGGGAGTGAGCCAGTGATGGCTGCAGGAAGGCCTGCACCCTGAGCTGCTCTGGACCTGGTTTCAGACAAGTTCCAGCTCCTAACAGGTCCTGGGACTCCCCACATACAAGGTGCAGGGTGGTAACACTTGCCCTGCTACCTCATAGGGCTCAGCAGAACCCTCAAGTCAGAAAACAGATGTGAAAATACTGCATAAGGTGCTAGATAGATGTAATTAGTAAAGTCATGTGCCCACACTTGGCCCTACCCCTTCCCCCACACAGGAGCTCCTTCCTAGGAGCCAGGATGACCCTGGGCACTCTGAGACAGGCATCTTTATCCCTGAGGGCATTCAGGGTCAGGGTAAAGAGCAGAGCAGGGTCAGTGTGGAGTCATAGGAGGACACATCACAGACATATACAGAAATGCACCACAGAGCCCTGTGGGGCTTCCCTGGTGGTCCAATGGTTAAGAACGTGAAAGTCGTTCAGTTGAATCCAACTCTTTGTAACCCCACGGACTGTAAAGAGTCACCCTGCAATGCAGGGTGTACCGGTTCAATCCCTGGTCTGGGAAGATCCTACATGCTTGGAACAATTAAGCCCGCGCACCACAACTACTGAGCCTGTGCTCTAGAGCCTGCGAGTTGCAGCTACTGAGCCTACATGCTGTAGCTACTGAAGCCCATGCACCTAGAGCCTGTACTTCCCAACAAGAGAGAAGCCACCACAATGAGAAGCCTGAGCACCGCAATAGCCTCCACTTGCAGCAACTACTAAGATCCACCACAGCCAAAAAATAAAAAATAAAATCTTAGAAAAAAGAGCTCTGTGGCTCCCTGAGATCTTGCAAGCGTGGTTAGTTTCATGGTCCCAACCGACACCCTGAACCTCTGTAGATCAGTGACCCAGCCAGGGGGCGCTGAAGGCAAGCTCAGAGGCCTTGGCCACATTGGTAGGGGCTAGGGAGGTTGCAGTCAAAGGACAGGGTCCCTCCATCCCTTGTGGGGCCCTCAGACAGTAGGGGCCCTACATACCGACCTGGAGCACCAGGCCAGAGCCCTACCTGGGCTTCGCCGGCCACCGGCTCTCATACCTGGCAAGGTGGGAACTAAGTGTTCTGGGCACCCTGACAAGAGCTCGGCAGAACAAGTCTGGGTGTGCAAATGATCTCCATCCTTCACTGCGCTCTCCCCTTTACAGCCACCCCTGGGGCCCTTGCTCATCCACGGGAACAATTGCGCCCACGTGGAGGAGGGGAGGGACAAGTGTCTGAGGCCTGGAGCCAGCGAGCCGTTCTCAGGGGGGCAGGGCAGGCGTCTGAAGTAGGAAAGGATGTCAGACAAGGGGGTTCATGCCAATGGGACTTACCGGAGGCAAGCCTGGGCAGGGCTATTTGCTCAACCTCCTGGAAAAGCAGTCTCCGCCTCCTTCCTAGCTCAGCCCCAGGAAAGAGCTCACTTGGGGTTCCCAGCCAAGCCCCACACCCCTTGTAGGGGCCTGGGGCCCAGGACCAATCAATGACCCTCCCCACACTGCACGCTCACATCTGCTGTCCCCGCAACGGGCCTCCATCAGGCCTTGTGCCCTCTTCCGCCTCATCTCTGGACTTCTGGGGCCCTCAGGCATCACCACAGCCAGCAAATGCGCTTTTCCAATAGGCCATGAGAAGGCAGAAATGTTTCAGAAGACGCTGTTCTCCCAGGGTTTAACCACAGAATCAGGATGGGCCTGTGGCAAAAGCAAGGCTGTCAACCCTGGAATTACAACCACATCAAAGCTTTCCAGTCCTTCATTGCACATTCCTCGCTTCATAGACCAGAAGGGCAGAGATGCCCAGGAGCACCGCCCATGGAAATAGGGCCCATCCCACCAGGAGCCCAGCCTGTCTTCAGCTCCTTCCAGCCTGAGGCCTCTCTTCCTGCCTGTCCCCCAGGGTCCTTGCCATGTGCAGGGCCTGAGCAATCAGGGGCTAAGACAGACTCCATCCAATGCGTCCCAGGAGACATTCCTCTCAGAGAGTGAGAGGACCGTTAGGGACTGGTGACAGTGGCAAGACTGGAAAGAGGACAGCTGGAGTCACCACAGCCCCAAGCAAGGGTGTCCAAGCCACTCTCCCATGAGTGGTGATGTCACGAAGGTGGGCACTGGGCCGCAAGTTGGGAAACTTAACCTGTTGCTTGAAGCTGCACAACCTTGTAGCTGCAAGTTGCAGAATCTCTCCAAGCTCCATGCTCATCTGGAAAATGGGCATATACCTACCTCTGATTCGCTGAAAGGGTGCCCACAGATGGGCGTGCAGCAAGGTGTGTACCTCACAGCAGACGCCCGAGCACTGCTCACCTTTCCTCTTTGCTCCTCCCCTTCCCTCTCTGGACTTCAGTCTCCAGAACTGTAAAAGGCAGAAGTAAATTAAAATGGTTTCTATTACACCTTACGACCACCTTTTCCAACCCCCAGGTCATTTTTGAAATTTCTAGTGACTCGATGGAGCCAGCACACACACTCTGCATGATGGCCCTTTGCCATCCACACACACAAAGGACACACCAGGCACGCTGACTCTGTCACAAAATAGGATTTCAATCCTGAGTTACATATGCTCTGTGAATACGCTATTCATAGATTTTTCAGAAACAGTTCTGATTTATGACTGTTTGTCATCTGAACAGTGACATTTTTAGAATGAAAGTGTTGCCAGGACAACAGGTATAAACCAAGAATGCCCAGGAATCCTATGAATACCCACTGGGGCCATGATCTCTTAAGATAAAGAAGATTTCTGCCACCATCCCCTGCTGGGGATGCTCACTGCTCTATGGGTCTCTGCTCTAGGACATTTCCTGAGCCCCAAGGCAGGCTCATTGCTCCTTCTCTGAACATCTCAGTCCCTTGTTTTTTCTTCTATCTTCACAAATAACTCTGCTGTCATCACCTACTTGCCTCTCTGCCTCACATTCACCACGAGCCACTTAGGCATGGAAACCCCCATGCCGAACTCTGCCTGGCAGATAGTAGATGCTCAAGACTTCCCAGATGGCTCATTGGTAAAGAATCTATCTGCAATGCAGGAGATGCAGGAGTTGTGGGTTACATCCCTGGGTTGGGAAGATCCCCTGGAGGAAGAAATGGAAACCCAGTCCAGTATTCTTACCTGGAAGATCCCATGGACAGAGGAGCCTGGTGGGCTACAGTCCATGGGGTCGCAAAGAGCCAGACACGACTGAGTGACTTCACTTTCACTTTTCCCTTTCATGCATTGGAGAAGGAAATGGCAACCCACTCCAGTGTTCTTGCCTGGAGAATCCCAGGGACGGGGGAGCCTGGTGGGCTGCTGTCTATGGGGTCACAAAGAGCCAGACATGACTGAGCATACAGGCACAAGAAATGTGTATCACAAGAAAGAACAATGACTTCCCAGCTGAGAGTGGGAATGTAGGCAGAGAGCAGGGGGTTAACGCAGCTCCTGGTAGAAGCTGGAAGAGTCAGCTTAGCCATCAAGGAGAGGGCTGTTGTTTCCTCCTGGGCAAGCTAGAGCAGGCTTCTGAGCTTTCCCCCTCCAACCCCCCGCATGCACATGGCACCTAGTGGTTGGCCAGGGAGCTGACATCCTCATGCCCGCAGGTGACAGGCCAAGAGGACAACCAGTGCTTTGTTGAAAGGTTTTCAGAGTCGGAGTCTCTGCACTCAGAAGAGGAAAGGCAACACAGAGCCCTCTCCAGGCAGGGCCCAGCCTGGCCCCGGCATCCAGAGTGGGTCCCCTGAGCTCTCAAACCGGCTGCCCGGGTACCGTCACTTGTCACTTGACAGTGGAGAAGGATGTTTCTCTCCTTTCCAGCTCAGACAAGCTTTCGGAGACGCTATCTGACTGGGATATAAATCCATTGAGAAAGCCCTGGAGGGAGCCCCTCACAAAGCCCTAAATTGGACACTAAAAACAGATAAAAGCCGATGGTTTAAAGGCTTTATGTGAGCTCCATTTGGGGGAAGGAATGAAAGCAGGGATTTAGTTTGTCCTCACCCACCAACACACTTTGGGAGGCTGAGGACTGAGATTTTAAATCTTGTGTTCCTGTTGCATGGATTCGAGTGGACAATGAGCCAGAGTGGAGCCCCTGAGCTAAGACAGCCACTCCTCTGGCCCTCCACCACCACTACCTACGCCAAGTGCAGGGCTCAGCACTCCAACGCTGGAAGAGATGAGGCCCGCCCTGGCCCCGCCCAACAGCTGCCCCAGTGATTACCCAGGCCAGGATCGGTGGCATTGCTTTAGGGCCAGCTGGCCAGGCCTGCATGTGCTGCTCCTGCAGCCCAAGGCCCAGTTTCCCCAGGCCAGGTGGGGGATGGGGCAAGTTAACCAAGAAGAGGTGTTGCCCACCTGGATGCTACCTCCTCACATTCCTATGTCTTCCTTGGCTGCGACCCTGCAGAGCAAACATGGCACCTAGGAAGATGGAAAGGCCAAAATGGACATTTAGGGAGGACTTTGACCCAACACCAAGGATACCATGGAACCCGGAGTGACCAGGAGCACACAGCCCTCCTGCAGCCTCCCTCTAAGGTGATCAGTGCAAGTGTAGCTGTTCCGATCAAAAGTCTAGGCCATCACTTTCTCAAAACATTGCCATGAAGAGAGTAAGGGCAGTACTAATCTTATTCTAATTCAGTGGTTCTCAGTCTACACATTAGAATTACCCAGGAAGCATTTTAAAATCCCAATGTCCAGACCACATCTGAGACCAATGAAATCAGAGATTTTGAGGCAAACCCCTGTTCTAATTGGCCAGACCGAAAAGGCAGAGGAACCAGAGATCAAATTGCCAACATCCGATGGATCATGGAAAAAGCAAGAGAGTTCCAGAAAAACATCTATTTCTACTTTATTGACTATGCCAAAGCCTTTGACTGTGTGGATCACAATAAACTGTGGAAAATTCTGAAAGAGATGGGAATACCAGACCACCTGATCTGCCTCTTGAGAAACCTATATGCAGGTCAGGAAGCAACAGTTAGAACTGGACATGGAACAACAGACTGGTTCCAAATAGGAAAAGGAGTACGTCAAGGCTGTATATTGTCACCCTGCTTATTTAACTTAAATGCGGAGTACATCATGAGAAACGCTGGGCTGGAAGAAGCACAAGCTGGAATCAAAATTGCCGAGAGAAATATCAATAACCTCAGATATGCAGATGACACCACCCTTATGGCAGAAAGTGAAGAGGAACTAAAAAGCCTCTTGATGAAAGTGAAAGAGGAAAGTGAAAAAGTTGGCTTAAAGTTCAACATTCAGAAAACTAAGAGACATTACTTTGCCTACAAAGGTTCGTCTAGTCAAGGCTATGGTTTTTCCAGTAGTCATGTATGGATGTGAGAGTTGGACTGTGAAGAAAGCTGAGCGCCGAAGAATTGATGCTTTTGAACTGTGGTGTTGGAGAAGACTCTTGAGAGTTCCTTGAACTGCAAGGATGTCCAACCAGTCCATCCTAAAGGAGATCAGTCCTGGGTGTTTAGCTTCATGCTAAAGCTGAAACACCAATACTTTGGCCACCTCATGGGAAGAGTTGACTCATTGGAAAAGACCCTGATGCTGGGAGGGATTAGGGGAAGGAGGAGAAGGGGACTACAGAGGATGAGATGGCTGGATGGCATCACCAACTCGATGGACATGAGTTTGAGTAAACTCTAGGAGTTGGTGATGGACAGGGAGGCCTGGCATGCTGCAATTCATGGGGTCACAAAGAATCGGACACAACTGAGCGACTGAACTGAACTGAAAAAACAAACATGTGGAGACTGAGGGTTCAAGGGCATTTGTATTTCTCAAGACTCTTCCACTGCTGCCTTCACCTCTACCCTTCAATTTAGACCTGAAATGGGGTGGGAGTGGGGAGCTGGAGGGATGGCCAGCAACGAAGGTCAGGTCAAGAATATCACTGTTTCCTTCCCGCAGGTGTGGTAAGCCCGAGCTTGGAATGGTCTGAGTTAGGATTTGCAGGTTATAGAAACTGCCTCCTGGCGTCTGGGATCATGTCAGATACGGGAAGGGTGTAAGAAGTCACATAGTCGACCACCTCCAATTTTACATGTGAAGACACAGAGGAGACTGGGGTGTAATCTAACTAGGGTCGCTGAACACTTGTCTGAGTCCTGGGCCCTGTGCTGTATATAATAATGCCTCTCTTGGAGTTTCTGGTTCTATGGGACTTCCAGCTCTGCCACTGAAAGTAGTGGTCTAAGACAGCAAAATCTTTTGGCTTCTGGCAACCTCTTCCTGAATACATTCACCAGGACAAGGAGGAGAGGAGTTGTGGAAGCACTCAGGTGAACAGATCTGGTCTTGAATCTTGTCCCTGCCATATATAGATTCTCTGTGACCTTGAAGACCCTCTCAGACTCTCTGAGATTCCACTCATCTTTAAAATGGGGAAACTAGGGACTTCCCTGGTGGTCCAGTGGTTAAGAACCTGCCTGCCGATGTAAGGGACATGGATTTGATACCTGGTGCAGGAGGATCCCGCATGCCACAAGGTGGCTAAGCCTTGCACCACAACACTGAGCCCACGTGCCCTAGAGCCTGTGATTCCCAAAGCCACCGCCATGAGAAGACTGTGTACCACAACAGAGTAACCCCTGCTCACCGTACCTAGAGAAAGCCTGTGTAGAAATGAAGACCCAGCACGGCTAAATAAATAAATAGATCTTTTTAAAAAAGCAGTCTACCTGTGACTGTTTGCATTAGATAAAAAAAAGATGGAGAAACTAGTAATGGTCAGGAGGCTGCTAGGTAAATGATAAATGAGCTAATGTGTCTAAGGTACCTGAGCCCATACTAAGTTTAGCAAAAGATGCTTTCCACACCTCCCTTCCCTCCTCCTAGTCTTTTCCTAGAATTGAAATGATGCCTCCAGCAGGCAGGATCACTGCTCTTCATCTCTGGAAGCCATTCAGACCTGGACCAGTGTAGAATGTGTGTCCCCAAGCATCTATAAGATGGGAGCTGAAGGACCTTGCTCTGTCCCCAAGAGAAGCCCCTGGGTCATAGTAGAAGAGGTGGGGAAAGCTCCTTCAAGTTTCATAGGAACGTTCTCGCAAGGTCAAGCCTCTGAGCAGAAAGGTCATGGTTCTCAGCTGGTCCCTGTAGTCCCAAGTTGGTGTCCTTTATGGCCTGGAATTAAGTGAAATAATTAACTAGTCAACAAGTACCAAGTGAGTACTTACTTTGAGCCAGGGATAAAAGATTGACAAGACAGACACTGGACACGTTACATCAGCTCCAGGAGCTCATCTCCCGGAGAGGAGCATGGTGGGGGGGCTCTGACCTCGAGACTCCTCACTAGCAACTCCCTGCTCTCTTCCCAACTTTACAGTTGCTGCTGAGCCTCATGCTTTAACGTCAACCGGAGCCGAGCATGATTAGGTAGGTAAGGCCGGATGGAAGTACAAAAAAAAAACCCCAAAGCTTACAAAGCCAAAGAAAAATGGCTCAGGAATTATATTAGCATTAATAATCGAGGGCTGACAGCCTATAGATTTAAACATTTCCAGGCCTAGTTTTTACCCAAGGCTGGGAACGAGAGCGTGGGTCTCATCACCTGCCACTACGGGAGGATGCGGTGGTAGGCTTTTCCTTTTTAACAGTCCAGGAGAAGAGGCTGGGCTTCCCAGGTGGTGGGGGCAGAGGCTGCAGGCTCACTCCAGGTAGCCCGTTTGTTTTTGAATTGTAGATGGCCCAGTTTGATTGGAAAGTCAGAAGTCTAGCCAGGCCCCCTGCAGACTTATTTATGTAGAACCCATCTCCTCTCTGAGACTGCATAAACATCTGAGACTACCCAGGCTGCTGTCAGAGCAGGTGCCAATGTCAAGCTCATGCGGAACATTTGGGGATCACTGGAACCCTGAACAGACCCCCACCCCCACCCAGTGTGCGCTCAGAATTTCCTTTTCCTGCCTCCTGTCTGCATCCTGCCACATGAAACTTTTAGCATCTGCCTCCTCCTCAGCTCCTAAGTTCAGTCCCTTCTTCCTCCTCCACCACTTCCGTTTCATCTCTAAATGATCTAATATTAATGTTCTCGTCATTACAGTGTTCAGAGGAAAAGAACGGGTTTTGTCCACAGAGAGAGGGAGTTGGGAAATTAATATAATATTTGTTCAGGATTGATTTCAAGCTGTAATCCCTGCTGCCAGAGAGACCCATCTGTTTAAAACTATCAGACACTAATTACCCAGAGCTCGAACACAATAGCAGGCTTGAGGAGCCATGTCCTGATACTCCCACACATGCTTGCAATTTAGCATTGTTATTTATTAAGGGGAAAAAAAAATCTCTCCATGAAGATGGATCTCCCATCCACTTGACTGGCAGAGGTTCCCAAAGGACTGAGCACAGCGGGAAAGAAGCCTGAGGAATTTCTTGATCAAAGACTGCCGGGAATTGCATTCATCTGGCTGTACAGGCCAAATTCATTCCCAATTCTTTCCCACTCCCTGCCCCAGTCGGATTCCCCACCAAACCAACTCTTTGGTGATAGTTAGTAAAGATAGCCTCATCCTCCGGGTAACGGGTTGATACCACTGATTCATCTTTGAACCTTCTCTTTCTTTCATCCTCTTGAGTAATCAAGTGCCAAGACCTTCAAAGTCTGTTTCTACCACTCCTCTCGCATCTGGCCCGAGCCCTTTATTTTCAAGGCTAACACCTGAGTATTTGGACAACAGTCTAAGCAGTAGGTGTCCAATTCTGGTTTCTATCTCCTTCTAATCCATGTTATGGTTCGTTGTTACCACGATTCCTCCCACCAAAAAGGTGAGGGCAGGGAGGTGAAGTGAAGGGGAAGGGAGGAGAGGAGAGAAGAAGAACTGGCAGCAGCACAGCTAACTAAGTCATTCGCCTGTTCAGAAACCCTCCGTGGTCCCGCTAGGCCACCAAATAATTGGATATTTAACACTCTCCAAGCACTGGCCTCAAGGCATTTCCAGCCTTCCTTCTCCCTACTATTTTCACTCTGTAAATGTATAATCCAAAGAAATTGGACTATTCTAGTCTCCACATTTATTGTAGACATTCTTGCATCTTCTCCTTTGTCAAGTCCATTCTCCATGGAAGGCCTGACCCGGCTCCCTTTGCCCCTTCCTCCTTCCGGCCCTTTCTTATTCCACAACCAGATCCCTTCCCCTTATGTGACCCACTATAGTATTTTGTTTAGGTCTTGCTTTAAGGTATATAGAATTTGCCTAATGTGTGTATTTGGGTCCCTGTGATGCTACGATCCTAGTAGACTGAACCCTCCTTGAGTTGGCAAACGATATTTATGGAACTCCTGTCTGGACCAAACTCTGAGCAAGGCACTGGGAAATAGTAGTAAATGAAACAGACATAATTCTTAGTTGAGCAGTACAGTCTGATGACAGACAGTAAATTAACCATGAATGTAGCATTTGTGAGCACACAGACTCCTACCAAGGAGGAGTTCCGGGTGCTCATAGAGATACATCACTAGACTGGGAGTATGGGAAGGTCTCTGTAATAAAGCCATGGTTTAAGGCAAGTATTATCTAGGCAAAGAAGGGAGAATGACATTTATTTTCTACCTTTTATCTGGAAGAAACAACGTGTATTAAGGTCCTTCAAGTCACACATAGGTTCTAGAAAGGTCTCATTGGAAACAGTGTAGAGAATGGATCTCATACGAGGCTTACAAGCAGGAGTAGGTGGCACTGTGGGTGTCACAGTAAGCCTGGAAGCTGGAAAACCAGTTAGGAGTCTGTCGTAACTATTCACATGTAAGGTGATAATGATCTGAACTCTGCTGGTGAGGAGGAGTTGAAGTTAAGAGATATTAAAGTGGAAAAAGAATCACTAGAATATAATTTCCAGTGGGCTGTTGGTGAAAGAAAAGGATAAAGTCCAGAAAGGCTCTTGGGTTTCTGGGTTCTGGGTGGAGGGTAGTGTCCTTAACAGGGAGAGGGTATGTCAGGAGCAACAGCATGTTGGAGGTAAGTCAGGAGTCCTGGGATTTACTGAGTCAGAGGTACAGGATATGTTATAAGGAAACTTCCAGCCTTTCACTGGACCTACCATGATGATGTTTGTAATAGCTTTATTGAGGTTTAATTGACATACAATAAACTACTTACATTTCAAATGTACAATTGGATGAGTTTTTTCTTTCATTTTTTAATATTTTATAATTTTAAAAAATTAGTGAAGTATTAATTGGACTGCAAGGAGATCAAATTAGTCAATCTTAAAGGAAATCCACCCTGAATATTCACTGGAAGGACTGATGCTGAAGCTGAAGCTCCAATACTTTGGCCACCTGATGCGAAGAACAGACTCATTGGAAAAGACCTTGATGCTGGGAAAGGCTGAAGGCAAAAGGAGAAGGGGTGGCAGAGGATGAGATGATAAGATAGCATCACTGACTCAGTGGACATGAATTAGAGCAAACTCTGGAGGATAGTGAAGTACAGGGAAGCCTGGCGTGCTGCAGTCCATGAGGTTGCAAAGAGTCCAATGTGACTTAGTGACTGAACAACAGAAAAAGTTGATTTACAATGTTGAGTTAGTTTCAGATGTACATACAGCAAAGTGAATCGGTTATATATATAGCCAGTCTTTTTTTTTTTAGATTATTTTCCCCAGGTTGATGAGTTTTGACAGGAATCTACACCTCAGAATCCATCACCACAGTCAAAATAGTGAACATACCCACCACCCAAGAAGTATCCTCCTGACCTTCATGACTTTCCCTGCCACACCTCCCCACCTCTCCTCTCAGGCCACCTTGCCACTATAGGTTAGTTGGTCTTCTCTAGAGGTTTATGTAAATGAAATCATGCAGTATACTCTTTTTTGTGTGATTTCTTTCATTCAGCATCATTATTTTAAGACTCTCCATATTATTGCTTGTTTCACTAATTTGTTCCTTTTTATCATGGAGTGCTATCCCATCGATCGGATATTCTACAGTTTGTTTATCTATTCACTTATTGATGGACATTTGGGTTGTTACCAGTTTGGGACTATTACAAAGAAAGTTGTTATAAACATTTGTATACAAAGCTTTCATCTGGTGAAAAATTACTTATCTCCTTTTTTCTTGAATAAATACCTAGAATGTAATGATTGGGTCATATGTATGGTTATAACACTGCAGTAAAATTCTGCACAAACCCTCTGAATTAATGCAGATGCCACAGATTAAGGGGGTAGTCCCCAAGAAGACTACTCTCACTTCAGAAAGACTGCTCTCACTTCAGATGCCAGCCACAAGTTTGGGAATCTTCAGGACACATAATCTTTGGAAAAATTGGCAGCAAATTCAGAAGTTTCTACAACTTCCTTGGGTTTTATAGTTCAATACAGCTTCCCTGGCAGCTCAGCAGTAAAGAATCTGCCTGCCAGTACAGGAGATGAGGGCTTGATTCCTTGGATCAGGAAGAGCCCCTGGAGAAAGAAATGGCAACCCACTCCAGTATTCATGCCTGGGAAATCCCATGGACAGAAGAGCCTGGTGAGCTATAGTCCATGGGGTCGCAAAGGGTTGGACATGACTTAGCAACTAAAGACAGCAACCCACAGAACTCTGGAATGTTCTATACTTTCAATGTGTTTATGATAAAAGATACAAATCCGAGCCAGCCAAATAAAAAACTCACAGTCAAGGTCTGGGGGGGCCCAAACGCAGAGTCGCCATACCCTCTTTTCCTGGAATCAGAATGTGTGGTTCTCCTGGGACGTCAGTGCATTCACCAGCCACTGAGCTTTGGTGCTCAGAGTTTTTATTGGGGTTTCATTATGTAGACGTGATTGATTGCATCACTGGCCATGTGACTGAACTCTAAATCCCCTCCCTTCTCTGGAGGAGATCAGGCCAACATCACTTCATTCAAAGCCCAACTCTGTAATCACAAAGTTTGTTTCTTAAAAAAAAAAAAAAAAACAAAAAACAAAGTTTGTTTCTCTGGAAGGACCAACCTCCATCCAGAATCAAGTCCTTAGTACAAACTCAGGTGTGGTCCCCAGGGGCCCATTGTGAATAACAAAGACACTACTTCCAAGAGTTTAGAAGCTCCATCCTGGGAACAAAGAACAAAGATTAATCAAATTCTTTGTTATACAACAATGGTGTTTTATAGTCAATAAATCTTTGTTAAATATATTAATGACTAAATTCATAAATGAAAACACCAATAAATGAATGACCAGGAAAAAATCTTTTCAGCTACATACAAATGAAAACCATCTCAAACTAATTAAGCAAAATGTTGGCTTGTAAAGTGGAAAATAACTAAGAGAGTTCAAAGAATGAAGAGCTCCAAGGATCCAACAATCAGAAGCCAGAGCCGGGAATCAGTGCCATCAGACGCCAGCCTCTCACCATCCACATGGCAACTGTTGTCTGTGTCATCTGCAAAATAGCTTTTATGTCCTTGTGACAGAGAAGATAGCTTTCAAATGCCCTGAGTCATAGCTTTCCCCCCCCCTCTTAGCACAAATATATAAATTTCAGGAAAGAACTCTAATTGGCTCTATTTGGATCATGTGATCAATTCTTAGGCCAATCACTGTCCTAAGGGAAGAGATGACTATCCAGGCCTGGGTCACATGCTTAGCTCTATGGCTTTTTGTGATTGACAGGCCAGTTAGAACCATGGGGGCCCCAAAAGAAAAGAGGATGCAGAGATAAACATTATGTATCTACTACATTTTATGTCTATATAATAATTCATTTTTTTTATTTCTTTGGCCACAGTGTGCAGCATACAGGATCTTGGTTCCCCTGTTATGGGATGGGCCAAGGCTGCCCCATAGACCTCTGGACTGGAATCCATCTTGGGAAAAGTTGCACACGCATGTTTTGGAGGGTCCCAGGGTAGGTCAGGTGTGGAAAAAGAAACCAGATAATTGGCTAAAGTAAAAAAAGACCCAGAAGAACTCCCCTGTATAAATGATTAAACCTCTGCTTTACTGTATTCCTCCTCATCAGCAGGGACACCCACCTCATTTCTCTCCAGGTGTGCATCTCTGTCTTGCTTCTATCTTAACTGACAACTCACTTCTCTATGTGCTCTCCCACTTGTTGCTGTGCTACATCTCTAATAATAAACTTTGTACCTGTATTCACAGTTTCTGCCTCCGTGAAAAATGCATTTTTCAATGGGGGCAAAGATCCAGGAAAAAATAGCTTCTAGCCTCTAGCCCTTGCTGGTCTTGGTGGTTAGGATTTCTGGTTCTCATCCAAGTTGGCTTCCCTGGTAGCTCAGATGATAAAGCATCTGCCCACAATGCAGGAGACCCAGGTTCAGTCCCTGGGTTGGAAAGATCCCCTGGAGAAGGAAATGGCACCCCACTCCAGTACTCTTTCCTGGAAAATTCCATGGACGGAGGAGTCTGGTAGGCTACAGTCCATGGGATCGCAAAGAGTCAGACATGACTGCTGGTCTGGTGGTTAGGATTTCTGGTTCTCATCCAAGTTACCCAGGTTCAATTCCTGCACAGGGAGTGAAGATCTCGCTTCATGTGAGATGCTTCTCACTTCACTGCTGCCTCTCCAAAAGCACCCTGACCAGGAATCGAACCCATGCCCCCTGCATTGGGAGTGCAGAGTCTCAACCACGGGACCACCAGGAAGTCCTTGTCTATAGTAGTCTTCACAGTGACTCTGTGACCTAGGGCTTCACAGACTTGGCCTTTTAATTGTAAGTCCAGAAAAATATATACCTAGCTTGTATTTCAGAGTCTAGACAAAAACTTTTCGTATTCTTTAATCAACCATTCAATCACATATTAATTGAGCCCCTACAAGACATCAGGAGACACAGCAGTAACCAAGACAGTGCTGTACTTGTGGCGCATACATTCCAAGGGGAAATGGATAATAAATAAGTGGAAATGCAGCTAGCAGTACTATGAAGAAAATAAAACAGGCCAGGAGGATGAGGCGCTCTGTGTACAGTGACTGGGGAGGCCTCTCTGGGGAGAGGCCATGGGCACTGAGCTGAAGCAACTCCCTGGGCCACTCCCCTTCCAGCTGCAGCCTGAGCACGTTAACCCCTTTGTTGTTGCATGTTAGTTGCGCAGTCATGTCCAACTGTTTTCGACCCCATGGACTGTAGCCTGCCAGGCTCCTATGACCATGGAATTCTCCAGGCAAGAATACTGGAGTGGTAGCCATCCCCTTCTCCAGGGGGATCTTCCCAACCTCCTTTGCTCCCCAGGAATGATGCCCACAGCCATCAACCCACCCGGAACACCTTCCACTGAGAGCTCCCTCTCTAACTCCTTGATGATGAGCCTGCCAAGTCTGAAATGTGGAGGAAACCAGAACAAAGTGAAAAACATATACACTCCAGCTTGAATTATTTAAATGTAACTAAGGGCGCTCTTTCAGAGTCCTCTGGAAAGGAAATCACAGATTCTCTTTGGCAGTAGGATCTATTTTCACCTGGCTAGGGTGGCCCCCCAAGGACTTCATGTGGTCTTTTCAGGGGCAGAAGCGTTAAACTAACCAAGGTCTGTTCCAGTGCTAAGCTTTGAAGCTGTGATGAAAACCAAGCTCATTTCTGGCCCTTGATCCAAAGACAATGCAAAGAGAGCAGCATCTTTGTTCCTTTGGGAAGCTGGCCCCGTCTTCCTGGTAGTCAGGAAGCCATGTAATATGTCCACGTCAGAACCAATGACTCTTCTGGGAGACCATCAGATTATGACCTTTCAATTGGAATGCCTAATGCTACTGATTAAAGAGCGGACACCAAAATCAGAACTCCCCTGGACAGATTTACGCTCTCCTTGTGTCTAAATTTTGACTAGTGCACACTTGGCACCTTTAGGAACTCAGAACTCAGACAATAAGCAGAGCCCTCTACACTTCCTGGAAGATGCTTGCATTAGCCTCAGTGAGGGGTAGAAGGCTGGACCTGATTTCAGGCCCTAACGCCTGCACCCTCTGTGTGGCCCGGTGTCCCTCATCTTTATGAATAGCAGCTGATGCCACTTGTAAGGTGCCCAGAGCACAGAACTGAGCACACCAAAGATACTGCAAGAAAGAAGTGAAGTCGTTGAGTTGTATCTGACTCTTTGTGACCTCACGGACTGTAGCCTACCAGGCTCCTCCATCAATGGGATTTTCCAGACAAGAGTACTGGAGTGGGTTGTCATTTCTTTCACCAGGGGATCTTCCCCACCCAGGGACTGAACCTGGGTCTTCCGCATTGCAGGCATATGCTTTACCTTTTGAGCCACCAGGGATGCCTCTGTGTAGATACTGTACTAGATTAAAAGAATCAATGATATAGTTCATAATTTCTAAGTTTGAGGCAAATACCAGGGAAAGCAATTGAAAGTGCCTTGCTGGTCTGAACAATGTAACATCAAGTCTTTCCTCCACCTTAGCTGTCCATACAGCTCCTATGTTTCCTTCAAGGGCATGGTTCAAAAGTCATCTCTTGCATGATGCCTTCCCTGAGGCCCCAGGCACAGCTGCCCTGTTCCCACTCTGTACGTGTAAAGTACCCACCACCTGGCACTATAACATGTACATGGGTACATATGGCTTCCCCAAGCCTATCAGTGACTTGGGAAGAAGAATCATGTTTTCTTAGCTCATTTTCCTCAAGCTCTGCCCAGTGACTGGCTGGGGCTAGAGAGTCAGAAAGTATTTGTTAAATGAATAATTCAATGAATGGACAGATGGGCTACTTATGCAGACCAGGGCCTTTCCTCACTTCAAAATCCCTTTGACCATGGATTACAGGTTGAAGAACATCAATCAAAATCTCAGCGTAGTGAAATTGGTATGATGGTCTCAACACTCAATAAACAGTTGATCCACAGAGCTGTGCTCTCTTTGAGGAGCCATCTCAATTCCATCACCACTGGGAATTGTGATGCAAAGGAGATGCTAATAGGAAAATAGCCATTTGTGGAGCCTGAGCCAAAGATGGAAATAAGATGGAGAGAGATGAATTAAAGCCATGAAGGAGACAGGGACACCCTGATCCTAACACCCTGCCCACCTGACCAACCTTGGAGACCAGGAGAATGAGAGAGAACAAAGCCAGATTGGCTTTAATAAAGACAAAAATCTAGTGGAGGACTTTCTCCAGGTGGTCCAGTGGTTAAGAATTGCCTTCAATGCAGGGGACATGGGTCCAATCCCCGGTCAGGGAACTAAGACCCACATGCCACAGGGCAAGTAAGTCCACGTATCACCACTAGAGGGAAGCCCATGAGCTTCAAAGAAATATCCCATGTGCCACCACTAAGACCTGACACAGCCAGAGAAATGAAATTTTTTAAAAGAATAATTGCTAACCGTAAATAAAATGACAGTGGTTAGGATTTAGGTTAGACCAATCCATTCCCACCCCTGGAGAAGGAAATGGCAACCCTCTCCAGTATCCTTGCTTGGAGAATCTCATGGACAGAGGAGCCTGGTAGGCTACAGCCCAAGGAGTTTCAAAGAGTTGGACATGACTGAAGTGGCTTAGCATGCATGCACACAATCCATTGCTACAGGAAGACCCCATGAGTGGGACAGCACGGGAGATAGATAATAGAATTTCATTTTCTGCAGTTCTTAAAAGAGGCTTCCTCTTCTCCCACACCAGCATCCCTCCTCAAACTTGGCACAGTGACTGTAGGACAGTCCTGCCTGGAAGTCCAGGGAAGGAGACTGGAATCTCCACCAGCCAGAGGATTATGGGAATATCCTGGGTTCCTACTGCCAAGATACTGGGCAGACCACCAGGGATGGAGTGGAGGCTTCGCCAAGCCCCTATTCCTGGCACAGCAGTGTCAGTAATTAAAGTTCACTCCATCCTGACACCAGCAGAAGGGAGTATAACTGGAGAGGCCCAGGTCTGACGTGGAGGGAGGTAAAGCAGGGGCTGTGGGCTGTGATTCTGCCCACCCCCTGGTTGGTGTGAGGCAAAGCCAGGTGCAGGAAACAGCTGAATTAAACAATGTCATGGAGGTGGGAAGAGGGAGGTGCAGTTGTGATAGGAAGGAAATTCTCATTCCAACAAAGGAAAATCAAAGCCCCAAATGATTCTGCAGGGAGGGAAGGTGAGGGGGAGGGAAATGAAACGGAAAATATCAACAAATTGGAAATCAGGTACTGAGGTGGTGGAAGGGATTGGATGCTCTCAAGCAGGGAGACAGCTCCTCAAAGCACCAGTCTTTCTGGTTCAGATCCAGATCTGAACCACATCTCCTTGGAGAGAAGGGAGACCCCTGTACTGTTTTTGCTCCAGCAAAGAGGTGGCCAAAGGTAGGCCTCTCCTGTCCTGGAATTCTGACCTAGTCACTACCTCCAAAGACTGGTTTATTCTCTTGCAAACAAGGATTTCCTGGTAAGGTGAAGGGCCTCCTGGGTACCCTCAAAAACATTCCTTATCTTAACTTCAGCGAAAGTACAGGAGGTCAGATTGACAGCGTGCAGGTATCAGCTCCGCTAAGATTCACATCTAAAGGATGTCCACTGTCCTTTGAGAATCCCCTGAAGTGTTAGTTGCTCAATCATGTTCAACTCTTTGCCACCCCATGGACTGTAGCCTGCCAGGCTCCTCCTCTGTCCATGGCATTTTCCAGGCAAGAATACTGGAGTGGGTTGCCATTCCTTTCTCCAGGGGATCTTCCAACCCAGGGATCAAAACCAAGTCTCCTACATTGCAGGTGGATTCTTTACCATCCGAGCCACCAGGAAGTCCCTGGGGCTTCAGCAGTTTGAAAATTACTCTCTAAGCCTGGGTTCTGGGCAGAATGAGTGTTTTGCCAGAGTACTGACTGGCTTCCCCTGATCAGGACGTCATCAGGCAGACAATGTTTGCAGGGCTCAGTTACTCTAGGAGTAATAGTTATGATGCCACTTTGATAAACCAAAATACTAGGCTCAAAGTTGGCCACGTTGCTCACTAAATTCCCCGGAAGAAAAAAAATCTGAATCAGAACGGCCTTCAGATATTCATTTCCAATCAAAGGGACATAAAACAATGCACAAGAGGAGCAGTTTAAGGAAGTAAGGCTGTTCTCCCCGAGGAGAGAAGGCTCAGGTTTGCACGAGGCTTGCAGGGTGATGTAGTGGATAGATTAGATTCCAATTTTGTGCTCCTAGGGGGTGGCAATAAACTCATTGTGGACAAACTTCAGCTCAGTGGAAGAAGAGCCATAGAACCATCCAAGTGGCCCTGAGCCTTGAGACATACTGAGTTCCCCATTGCTAGAAGGATACAAGTGGGGTGATGACCAACTTGCAAAGGAGATTTAAGAATGGAGAGTGGGGAAAAGGAAGCAGGGAAGGGAAGGAGAGGAGAGGGAACCAGCTGACTTTTAAAGTCTTTTCAGTCCCAGAGAATCTGATCATTACCATAAAGAAGACAATGGCTTCAAACTGCAAGGGATGTCAAAGGCCTCTGGGAACAGTTCTCCTGAACATGGCATCATAAAGTCTGTAGCAAATTCCAGAGGTCTTTTTCTACAACTTCCCTGTCCTTAGGTGGCCCTGTCCAGCAGAGAGTTTATCACCTACACAGGAATGTTCACTGGAGCTTGCTGGAATTTCTACAGGGCTGCAGCTGGAGGTGGAGGATGGCTCTGTGGTGGCAGGTAGAGCAGAGAGGAGCTCTCCCAGCTGGAGCTCAGGCTGGGGAAACCTTACCGAGGATCCCAACCTCTGCTGTGTGTCTATAACGGTGTACCAATGTAAGCTCCTGTGCTGGAGGGAGAGATGGGAGTGAGCTTCGCTTAGGTGGAGGTGGTGAAACAAGCTAAGTTCGTTCCATTGTTGAGCTGCCTCGCCAGTTGCTGACAAGGACGTGGATTTTACAGACAGACTGAACCTCTGGCGGGATGAAAGTCGCTCAGAAGACAAACACACACACTCACAGCGTTTCCTGCACTTAACGCGCTGTTCGGAAGCTCCTGTCATATGCACCTCGAGCAGAGAGAAAGGAAGTGACGGCTGCCGATGGAAGCTGGGCATGTTTTCCCAACGCTGGCACTGCTCTCTGTAATTCTCCTCCTTCATCACGGAAGCTTCCTTTCAAAATAGTTGGGGAGTGGCGTGATTCATGACTGCAGCGCCTTCACTCCGGAGGAGTGAGCCGCTAGTGGCCTTGTTGCTGAGTGGCGGCTGAGATCCTCCTCCCCACGGGGATATTCCCACACTCCTCTGCAGCTGCCATGTGCCGGCTGATGGGGGCCAGACCTCAGCGATGCCAACCCTCTGAGCTCTAGAAGCATCTGGTGAGCCTTTTGCACTTTCCGTACAGGTGGCCGATGTCCTGCGGGCACAGTCTTAGGATCGCTGAGTAGGCCTGGGCCAAATTGTCCTCCTGGTGGTAGAATAAGATTAACTGGGCTGGGATCCCACTGCAGGAGAGTCAGTGATGCTGGTTAACTCCTGCTGGTTAATCCTTCCAACTGTACTCCTCAGCCCCCCTCCCCTGCCCCTCCAGTCTGGGTCAGATGCTGGGTCCTCTTCTCCCCGGGTTTATCTCTATCTCTGATTATCACATGCACATGGTTTACTTCTTCACGTCACCTGTGAGATTCCGCAGACTTTGAGGGTGCCTCTCCAGAATTTCTTGAACTGAACGAGCCTGTGACTGAGATGACAAATTGCTCAAAAGCAGGGCAGGCTGGGACTAGGGTGAGCAAGTGATACCCCCAGGGTGCAAAATCAGAGATGCCCGCTCTGGGGCCCATTCATTCACCTGAGAGTGAATGCCTCCAGAGGAGCCTCAAGCCACCTGGCTGGGCTCACTCCACTCCTGGCCCTGAGGAAACGGAAAAGGAAAGCATGTTAATTGTGGAGAACCAACCATGTAGAGGCAGTGCATTATTTCATCTATTCCTCAGAGCAATCCTATAAAAGAGGTACTGACACCCTCTGAAACAGGAAGAAACTGAGCTTTGTGCCTTGCGGAAGGTTCCAGAACTAATATTATCAAGGCAGAACTCACAGTGCAAGTCCTCCTAACGCTGAAGTTCTACTCTTTTCTCTTGGCGGCCCCAGCTCTGAGGGGAGCTTGCTGTAGAGGCCCCGCTCACCCTGAGGGGAGAGCCGCCTCACTACTCTGAAAAGGGCAGGTGTTGCTCCGCCAGCGCCAAATCCTGACTCCCTAGGTCTGCCTGGAGCCTGAGGAACTCTCTGCTCCCCACTCACTGCTCGCCCAGGTGACTCCTGGGGGTGAGGCCCCCCGCTCCTCCTGATGCCCCCTTCCCAGCACCTGGCAGCATCTCACTGCTCTGGATCAGGAAGTCCCCCCTCGGGTCAGCCCTGACCTTCAGGCCCTGTAACCCAAACCCCTCCCCTCGCACCCAGGCCTCAGCGGAGACCCTCTGCACGACCTTCCTGCCTGGAGCTGTACAGGCTTCCAAGTTGTCAGGTGGGACCCCGGCGTTGCTGTTCAGTCGCTCAGTCATGTCCGACTCTTTGCGACCCCATGAATCGCAGCACGCCAGGCCTCCCTGTCCATCACCATCTCCCGGAGTTCACCCAAACTCACGTCCATCGAGTCAGTGATGCCATCCAGCCATCTCATCCTCTGTCGTCCCCTTTTCCTCCAGCCGACCTCAGGGGGAGCGGCTGTTTTGCCTGCTGCCACAGGCTGCAGGGGCGGCCCCGGGCGCGGCCTGGCGCTACCAGGACTCTGCACCAACTTAGAGGCTGCCAAGCAGCAGGCAGGATGGGGCCTCCGTCAGCACCTCTCCTCCTGGGCCTGGATGGCTCTCTATCCCCGGCCCCACCCCTCCAGCTCCTGCCACTCCTTCTGCACTCCCTTTCCACACAGCATCTCCACCCGGAAGTAGGACCAGTCAGAGGAAACCGCTAATGGGGAGCAGGGACCGCGGCCTGCCTCGGTGGGCCTCCTGCATTCCCACCAGCAGAGCCCCAGCAGCAGCCGAGCTCATGGTTGGCAGGGCATCTGGCCACGCTCCAAGTTTCCAGAGTGGAAAGGAGAAGATCCAGCACTCGCTTGGGGTGGATTCCAGCGTGCTGAGATCAGCAGGTGGCCCAGCTTGGAGCCAACCTGTCTACCCTGATGGAGAAATCAGAGGCTCACCCAGGAAACAGGGCTCAAGAGAGGATTTTCCAACTCCTCCCAGCTGCCACTACCCTGATTACCTCCCACCCCACCTTAGTCCTCATGTTCGGGTCTTAACTGACCGCTCTGCCCCCCAGCGATGCCTCTAGCCCAAACTACAGACCTTTACTATTAACCTTCCCAAGCATAGCTCGGGCCAGGGGCTCTCCCCACCCATACCTCTGCCCCTGTGGAAGGAGGACATCCCCCTTGGTCTGGCATTCCAGGGCATCCATGACCACACACTCCCCAAATGGGAGGGCAGAGACCCTTCCATCCCCACTGTGGCACCTCCCCTACGCCCACCTGACTCCAACCATTCCCACAGCTCTCCCAATACACAGGAAGTTGCTCATCAATCTTAGCTGATAAATTCTGATGAGGGGCAGCCCTTGGGTTTAAGATGTGCAGAAGGTTCTTTCTTCAGCTGACCTTTGCAGACAGGAAGTTCTGCCTTTTATCTAGCCTAATTCCACCCTACTTGTGGTTCCTTTTCATTCCTCAGTGGAGATGGAAAGCAGTGGATTATCTTTCCCTAAATAATAACTCTTCTTAGGCTTTAAGACTATTATTAAGTCACCTTTGAGCCACCTTTCTTTTTCAGCCTAAATAATCCCACCTCTTTTCATGTTCCTTCAAAATGTTACTCCCTGCCCTGTAATTACCTTGGCAATGCTTCTGAATTCTCTCTAATTTCTCCGCATCCAGAATGAAGAAGGCACTTGAGAGCAGATGACAGGAACCAAACTGGGGACCTACTGTGTGCCCGGGACTAACTCTCCACCCCCACCACAAGTTGGCATGCACACTAAATTTGCAACCCATGAGGTGGCTGTTCTTCACCCCCATTTTACAGATGAGGAAACAGAGGCTCATATGGTTGACAGGATTTCTCAATCTAGGCACTATCAACATTTGGGGCCAGATAACTCTTTGTTGTGGTGACTGTCCTGTGTACCTGGAGGATGTTTGGCAGAATCTCTGACCTCTACCCTCTCATCAACCTGTAGCAAACCCACTCTCCCTACTGTGACAATCAAAACTGTCTCCTGACAAATGTCACCACTGGGTTGGGGGACTTCCCAGAGACACTCAACCACTAAATAACAGAGACTAAACTCAGATCTGTCAGCTTCAAAACACATTCTTTTTATTGCCCCCATGCAACTTTCTAAAACAGAGTCCTATGGGAAAATAATGAGAGATGCCATATATTCTTTTCTGTTTTTATCATTCCCTGTCCCAATATCTGGGGCTTCCCAGGTGGTGCTGGTGGTAAAGAACCCACCTGCCAACGCAGGAGACATAAGAGACATGGGTTCAATCCTTGGGTCAGAAAGATCCCCTGGAAGAGGCATGGCAACCCACTCTAGTATTCTTGCCTAGAGAATCCCATGGACAAGTGCCTGGCAGGCTATGGTCCACAGGGTCACAAAGAGTCAGACACTACTGACACGACTTAGCACACACACACGCACACCCCAACATTTACTTTTTTACCAGTGTCACTGAGATCAACTAACAGATTGCCCTTCTCCAAATCTCACCCCACACTCTCTAAATTTACCCATTCTCAATTTGAAAGCATTAACTTGGGCCCACTGTGACCACAGAATTTTTTCTAAAATGTTTAATTTCTTAGCATCACTCAATTCAGGCTTACTTCAGGCACCCGGGAGCAAAGAAAATAGAAAACACATCCTTCTCCTCTAAGAACAGAAGGTCTAACCTGGGGGCTGGATAGACACTGGAGCAGTTCCGGCACTTACTAAGAAATGCTCAGCCCACTCTTGCACCACCCCTGGGCGAGCTGTTGGAAAGCAGGAACCCCGAGTCCACTGGGCAATGGCTTAGACTAAAGATGCCAGGCAGTCAGCTTAAGGGGTCATCTGAGACCAGGCTTTGGCACAGTGAAGTCACTGCCATAAACCAGAGCAGACGAATACTGTGGGCTGCAGATTGTTAAGGGGACGTAAGTGGCGAAGGGGGCAGGATACTGGGACCAGGCGCCCGTGGGCTGCATTTGCTATTTCTGTGCCACAGCCCAGCCTGGGGTTTGCGGTCTCCTCTGTTCCCGACTCTCGGTTTTACCGCCTCTGTTCCAGGTGTCCAGGTGGAAAAATTTCTGGTTTGTACGTGGTGAAGCTTTTCACTTATTCTCCTGGACTTTCATGTGAAGGCACACCAGGCTTTATTATAGCGACTTCCTTTCTCTCCATCTATCAAAATCAGATTCATTCTTCAAGATCCATTTAAATGCTGCTTCCAGCCTCTCTCCTCTAACCGTCACCGCCCACTCTCCATTCTGGCCAAATCAGTCTGCCGGTCTTACCCAAACAGACCTTGCAGCTTCCTCCGAATGTTCCCTTTTCTCATCCACTCTTTTAACCTGCTTCTTTTGAGAATCTGCTCTGTGCCAGGCACTCTTTTGGGCACTGAGGACACAGCAGCATACAAAACAGACAAAAATCTCTGCTTTATTGTACCAAGTGAAATAAGTCGGAGAAAGACAAACACTGTATGATATCACTTATATGTGGGACCTAAAAAATACAACAAACTGGTGAATGTAACAGCAGCAAAGAAGCAGCCTCACAGATAATGGACAAACTAGTGTTTGCCAGTGGGGTGGAGGGGTAACACAAGGGCGGAAGAACGGGAGGCACGAACTGCCGGGTGTAAGGTAGACTCAAGGATGTGTTGTACGACATGGGGAATATAGCCAGTATTTTCTACTAGCTGTAAATAAAAAGTAACCCTTAAAACTGCATTAAATGTGTTTAAATTTAAAAAAATCCCCGCTTATTTTTTTGGAGGGAGAAGCTGACATTTTGGTGTCATTATTTCTACCAGAAGGCTTTGACCTCACCCACTCCACTTAAACTTTAACAACCCAGCCCTGCCTTCAGCTGTAGGTCCTCCTCCCCTTTTTCCCCAAGCAGCATCCATCCTTATCCTAGACTTCAATTGCCTTTACTCCATGATCTGTGTTTGGCACATCACGCATCTCCTTTTATTATCTGCGTGTGTCCATCCTACCTCCCCACTCTAATGGGAGCTCCCCGGAGGGCAGGAAGTATGTTTGTTTTACCTCTGTAGCCCTGCAGCATTCAGCAGAGTGTCTGGCACAAAGAAAGAAAAACAGCATTAAAAATAATAATAATAATAAGGACCTACCGTTGATCTGAGTACTTAATAAGCAAGAGCTCATGTGATCCTGATGACGAGCCTATGGGGCTGGTGCGGGCTCGCTCAGGGTGCAGCGTGGGTGGCGGTGTCGGCGGCAGCAGAGCGGACAACATTGTGTGCCTGGAGGATGAGCTGGCGGATGTAGGTGTGGGCTTGGAGCAGGACCTGGGCTGGAGTCGTGGCTCCATCACTTATCAGCTGGATGTCCTTCGGTGGGTGATTTCTCTTCCCTTGGCTTCTGTTTCCCTTTCAATGCCTGGAGATAATTACAGCACCCATGTCACAAAAGGGCATGACAATGACATGAATTCTTGCAGGTATTACATCTCCAGCACAGTGCCTGACAGGGCTTTCCAGGTGGCTCAGCAGTAAAGAATCCACCTGTCAAGCAGGAGATGCAGGTTTGATCCTTGGGTTGGGAAGAACCCCTGGAGAAGGAAAGGGGAACTCTTTCCAGTATTCTTGCTTGGGAAATCCCATAGAAAAGGAGCCTGGAGGGCTACAGTCCATGGGGTTGCCAAAGAGCTGGACACAACTTAGCAACTAAAAAAGACAACAGTGCCTCGCACTCTAGAAGCATTCAACACGTGGTGCCTGCTGCTCTTATTATTGTTTCCCCTTCCAAGAATGACCCACACCTGCTTCCTGTCCCATCCTGCCCCAGTGCCCCAGCTCCCAGCCACCCACTGCACACACGCCTCCTTCCACACCCTCAGCAGAGCGGAGGAAACTTTGAGTGCAATATACCAAGACACTCTTCTTTGCTACCTTATTCCTCCTCTTCCAACAAATGAGCCCTGAAACAAATAGATCCTAGACGTCACGACTCATTTATAATAACCCAGTCCTTGGGACCAGGGAGGGGATGGAAGCTCTGCCTGGGTGCTGACAGAGCGACAAAGACTCAAAAGTACAAGAGATCAGGGGACAGTCTGGAAGCCAGCCACGAGCAATATGCTATCATCTCTTCCTCTTACTGAGAAATCAACTGAGCTCTTTATTGGAAATCTGATGCTGCTGTAAAACACACACACACACACACACACACCAGCAGGCTCAGAATGTAGGTTTAAAATGATCTCCTTGGGGGAAGCAGCTCTATTTACATTGCCTGCTAACACTAAGGGCTTGTTTGTCCCCTGCTTTTTTGATTGTTAGGCGCCCCCCGCCCCAGCTCATGACCTTTGGTCAGTCCACATTTTGCAGGTATCAGGAGCGCCAAATCCTCCCTATTTCTCATTCTAGACAGTGGCTGGGATCTATGGTGGCCTCCTTCTTCCCTGGCTTTCATCTATCTCTCCCTCTATTTCTGCCTGCAGCAGTGAAGCATCAATTATACACTCCAATTATGTGATGATACATATTTTCACTAATTAATAATAATTCTTGCTACTCATCCTGCCAACTCCTATTGGAGGACCCCGGAGGGCATTTGAGAGGATAAGTCACAGTTTTGACACCAGGAGGAAAGGGGTAAGGCCTGTAGAATGCCTGGGATGAAAGAGAAACTGAGGTACAGCAAGGTCACTGTTCTGAGTCAGACAGAGGGGACCACTGAATCTGAGACATGGTTTTGTCTTGGTGGATTGTTTACCCAAACGTATGGGCCTGTGGGACAGTACTGCTACCTGGAGAGTGGGCAGGAAGAAGAAAGGAGTTTAGCCCAGGAGTAGTACTGAATACTTTGTATGTGTTAAACTGGCTGTCATTAAGGTTAAAAGTTCCTCCTATTCATAGAAACCAAAATTTTCTGTTTACATGTCTTACTGTGTCCTCCCCTCTTGAGACATAATCTGCTGCCAGGAAAAATTACTTGGTGATCTGGATGAGAGTATCGCTTTCTTTCTCAGAGTCATGTATCAGAACAGGATGGCCCTGGGAGGTCACCTGATCCAACTTACTTATTTTGCAGAGGCAGAAGCTTGAAGCCCAGAGCCAGTACAAACTGCAAAATAGCTCAGCGCCAAGTCCATTGGCAAATTTAATTATTGAAACCATACAATGAGATAAATTTTACTATCCCCGTGTTACAGAGGAAATGGGGTCTTAGAGAGACTTGCCCGAGGTCACACTGCTTGTAAGTGACAGAGCTGTGACTAAACCCAGGTCCCAGTACATTCCAAAACCACTGACTTTTTCACTGTGTCATGTTGACAATGCAGCCAATTAGTGGCAGAAGACACGAGCACTTTGATGCAGATGACAAACCCATGAGCTCTTGGAACAGAAGATAAGCCAAACTGACAAAGAACAAGACATTCCTTCCTTAAGCTGAGTCTTCCTGGAGCCAAATCTCATTTTGATTGGTGCAGACAGCAGACCTAGTCACCGAAAAAAAAAATCAATCGAAGCTGTTTTTACACTGAACAGACTGGTCAGTGGATGGGCCTGACGAGTTGAGGTCCAACAGTTTATCCAGGCTGAGTTAAAGCTCTGAGTGATGGCAGGATTAGATCTGCCCGCCTGTCAGTGGATATCTCACAGGACTGAGTCCAGCCACCTGTGAGCATGGACCAACTCACCTGCCACTCAGCGGCCTGGGGGCATGACCAGCAACAGCGCTCACCCCTGCCTCCACCACAAGGGGGCGACTGAGGGTCAGGCCCTGTTTGGGTTGACTCTCCAACCAAGGGCAGAGGTGGCTTCAATGGACGTGGAGAGTCCAGGCAGGCTCAGAACGTATGTCCAGGAACAAGCAAACTCATCAAAAGGAGGCAATGCCCTGAGTCTGCCTCTGTGTCTCTCAATGCTCCACTCTGCAGTTACCTGCCCCCTGCCCCCCCAGGGAGCCCAACAGAGAGGCAGCCATTAGCCAAGCACTGAAGCATTCCCGTCACAGAAGCAGGTCTGAGATCCCTGCCAGTCACTTGCCCCAGCTGCTTAGTTCTGAGAAAATGATAAAAACCTCAACCTCACAGTTCCAGCTCAGAGATCAGATGTTACCTCTCCTTCTCACACCTACATCTTTTTATCTGTCCTCTTCATTGAGCTGATTTGCCATTCTGTGAACTAATTTTCTGTATAATCTTCTATGGCCTCTATTAGAGGTTGAGTAGTATTAAGATGCTATTATGTGTGAAAAGATTTACATATGGCCAGTAAGTACGTGAAAAGATGTTCAATATTATTAGTCATCGTGGAGATGCAAATTAATAACCACAATTAGATACCACTGCACACCCATTAGAATGACTAAACTCTAAAAGCAGGAAACTCCAAAGGCTGAAAGGATGTGGAACTCTATGTATCGCCTCACAAACTGGCCTCATCCATTCCTCGTGGGAGAATAAAAATGTACAATAACTACGCTGGAAAGATAGGCAAATTCTTAAGAAGTTAAACACACAATTACCAATGACCCCACCCCATTCCACTCCTAGGTATTTCCCAAAAGAAATTAAAATGTGTGTCTACACAAAGACCCATATACATATGTTCATAGTAGATTTACTTGTATCAGTAATATCAAAAACTGGAAACAGTATTTCCAGCAATAGGTGACTAGATCAGTAAATGACACTGTCACTATACAGTCAATGGAATAATACTCAGAAAAAAGAAAAGTAATATATCACATACCTCATGTGAAGAGTTGACTCATTGGAAAAGACTCTGATGCTGGGAGGGATTGGGGGCAGGAGGAGAAGGGGACGACAGAGGATGAGATGGCTGGATGGCATCACCAACTCGGTGGACATGAATTTGGGGGAACTCTGGGAGTTGGTGATGGACAGGGAGGCCTGGCGTGCTGCGATTCATGGGGTCACAGGGAGTCGGACACGACTGAGCGACTGAACTGAACTGAACTGAATATACCACAACCAAATGGATGAATCTCAAAATATCATGCTGAGTGAAATAGATACAAAAGAGGAAGTAGTATTAATTCTATTTCTATGAAACTCTGGGGGGGAAAAAAAGAAATTTAATCTAAAATGGCATGAAAGCAAAACAATAATTGAGTGGGGTCAGGAGTGGTGGGAGATTGACTAGGAAGGAGCACAGGGAACCTTGGGGTTTTGGAAGTTTATATTTTGATTGTGGTGCTGGTTACATGAGGCTAAACATTTGTCAAAACTCACAGAGCTCTACACACTGAAAATAGGACTGTAAATTACACCTCAATAAAATTAGGGGAAAAGCTGTGTACAAGACTATTATGAACAACCTTAACTTTGGATTTAAATGACATTTTTAAGTTAATAGCATTGAAATCTAATTCATATTTAAAATAAAAAGAACAAATGTCAAATAAACGTTCAAAGAACACACATGCACCCACAGACGTACAAACAGGCCGATGTACACACACACGTGCGTGCATGCACAGTGATGCTATTATGATGGACTCTGACCTGGGGACCCAGGAATACCTGAAAGCTGCCCTTAAAGAGATGGAAAGGAGGAAAGCAAGACAAATAAATAAGGTCTTGTTGTTTTTTTTTTTTTAATCAGCCATGGCTTTGTCTCCAATCTCCACTGCAGAAGCCTGGGAGGCTAAACTGGAGCATGTGGGAGGTCCCATTTGCTGGCCCAGGTGGCCTTGAATGGTATAAAATCAAATAAGTCCCTCCATCCAACTCAACCCCATGTGCTCAAACCCAGAGTCTCCAAATCTACTCTTCAGCTGGACGCGGCCCCAGTCAGCACCCAGAAGAAGGACACAGAAAGGGGCCTCCACCCATTCAGGTCTGTTTCATTCCCTAGGACGGGTACACTCAATGTCTGGAATCTAGTGCCTGATGATCTGAGGCGGAGCTGACGTGATAATAGTAGGAATAAAGTGCACAATAATGTAACGCACTTGAATCATCCTGAAACCCGCCTCTCCATTCGTGGAAAAATTGTCTTCCACAAAACCAGTCCCTGGTGCCAAAAAGGTGGGGCATCACTGTCCTGGGGCATCACCCACTGGCTCATGCAACCTGATCCATGTTCAGTACACCCTTACTCTATAATAGGATGTGCAAACTCAAACACCTATAGGGACCTACCTGTAAGGAAAAGAAATAGGCAGAATGCAGTGGGCCCAGGAACACATGAGTCCTACATGAACGGAGCACTGTATTTCAGCACTATATTTCAGAGCCAGCTCAGAGATGACAAATAGGAATGCAGGACTAGTGCTATCAAGCCTTCAAGAGAAGCCCCCAATTCAAACTTTTCTATGAACAGTCTCGATTTTAAATATGGGCAACACATTTTAAAAATTTTAAACATGGTACAGGCCAGACAAGACCCAAGCTCAAACCAAAGCACTGAAGAGCCATCAGAGGGTGGTACTGTTCTAGGGGCTACCATGGTGGTGTCTGAGGGCATATTCCCCACTTGAAGGGTTGGATTTCAACCTCCCAGTCAAGGCACAAATCCTCTTTTCCTAGTAAGCTGTTTTCTAGCCCATCCTTACAACCTCCAGTGAGTGAGGGATGGACAATTTCATTACGGGATGGTACATTCTCTCCTCTCCTCACTGCAGCTGGCTCTGCTCATTCCTTCAGGGTTTGGCCAAGAGTCACCTACTCTGGGAAGTTTCCCCTGATGCCTCACACCTAAGCTATGTGTGAGTTGGCTATGCCTCATGCAGGCCTCCCTATCCCAATGCCTTCCACTCAAAGTTCCTAAGAGTGGGCACGGTGGTGAGGGTTGTACATCTAGTAATTAACACACACAGTAGGTCTATCAGCTAGCTTTTTTTTGATTGCAAGTGACAATAATCCATCTGCTTAGCTCAGTATAAAGGAAATATATTCTCCATATACGCAACCAGGATGGCGTAAGACTTGATTCAGACAAGACTGGAGCAGGGGTTAACCCAACATCACCACATCTAACATCATGCCACCTCCGAGTCCCACTGCCCTCCTCACGGTGGCCTCTGTCTCAACGCCCATGTGGTAGCAAGATGGCAGCCGCAGAGAGATGATCCAAGATGTGTAAGCCACCATCGTCATCACCCTGTATGCGTGAGGAAACTGAGATACAAAGATGTCAAGTAACTTACTGTGACCCCGTAGCTGTGAAGTGAAGGAGTGAGGACACGAAGCAGTCTGTGGCCAGAGCCCAGGTGTTGGCACTACAGAATTCTGCCCCTCAAGACGCGCTTTTCTCTTGGTCTTTCCAGATGTGGCCTCTTACTGTCTTGGCCGGAGTGACACAACAGCATCCCCTTGCTGCCCGCTATGGCATGAGCCGTATATGATGGTGGGGAGGAAACAATGAGCACAGTGGAGGAGAGACTGCGAGGCAGCATGCAGAGGGCGCCAGACCAGACCTCACCCCATGGCTCTCTCCATGCCCACAGACAGCGAGGTTCTTTGTCCTTCATTGAGTTCTCTGAGCGGTCCCCCTGGCCCACTGCCTTCCACAGCCACATTTGAGATGGACCCTGAGGAAGATGCAACCTCCAAAAGGGAGCTCTTCTGCTCAATGAGGAACTGGGGAACCTGAAGACTACCGTAGATGATGGCACCTTATGCAGGTCTTTGGACAGACTGGGGGTTTCTTTTGAAGAGTCATTCTCTTGGTGCTTTAGTAGGCTGTGGGTGTTTGCTTCTGGCCTGCTCCACGGTTAGTACCTGGAACCAGAAATCTCACTAAGGCATAGCCTGTGACTGTACTGCCTGACGAGTTCTCAGCCCATCCTCCAGGCCGGCAGTCTCCTGGCCTCCATCCTGGAGCTCACATCCTTAAGGTCGTGTGAAACAATCGCTTGGGGGTGGGAGGGGATTATCTGGCCCCAGTTGCATCCTTTGCATGGAGTGGGATCTCCTCATTGGAGGTTCCAGTGAAGAGCCTAGGGGACCAACGTATTCCCAGGTCCCGATCTGATTTCTGCAGTTTCCCGCCTTCCTGTCTTTACTCACATTAATTTTAAGTTGGAAATGATAATTTAGCTTTGCAATCCTGCAGGCCTCAATATTTTTGGCTTCTCAGCTGTTTGGAGTTCAGGTCACGGGCAGAAAGTAGCTCTCTTAGTCAAGACTGAGAGGCTTTTTAGGACTTTTAGTCGTCTGCTTTCAAGCAAGTCAGTTTCAAGCCAAGTTTGTCACTTTCTAATAGGAGTTTGCTGCCAGTCTCTTCAGTGTAACAAGGCCTCCGACCTTTCAGCCCAGGGTACAACATCCTCACTGCCCTTATACCCTCCGGCCACTCAGTGTGGCCTGTCATGTACACATCCCCACTCTTGGAACTAACATCAGTTTTGTTTAAAAGCAACAAAAGAAGCACAGCTATCCTCAGTGAAAAGAAATGTGTTGGCGCATAGGTCTGAAAGTCCAGGGTCTGGCTCCAGGCACAGACGGACTTGGGACCTTAAACAACATCACCAGGATGTGGCCTCTGTTTCTTGGATCTGTTCTCATCCACACATTAGTTTTGTCTCGGGTTTCCTGTGGTTAGCAACACGGTTGCCCACAGTTCAAGACCTATATCTTCACCAATTTGTGTCCAGCAGGTTAGAGTTTTACTTCTCCAACAGTCAAGCAGAAGCCCTGAGGTTCGCTGTCACCGGACCAGATTGATCACCTGTCCACCTCTGAACTAATTACACAGCCACGGTGATGCAGTGCTCTGATTGGCCAGGCCTGATTGCATGCCTGGGCAACCAAGACAACAGAGGTCCATACAGCTGATGCTCAGTGAGTATTCACCTTGCGAATGAACAAATGAGGGCCTGACCCCTCTGAGCAGGAGTGGGAAAGTGTTCTGGAAAGAAAGAACACACATTTTTTCCTCTCCCTTATTCAAGGAAATCTGAGCAGTAAAAGAATATGTCCTGAGGATCTATCCACATTAACAGTGAATTTCCAATTGTTGACTTGTGGCAGATTCTTTATGGGTTATGCAGGTCACAGGTTTAAACCTAGGCTAGAGTCCCTGGCACTGCAGGATTCCAAGCAAAACCCAGAGACCAAACTAAGTTACTTTCAAGTTCCCTTCATTCAAAAAGGCTTTGTCGCACTGCTATAGACTGAATTGTGTCCTCCCAAAATCCACATGATGGAGCTTCAGCCCCTACTGTGACTGTATGTGGATCTAGGGCCTTTATGGATATAATTAAGGTTAAATGGAATCAAAAGGTTAGGGCCCTGATGCCATAGGATTTGTGTCCTTATAAGAAGAGAGACTGGAGTTCATAGTCTCCACACACACACACCGAGGGAAGACCACGTGAGTATACAGCAAGAAGGCAACCATCCACAAGCCAGAATAGCATTCTCACCATGAAGCAAACCCTGAAAGCACCTTGATCTTGGACTTGCCAGCCTGCGGAACTGTGAGAAATACATGTCGGATGTTGAAGCCACCCCATCCACGGTATTTAGTTACTGAGCTGACGCAGTCATCACAGTGTATGTACTCAGGGCATGTGAGTTAAATGACAAATTTAACATCTGTCCAAGCACAGCAGACAGAGGACAGCAAATCCACTTTTGGCAGGAGCAGGCAGAGAGTGGGGCTGGGGTGGGAGATCAGACAAACCCCCCAGCACCAGACCTGAGTGCTTGGATGTACACACCCACATGCGAGAGTCCAACACCTCATACAGGCTCTGGGATGACCCGACTTGCAGCCTCTGGCCACTGGCATGGGTCCTCAGGACCTGACAGTCTTGGCAGGGCCGTCACACTATAACACTTGATCGAAATGAAAGAGTATGTGGATCGCCTGCAGCTACCTATGAGCCTCTTCCAGCTTTGCTTAGGGGCTGTCCGAGCTTGGGTTCCCTAGAAGCAGATAGATCCTGAGAAAAAGAAGTCTGAGCAGGGTCCTTACTTATTTATTAGGGAAGTGCTACCTGGAGAAATGAATCAGGTAGTGAGCCCGTTTGAACAGGGAAGGGGAGGAAAAAAGGAAGGGTGTGATTTCAAGTGAAGTCTCAGCCTCAGTCTGATCACATTGAAACTTCTGGAGTGTCGAAGACAATGAAGGGGTTTTTTTTTTTTTTTCCATCTTGAAGCAAAGGTACTGGGTTTTTGTATCCCTTGTCCCAGAAGTGGAGGGTGGGGTGAGCGGGTTGTCACCTCCTGGGCACGGACAGGTCAGGTGGCTCCAGGATCCCCTGAGCAATCCTCTGAAGGGTGTCCTCATGAGCCGTGAGCAGGGAAGCACACACATAGGCTCCTGAGAGGGACACGAGGGGACCTAGGCAGGTACAAGAGGACAGAGCTGTCCAGTTAGCTCACGGGCGCAGGCACAGAGGAGCGAGGGTTTCCAGCTCCCAGGGCTGTAACTCTGAAGTGCTTCCCTCTAGCTCTGCCACCCTACTCCCTGCCTGGTGTGTGGTCCTTCCTGGGCTCCTTCTTCCCAGGCAGCCCTGGGCTGGAGACCGGGAGACTTGTCAGAAACAGCCCGCTCCAGCATGCCTAGCCCCAGCAATGAGCAGGGCGCATGTCGTCCTGATTTCCCCTGAACGCCCACTTCCTCTTCAACAGATGGATTATAGCAAGTTCGCTTTCTGTATCAATCACGTCACAAATCATTAAGCATATTGACACAGAGTGCGGCCGGCGCGTGCTGGGGTGGCTGTTTTTCCACTGCTGAGAGAAAAGGGCCTGCTGCCCTGCTCTCAGTCATCAGGCGTCCTGGCCCCTCCAGGAGCCCAGGGCCAGAGGGTCCCACCCTGCTCGTTAGGTCCGCAGGGTCAGCAGGTGATTCATCTGGATCCCTGTAGGACCCTTCTACAGGCCGCAGCTTTGCTCTGCTGGTTGTCAGGAGGCATGGGGGCCTGCCAAAGGGCAGTCAGCTCTGAACTCACCAAAGAGTTGGTTAAACATATTCTCAGGGCCTCAACACGCATAGACAGGGCCCGGCCTTCAAGGAACCCCAACGTTCCTCCAAGGTCATCTCTTCCAAACCTTGCCTCTGGGCAGGACCACACATTCTGATATCATGAGAATCTCAGAACTTCCTAATGCTACCTCATAATTCCCATAACAAAACCTATGCAATTTGTTTTTTTTTTTTTTTTGGCCACGCTGCATAGCATGAGGGATCTTAATTCCCCAACCAGGAATCGAACCGTGCCCCCTGCAGTAAAAGCATAGAGTCTCAAACACTGGACCACCAGGGAAGTCCACGTGCATTTCATATTTTTATTGGTATCCTATGGGTTTCCCAAGTGGCACAGCGGTAAAGAATCCTCCTGCCAATGCAGGAGACACGAGTTTGATCCCTGGGTCAAGGATCCCTGGAGAAGGAAATGGCAACCCATTCCAGTATTCTTGCCTGGAGAATTCCATGGACAGAGGAGCCTGGCGGGCTACAGTCCATGGGGTCACAAAGAGTTGGATGTGACTGAGCACACACATTACATCACAGTGCAGACGTGCAAGGCCACACAGTGAAAAAGTAGCAGGGCTCGTTTCAAATTCCTGTCTGCCTGGCTTAATGGTCAATGACACTAACCATCACGCTGCATTCTTTGCCTTTCAGCTGAGGCTCCCCCCCCTGTAATTCTGTTAGACAGTCCTCTGAATAAGTGCTTTCTGACATCTATATTCATTCCCTTGATTTGTAACTGAAACCCACTTCTTCTCTCCCTCACAGAGTCTACCTTTACAATGAGCTTCATTCACTAGTGGACAGAGGTTTGCTCAGCCCACAGCATTTTCCAGATACACTTTTAACGCTGGTTTTAGTACATGTGGGGGAAGAAGGATGGGGAGAGGATTACATGGTAGACAGAATAACACCCCCTCTTAAAGATGTTTCCCTCCTAGGCCCAAAACCTGTGAATTATTACCTTACAAGGTAAAGGGGACTTGGTAAACATGGTTCAGTTAAGGATCTTGATCATCTTGAATTATTTGGGTGGGCTCAATAATAATAAGGATTTTTATAAGGGTTAACAAGGGTCCTTCGCAGAGGGAAGCAGGAGTGTGAGGAGACACACAGAGGTAAGACAGAGATCTGAAGATGCTCCATTGCTGGCTTTGAAGACGGAGGAAGAGGCCACAAGCTGGGAATGACAGCAGCCGCTTGAAGTCAGAAAAAGCGAGAAAGTGGATTTTCCGGTCTTAGCCTGTAGGAGTGCGGCTCTTTACTGCTGGGTAGTGCTCCACTGTTTGCATGCACCACATCTTCATCATCCGTCCATCTGTCCACAGACACGTAGACACACATGGGCCGTTTCCATGTCCTGGCTACTGCAAATAATGCTGCGGTGAACACTGGGGTACGGGTGTCTTTAAGCTATGGTTTCTTAGGGTGTATGCCTACTAGTGGGATTTCTGGGTCATGTTTGTGACTGTGTGCTATTCAGTCGAGTCTGACTCTTTGCGACCCCATGGACTGTAGCCCACCAGGCTCCTCTATCCATGGGATTCTCCAGACAAGAATACTGGAGTGGGTTGCCATTTCCTTTTCCAGGAGATCTTCCTGACCTGGGGGTCAAACTCGCATCTCCTGAGTCTCAGCAGTGGCAGGCAGATTCTTTACCACTGTGCCACCTGGGAAGTCCTTTCTGGGTCATATGATAGTTCTATTTTTAGTTTTTTAAGGAACCTCCATACTATTCTCCATAGTGGTTGTATCAATTTACATTCCTACCAAGAGTGCAAAAAGGGTTCCCTTTTCTCCACAACCTCAGTGAAGCAAGTTAGAAGGAGAAAAACAGATATCGCATATTCACGCATGTTCGTGGACTCTAGAAAAGTGGTACAGGCGAACCTAGCGTCAAGACAGATATAGAGACACAGACATGGAGAATGGACATGGGGGCGCAAGGAGGGGCTGGCAAGGGCGGGGTGAATCGGGAGTCGCACTGACAGGCACACACTGCCATGTGTCAGAGCCTGGAGAAGGCATGGCGACCCACTCCAGTATTCTCGCCAGGAAAAGCCCACGGGCAGAGAGGCCTGGTGGGTTCCAGGCCGTGGGGTCACGAAGAGTCAGACACGACTGAGCGACAAACACTAACACTGTGTGTGAAACAGGTAGCTGATGGGAGCCTGCTATAAAGCATAGGGAGCTTATCTCAGTGCTCTGCGGCGACCTAGTGGGGTAACAGGGAGTGTCAGGGAGGTCCAAGAGGGAGGGGGCATATTAATATGTATATATGTATAGCTGATACACTTCATCATACGTAGAAACAAGCACAACATTGTAAAGCAGCCTTAGACCAACAAAAAAAGGAAGTAATCCACTCTGCTGACACCTCGACTTGAGCCCAGGAAGACTGGTTTGACCTTCTAACCTAAGATACCGCAAGAGAATAAATCTGTCATTTTAAGTCACTCAGCTTGTGGTCATTCACTACAGCATCGAGAGGAAACGAACACGAGATAAAACAAGGACATTGCCCAAACATTTAGGACTGTCCTCTGGTGGTAGATTTCCCCAGGATCATAAAATCTGGGTTCTAAAAGGAATCCTTGGAGCTTACCCAGCCCCACTTTCTCATTTTATATAGGAGTGAATTGTAATAGTGACAGTTCCTCTAACCTCAGTGTCTCTGTCTGTAAAATGGGTTTATCGAGGGCTTCCTCTCAGGAGTTTGTGAGAAGTAAACATAAGACTACCTGTCACCTAAAGAGCTATGAAAATGTAAGCTACTGTCACAAGAGAAAGAAGCCCTAAAGGTTAAAATTTCTCAAGGCCACAAGTCCAGCTGGCAGGAGAGCCAGGCCCCACCTGCAGGCTTAATTAACCCTTCAGTGTTCTCTACACTTACCATTCCATTTCATCAGCCAGCACAGAGGTGTTGGTGGATGTAGGAGCCTGAAGCAAAAGAGAGTAGGGAAAGCTCCCCAAATCTTTCCCCAGGCTTCCTTAGAACCAGCTCCCATGAGCCCTGACCCCCATCAACTGACCTTGACCTTGCAGTCTTGTGCATCCATGGGGCCTGACAGCAGGTGCATGCTGTGGTCCACAGGAAGAGTTCTCTCTCTCACATACACACAGGCCACGCTCTCCTCTTCTGCCAAAACTCAAATAGCTGCTCAACCATCCCTACCTCCTCCTCCAAGAAGTCCTCCTAGAGAAATAGAATCATCTCCTCCTGAACCTTACCTTCCCAGATAGGACACTGCCATCCCCTGGAGGAGGGCATGGCAACCCATTCCAGTATTCTTGCCTGGAGAATCCCATGGACAGAGGAGCCAGGTGGGATATAGTCCATGGGATTGCAAAGAGTCGGACATGACTGAAGTGGCTGGGCATGGCACGGCACTTGTTACTAAACATGCTTGTTCCGCTCTGCTGCCTGTTTGCACGTCATCCCTCTGTCTCTTGTCTGCTGGGGCTCTGCAAGCAGGCCCTCGGTCCATGGCGCCCCCTTGGTACAGAACACAGCCAGCGCCCTGTGCATATCAGGATCCACTTGCACAGACCTGAGAGCGATGCCTCTTACGTTCTGACTCTGAGATGCCTCACTGGCCTCACATTGTCCAGACCCATGGGACAACGCGTGAGCATGGCCCCATCATCTTGCCATCCCTTAAGTCCTCCCTCTACTGCCTCCCACTGCTGCCCCTCTCCTGGCCCCTCCCACACGGAGCCCTCCCTCCAACCCCTCCCGCCCCCCCATGAAGCAGCCACACTAATGCCCAAAGCTCTGCATGACCCTCCTGAGCACCTCCCCTGACTCGGCGTGTCCTGGGTCTCTGGCTCCTAGGGCAGAATCCCACTGCTTCTGCAAAAGCCACCACGGGAGAATTGTGCTGTGACTTTCAAAGGAAATTGAAATCCCCTCTTTACTGCTTTCTAAATGAACCTTGTAATTTTCCCCTGTCTACACCATCCCCGCGTTCAGTCTTCTGTGTGTGTGTGTGTGTGTGTGTGAGACAGAGAGAGAGAGAGAACAGCCTGTTGATCTCAGTGCAGCATGCAGCCAGGCTGGGCAAGCTCCTCTGGTCCATCAGATGAGGGGCCATCTCCTGGACAGGCTGAGTGTGTGCTCCATGGGAAGGAGCCACGGCCTCACAAAGCAGCCTCTCCCCACCCCCACCTTGGTCCCTTGGAAGTGGATTGACCAAGCCTGGGTTCACCAGGGGATGGGAACTCAGGTCTTGAGGGGAAAGAGGGGCAGCTGAGGGAGGGAGTGGCAGCAAGGAGTTCTGGAACATAACGGGTGTGTGATTAAAGAGTGGGAGGGAGGTCCTGGAGACCAAGAACAGAGGGTGGTGGAAAAGTCATGGAAGGATCCAGAAGAGGATCACAGGTGCTGGGGCAAGAGAAAGAGAAGCCCCGGCCAGGGCAGCAGGGGTGATGGACACACTGGCTACGCTGGCAGCATCTGGCTTTCCAGAAACCCCTGATCTCCTCAGGCCTGCTGCTCATCCAAGGCGGGTGGGAAATCAGGGACCCCTTTGTTGTTCACTAGGGGCAGAGAGAGAGCTGAGTCCAGGCAGGGAGTGAGCCGGGCCATTCCTGTGGGGTGCAAGTTTAAAGAACATGGAGTGGAACTCTGGTTGAGACCCCAGAGGGAAAACTAGGACTCAAAGTTGGGGGGCGGGGGAGAGGCATCCAGACCCCACATTCAAAAGCAATCAGAGGCTGGGTGAGCCTGCGAGAAGGGGATTCTGGCGCCTCACTCTGGTAAGAGGTAGTCTGTTCAGGCAGCAGTCTCACTGAGCCCCATGCAGCTACTGGGCAGGGAAAAGGAGATTGGAGACAGCAGGGTGGAGTCTACATTTCCACGTGTGAAGTGGCAAGGATGCATGAGTTTTCAATGGGTCAAGGAACACTGCAGAAGGTAATGGAAGGTAATACAGCTTAAGCTACCTTGCTGGTAACACCCCAAAGAGGGCAGGCAATCTGCCGGGCAAGGGGACCCCTGCTAAGAGGGGCCAAAGGCTTAAAGTGGTTTGGAAAAGTTAGCTGGAACAGACCATCCACTTTGAAGACTCATCATCATGGTGGCATCATCATACACCCCACTTTCACCCCCACCCCCATGGCCTTCACTCCTGGGGAAGAAGAGTAAAGAGCAGACAACTCTTACCCCACCCCAGACCCCAGGGTCACAGGCAGCGAGGAAATGTGAGTTTCAGTCAGACATGAGATTTGGGGGTCTTAAATTTGATATATTTTATAATCAGAAAGAAGTTATAGAATCTACCTCAGACATTGTCAAGGGACAGAAAAGGGGAATTCAACGGAGTAGGGTTGAAAACATTGACTTGAGAAAATTTTTTAAGTAAATATTTCATGTTTGTGTTGAACTGAATTGAGCCTCAACAAACCAGGTACATGAGGGACAGATTCCCTTAGCTGAAGAATGTGTGTGTGTGGGAGGGGGAGTATATGTGAGAAGACATACAGAATAGTAAATAAAAAACCCAGAATCCCCAGGAAATCCTCACAGTGGGGCCAAGCCCCCCAGGTAAGAGAACCAAGGGGCTATTCAGAAGCTAAGACTGCTCAGTGATCCAGCCAGATGCCCAGACACAGCAGAGCTTTGTGGTCGGGATTCAAATCTTGGCTCTACCACTAACTGACTGTGTGAGCTTGGGAAAGCCATTAAACCTCTTTGCACCTCAGTTTCTTCATCTGTCAAATGGGAGAGTAGCACCTCGTTGTGAGGATTCCCTGTGGCTTTGTGACCCTCAGAACACTTGCATCTCTCTCTGATTTCTGTCCCCGCCCCCATCTCTTGCTCACATCCTCACCCTCTGCCTGGCCTTTTTTCTACCTGCCAGCCTCTTCTTACCGGTAGTGGGGGCTTCTGACCCCTGCTGGCCCAGAACATACATCAGGGCCTCTTGATCTCTGTGCAGGCTTCAGCTTCTGCTTCCAGGCTGTGATGATTCCAGAATTTCCCAGTTCAGCTTCTTGAGAACAAAAATCTGATTGGCCCAGCCCTCCCAGTTTGGACAGAGTCTTTTTAAGTCTGCCTTCTATAAGCCACTAAACAGCTGTGCCCAGGGAGGGAGGAGTCATGTGATATACAACCTGGCCACCTACGGCTGCCCCTTGAGCAGGGGCTACAGAGGGTAGCCTACAGGCTATAGTGGGGAGCCAGGCAGGTCCCATGATTGGCACATCTTACACAAACAGGGAGATTCATTTTCTCTGTCTCAAGGCTATAGAGTTGATAAACAAAGGTCTAGAAAGGATATTAGGGATAATTTATCAATAATAATCTGTCAAGTCCCATCTACGTACTCAGGACAAAGCTGTGTGACCAGTAGGTGGGGCAGTGAGGGGAAAGGGGAAAGGAAAAAAAAAGTGAAGTCACTCAGTTGTGTCCGACACTTTGTGACCCCGTGGACTGTAACCTACGAGGTTCTTCCATCCACGGAATTTTCCAGGCAAGAATACTGGAGTGGGTGGCCATGTCCTTCTCCAGGGGATCTTCCCTGACCCAGGGATTGAACCCAGGTCTCCAGCAGTGCAATCAGATGATTTTACCATCTGAGCCACCACGGAAGCAGGGAAAGGAGGAAGGGGGTAAAACCTGGTCCCTATCCTCCGATGAGGAGGTAGATCAGATCAGACGCAGATCCTGGTGGCGGACATCCCAGGAGCTGCCTGAGCCACGGTGGGGACCCAGGGTGGCCCCCCCCCCCGTCCCACACGCAGCAGCTCACACCTCCCCAAGGCCAGGTGCCTGCCTGCGTGGACCTCACATCCTTGCCCAGCGCCCTTCATCGTCCCTCCAGCAGATGACTTTCTGCCACGAGCCAGGTGTTCTGCCAGGACGACCTTCTGAGCACCCCTCACATCCCAGGATGCCTTGAGAGTCACTTGGCTCTGGGAAGAAGCTTTGCCTGGCCCCCCTAACAGCCGTTCAATCCACTGGGCCCCTTGGGGGCCCACCTTTGTGTCTTAGTTTAGTTGGCTTATTTACATATCAGTCTAACAGAGTTCCTTGAAGCAAAGATCTTGGCTCATTCATCTCTATATCCTGGCCCCTTGTGGCTTGGGGGAAAAAAAAAAAAAAAAAACTTTGTAAAATGAATGATTGACTAAATAAAGGCTGAAGTTGTCTGGGAGAGCCCCGCTGAAGATATGGAGCTTGAAGACGGGAAAGACTTGAGCACGTTAAACTAGGAAAGGGAAGATGCTTAAAGGCAACATAAGGGCAAAGACAGGGGGATGGGAATGACGGGTGTGAGCAGGGTGTGTCACAATGACGTTCTGTGAACAATGAGACCCCTGCCCGATGAGAGGGCCAGGGTCCAGGGAGAACAGAGGAGAGTGATGCCCCTAACACTCCACCTTCCATTCCCCGACCTGCACTCCCCCCTTCTTCCGTCTGCCCCCTCTTCCATCTGCCACTTGGCTCCTGCCTCTCCCACCCCACATCTTTCCTGAGGCTGCTGTCTTGATCCCTGCCTGAGGGTTCCTGAAGGGGAGTTGATCATGTTGGTCCAGGTCAGAACTGATTCTGGGAGGTTTTTCAAGGCAGCCTGAGCTCTACTTGCTGGAGCAAGCTGCTGGGTTGATAGGCTGTCCTTCTCTAGACAGCAATGGGATGGCCCTGGCCAGGAATCCCACTGGGAAACTGCCTCCTTACCTTGTCTTTCCAAGTTTGGGGGAGGCTGCAAGTCCTGTCCTGGCCCCTGCTCCTCCTGAGACCTCCAGGGTCATTCTGGAGTCTTCTTTGATGCCAGTAAGGGGTGAGGGAGTTTACAGCATTCAAGGCCTCTTTATTCCAGATCAGGCAAAGCAATTCTCATCACTGGCCTCAAAGAAGAGAAGCCTAGAACTTCATGGGGATTTTGTGAACCACTCCACAACCTCCCACTTCTGTCTTGGAAGATATTTCACCATGTTTTGCCATATTTCTCAGTTCTCAGATGAACTCTTCCGCCCCAGCCAGGCAAGTAGGGACAAACCGAAGTAAGAGCAGGGAATACACGCATTGACTGAGCTCAGACTAATGCTGCAGGCCTAACAGCATCATCTAGCCCATCATCTAACCCATCAGTAGGAGGGCTGAATGCCCTCAGGTCACCATTCTGACCTTGGAAGTTGTCACAAAGGAAGTCCTTGAATTTCAGAGGTTTGAAGAAACCTTCCATCTCCCCTGGCATTCCCTCCTCACTGCCCATCCCCTGCTGCCTTCCTGGGCCTCGGCTACCATGGCTGGAGGCAGAGTCACCTGGGGAGACGTTTGGGTAATAAGAGGCTCAGTTCCTGCCCCTATTGATAGGGTTGGGTGAGTCTGGGGTTGACCAGGCATCTCTGTTATAGTGGGTCCTGGAAAACTACCGAGGCACAGATGAGGCCCCAAGAATCAGAGGAGAAGTGAAGGCTCCGGGCCCCCTGGTGAGGAGGCTGGCCTAGAGACCAGCCCTCTGGCTTCTTGCCCAGCACTGCCTTAGCCCTCCACAGTGAAGCTCGTCTTCTCCACACCAGCTTGGTCCTGTTGGCCTCCAGCATAGAGGTCCCATAACACAGGTGTTCCCTGGGCACCCCTGCCTGCCCCCTTCCCCCTCCCCATTGGGCACCTTCTCCCTGCAGGGCATCAGCCTCAGGTGTCCACAGGACAGACTAAATGCTGGCTCCCAGCTGCAGCCTGATGGGAAACCCATGGATGCTGAGGGCTGGCAGTTTGTTGATATAGTCTATTGAGGGTTGGGGTCGGTGACTTAATTCCTTACTTTTTTTTTATGTTTTTTTGATGTGGACCATTTTTAAAGTCTTTATTGAATCTATTACAAGATTGTTTCTGTTTTATGTTTTAGTTTTTTGGCCCTGAGGCATGTGGGATCTTAACTTCCTGCCAGGGATCGAACCCTCACCCCCTGCATTGGAAGGCAAAGTCTTAACCACTGGACCGCCAGGAAAGTCCCCATTCCTTACTGTTTTAAGACTATTCTCCATTTTTAAGGGCAAGATTTAACCCAAAAGCATATGCCGTAAAAGGGGACACTTTGGCTCTTCTCCAGTGCTCAGGGCTCCACCTGCTCCAGGAGGGGCTCCTGGTCCTCCCCTCCTGACCACATCATCAGGATGGACCCTGAGACCTCTCGCCCCCTCTGAGGGTTCACCAGCCTCCCCACTGCTTCCTTGTGGTTCCAGCGCTTCTCCTCGACAGAGGATCCACTCGCCTCCCTCAGCTCCTCATCACCCACCTGTCAGCTGCCCACAAGCCCAGGCTCCGCTCATGTGTGACTACAGTTTATGGATTTCTAGATTATGGGTAAAACTAGGGAACCCGACAGCCTCGTTCAGCAGCCTCTCTGGGGTCTTCGCCAAGCCAGTGAACACCCCTGGCTGGGGTTTCCAGGAGACTTCCAGGTGTAAGGAAGCAAGTTCACTTCTGGAGTTTTGAACTGATGTGTGTACTGGTGCATCTCATCCACTCTCCTTCTACAGATAATCTCGCAGGCCATCGCGCCTCCTGTGATAAGATAGAGGCTTTGTTCCAGAGACATGGGTGGGCAGGCAGCTGATGTTGGTAACCTAGCCAAGCCCCCTCCCAGCAGGACCTGGACTTGTGAGAGAGAGGGGCAGATGAGCGATGAATGGGAGAGGTTTGCTGTGATCCCCAGCTACCCTGAGTGGAAAAGGCCGTGGAAATGTTTTCAAGATTTCCCAAGATGATCCCAAGGAGAGGTGCTGGTGAGCAAGGGGAAAGAAGAGCCATTTCCTGGCCAGGGTCTGCCTCGTGTGTCACACACACAATGGCACAGGGCCCAGAGCTCCTGCTTGTCAAACACCGATCATCCCCACACTCGCAGTATACCTGAGACAGGCTCTCTGGTCCCCTTCCCAGGGGCTTCAGGGTCTCCCTGCCCCACCTGATGTCCCATTGAGAGCATTCGGAATGCCAGGACCTGAAAACAGCAGACCCCTCCATCTCCTTCATCTTCTCCTTCTCAACGAGCCTTACCTGAGTAGATGGTAAAGAATCTGCCTGCAATGCAGGAGACCCAGTTCTATCTCCAGGTCAGGAAGATCCTCTGGAGAAGGGAACAGCTACCCACTCCGGTATACTTGCCTGGAGAATTCCATGGATAGAGGAGCCTGGTGGGCTACAGTCCATGGGGTCGCAAAGAGCTGGACACGACTGTGTGACTAACACACACACACATAGAGTTGCTTTACAGTGTTGGGTTAGTTCTTGCCGTACAGCAAAGTGAATCGGGTATACATACACATATATCCCCTCTTTTTTGGATTTCCTTCCCATTTAGGTCACCACAGAGCACGGAGTAGAGTTTCCTGTGCTATACAACATTAGTTATCTATTTATACTATAAGTAACTATACTCCAATGCAAGTTAACTTTTTTAAAAAAGACACTTGCCCAGGAATCTGCTCCAAGACTGCCCAGCCACCTGCCTCCATTTGCCCAGAGACCCGGACACAACCAGCTCTGTACCTGCATCTTAGGCTTCCTTCTCCAGGAAGCCAGGCAAGGGCTGGAGGCAGGGCGAGAAGTCACTATGACTCTCATCCAGAACAAGATGGGGCATGAACCAGGCAAACTCTAAGCGTCTCAATGAGAAAAAACTGAGGCATTTTTCATGAGGGATGTAACAGGGCTCGTCTCTATGGGTTGAATAGTTTTGGTCAGAAGACTGAATATTTTTCCTCTCAACTTTTTACTACGAAAAGATTTCATACATACAACAAATCTCAAGGAATAAGACAATAACAGCCATATACCCACTATATTTACATTCTCCAATTAAAATTTTGTCAAATTTGCTTTATCTGTGTGTTTCTCTGGACTGTTTGAGTATAAGTTGCCAACATCAAGATAGCACACTCCTAAATGCTCAGCCTATATCTCTTAAAAAGGACTTTCTCCTACAAAACCAAGATGTCATTATCACACCTGAGGAAAATTAACAATTTCTTAATATTATTCAATATCCAGACCATCTTCATTTTTTCACAGTTGTCCCAGAAATGTCATTTATTAGCTGTATTTTAACAGCAGGCTCTAAAAGTCAGACATCGCATTTGGTTATCATGTCGGTTCAGTCTTCTATCTAAAATAGCCCACCCCACTTCCCCACCACATTAGCCTTTTTTTTTTTTTTCCTGTCATGACATCAACATTTTGAAGTGATTGAGCTGATAGTCCTACAAAATGTCCCACTTTTTGAGCTTGTCTGGTTATTTCCTTATGGTGCTATTCAACTCGTCACTGTATTTCCCTGTATTTTCTGTCAGCAGATTAGATTCAAGTTTGAGATTTCATGTAGGAGAATGTCCATGGTGGGAGCTTCTGAGGTGGCCCCCATTGATCCCTGCCTCTTGGCATTCACACCCTGTGTGGTCCCCTCTGCTTGGGCATGGGCTTGGCTTTGTAACTCGATTCTAATAAATTGAATATGGCAGAAACAATGAGATGTCACTTCTGAGATTAGATTATTAAAAAAAAAACAAACAACAACAACTGTAACTTCTGTCATGGCTATTGTCTCTCACCCTCTCTTGGATCACCCTTGTTGGGGGAAGTCAGTCAACATGCCATGGGGCACTCTTTGGAAGGGTCCATGTGGCAAGGGTATGAGGCCTGCCAACCACTGCATGAGTGAGCTTGGAAGTAGATCTCTTCACCCCACCCCAGTAAGCCTTCAGATGAGACCACAGTCCCAGGTGGTAGCTTGATTACAACCTCATGAGAAACCTTGAATCAGAGGCACCCAGCTAAGCTGTGCCTGCATTCCTATCCCACAGAAACCATGAGACAATAAATATTTGCTGTTTAAGGCTATTTAGTTTGGCGGTATGCACTGCCATGGACTAGATGGTGTCCCCTTGTTCCAAATTCATGTGTTGAAGCCCCAATCTCTAATGTGACTGTATCTAGAGACAGGATCTTTAGGGAGAATTTAAGATTAAATGAGGTCATAAGTAGGACTCTAATCTGATAGGACTGTGGCCTTATAAGAAGAAGAATAGGAGAGATCTCTCTCTTCCTATCCCAACTATGTGAGGACACAGCAAGAAGGCAGCTGTCTCCAGGCCGGGAAGAGAGCTCTCACCAGAAACTGAATCAACAAACACCTTGATCTTGGACTTCAGCCTCCAAAACTGAGAAATAAATATCTAGTGCTTAAGCCACGCAGTCTGTGGTATTTTGTTATGGCAGTCTGAGCAGACTAACACATAAATCAATAGATACTTAAAACAACTTTGTAGAGGATGCTATCAACATCATATTTCATCATATCAGAAGGCATGTACTGCCAAGCTGTCCCACTAATTTTCATCACTTGGTTAAGGTGGCCCCTGCCAGATCTAACCATTGAAAAGGCTTATTTTCCCTTTCTACAATCAGCAAGTCTTCTGTAGGACATTACCTTGACCCCCTGGAATATCTTGTTCTTCATTTAACCTTTATTGATGATCCTTCCCTGAATTAATTATTTCTTTAAATATTGCAAAATGATTTTTTTACAAGTCTATCATTCTTTTCATATTCACCAGCTCATGTTCTTCCCAAAGAAGCATTTTTTTCTCCTCATCAACAGGAATTAAGAACGATTCCTCCTGAAAAGGCAGGTAAATGCTTAATTTTTTCTTTTTAATTATGAATTTCCTGAATAAAGAATTGGTTCAATAGTCACCTTCAATGGTGGTAAATGAGTTTCTCTCTATTTCTCAACTCTGACAGTTATTTAGTTATTCATTTGCGTATCTATCTATCTACCATGGTCTGATGGATATCTACTTGTTCAGTGTTTTACAATCAGTTGAACCCATTATTCTTTTCAATGCTCAGACTGGCCCAGAATTTGCCAGCTAGAACTCTTCCTAGCTGAATTCCAGGTCCCTAAGGAAATGTTTTCAGAGGGGGCTCTTTTCAGCAGTCCACCCACCACCCTTAGAAATCCTTGCCAGACACCATGGATGAGGAGGGCAGTGAAGGAAAAGAACAGTGAGAGGAAATAGGCGGGGAAATGAGAGGAGAAAGCAGAAACTGAGCCATCCAGACCCGAGTCCTGGTCCTACTGGCTTTACAGTTTGCTGTGTTTCAGAAACACCAGTGACCTTCTTCTCTGCACCTGGGCACTCAAGTTTGCCACCAGGGCTAGGCAGGGGCAGTGGAAAGCAAAGAGCCCTGGAGACATGTAAGACTGCATCACTAGGTCCTGTGCCCCAGAAACCACGGGTCCCCAAGAAAACAGGGAACGGGAGAAGGAACCTGGGGGTTGAAATATCTTCACAGCTGAGTCGTGTTAATTGGGAGAAAGTTACATGGGGTTGGCCAAAAAGTTCATTCAGGATTTTCCATTATGGAAAAACCCAAACTAACTTTTCAGCCAACCCACTACAAGCCTCAGTTGCAGCCTGGGAGGAAGGAAGAAACTGAGCTGAAAAGGCTTCCAACCTTCCCTCAAGGAGTCAGGAGATGGTAAATTTAGGTTCCTCTGATCCATTCCAGCCTCTGGGACTCTGAGATTCCTGGCCTGCAGCCAGTCTCTATACCCAGAGGGCATGAAATTAACCAGCACATTTGAATTGTGCAGAAGAAAGACTGGCTTGATGTCCATACAACCCCCAGTGCTCGGGTCATGCCCTTTGTCCACTCAGAATGCGCTGAGTTTTGAGCTCACTTCCCAGCCTTCTCCCCTGCTGCCTGAATCTATTCCCACCCCTGACTTGAACTTCCTGAAAGGCAATGAGCGAGCTTATAGGCCTGATCAATGAAAACCATTACAACTGCTTACTTCTGAGCCTTTTGATATTATTGTATTGCGAGAATACTGTCTGGGCCTCCACCGGAAATAATAACAAGACCTTGGTTCAAGTTTGGGAGGCATTGGAGGCTCCTAAACATGATCTCTCCCATTTTTCTCCTTCTGCTGCGTCTCAGCCCTCCTCCCCAGCAATACCCCTCCTCTATCCATTTTGCTGTTCCACTGACACAGGTTTTCTAACAGCCCTAGGCTTAAACAGTTGAGGGGAAGTAATTACATTGCTATTATAAAGACAATGAAGCTGTATCTCAGAGAGGGGCTTTCTCAAACACCCCACTGCTCCATGCCCACAGCAGAGCAGAGAATGGACAATGTTTGAACACCTAAAAGAAACCCAGGACAGAGGAAAATGCCAAGTATCCTTATACTAGGGCTGTCCTAGTGGCTCAGAGGTAAAGAATCTGCCTGTCAATGCAGGAAACATGGGTTCAATCCCTGAGTCAGGAAGATCCCTTGGAGGAGGAAATGGCAACCCACTCCAGTATTCTTGCCTGGGAAATCCCATGGACAGAGGAGACTGGAGGCCTACAATCTGTGGGATCACAAAGAGTCAGACTTGACTTGGCACCTAAACAACCGCAACCTTTATACTATAAGTGCCTCCCAGCAAAGAGGCCCGCACCTGTGAAGGTGAGGGGAGTGATCTGTGCCTGCCCAGCCAAGGCTTAGCTGTTATACCTGTCCCATGAATGTTCACAGAAACCATATAGCAACAATAGGCAGAAATCACTGTTGGAAAAACAGATATCACTCCTCCTGGCTCTCTCTCTCGTGATAGGGAGCAATATTCCATGCACACACTCTCCATTCAAGCACGGCCAACACCCAACTTTCCATCATCTCACAGGTGAAACTTCTTATGTCTATTTCTGCCTCTCACAAACATCACCTCCACAGGAAGAAGAGCCCACACTGTTCTCTTGTCCCTTTCCAGGCTCTCACTTGACCTGAGGAAGTCCGGATAACTTCTCAGATTGGTCCATGCTTGCCAGGCGCAGTACCTTTGCATTTTGAGCAGCTGATGCTCAGCTGGGACAGCCTCATTTCCCCCCTCTCATCTGTCAAAGCAGTCCTGCTTTCTATTCAGTTCAACAGATGGCACTTAGATTTACCAACAGACCCTAACATATGCCAAGAATATGAAGATGAATAAGGCATCTTTTAAAAGAGCTCAAAATGTAATAGGAAACATACAGATCAATGGAATAAAATTGACAGTCTGGAGACAGACCCTCACATTTATAGTCAACTGATTTTCAACAAGGGTGACAAGACAGTTCGATGAGAAAGAACAGTCTTTTCAATAAATGGTACAGAAATAACTGGATATCTACAATGGATGAAGTCAGATTACTACCTCATACTATCTATAGAGATTAACTCAAAATGAATCAAAGACCTAAATGAAAGAGCTAATACTATAAAACTCTTAGAAGAAAATATGGGCATATTATCTTCAAGACCCTGGCTTAAAAAATGGCTTCTTAGATAGTACAGGAAGAAAAAAATAAATTGGACATTCAGTTAGTTCAGTTGCTCAGTCGTGTCCAGCTCTTTGTGACCCCATGGACTACAGCACACCAGGCTTCCCTATCCATCTCCAACTCCCAGAGTTTGCTCAAACTCATGTCCATCGAGTTGGTGATGCCATCCAACCATCTCATCCTCTGTCGTCCCCTTCTCCTCCTGCCTTCAATCTTTCCCAGCATCAGGGTCTTCTCTAAAGAGTCAGTTCTTTGCATCAGGTTCTCAAAGTATTGGAACTTCAGCTTCAGCATCAGTCCTTCCAATGACTCTGGTTTTTAATGTGCTATCTAGGTTGGTCATAGCTTTTCTTCCAAGGAGCAAGCATCTTTAAATTTCATGGCTACAGTCACCATCTGCAGTGATTTTGGAGCCCAAGAAAAGAAAGTATATCACTCTTTCCATTGTTTCCTCATCTATTGGCCATGAAGTGATGGGACAAGATGCCACGATCTTAGTTTTTTGAATGTTGAGTTTTAAGCCAGTTTTTTCACTCTCCTCTTTCACTCTCATCAAGAGGCTCTTCAGTTCCTCTTTGCTTTCTGCCATAAGGGTGGTGTTATCTGCATACCTGAGGTCATTGATATTTCTCCCGGCAATCTTGATTCCAGCTTGTGCTTCATTCAGCCTGGCATTTTGCACGATGTACTCTGCATATAAGTTAAATAAGCAAGGTGACAATATACAGACTTGACATATTCCTTTCCCTATTTGGAACCAGTCTATTGTTTCTGTTGCTTCTTGACCTGCATACAGATTTCCCAGGAAGCAGGTAAGGTGGTCTAGTATTCCCATCTCTTTAAGAATTTTCCATAGTTTGTTGTGATCCACACAGTCAAAGGCATTTGTAGTCAATGAAGCAGAAGAAGACATTTTTCTGGAAGTCTCTTGCTTTTTCTATGATCCAACAGATGTTGGCAATTTGATCTCTGATTCCTCTCTTTTTTCTAAATCCAAGTTGAACATCTAGAAGGTCTCAGTTCATGTACTATTGAAGCCTCGCTTGGCAAATTTTAAGCATTACTTTGCTAGTGTGTGAGATGAGTACAATTGTGTGGTAGTTTGAACATTCTTTGGTATTGTCTTTCTTTGGGAGTGGAATGAAAACTGACATTTTGCAGTGCTGTGGCCACTGCTGAGTTTTCCAAATTTGCTGGCATATTGAGTACAACACTTTCACAGCATCATCTTTTAGGATTTGAAATAGCTCAACTGGAATTCCATCACCTCCACTAGCTTTGTTTATAGTGATGCTTCCTAAGGCCCACTTGACTTCACATTCCAGGATATCTGGCTCTAGGTGAGTGATCACACCATCATGGTTATCTGGGTTATTAAGACCTTTGTAATATAGTTCTTCTGTGTATTCTTGCCACCTCTTAATATCTTCTGTTTCTGTTAGGTCCATACCATTTCTGTTCTTAATTGTGCCCATCTTTGCATAAAATGTTCCCTTGGTATCTCTAATTTTCTTGAAGATATCTCTAGTCTTTCCCATTCTATTGTTTTCCTCTATTTCTTTGCATTGATCACTTAGGAATGCTTTCTTATCTCTCCTTGCTATTCTCTGGAACTCTGCATTCAGATGGGTATATCTTTCCTTTTCTCCTTTGCCTAATAATTGGACATTAGCTAAATTTAAAACTTTTGTGCTTCAAAGGGCGCCATCAAAAATATGCAAAGATGCTCACAGAATAGAAGAAAATCTTTGCCTATTATATATCTAATAAGGGACTCGTATCTATAATATCTAAAGAGCTATTATAATTCAATTAAAAAAAAGACAATCCAAACGAAAAATTGGCAAAGAATGTGACTAGATAGTTCCCCAAAGAAGCTATACAAATGGCCAGTAAACACATGAACGATACTCAGCATGATTAGTAATCAGGGAAACGCAACTCAGAACCACTATGTGATATAAGCTCACATGCACTGGGATGGCTATAATAATAAAAAAGAACAACAACAAAACAGATGGTAAGAAGTATTAGTAAGAATGTGGAGAAATTGCAACCATCATGCATTTCTGGTAGGAATATAAAATGGTGATCCACTTCGGAAAGCAGTCTGACCATTCAATGATTAAACACGGTTACTTATGACCCAGAAATTCCACTCACTGGTAAACATGCCAGAAAAGTGAAAGCATGTGTCCAAAACAAACATACAAAACGCCGAAACCTTTAGTGGCATTATCACAACAACCAAAACATATAAACAACCCAAATGTCTAGCAACCGACGAATAGATCAATAAATTATGTTATATTCATACAATGGAATATTACTCAGCAATAAAAGAGTAGTATTTTTCTTCTTCATATTTCAAGAAATATAGTAAGATTTCCTCTTTTTTAAAATCTGTTAATTGGATTGACGTTGATTCTAATCTACCTTGTATTTATGTAACAAATTCCACTGACAATGGTTCAGTGGTAAAGAATATGCCTGCCAGTGCAGGAGATGTGGGTTCGATCCCTAGGTCAGGAAGATCCCCTGGGGAAGAAAATGGCAGCCCACTTCAGTATTCCTGCCTAGAAATTCCCATGAAGCCTAGTGGGCTACAGTTCATGGGGTCTCAAAAGAGTCAGACATGACTGAGTGACTAAACAACAACAAAGATATTAAGAGAGATTTCACCAAAGAAGATCTGCAGATAGTAGATAAGCACATGAAAAGATGATCAACATCATTAGCCCTTAGGAAAAGGCAAATTAGAACCAGGAACAATAAGACACGACTTACTACACCTATTTCAGAATGGCTAAAATAAAAAATAGTGACAGAACCAGATGTTTACAAGAATACAGAGACTCTAGATCACTCATACATTGCTGGCGGGATTGAAAACAATATTGCCATTCTGGAAAACAGTTTGGCAGCTTTGTTAAAAAAAAAAAAAAAAGGTGAGCACGTGATTACTACCTGACCCAGCAGTTGCACTCCTGGGCATTTATCTCAGAGAAATAAAGATTTAAGTCCTCACAAAAACTTGTACATAGATGTTATAACAACTTTATTCATAATAGTCCAAAACTGAACACCACAAGTGCCCTTTAACAAGTGAAAATTTAAAAAGCGGTGGCATATTCATACCTTGGACTACTACTCAATACTAAAGCAGAACAAATTGGGTGCACAGGACAACCTGGATCATTATGCTGAGTGACAACATGAGGGAAGTTTGCGGGGATGGAATCAGTGTCGGCACCAGCGTGACACTGTACCACATTTTCATGAAATGTTACCACCAGGGGAACCCAGGTAAAGAGGACAAGGATACCCAGAATCTATCTCTTATTTCTTACTACTGTGTATGAACGTACGATTCTCAAAATAAAAAAAGCTAATTTTTTAAATCCCATGCTGTTTATAATTTCCTAGTGGAGGCTCCAAAAATTACATGAGCTTTTTAAAAAGTGTGAATTATATGTATGTATGTATATATATGTATATGTATATATATATAGTATGTATAATTATACACACACATGCATACAGAGAGAGAAGTATACATTGGCTTTTGTCAGCATTTGTTCAAGGCTCTTTGGAAGATCAAAGGAAAGTAGAAAAGAATTATGGGAAAGATTGTCTAGACTTGAGGGGTTAATAAGATCTCACCTCCCTGATGTCTCTAGAAAGGACATCACGCGCACATTTGAACATCTGTCTGCCACCTCCAGTCATACAGTGTCCCTGTCCCCTGTCTTGGGCTTCACTTCCCCTTTGTCAGTGTCCTTCACTCACAAAGCCACTAGAGAACTCTGTTAGTTGGGATGATTAATGGTGGCTGCTAGAACAAACAACCTCCAAATCCCAGTGTCTTTACATCATGAAAATTACTTTGTGCTTAGCACATGTATTTGGGATGTTCCCAACTGGGCCGCTCTCCTGGGAGGTTCTCCACTTAGTGGTGCTGGGGGCCTGTGCTGCCACCATCCTGTGGCCTCACAGTCACCCCAGCATCATCCAGGCAGCAGAGGAAAGAGTGTTGAAACTGAATGGAATGAGAGGGAGGTGAGGCTGGGAGTGTGAACACCACTTCTGTTCACATCCTGATAAATGTGGTACCACCTGCGTGGAAGCTGGGACAGGCAGTCCGGGTGCCTCTATAACATTGCTTCTGCTGTAGACCCCTTCCTAGCTGAGCCTACCAATGTTCCCCGTCATGAGAGCACTGACATTCCCACAAAGATCTACCTGACACTCCCCTACATCCATCTTTGAGGTACCCAAGCAGGACTGGCTCCTTCAAAGAGCAGGGAGGAGGGGCCCTCAGCACCTCTGTTCTGCACTCTGTCACCCAGGCCTGCAGCAGCTCAGCTTGAACCCAAATTTGCAACTTGTGCCCACAGAACTGGCCCCCTCAGCCTCAGACCTCAGCCCTCTCCCCATCCAAGCTGCCACTCCCACTGTCCCATCCTCACACAACTGCCCCCATCACCTCCTTCCACTTGCTCCCTCAACCTCCCTAATGACTCATTTAAAAAAAAAAAAAAAGAACTTCTCTCCTCCTCTATTAGCATAAAGATAAAAAATACTGGGGATACCACTTCCTGAGAATTAATATCCCCAGGGGTCCCAGCCCTCCAAGCATGCCAGCAGCTGAGCTCTGTGCCTTACCCAGCAGTGGCCAGCAGGGAGCCCTGCTCCAGGAGACAGCGGTGTGATGGACCCAAACAGGGATGGGGCGGAGCAGACGGTGATGGGAGGGAATCTGCTAGGTTAGTTCAGACATCTAAAGTGCTCTGTGCCATAGATACCAGACACATGTATGGTTTGGAGTTCAAAAGAGAAATCTAGACCTGGGCACGCCATATATCTCACATTTGATAGGATACAGATTCAACTACTGTTACAAACCCAAAATAAGAGTGGCTTAAATATGATGAGGTCTCACTGTCTTTCATGGAGAAGGCAATGGCACCCCACTCCAATACTCTTGCCTGGAAAATCCCATGGACGGAGGAGCCTGGTGGGGTGCCATCTATGGGGTCGCACAGAGTAAGACACGACTGAAGCAACTTAGCAGCAGCAGCAGCAGCAGCACTGTCTTTCATAAGGGTAAGCAATCCCGGGCCGATGTGGCACTCGAAGGTGTCAGGGCCTGGCTCCCCCTGTTTTGTCGCATGTGTGCTGTCCAAGATGACTCACTCCCATCTGCATTCCAGCCAGCAGAGATGGGGCACTGGGCGAGGGGAGGGCAAGTCCCTTCCTTTTAGGGTCAGAACCCTGAGAGACGCACACATGACTTCTGCTCACATCCCAGAAGCTGGTAACAAGCCTCCATTAGGCTGAAAGGGAGGCTGAGTGACATCATTATTATCCCGTGCAGTTGTATGCACAGTTCATTTCTATTACTATGGAATAATGGAGAGTGGATATTCTGGGATGGCTAGGAATCTCTGTTCTACATCCCATCAGTATATTTTTGAGTAGGTACTCCCTCAGTATATGTGCATTTATATATAACGGTTGGGAGGATCCCATGGAGACGGGAATGGCTACCCACTCCAATATTCTTGCCTGGAGAATTCCATGGACAGAGGAGCCTGGCAGGCTATGGTCCATGCGATCGCAAAGAGCTACTAACACTTGAAAAAAATATGTATTTACATGAATAATTAATATGTATGTCAGTGTGGTTATTACATATTTATAAATCTTATTTCAAAACAATGTTTTCTTCTTATACCTCAAGACATCAAGTAGCACATAGCTTCTGGGAGGCCAGTCTAGACTAAAGATGTAGATTTACAAATCGACAGCAAATAGGTAGTGGCTGAAGCTATGCAATTGAATAAAATCACCCAAGGAGGAGCCTATGAATGTGGAAGGAGAGGAAAGAGCCAAGGATAGAAGATTGGGAAACATCAACACTTAAGAGTTGGGCAGAAAGAGGAGAAGCAGGAATGATTTGAGAACCTGGGCAGGAATTGTGAGGAGGTAGGAGTGATCCTTGGAGAAGGCAATGGCACCCCACTCCAGTACTCTTGCCTGGAAAATCCCATGGATGGAGGAGCCTGGTAGGCTGTAGTCCATGGGGTCGCTAAGAGTCGGACACGACTGAGCGACTTCACTTTCACTTTCATGTATTGGAGAAGGAAATGGCAACCCACTCCAGTGTTCTTACCTGGAGAATCCCAGGGACGGGGAAGCCTGGTGGGCTGCCGTCTATGGGGTCGCAGAGTCGGACACGACTGAAGCAACTTAGCAGCAGCAGCAGGAATGATCCTAAGGAAGTCTGGGGGAAGAGAGTTTCAGAAAAAGGGAGGACTAAAAAGGGATCATTGATTTGTATATGGGAAGGTCATGGGTAATCAGTTGAAGACAGAAGAAAATTAGATAACTTACTGGTGTCTATGTACTAGAAAAGAGGGAGCCATGGAAGATTAATGAGTAGGGGAGTCGTAGGATAACAGCCGAATGCAAAAAAGATTGGTTTGGACATTTGTATGTAGGGTGGATTAGAGGCGCTAGAGCCTAAAGTCTGAAGACTCGCTAGGATGGAAACCCAGACCAGGTTGAGCAGAGTAAGAATGGCCTTGAACACATTGTTTAGGAGAAATGGAAATGACCCAGCGACCAATTCAATATGGAGACAAGGAAAAGAAGAAAAATTTTACTGAGATTTTAAGCCATGTAAGCTGGGAGAAGACAACTGCCATTGAGACCATTGCTTGGTTGCAGAGATTCTGATGGGTAAAGTGTGTCTGGTGGGGTTGTCCAGGAATGCTTCCTGGAGAAGGTGCTGTGAGAACGGCAATCTCAAAGTGCCTGGTCTTCTATCCTAGGCTCCTCCCACATAGCTAAGCATACAAACTCTCAAGTCCAGAGTGCCTCACTCCTGTTCCCTGCAGTGCCAAGGATGTGTTCATGACTGAACAGATGGTGTCCTAGAGACTCTCTGACCAGCCAAGCTGTCTTTAATGTGGTACCCAGGGGCTATGAGGTTGTCACTGAGAGCAAAGTGAGCTGCTCCTTCCCATTCGGGGTCAGGCTCCGTGATGTGGCCAGCAGCAAAGGCCCTGTCACCTGCCACTGAAGCAGGACACAGCAGGGCCACGGCGCAGCTCATCTCCAAGGCAACCACACACACAGCTGACAGTCAGCATTTGCTGGAACCATCCTCAGCCATGGACATGGCCTTCATCTCTGGCCCACCTCCCAGCATCAAGAAATTAGTCAAAGGAAAGGGATGTAATGGATTTCCATAAGCTCTTGAGGAAGGAGGAGGCTGATCTCAACAGCAAGTGTCTGCCACTAAGGAATGACCCTCCACTGGGCTCAACCCTCAAGGGTCTCCCTGTGGGATTCTGGTCCACTTGGCTTAAGTGAAGCAGGATGGCCCCTCAGAGCCCTCCCTGGCGATGCTCCATGCATGGCTGCTTCTCTCTCAGGCCCCTCTTGGGCTGGATGGGGATTGGATTGCAAGACAAGGATAGTGAAAGGAATTTGGGAATTTCTTCCTTTGGACCTGGATGAATCTGTCCTCAGGAGGCAGGAACACCCACTCCAGTAGCTGTCCTGGGCCTGGCCTCAGGCTAGACCCAGTGCCCTCCAGAGCTGAGGACTTCAGTGTGATTGTGGATGCTGGGGAGGCCTCCCTCTGGGGTTAAGACAGGCCCTGGGCTTGGATGGTGGTTCTCACTAGAGACTGATGGGGACATCAACCCACCGTTTCAGCAGGAACAAAGGCCACGGACCCTGCTGCCTCTAAATTGACACATCCTCCATCAGGTCACTCTAAAGATTAAATACAAAACTATGACTCCTGTAATTAAAAAAAAAAAAAAGAGTTGAGCAAGTCCTGATTTTTGGGCTAAATATACTAAAAAAAAAAGTCAAGGATAAAACAGCCATATGATACCTTGGACAAATTTGTGGGGCCAATCCTGAATTTGGGGGACATCTCAGAGGCTGAGATTCACTTAGCCCTTAGTGAGCATTCACACTGCCCCAGGCCCACTCTCTGAATCTTAGAAGATGAGGAGAATAAAGGAAGATGGGGAAGGTGTTCCAGGCTGAAGAGAAAGCAAGTCCAAGGAGCCATGTGAGAGAAAGCACACTAAATGGCCAACAATTTTGAACACACAGTCAATTTCTAGATCAAAATCTTGATCTGGCCACAGCTGAGGCAGGGAGGAGAGGGATAGTCCCAACTGGAGAAGTACGCTCTAGCTGATCATGACGTTCTTACGTGTTGGGGGAGTCTGGGATTTTATCCAGAAGGTGAAGGGGAACCACTGAGAGATTTTAAGCAGAGAGGAGACATGAGCAGATTTGTTTTTAGAAATGTACCATGGTGGTTTGTGAAGAATGTAATGTGGCAGAAGAGCCTATTGAGAGACTAGCTGGGTCTTGCTTTCTCCACTGTGGCTCCTTGGTAAAGAATGACAGGTATTTCCACTTCTCTTCCTTCTCACTCCCACCCCAGCAGGAGAGCCAAGCCATTGTACCTTGGAGGCCTGGGCTTTTCATACCCACAGCAGGAACTGACAGTATTCGTGTGTTTTATGGCAAAAAAAAAAAAAAAAAGAGAGAGAGAGAGAGAGATTGCTAGGCTGGTCTGCCTCTTTGTTTTAGAAGGCTTTGGTTCAGCCAGGAAGTGTTGAGGTTGTGCTGAGAGGTAAGGATGAAAAGGACTATTCCTTTTCAACTCAGGTTATGTGGGGTGGGGGCTTCCAGAGAAGCAGAGGTCTCTAACCCTTGATTACGGGGTTAAGGAGAGGACGGAGCTGCAACTGTCTCCCAGGATTCCAGCAGGACTAATAGGAAGATGGATGGTGGGTCTAGTTGTTAGGGGAAACACTGACTGAAGCCGCCCAACCTGGCCAGGCACCACAGAAACCATTCACATGAGTTATTTTACGACAGGAGATCCAGGTAAGGAACACGGAACTAACAAGCCACCACCAACCAGAAGAATTTGGGAAAGGTCAAAAGGAGACAAGAGATGCTAATCCATATGTCCTGCTAGAATCTTCCCCACTGGAATCCACCTTGACTGAGCAGGGTATGCGTCACCTGGAAGGACCCTGAGTCAGAATGACTGGACAGAAAAAAACCCAGAAACTAATCCCATCACCAAGATTGCAAGTCATGCGGCAGAGCAGTCCTCCTGGGTTTCTTTACCCTACTACCGCTCTCTATCCAGATGCCCCTTCCCAATAAAGCCTCTTGTTGGTCAGCTCATGTGTCTGCCTTGACAATTCATTTCTGGGTGTTAGACAACAGCCCACTCTAAGGCCCTGGAAGAGGTCCTCCTTCCTGCAACATAGTCACTGAGTGGACGAGAAGGTCTTCCCAGAGATCTGGGCAGCAAACAGCTATGAGCATGTAACTGAGCAGGACCCTATGGAGTCCTCTGGACACAAAATCTTTCTGTGTTTCCTGGTTCTTATTTGCAGGATAAAGTCTTCAGCGTCCTAGACTCTCCCTGAGTCCCAAAGAAGCAATTCAAAGAGTCGCTAATCAGGAGCCTGGCTGTGGGTCCCTGGGTTGTCAGTAAATTGAGGGCAGCCTGTGTTCTCTTCACTGCCTCCTCCATCTCCTCCACCGGGTGTAGCGGGGCTGCCTGGCATGGAGCAGGCACTAGTTCCTGCTTGCTGACTGGCGCAGAGAGCAGACCAGGGTTACCGCCCCTGACTCCATGCTCATAGCTGCTGCTTTGTGCTTCCTGCCACTTCTCAGGGATGCCCTTATAATAAAAAGGACTTTCAGAGGTTGTGGCTCATTTCCCACCCCTTTTCCCAGACCATTCTCCTCTCCTTCCCTGCTCTGTTATCCACAAGTCTTTGATTTCCTGATTGCTAGATTCTTCTTCCCTGGTTACTTTCCTCAGGGACTAAACTCCCCAGAGAAAACAGAAATTATTTGACCTGTGGTCTGATGCCCTGGTGGGATGAGAAGGGAAGCAGCTAACGGCAACAAAAAAGTAACTAACTTTATTGAGCAAACTCTCAAGGGCCAAGTTTTACCATCACCATACATACGATAGTCATATGAGGGATCATCGTCCCCATTTTACAGGTGAGGAGACTCTCAAAGAGTAAAATAACTTGCCCAAGATCACAAAAGCAATATGTAGGAAAAACATTTTCCTCTACTAATTAGTTCTCTAATGGCTGGGTCCCTGTGATTACACTGACCAAAAACAGATGACAAGAGAAAATCAAAGTGTGTTAATGTGTACAACATTAACATGTATACAGGGGAGCATATACACAGGGGAGCACCCAATGATGACTAACCCTCGGGGTGATTAGAACTTGGCCTTACAAACCATCTTAGGCTAGACAAAGGAAAAGGGGGCTTCTGAGGGTTGAGGAAGGGAGGTTATGGGAATGTGATCAGCAAAATACGGTTAGTGATGCAGATTTAAGTCAATGCCTTCTCCATGGATAAGAGCTCTTACTACAGGTGAGGAAGATGCTTTTACAAATGGAAATTTCCTTTGCAAAAGGAAAACTTGTTCCCTGTTTTTAGAGTTTTTCCTGTGCCTGCTGATTCTCAATGGATCTTAACTCTTAAATAATCCATATGCCACAGAGGCATATTATAAGGTGGTATAATAGATGTCCTGATTTCAAGGACAAATCAGAATTTAAGCCCAGATATCCTTGACTTTCTTTGTATTTCCCTTCCAGTCCCTCAAAATCTGTTTATTGACCATCTGTGCTGTGCTGTGCTTAGTCGCTCAGTCGTGTCTGACTCTTTGCAACCCCATGGACTGTAGCCCGCCAGGCTCTTCCATCCGTGGGGATTCTCCAGGCAAGAATGCTGGAGTGGGTTGCCATGCCCTCCTCCAGGGCATCCTCCCAACCCAGGAATCAAACCCAGGCCTCCTGCATTGCAGGCGGATTCTTCACCATCTGAGCTACCAGGGAAGCTCATGAATAATGGAGTGGGTAGCCTATCCCTTCCCCAGGGATCTTCCCAACCCAGGAATGGAACTGGGGTCTCCTGCATTGCAGGAGGATTCGTTACCAGCTGAGCTGCCAAGGAAGCCCTATTGACCATCTACTTTGTACCAAACACTGCTCCTTCTCTGGGAAGCCAAAGACAATGAAGCTATGTGTGCCCCTCACACACCTGCAGGCTGGACAGGAGACAAACACATAAGCTAAACAGGGTGATGAACAGTGCTCCAGGCACGTGCAAAGTCTCATGGGATCTTGGAGCAAGGACAGGCTAAGCAAGGCTTTCCAGGAGAAGTGACATCCCAGGAGGTCTCAGAGGACGAACTGCAGTCTACCAGGCAGACCAGGGGTCAGTGTGTGAAGGTACCTGGGCACGACCACCTGCAGCCCATAGCCTAGGAGGACTGAATAAATGCCTTGGTACCCCCTAAGCAGGAATGCTCCTCCCACCCAAGCCCCACACCCATGGATGCCAGGACCAGTGTGAAGTCAAGGTGATGCCCTTCTTCCCCTAGTCCTTTCCCAAAAGGCCTGGGCTCCTGGATTCTGCCCCAAAGGCTTCCTGGGGGATGGCTCTGCCAGCACCGGAGGCCCTCCTGACAGCTGCAGCCCCCTCCCTCAGAGGATCTTCAGTTTAGCTAAACGGCTGGATCCCTTTGGGCTTGATACCATCTAATTGGTTGTGGCTAATCCCATATTAACTCTCCCTGCAGAAGCTAGAAGGCCTCTCCCCACCCTCCATCACATCCAGCCCCTACAGAGGCTTCTGTTATCCTGTTTATGAGTCTCCGCAACCACAGACAGGAACATTTGCATATAAATAACCTGCCAGCACAGGAGGCTGCAAGAGGCACCTGGTAACGACTCTGTTTATTACGCTGGAGAGAGAAAGGGAGCAAGAAGGCCTTGTGCGCTGGGTGGCCCAGGCGGGACGGCTACATTTCCACGCGCTGATTAGCTGAGAAAGAGTCAGTGACCCTCAGACCGCAGAGGAACAAATTAACCGCCCCCCCCCACCGCCCCCCGCTCAGCAACTCCTCAATGGGAACCCTGGACCGACTGTGCGGCCCAAGACCTGAGATTGTAGGACGCACCAGGGCTGGTCCCACCCGGAAATTTGCCGGGTATGGCCCTGGGGCGTGTGCAGTAGGGCAGTGGTCCCCAAGCGTTCTGGAACCAGGGACCAGTTTCCTGGAAAACAGTTTTCCCAGAGACCAGGGTGGGCAGTGGTTTCGGGATGATCCAAGTGCATTATATTTATTGCACACTTTATTATTATTTCATCAGCTCCACATTAGATCATCAGGCATTAGATCCTGGAGGCTGGGGACCCGTGTAGTGAGGGAGGTGCAATAAACAGAAATGGGCCATGTTCCCAAAGAACTGTACATTGCAGAGGACACATCACAGATGAAGTGGGAAGCACTGACCATACAGAATGGGGAGCTGATGACCAGCAAAGCGTGGTGTGGACAGAGGTGCTCAGAGTGAATCCTTCACCTGAGAAGGCTCGAAGAGGTGGGAGAGGGGGAGAGGTGACTGAGCTGGTCTTTGAAGAACAGATAGACCTCACCTGGGTGGAGAGTAGAGAGGAAACCTTCCAAGCCAGAGGGAATGAGGTCCTGTTTGGTGAATGCATCCTTAAGTGGACTATGGGGGCAGATAAAACTGGAAGAGCAGCAGAAGGTATGGCTAAAAAGGTGGGCTTGACACAGCCTATGGGGTCCCCACATGACTAAGTTGTGACTTTACCTCCTAGACCTCAAAGGTTTTTAAGCAACGTCAGTGGGGACAGTTCTGGGGCTAAAACTATAGCTGCTGAAGCCGCCTTTAAACTGTGGGATGTCCTAACGTTTCCCTAAGAAGGCCCGGAAGGATCACCCTTACCTGTGGTCTGACATCCATTAACACAACATGTGTGCGGGCTAAGTTGCTTCAATCGTGTCCGACTCTTTGCGACCCTGTGGACTGTAGCTCACCAGGCTTCTCTGTCTATGGATTCTCCAGGCAAGAAAACTGGAGTGGGTCACTGCGCCCTCCTCTAGGGATCTCTCCGACCCAGGGATGGAACCTGAGTCTCACATCTCCTGCAGTGGCAGGTGGGTTCTCTACCACTAGGGCCACCTGGCAATAGAGCAGCAAGGCTTAATTCAGATCAGGGGCCACACCCCACAGAACGAGAATCTGAGGGTCAGCGGGAGTCTGGAGTCTTAGAGGAGTCAGGAGTAAGAAGGATCGAGTTAAACAACAGAAACCTATGATTGGAAAGGCAAGACGAGGCAAGGTGGGTGTCGGGAGAATAGAATTAGAAAAAGAGATCTTCTCCCGACCTGGAAAATCTTAGCACAAAGGTAGTAGAGACAGAGAGACAGAAAACAGTTTTCTTACAGAATGAGCATTAAACCAGAATGTGATGTGTGTCACAGGAGATGGCAAAGACAGAATAAAATCTCACCCCCTTACACAGAGGAGGGAAGAAAACCCTCCTTCCCTCTACCCTCCTAGCTTCAGTGCCTGGGGCCTGAGAATCAAACTGATAAAAGACAGATTAACAAGAGGAAAAAAAAATGTAATTATGTATACACGCACAGAAACTCACCAAGACAGTGTGGTTCAGAGAGGCAACCAGAATTTGTTGTTGTTTAGATCGAACCCACGTCTCCTGCTTGGCAGGTGGATTCTTTACCACTGAGCCGCCAGGGAAGCCCAAACAAGGGGCTTATATATTACCTGCGGGGCTTCCCAGGTGGCACTAGGGGTAAAGAACCCACCTGCCAATGCAGGAGACATAAGAGATGAGGGTTTGAGCCCTGGGTCGGGAAGATCCCCCGGAGGAGGGCATGGCAACCTACTCCAGTATTCTTGTCTGGAGAATTCCATGAACAGAGAAGCCTGGTGGGCTACGGTCCACAGGGTCACAAAGAGCTGGACACGACTGAAGCAACTTAGCCGGCAGACAGGCATACTATCTAAGGCTAGACGAAGAAAAAGGAGTTTGGGGTTGGGGGAGTGGAGGTGAAAGTTATGGGAAGGTGACAAGTTTAGTAAAATCTGTTATGCAGATTTAAGCCGCCTCCTTTGATAAGAGCTGTCAAGAGTCTCCTCTTCCTGCTACCAGCGTGAGGGAGACATTTTTACAAATGGAAATTTCCTTGACAAAAGGGAAACCTGTGCTCTGCTTTTAGAGTTTTTCCCGTATCTGTTTTTCCTCGAAGGCTTTCAGCTCAAAAATGATCCCTATGCCAAAAAGACATATTTTGGGATGGCATATTCGGGCCCCTCTTCAATAGCCAAGCAGATCTAATCCATTACAGACACAGCCATTGTTTGTAAATCAAGATAAGCAAGAACTGGTCCTTACCTGAGAGTTCTTGTCAGCAGCATTTGTCACACATAGTTCATCCTACTCGTACCTGGCAACTGGGGTGACATCTGTGTTAGCTTACTGGCTTTATCCAGATAACCTATGATAGGAGGAAGTTTTGCCAATGGGAGGAAGGCTCCCACCAGAGTTTGGCTCCTGCCTTCTCAGGGGAGCTGGGAGGGAGGGCACTATCTCCCTGATTGTTTGCATTTCAAAAAGTGGTGTCCCTGGTGGCTCAGACGGTAAAGCTCTGCCTACAACATGGGAGATCTGGGTCGGAAAGATCTCCTGGAGAAGGAAATGGCAAACCACTCCAGTGCTCTTGCCAGGAAAATCCCATGGGCAGAGGAGCCTGGTAGGCTACAGTTCATGTGTTCAGAAAGAGTTGGACACGACTGAGCGACTTCACTTTCACTTTCAAAAAGATGGTCTTCATACAGATGGCCAAGTGGCATACGAAGAGATGTTAAGCATTGCTAGTTATTAGAGAAAAGAAAGTGGAAGTGAAGTCCCTCAGTCGTGTCTGACTCTTTGAGACCCCGTAGACTGTAGCCAACCAGTCTCCTCCGTCCAGGGGATTCTCCAGGCCTGGAGTGGGCTGTCATTTCCTTCTCCAGAGGATCTTCCAGACCCAGGGATCGAACCCCGGTCTTCCACATTGTAGGCAGATGCTTTACCGTCTAAGCCACCAGGGAAGTAATTATTAGAGAAATACACATCAAAAGTGCACACCAGCCAGAAAGGCTATCATCAAAAAATCCACAACAATAAATGCTGGAGAGGATGTGGAGAGAAGGGACCCCTTCTACACTGTTGGTGAGAATGTAAATTGATTCATCCACTATGGAGAATAGTATGGAGGTTCCTTAAAAGCTAAAAATGGAGCTACCATATGACCCTGCAATCCCACTCCTGGGCATACATCCTAAGAAAAACATGGTCTGAAAGGATACGTGCACCCAGTGCTCACTGCAGCACTGTTTACAATAGCCAAGACATGGAAGCAATCAATGTTCATCGACAGAGGAATGGATAAAGAAGATGTAGTACATATATACAACTCAGACGTTAAAAAATGGAATAATGCCATTTGCAGCAACATGGATGAACCTAGAGAGTGTCATACTGAGTGAAGTAAGTCAGACAGAAAAAGAGAGATATTGTAGGATATCCCTTATATGTGGAATCTAAGAAGAAATGATACAAATGAACTTACTCACGAAACAGAAAGAGATTCACAGACCTAGAAAACAAACTTACGGTTGCTGGGGGGAAGGATGTAGGGGAAGGGATAATGAGGGATTTGGGGATGGACATGTGCACACCGCCATATTTAAAATGGATAGCCAATAAGGACCTACTCTACAGCACAGGGAACTCTGCTCAGTGTTATGTGGCAGCCTGGATGGGAGGGGAATTTGGGGGAGAATGAATACATGCTGTTTACCTAAAACTATCACAATATTGTTAATCTGCTAGACAACAATACAAAATAAAAAGTTTAAAAAAAAAAAAAAGACCGTCTTCTGTCTCTGAGGAAATGCCTGCATTGCAAAACTGGTTAGAAACTTGTTTAACCATTATAAAGATTTATGTACATTTGAAAAGGACAGAAAAAAAAATCGAAACTAAAAAGAAGGGGGAAGGATGTCTCCTCCCTGTTTCCCCTAAGAGCATTCAACCTCTTGGTTTAATTTATACTCACCTTTCCAGGACCAATGGGCTCAAAAGCTGCTGGGTCCTCATGGGAAATGCTGACGGTGGCGTCAGACCTGCTCCAGCCCACTTATGCCTTCTGGTGGACAAGTCGACTCTTGTCTCTGAGTTGGTTTTCTCATCTTTGAAATGAGGATTATAATTGCTACCTCGTAAGGTCTTGAGGAATAAGTGAGGTAATATTTTAAAGTCACCTGAAACACGGCGGGCACTTCAAAATATTCACCTTTGAAATTAAAGTATATAATGTCATGAGGCTTGGAAGGGTTGAATGAAGAGTAGTAGTTCACCAAATCCCCAAATACTGAGCCTGGGAAATTCTTTTAACACCTATGTCAGATGGTTACAGGGCAGACCAGAGGGGAACGCCCCTCGGAGCAGCTGGGAATACATTCAGGGAACTTATTTCCCTAAGAGATGTCACAGTCAGAAAATGTAAGTCGGTTAGGGGAGGGTTTAAAACACTCATGAATGCTAGCTCTCAGTGGGCTGGTAGGGAAGCAGCAGGCAAGCGTTGGAAGACGACTCCGAGGCTGATAGCTTCCAGGGTAAAGCCTTTCCACTAAAGTGGTCTAGGAAAAACCGTCACAGGCAAGCTCTGGACAGACAGATGTATCACGGGTTTGGACTTAGAGGGTAGTTCTTCTATTTCTGTGCTCCACATCCCACAGGGCCCCCAAAATCCCCCGAGGATGACAGGCTGAATTTGTAGTGATACCTTTCTACTGGCTCCCTTGCCAGTTCTGCCAGTAGGCAGCATTCTTCAGCACCTGCTCCACTCCCCTGCAGGACACCTGCCCACGTGTGCTGCTGGAGGACCACTTCTCCTGAGATGGGGAGGAAGCCAGGACACAGAAAGTCAGAGTGGTCAAGTGCCACCTCCCACGCTTCACTCTCCAACCCCCTACCCTCTGCATTGGTGGGGGCTGCCTTTGGTTGCCATAGCAACCAGAGGTAGGTTGGGGTCCCTGGCCGCCATCTTGTGGAGGTGCTGGCCAGGTAAGTTAAGATTGCTCTGTTTCTCCCAAGGCCAGATGCTGCAGCCCCAAGCTGAGACTACCGCATGGATCAGGAGAGAGCGTCCTAGAGTAAAACCACACTGGGGTTTTGACTCTTTGAGGCTGGGGAGAGGTTGGGAGGAGCGATGGGCCGCAGTGGCCCCAGGTTCCTGAGGATTTTCTCAGCTTCCTTTGGTGCACTCACTCCACTTGGCCAGCAGCCGAGGAGAGGCTGGAGCTGAAAGGAGGCGAGACCCCCTCCCACCCCTCTCACCTTACCGCTACCCTGACCTCCTGTCCTCACTCAAAGTCAGAAAGTGGCCAGGATGGGCCAGTCAAGCACCCTGGGTGGCAAGATCTGCTGTGAGAGAGGGCGGGTCGGGAACGAGACCGGCGGGAGTGATAGCAGGAAGTCGATGTTCATCTAGAGTGGCTGCGGCGGGGAGCGGGGATAGTGGAAGAGATGACAGGATCAGAGCAGGATGTGTGTAGCAGGGGAGGCGGGGGTGACAGAGCCCATGGGGAGGGTTAGAACGGCGCTAAGCCGGCGCTGGGGGATGATTGAAGGGCGGCTCGGGAGGGATTGAAGCCAGAGTCTGAAGGATTTGCTGCAGAGCCGAGAGCCTGATGGAGCACGCGGGACACTTTGATGCAGGAGATAGCCGGCCTCCCCGGGGGCGGGGGCGGAGGGGTGATTTAGCACCTCGGAAGACCCGAGCGGCAGGACCGCTGCTTCCGGGACGGGCACGGGGAAGGAAGCGCGGCCTGAACCCATCCATCCCCGCCGAGGGCGCCGTGGCAGCGCGAAGGCGCAAGGAGCTGGCTCCGGAATGCGAGCCCGCCAGCGTATTTTGCCCGCAACATTCAAATAAATTCTAAGGCAGCCTTACTCCGGGAACAGGAGCTTGGTTCAAAGGAAACATAATGAATTGGCTGAAATAAATAGCTAATTGGTTCCAGATAGCATCAGAAGCCCAGAGAGAGCGCGCTGAGATGTCCGGTGGGCCAGCAAGACAAGCCCTCTGCCAGGTGCAGGGTGTCACCGGGCTCAGCCCCAAAGGCAGTCCCAAAGCTAGCAACCTGAAGCTGCTTCTTGGCTGTGTGGACTGCCCTGTGGCCATCACTGGCCTGGTGGCACTAAGGGAAAAACAGCTTCTGGAAATAGCCCCTGAAGATTCAGTCTAGGCTCTGTCAGTTCAGTTCAGTCGCTCAGTCGTGTCCGACTCTTTGCAATCCCATGAATCGCAGCACCCCAGGCCTCCCTGTCCATCACCAACTCCCGGAGTTCACTCAGACTCATATCCATCGAGTCAGTGATGCCATCCAGCCATCTCATCCTTTGTCGTCCCCTTCTCCTCCTGCCCCCAATCCCTCCCAGCATCAGTCTTTTCCAATGAGTCAACTCTTCGCATGAGGTGGCCAAAGTACTGGAGTTTCAGCTTTAGTATCATTCCTTCCAAAGAAATTCCAGGGCTGATCTCCTTCAGAATGGAGTGGTTGGATCTCCTTGCAGTCCAAGGGACTCTCAAGAGTCTTCTCCAACACCACAGTTCAAAAGCATCAATTCTTCGGTGCTGAGCTTTCTTCATAGTCCAACTCTCACATCCATACCTGACTACTGGAAAAACCATAGCCTTGACTAGACGGACCTTTGTCAGTGCACCTTAAATACCTTGATGAACGTCTCTGAATGCGTTTTCTCAACTTATAGTGGTGATAAAACCAACCTAACATCTGTCCTGACTGCTTTCTCAAGAATCAAATGAGAAAAGGTTATGTCACAAAGTTGGCAATTGTTTTCCATTAGACCCTAAGCTCCATGAGAGAAGGGGGTCTGTTTTGCTCACTTCTCCACGCCCTGCATTGAACATAATGGCTGGCACGAGGATTTGTTGAATAAATGTGGACTATTCACTACCCAAGGGGTGTGTGTGCATGCTCAGTCACTTCATTCGTGTCTGACTCTCTGGGACCCTATGGACTATAGCCTGCCTTCTCAGTCCATGGGATTCTCCAGGAAAGAATACTGGAGTGGATTGCCATGCCCTCCTCCAGGGGATCTTTGTGACCCAGGGATTGAACCCAGGTCTCCTGCAGCTCCTACATTGGGAAGCGGATGCTTTACCACTGAGCCACCTGGGTAGCCCCCTGGGACCCCAGGGATACCCCAGATCATTGACAGGTGAACTGAGCCCAAGAAGGTTGGATGTCTAACCCAGTGGTATTGGTTGTGATGCTGCCCTAAGCCAACCCCAAATGATATCTGGCTTAGCCTTAGTTTTGAGTTACCCATAGTTCTGTTGTCCAGGAAATCAGAAAATGGGAGTTATTTCAAGTTTAATGGAGAGGGCGGGCCATGAACTAGATTTCTCCTACTTGGTTCAGGAGCCGCTGAGTCCAGAACAGAACTCCTGGGAGCTCCCTATTTCATGTCCCTCTTGGTCACTCTATGACTGCCATACTCAATCTGATACTGGGGGCCACACAGAATATCAGTCATCTTAAACTGCATACACATTTTACATTAATTCATTAATTATAGTTTAGTTGGAACTAGGAGTTAAGTAGGCTTCCCAGATGGTGCTGGTGGTAAAGAACCCACCTGCCAATGCAGGAGATATAAGAGACAGGTTCAATCCCTGGGTTGGGAAAATCCCCTGGAGGAGGGCATGGCAACCAACTCCAATATTTTTGCCTGGAGAATCCCATGGACAGAGGAGCCTGGTGGGCTACAGTCCATAGGGTCACAAAGAGTCAAACACGACTAAAGTGACTTAGAGTGCGCACACACACACACACACACAGGAGTTAAGGGCCACTTGGCTAGTTGGATGGCATTACCAACTCAATGGACATGAGTTTGAGTAAGCTCCGGGAGTTGGTGATGGACAGGGAAGGCTGGCATGCTGCAGTCCATGGGATTGCAAAGTCGGATACAACTGTTCAACTGAACTGACTGACTGGCTAGTTGACATGTTTTATAGACATGTAATCAAAAATTTATTAATTTTGATTTTACCGTTTTCTTTTGCCATCATGAAGCCAATTAATTCTTTTCTTCAGGTGTCAAACTCTGTCAGAGATCCTTAAACCATTCAGAGGACCAGGCACCGAAGCAGCTAGGAAAAAGAGAGACAGTGAAGCTGTCAGAACACCCTGTGTTCTCCTAGAAAGGGGAGAAGCAGTTTGGCCTTTGGCTTCAGCACTTTTCCAGGAAACAGGAGACCTGCATCTGTGCCCAGAAATAGTCACTGTATACTGTGTGATTTTAGGCAAGCTGCATGATCTGTCTGGCCTTCAGTTTGGGAGCCCCTAGAATAGGGCTTGAGAAACAAGGGTGCAGGTTACAGGGGAAGATGATCATCAAGGTTTCTCTCCCCCAAGTCAGAACCTTTGCTCAGGGCAGGATGTCTGAACACTTGGAGACTGAACTGAGAGCATGCTTTTTTTCTTTCTGGGTGGCAGAGACCCTTCTCTGGGTGGCATGAGTTAACCACCCCCTACGGTCCCTGCAGACCAAGAAGAGGCCCAGGCAGACCCCTGCCCATTGCACTAGCTCCCAACCTCCCTCTGTAAGTCAGTGAAAACAACACCAGAGAGAGTCTTTGCTTCTTCGCTGTGGCTTGTTTCCAGCACCCTGGGGTAAGAAAAAGGAGGGAATAACAAAAGACAGCACTCATTCCAAGCTTCTTATGGACCAGGCACTGCCTAAGCATTTTGCATTTATTAGTTAACATGCTTAATTCTCACAAAAACCCTAAAATGTAGGTATTATCAATATTATTATTTCTATTTTTCAGAGGAGGAAACCGAGGCACAGGATGAGAAGTAGCTTGCTCAGGATCATGTAGCTGTAAAAAAGCACTATTTCTGTTCTCAGGGAGCTCAGAATTTAAGCAATGCATAAGAGTGAATCAAGCACCCAGTGTGTTCCCAGCCTTGAACTAGGTATGACAGGAAATAAGTAATAAGATAAGATATTGACCCTGCCTTTCAAGGAGTCTAACGTGGAAAGTATGACAACCAACCACTGAATTCCCTGAGACAGGGATCCATCTGCCTGATCATGACTCCATCTCCAATGCGGACTTGGTAAGCTCAATAAATATTTCTTAAATGATTTATTGAAACAAATATACATATTAGTTTGCAATGGGGTGTCTTTTTTCAGACACAAAATGTGTGTTTTCCCACCCTGCCATTAATTCTGCAGTTCTGACATCAGCTGCATGTCCTCCTGTTCATCCTGTTCTGACACTGACTGCTTGGAGATAATATCAGACCCCGCAGTTCTAAGGATTTAGTCACACAAGACTACCCCCACTTCAGATGCCAATCACAAATCCTGGGGGCCACCCATACTTCTGACTGCCTGGCTATAAATCAGAGGTTCTCACAACCTCCTCTCAGGTGCAATAATTCTGTAGAACAACCCACAGAACTCAGAAAAACACTTTGTGTTTGTGTGTGTGCTCAGTCACTTCAGTTGTGTCTGACTCTTTGCAACCCCTATGGACGGTAGCCCACCAGGCTCTTCTGTCCATGGGATTCTCCAGGCAAGAATACTGGAGTGGGTTGCCATACCCTCCTCCAGGGGATCTTTCCGACCAAGGGATTGAACTCAAGTCTCCTGCACTGCAGGCAGATTCTAGACCACTGAGCCACAGGGTAAGCCTTTATTTGTGCTTACCTCTTTATTATAAAGGATGCAACTCAGGAACAGCCAAATGAAAGAGATAGATTAGGAAAGTTTTGGGGGGATCGGTGGGTGGCAGGAATTCCATACTTCCCCAGGTATGCCATCTTCTGAGCACATCACTTTGTTCACCAACCTAGATGCTCTCCAAACCCTATGGATTATGGGTTTTGATGGAAACTTCGTTACCTAGGAACTATTGATGAAGTCACTGGGTATTGATGATTGAGTTTAATTACCTCTCTATCCTTCCTGGAGGTCATCAGGATAGAACTTTCAGTTCTAACTTGTGATCCTGTCTGGGTCTTTTTAGCCACCTACTCTCATCCTGAAGCTATCTAGTTCCCCTCCCTACCCCACTGCCAACCCAACTAGAGTCATCCAGTGAGCAGGCAAAAGACATTCATCACTCAGGAGATTCCATGGGTTTTAGGAATGCTTTGCTAGGAACCTGGGACAAAGACCAGATACGTACTTTTATGATACCACAGGCAACTTGCAATATCATCACCTTGCAGTCCTTAGAGGGCCAAGTGTGGGCTGAGCTTGGGTTTTTCAAAGATTCTCCGCCCCCAGTGCATATCTGTCAGACCCCAGGCTTTCTTCCAATGGGCTGTTTTCTAGGCCAGCCCCATCCTGCACACTACCTTGGTAATCAGACCCTCAGAGAAAGACCGGGAGAGACAGAAAGGAGGACAAAGATACTCTACCATCTTCATTGAGCCCCTTCATTGAGGATGCAAACATTTGTCCCCTTCATTTTCCAGGCTGAATCTTCTCGTCTAGAAATCAGGACCCACACCCTCTAGTTGCAGTTCTGCCAGGAGCTCACCTGCTCTGAGCTCGAGAAATGCATGATGAGAACTACTGTCCCTCCTCCTCTCCCTGCTTCCTCCCCCAGACAGGCAAACATCCCAACTTCCCAGGAGGTGGAGAGGCCAGAACAAGCCACTAGGATCCTGTGGACAGAGAGATGAAAACAAACGTGGCCCTTGGTGATTTTCCTCTCTGGATTTTATAAGCCAGCACAGTTTCTGAGTGAAATTGGATCCATGTGGTCCTGATTCATTTGTACAATGGGAGAGGGTTTGTGCATAAGAGAGATAGAGATCCCAGAGGCCCATTTCAGTTGATTTAACAAATCCCTTTTAAGCTTTTATTTTTTCATTATGAAGCAGAAGTTGCTTGTTCCCAAACCATACACACACATACACGCACATATGCATACGCCCCACTGGTTTCAGTAGCTCTCCAAGCCCCGAAGACTGAAATATTCCCATGAACCAAGAGTTAGAGGAAATTTCCCCATGTTCTCCATGTAGCATCTGCTGGGAAATGGACGAAGAAAGGAGTCTAGGAAGAAAAACTCGCCAGAACCGGGAGGAAAGAGGCAAAGTGCTCTTCTTGCGCTAAGAAGTCGGTGCTGCTGTAGCACTTTCTTTTAGAAGGACAGTCGTGGCTCTGAACCTACCTCTTGAGTCTGGGTTTAATTTTGGTTTAGGTGGGAGGACCCTGGGCTAAGAATATGGACCCAAAGTTGGTGGGGGAACCCTGAGACAGGTTTCCCATCCTCTCTGCTGAGCAGAACCTTTCAGAGGCACCTATAGCAGCATTTCATGGGCAATGCCAGACACAGCATGTGGTATTAATAGAGGAGAAATGGAGTCCAGAGAGCTCAGCTGTGGCTCCAGCTCCCCTTACTGGCTATGTGACTGTTGTCAAGTCACTTAACCAGTGAGCTTCATCCCCTTGCCTGTGCAATGAGTATAATGAAATCTGATACCTTACTGGAACAAATGAGGATGGATTGAAAATGTTTTTAACCTGCCTGCAAATAGTAAAGAATCTGCCTGCAATGCAGGAGACCTGGGTTTGATCCCTGGGTCGGGAAGATCCCCTGGTGAAGGAAATGGCAACCCACTCCAGTATTCTTCCCTGAGAAATTTCATGGACAGAGGAGCCTGGCGGGCTGCAGTCAGACACGACTGAGCAACAGACGACTGTCACTTTCCTATGCAAAGTGAGATATAGCTGAACCTCTCTTGGATGGTGTCAGTAACAGTCTTATTTGCCAATGTCTTCAAGGCAAAGAATCCTGCTGCTCCCCCCAGAAACAGCTGCCCTTGTCTCATACCTGTTTGGGAAGTCCTTCTTAGCATCCACCTGCTCTGCTTCTGAAACAGCTTACATTTTATGTCACAGGTAGCCCTGAGTGTGTTTTCCTGTGATGATACAGTTGTCCATACTGTTTTGTGTGCACACCTTCCATACACTGCCCACTACAGGAACATGAGCCTGGCGAAGTGGAGGAATCTGGAAGGTTCTGCCCTCGGAGTCCTGAACCATGCAGAGCTCCGAGCAGCACAGCACTTCCATTGGCCCCAGAGTCACAGAGTGGAGTCAGGCTGCCAGAAGTGTCTCTCCAGTTTCCTCATCAGAAGGCAAGTCATTTGAGCAGCTTGGACTGTTTTTCAAATCAACCAATGTGAAAATCCACCTAGAACTTGGGTTATAAAATATGTCATTTTCATCTGTGAAATGTGCACCCACTGATCTCATATCCTCCCTGAAGATGGGGAACACTCTCACCTCCCCCCTCCAGTTTAATGTACATCTGATACACGGGCAGACCTCAACCCCACCTGCATCTCTTGGAGCCATTTCCTTCCATTTACGAGTAAATGATGGTTCCAGTGAGCCAGGCTGATGGGAACAGCACTCACCCCGGGGCAGAGGCAGGGGGATGTGCTCCTTCTCGCTCGCCCTTTCAGGACCTCACCTAGCACACACAGAAGCTCCAGAATGCCGAGATTCTTTGCAGCCTGCCTCTGTCCGCACCCGCAATTCAATCACGCAACCCTGCCTGTGAGCATCAAAACGAATTTTCTCCCCTAATGACTCCCTTAACTGAGCTGACGGCAGACCTTCCTCAGGGCCCCATGGGTAAGAGGGCTGGAGAGAGTTGATCCCCGGCCTCTGTGCCCCTTTCTCCTCTGTTTCTGTGAAGCAGAGATGCCCAGATGGACACATTCCCTAGAAATGCCCAGAGCTGAGAAAGAGGAGAGAGTAGTTTGAGTGACAGGAGGTGGGCTGCGTGGTCCCCACGGGCTGTCCCTCTCCTGGCAGCTCCATTTCAGTTCCATTAACCTCGCTCTGCATGCACTGAGTTAATGGCCTGGGAAGGACGGTTCACCCTACCTGCCCGCCCAGAGGACGGGTCTACTTGTTGCCCGTCTCAGCACTGGCATGCGTGTTGGGAGGGTTGATTTGTGGGCTGGCTCTCCAGCTGCCTGACTTTGGAAAGAAGGGATCAACTCACACCCCTGCTCCCCTCTCAGGGCCATGTGATGGGCAGCTGAGATGCTGACGGGGCTGGGAGGAAAATTCCTCCTGTTCATCTTCCTCCCCAAGGAGCCTCAGAGTTTCTCAACAGCTGCTGCTGCTGCTGCTGCTGCTAAGTCACTTCAGTCGTGTCCGACTCTGTGAGACCCCAACAGGCTCCTCTGTCCCTGGGATTCTCCAGGCAAGAACACTGGAGTGAGTTGTCATTTCCTTCTCCAATGCATGAAAGTGAAAAGTGAAAGTGAAGTCGCTCAGTCGTGTCCGACTCTTAGCGACCCCATGGACTGCAGCCCACCAGGCTCCTCCATCCATGGGATTCTCCAGGCAAGAGTACTGGAGTGGGGCGCCATCGCCTTCTCCGCCTCAACAGCTAGGGAGATTCAATTATGGAAACTTCCTAAGTGCACAAAAAGGGTCTGTGAATAAGAAACCCTTATATTTTATTAACTCTTCCATTTCCACTGTTGGATCTCATACACTTGTGAGGAAGAGGAGGCTGCACGGTGAGGCTCTAAGATGCAAAGGGAGAAGTGACTTGGCAGGGTTGATGTCAAGGGCCCAAGACCCAGCCTCCATGGCTGTACCTTGTTTGCACTGTCCTGACTTGGAGATTTCATGGTGCCATCTCCCAGAGCGGAACTAGACACAGACTCATTAATCAAGGCAGGATGGTAGGTTGGGGGACTGGAGTTAGGACAGAATGGGCTGGGGCTCTGCCCCAGGCTGTCCGCTATTCAGATTCATGTGACCTGGTTGAATATGGGGGTGGGCACCAGACCAGGGCCACCCATTCATAGGCTGACCAGAGGCCTGTGACATAGTCAGGTGCAGAAAGCCATCAGCTCAACCAATCAGGTCCTCTCTCATTTTGGAAAATGAAAGGATTAAGACATCAGCAGGGACAGGAGAAGTAAGAAGCCACAAAAGAGAAGGCAGATGAGTCCTTTTGGTGGTAGAGTCTAGAGGGAAGAGCCACAAATGCTGGCTTATGGGTCCTTGGAGAATATATCCTAAGAGGTACCTCGGACCCCCACCTCACCCCACCTTCCTGTCTAAGCCCCATGCCACAGCTTCTGTCCTGAGATGTTATCATGAATATCCTTGTAAATAAATCTCCATATGCTATACAGGCTCCCAATAAGCTGGGGAAATGGCACAGGGTGTCTTAAATTTACCTGATTAAAAATCACACAGGTGGACTTCCCTTGAGGTCCAGAGCCTAAGAATCTGCCTGCCAATGCAGGGGACACAGGTTCAATCCCTGGTCTGGGAAGATTCCACACCCTGTGGGGCAATTGACCCCACACACCACAACTACTGAAGCCTGTGTGCTCTAGAGCCTGTGCTCTGCAATGAGAGAAGGCACTGCAATGAGGAGCCTGCACACAGCAACTAGAGTAGCCTGCACTCACCACAAGCAGAGAAAGCCCACTTATAGCAATGAAGACCCAGCACAACCAAAAATAAATGAATTAACATCACACGGGCAGTTTGTTCAACCTACAAACCCCTGGGTTCCTTTCCTGACCACTGGATCTGAATCTCCAAGATGGCCCAGGGTATGGACTTTTTACCATACACCCTGGGCGGACTTATGGCACGTTAGGAAAACGCTAGTTTACTCCCATCCTCCTTAATCCCTGTAAGTCAGTTGAATTGATTGTGCAACACCACATTGCTTTAAAAAAAAAAAAAAAAAAGAGGTGAGATACCCATTTAGGGGTACAACCAGGCAAAAAAAAAGCAAGTTGCACAAATTTCTTGTCCCCTCCATTTGCCCACAGCCCCAAGATAAGATATTCTAGCAATTGGAGCAGATTCCCTCTGGATGGCTATGATACAAGTGACACTTCCAGGGCCTTGAATTTGCTGCTGCTGGGCTACCATCTTCGGTGGTAAGTCATGGCTCTGCCTTAACTCTGTTTGTTCCCAAAGACTCATTTTTCTCTTCTGTGGTAAGAGAATTTTTAGCTGGACACATAACAGCTCAAAATAAAGAATGTATTTTCCAGCTTCCTTGAGGCTATGTGTTTGTGTATTAGTTGCTCATTTTTATCCAACTCTTTGGACTCTATCCAACTCTATCCAACTCTTTTGTCTATCCCATGGACTGTAGCCTGACCCAATGGACTACAGCCCACCAGGCTTTTCTGTCCATGGGATTCTCCAGGCAAGAATACTGAAGTGGATAGCCATTCCCTTCTCCAGGGTATCTCCCCGACCCAGGGATGGAACCTGGGTCTCCTGCATTGCAGGTAGATTCTTTACCATCTGAGCCACCAGACTGGAGGTGGCCATGTGACTAAGTGGTGGCCAATGGGATGTGAGCAAAAGTAATGCACACAACTTATTATTGATCAGGATTTATGGGAAAGGTGTGTGCTCTTCCTGCCTCCTTTTTCCTATCTACTGGTTGGAATGCAGAGCAGGTGGTGAGGCACTTTGGACCATGTGAATGAGGTTTTTCCAGAGGAAACATAACCAGTAGGATGCACATGTGCGTGAGTGATATGTGTGTATTATATATTTATTTTATATGTTTACACACACACATATATAAAGAGATTTATTATAAGGAATTGACTCACACTTTTATGGATGTTGACAAGTCCCAAGTTCTGCAGTTGGCAAGGTGGATAGCTGATGATGTCATTCTAGTTTAAAGACCAGCAAGTTCAAGGCCCAGGAAGAACCAGTGTTTCAGTCCAAGTCCAAAGGTAGGAAGAGACCAGTGTTCCAGCTTGAAGGCAGTCAGGCAGGAGGAGTTCCCTCTTATGTGGGAGGGGGTGGGGATCAGCCCTTTTGCTCTAGTCAAGCTTTCAAATGGTTGGATGAAGTCCACCCACATTCGGGAGGGCAATCTGCTTTACTATGTCTATCAATTTAAATGCTGCTGCTGTTAAGTCGCTTCAGTCGTGTCCGACTCTGTGAGACCCCATAGACAGCAGCCCACCAGGCTCCCCCGTCCCTGGGATTCTCCAGGCAAGAACACTGGAGTGGGTTGCCATTTGCTTCTCCAATGCATGAAAGTGAAAAGTGAAAGCAAAGCCGCTCAGTCGTGTCCAGCTCTTAGCGACCCCATGGACTGCAGCCTACCAGGCTCCTCCATCCATGGGATTTTCCAGGCAAGAGTACTGGAGTGGGGTGCCATTGCCTTCTCTAGATTTAGATGCTAAACTCATCCAAAATCAATGCCGCAGAAATACCCAGAATTATGCTGACCAAATATATGGGCGCCCCATGGGTGCTGTCAAGTTGACACATAAAATGAACTATCACAGCGTGCAACCTGAGGGATGACAGAGCAACAGGGAAGAGGGGCCTTGATCTCTAGACCATGGAACTACTATGCCAGCCCTGTTGCAGGAGAGAAAAGTAGACTATATTGTATAAGCCACTATTATTTTGGATTTTGTTATAGCATTACTGCAGCTGTATCTATATCTTAACTATAGGGTTTTAGAGGAATTTTCAACCAGGGTTATGTTTTCAGTGGAGTTTATCTCACTTTATGGCAAGGCTTAACCCCCCACTCCCTAGAAGATTCCCACACGTCCCTCTTGTCTATGACAACTGGTCCTGCACCTCACAGGTCCTTGTTCTGAGGGACAGGATATCAGAGGCAGATGTCGACTTCACTATCACAGGCAATGGCATCCTAGCATACTCTACACACACAGTGAATTATCTGTTTATTTATTTATCTACTCATTTTTGGCTGTGCTGGGTCTTTATTGCTACACATGGACTCTCTCTAGTTGCAGCGAGCAGGGGCTGCTCTCTAGTTGCGGTGCACGGGCTCCTCATCATGGTGGCTTCTCCTGCTGCGGAGCACAGACTCTAGGGCACGTGGGCTCCGTAGCTGTGGTGCACAGGCTTAGTTGCCCTGTGGCATGTGAAATCTTCCCAGACCAGGGATAGAACCCATGTTCCCTGCATTGGCAGGCAGATTCTTAACCACTGGGCCACCAGGGAAGTCCAGAGAGAATTGTTTTTAAAGTCCTTTCCTCTATTTAGCAAAGTTACTTTCAGTAATGATTATGAAATAAACAATAATAATGGCCAGAAAAGAAACACAGTGAAAATGTTATTTTATTAAACTTCTTATGTAAATGCATTCCAATAAAAAAAAATAATATTTTAGGTAAATTAGTAATTAATAAATGAATTTTAATAAAACCCAAGCATTTGCAAATGGCATAATTTAGGCACTATTAAATTATACCAATGATATTATATTTCACCTTTGAGATTATTCTTCAGCATTAAAACAATTAATACTTTTAAAATAATAATAAATGTTGATATTAAAGATATTATTTAAATTATGCAAAATATTTCACGCACGAACTAAAATTTGCACTTAACCAAATAATAGCTTTACATTTCATGGCTTGTTTCATTGTTTTAAATTTTAAACACAAATTAAAATTTCAAGTGGTCACATGGAATGACAGAATTGGAGGAACTCAGGATCTAGGCTGCTGCTTTAGAATCCCTGTGCTGTCACCACTGACTGAGAGTCTACTGTTCACGTGCAGAAATACGTCATACTCCAGGAGCTGGAGACAGACTCCACCTGAAGCAGCCGTATTAGTCGCTCAGTTGTCTCTGACTCTCTGTGACCTCATGGACTGTAGCCTGACAGTCTCCTCTGTCCATGGAATTTTCCAGGCAAGAGGACTGGAGTGGGTAGCCATTCCCTTCTCCAGGGGATCTTCCAGACGCAGGGATCAAACCCAGGTCTCCTGCATTACAGGCAGATGCTTTACCGTCCGAGCCACCAGGGAAGCCCCCACCTGAAGCAAGCACTATCCCAAACAATCATGGACTGACTTGTAAAACTGAGTCCATGTGTGTGAAGAGGCAACTGAATGCTAGAAATACTCTCAATTGACTTCCATGTGCATGCAGTGCTTATTAAAGAATAAGTAATAAAACTGCTAATTTGAAGCTTATGTTTATTTATTTAGATGTAATTGACATATAACAGAGTATTAGTTTTAGGTATACAGAATAATGATTTGATGTATATATGTATATGCTGCTGCTGCTAAGTCACTTCAGTCGTGTCTGACTCTGTGCGACCCCATAGACGGCAGCCCACCAGGCTCCCCCGTCCCTGGGATACTCCAGGCAAGAACACTGGAGTGGGTTGCCATTTCCTTCTTCAATGAATGAAAGTGAAAAGTGAAAGTGAAGTCACTCAGTCGTGTCCGACTCTTAGCGACCCCATGGACTGGCAGCCTACCAGGCTCCTCTGTCCATGGATTTTCCAGGCAAGAGTACTGTAGTGGTGTGCCATCGCCTTCTTGTATATGTATATATATATTGCAAAATTATTATCAGAATAAGTTTAATTAGCATCCATCACTACATAGTTGTACATTTTTTCTTGTTATGGAAATTTCTAAGACCTACTCTCTTAGCAACCTTTAGTACAGCATTGCTAATTATAGACACCATGTTGTACATTACATCCCCAGATTTATCTTATATCTGGAAGTTTGTATTTTTTGACCATTTTCACCCATTTTGCCCAACCTCCCACCCCCAATCCCAAGGTTCCAGTATTTTTATGGGTTCATTTTTTTCAGATTCCATTTATAAGTAAGATCATACAGGATTTGTCTTTTTCTGTCTGACCTATTTCACTTAATATAATGCCCTCAAGATCCATCCATGTTGTAGCAATTGGCAAGATTTCCTTCCTTTTTTATGGCTGAATAATATATATATATGAATAATATAAGCATGTATTTTCTTCAGTCAATCATCCATCAATAAACATGTATGTTGTTTCCACGTCTTGGAAAATAATGCTGCAATGAACACAGGAATGCAGGTATCTTTTTGAGATACTGACTTCCCTCCCACTAGATAAATACTCAAGTGTGGAATTGCAGTATCATGCAGTAGTTCTGTTTTCCATCTCTTGAAATTGTTTTACATTCCCACCCACAGAGCACAAGGGCTCTGTTTACTCCACATCCTCACCAACACTTGTTACTTCTTGTCATTTTAATAACGACCATTCTAACAGGTGTGTGGTGGTCTCTCTCTGTGGTCTTGATTTACATTCCCTGATGATTAGGGATGTTGAGCACCTTTTCATGTGCCTGTTGCCCACTTGAAGGTCTTCTTTTGAAAAATGTCTATTCAGACCCTTTGCCCACTGTTTAATCAGATTTTTTCGTGTTTTACTATTTAGTTGTAAGAACGCTTTATGTATTTTGTGTAGTAACTGCTTTTCATATCCATGGTGAACAAATGTTTCCTCCTGTTTCATGGCTGCCTTTTCACGTGGCTGATCGCCCCCTATGCTGTGCGGAAGCTCCTTCGTTTGCTGAGTCTCCCTCGTTTGTTTTTGCTTCTGTTGCCTTTGTTTTTGGTGTCAACCCCCCGAATCACTGCCAACACCTGTGTCAAAGAGCTTACTTCGTAGGTTTTTCCTAAGAGTTTTATGCTTTCCGATCTTATGTACGAGTTTTTAACCCATTTTTGAGTTAAATTTTGTGTATGCCCAGCTTCATTCTTTTACATGTGACTGTCCAGTTTTCCCAACACATTTATTGAAGAAACTATCCTTTCCCCATTGTTTTCTTGGTTCTTTTGTCATAAATTAATTGACTATATACATGTGGATTTATTTCTGGGCTCTTTATGATGTTTCATTGATCTATGGGTCTGTTTTTATGCCAAGAACACATTATTTTGGTTACTATAGATTTGTAATATAGTTTGAAATTAAAAAGTGTGATGCCTTTAGCTTTGTTCTTCTTTCTCAAGATTGCTTTGGCTACTCTGTGGCTTACATATATATTATTAACTCTCAACAGTAATGTCAAAATTATTTAGAATTTAGGCCAACAGGAGACTTTCCGTGGAGTCTTTTATCATCAGTGTATAGAATATCCAGTGCATGATGGTACTAGAAAACTGACTGGTTGTTAGTCACTGTTGATGTTTATAAATTCTCTGCAGACATCATGCATCCTGTTGCTGGCATCTGGGCTGACCACTACCACTGCCCAGCCCTACCACACCACAGCATTTTGTCCTTAAATCCCCTCATTAGATGTGAGGGCCTAATTATGTTTGGCTCAGCTGCTTTATCTTCCTCTGGAAGACAAAGTTTGGGCACATGAGGACCCAAAACACTGTAACTTTCAGATCTTGCCAACCAAAACACATAATACTTGTACTTTGTTTTAAATGGTAATAATTGCATTATATGAATGGGCTGATGGTTAGCTGCCCTTCTTTATTAGCCGAGGTGAATAACCAGAGCAACGCACTTTAGAAATGACAGCACACACTCTGGCAGAAGCTTGAGTGAGTTTTGCTGGAAATCAAAAGGAGGGCAAGAGCCTTGATCTGGACTGAGGAGTCCATGGGGATGGGTGGGGAGTGGTCAAGGCCTGTGGAAGGGGTGAAAACTGAAGGCAGGTTGATGGAACCTGGCGCCCGGGAGACAAGTGGAAACAAGCAAGCAGGCCTGTGTCAAGGAAAACAGCCACTGTCCATAACAGGAACTACTGGCTAGCCTTTTTTCTTTTTTAACGTTTCTCATTGTTCTTCTTCCCAACAACTCTTCAAAATGAGCTCAGGAAGTTAATTAATATTTGTTTAAGGTCTCTCAGCTAGAGAGGTGGGATTGAACCCAGGGTCTTGCCACTTCACCACAAGACTTCCAACACTGGCTCCTACACTGTCCTGTAGCCCAGCCTGGGCACTGGGGCTCAGAGGTAGCCTCCAGAGCTGCACCCTTGGACAGGGTCATGGAAAGAGTGAGATTTTTCAGTGTGCCACACCAAGCATGAGATCTGAGCATGTGCCAGAACTGCTGGTTCTCAGAATTGAGGGCAGGCTGAGGCCTCACTGGGGCTTCCCAGGTGGTACTAGTGGTAAAGAACCTGCCTGCCAATGCAGGAGACATAAGAGGCGTGGGTTCAATCCCTGGGTCGGGAAGATCCCCTGGAGGAGGGCATGGCAATCCACTTCAGTATTCTTGCCTGGAGAATCCCATGGACAGAGGAACCTGGCGAGCTACAGTCCTTAGGATCACAAAGAGTCAGACACGACTGAAGCGACTTGGCACAGACGCACAAGGCCTCACTGGCAGCCAGGCCTACTTGAAGCAGAGTCCCTGGGCACCAAGGTATTGACAGAACTATTAATTCCCTCCAGCTAGGGTCAGGATTCCTCTGAGAGGGGTTTGGCAACCCACTCCAGTGCTCTTGCCTGGAAAATCCCATGGACGGAGGAGCCTGGTAGGCTGCAGTCCATGGGGTCACTAAGAGTTGGGAACGACTGAGTGACTTCACTTTCACTTTTCACTTTCATGCCTTGGAGAAGGAAATGGCAACCCACTCCAGTGTTCTTGCCTGGAGAATCCCAGGGACGGGGGAGCCTGGTGGGCTGCCATCTATGGGGTCGCACAGAGTCGGACACGACTGAAGTGACTTAGCAGGGTCAGGATTCCTCTGAGAGGGGTTTGTAGCAGGACTTGGAGGGTTACTGAAGCTGGGGGCTAGGCCACTCCAGGCCACACTGCATCTCTCCTCTCAAGAACACTTTTGAGAGTGCTGAACCAAAGAGTTACAAGTGAGACCTCAGATTTGACAACCACATCATCAGAGGTGGGACTCTTAAAAGGGGGGCTCTTAAGCCCCTTCCTCCCAAGAGCCAGCCTTAGGTGCGAACAGGAGGAGGGATCTCTTTCCGGTGAATGTCAAATCACAGAACAGTGCAGGATTGATTTTTTGAAGACCGAGAAGGCCAGATGCCTATATTTCTTTGTTTCTAGCAGCGAGGGCCTGAAACGATTTGGGAATCGTTCACCGTTGGCATCCGTATTAGAGGGATCCAGTGTTTTATTTATCCAACAATTATCTGCTGAGTGTCTGTTATGTGCTCAGCCCTGTTCTGGGCATGAACAGCTCACAGTGAACAGCGCAGAAACCCCTGCCTTTGTAGAGCTCAGTGCTAATGGGGGAGAGAGACCATAAATAAAAATAAGGGAGTGAAGAGTGCTATGGAGAAATCGAAGCCTGCTAAAAAGGTGGATGGCTCCAGGGGTGCAGTCTCGATGAGGGGTCAGGGCAGGTCTCTGTAAGGAGGGAAGTAGGAGCCAAGTAGCCCCTTTACTACCTCCCCAGCCCACGTGTCAGGCTAGGTCTGAGCATCCATCATTTGAAGTGATGAGTGAAAGGGTCTGTCTCTTAGTTCAGAGGCACACTGTGGGGACACAGGGAAAGTGAAGAGACAGCCATTGCCTTCAGGGGAACAGGGTGAGCTCACCAGAAACAGCACGAGGCGTGCACACAGAGGCAGAGGGAAAATGACAATTACCAGGAAGCGCACTGACCATCTGTCGGGCAGGCTGCCGGGGGCGGGGGAGCAGCAGTGGTCTCTATGGTGATTCTATCACAAGTGCATCCTGAATGTCACGGGCTTCCCCAGCTGGAGGGTGAAAAGCTGTGCCCACTCACCTTAATGCCTAAACCTTGGTGCTCCAAGCACCCAGCTATATGGTGGCAGGAAGTCCAGCCTTTTAGGGAGTCACTCCTCCTGTCCATCCTGAGATGCTTCAGGGAGGTTCCATGTGACATGAAGTCTCCCTGCCCCGTTGTTTACAACTATAAGCCAAGTCCCAGGCTCAACAGCACCCTGATGTGTCACTTCTAGGGGCTTGTTCTATTGCCAGTATCTTGCCACTGCCAAGTCCGTGACTCAATAGTGAAGTCCAAAGTCAGTGACTGAGAAGGCTGCCTGTGATTTTGCCACCATCGGTATTGTCGCTCTTGCAGTGTGAAAGGGAAATGCTCTGGGCACAGAGAGGAAAACAAAGGCTGGTATCTGAGATGCTATCCAGCTGGTCGAGCATCTCATCTCCTCCCCTGGATAGGCTGTGAGAAGGCCTCCACCATGGCCCCCACCCCCAGTGGCTGTTGCCAGAGCGTTCGCATTCCAGGAAGGCACTGCTGCGCAGGTGGCTCCACTGAGTCACCCCCTGCTTCTACCCCTGAGAGCAAATCTGACTTTGCAAACAAGGAACATGCTTCGTCTCACACAAACATGGTTGTCACCTGAAAAGGAATTTTGAGCAGCCACGTGTTCCAGATTCTTTAGCTCACAGGCATGCAAAGCCCCTTTATCTCAAACCACACACATGTCACCAAGGGGCTGGGGCAGGAAGATGGCATTTATCAACATGCCTCCCTGGGAAGGGTGGGACGGTGACTGGGCCAAGCTTCCTGTTCCAGACACCCGTCTCACACAGGGGAGTGCGTTTAGCGTGTCCCTGCCATTCTCCTGTTCCCTGCTTTCCTTTGGCTCTCACCCCTCCCACTGCTCGCACCAGCCCCCCTTCCAGCAGACGTGTTTGTGTCTATGCCCCTGCAGTAGAAAAGGTTTTTCTTCTATCCCCAGGAAGCTCCCTGGTCATCATGCAAATCAGTGTGCACACTGGAAGGTATTGCCTGACCACTCCGATTGTCAGAAACACCCGACCCTAATACGAGGGGTGGTGGGACAGAGTTCCAGCTTATATCAAGATGCTCAGAATGTCCTCTGGCACATAATGTGTATTTAACTTGCAAAGATGGAGGTTTTGCAGTGCATGTCAAGATCTTGGAAAATAAAATATCTTTAGAAGCGATTGGTTCAATATACTCTGGTACATACACACAGTACTATGCAGCTGTAAGAAAAAATGAGGAAGTCACTATGAACTGATATGGAATGATTTCCAGATGTTATTAACTGAACAAGGCAAGGTAGAAAAGGCATAGATGGCATGCTATCTTTTGTGTGAGAAATAAGAGAAAATATGAAAATGTACCTGTATCAGTTTGTGATTACAAATAGAAAAACAGGAAGATCAAGCAGAAAATAATGGCATTGGTATCCTCAAGAAATAAGAAGAAGTAGTGCTTTAGACTGCAATATTTGTGGAATTCTCAGGGGAAGAATTTGTATGTTGAAACCCATGTAATGGTGCTAGGGGATAAGACCTTTGGGTAATTAGGTCATGAGGGTGGAGCACTCATGACCGGGATTAGTACTCTGATAAAAGAAGCCCCAGAGAGCTCCCTTGCCCCTTCTGTCATGTGAGGACACAATTAAAAAGTCTGCAGTCTATGAACGCGGAGAAGGCGATGGCACCCCACTCCAGTACTCTTGCCTGGAAAATCCCATGGACGGAGGAGCCTGGTAAGCTTCAGTCCATGGGGTCGCCAAGAGTCGGACATGACTGAACGACTTCACTTTCACTTTTCACTTTCATGCATTGGAGAAGGAAATGGCAACCCACTCCAGTGTTCTTGCCTGGAGAATCCCAGGGACGGGGGAGCCTGGTGGGCTTCAGTCTCTGGGGTCGCACAGAGTCAGACACAACTGATGCGACTTAGCAGGAGCAGCAGCAGTCTATGAATCAGGAAATGGGCCCTCTCCTGACACCAAAATCTGCCAGGACTTCAATCTTAAATTTCCAAGCCTCCAGAACTGTGAGAAATAAATTTATCTTGTTTAGGAGATCAAACAAGTCAATCTTAAAGGAAGTCACCCCTGAATATTAATTGGAAGGACTGATGCTGAGGCTGAAGCCCCAGTGCTTTGGCCACCTGATGCAAAGAGCTGACTCATTGGAAAAGACCCTGATGCTAGGAAAGATTGAAGGCAGGAGGAGAAGGGGATGACAGAGGATGAGATGGTTGGATGGCAACACCGACTCAATGGACATGAGTTTGAGCAGACTCCAAGAGATAGTGAAGGACAGGGAAGCCTGGTGTGTTGCAGTCCATGGAGTCACAGTCGGACATGACTGAACAACAATAAAATAAGCCACTCAGTCTATGGTATTTGTTATAGGAGCCCAAATGGACTGAGATGGAAATTGGTACCAAGATGTGGGGGTGCTGTTGTAACAAATACCGTTTTAAATGTGGAAGTGGCTTTGGAACTGGATAAAGGGTGGAGGCTGTAAGAATTTGAAGTGCTTGCTAGAAAAAGCCTGCATCACTATAAATGGACCATTAAAGACTCATTCTGGAGGGAGCTCAGAAAGAAAAGAGGAGAGCAGGAGAGAAAGCCTCAATTTTCTTAAAGAATACCTAGGTAACCCCGAGCAGAATGTTGGTAGAAACACAGACGGTAAAGGCCATCATCCTGAGGTCCCAGAAGGAAATGAGGAATGTGTTCTTGAACAATGGAGAAAGGGAGATCCTTGTTATAAAGTGGCAAAGAACTTGGCTGAATTATGTTCTGTGCAACACAGAACTTATGAGCGATGAAATCTGGGTGTTTGGCCAAAGCAATATCTAAGCAGTGTTGAAGGAGCAGTCTGGTTCTTTACTGTTTTCAGTGAAATACAAGAAAAAAGAAATTATTCCACACAATATTCATACACATGCACACACAAGTGGGAAATTATTCAGATAAAAGGAGAAGGAAATCCTGTCATTTGCAACAACATGGATGGACCTTGAGGGCATTGCGTGGGTGTGATGCACGCGTGCTCAGTCATGTCTGACTCTTTGCAGCCCCACGGACTGTAGCCCACCAGGCTCCTCTGTTCACGGAATTTTCCTGGCAAGAATACTGGAGTGGGTTGCCATTTCCTACTCCAGGGGATCTTCCTGACCCAGGGATCAAAACTGCGTCTCTGTCATCTCCTGCATTGGCAGGCAGATTCTTTACCACTCGTGCCACCTGGGAAGCTCCCCTTAAGGGCATCATGCTAAGTGAAACAAGTCAGACAGAGAGAGACAAATACTGTGTGATCGCACTTACATATAGAATCTTAAAAAACAAACAAAAAAAAAGCAAAACAAAACCCAAACCCATAGATTTCAAGAACAGATTGGTGGTTACCAGATAAGTTTGTTCATCAAAATGTAAGCGGAGGGCTTCCCTTGTGGTCCAGTGGTTAAGAATCTCCCTGCCAACACAGGGGACATGGGTTTGATCCCAGGTCTGGGAAGATCCCACAAGCTGCCAGGCAACTAAGCCTGTGTACCACAATTACTGAAGCCTGTGAACCTAGAGCCTGTGCTCCACAAAAAGAGAAGCCACCGATGAGAAGCCTGCGCACCACAACTAGAGGAAGCCTGCAAACAGAGCAACAAAGACCCAGAACAGCCAAAAATAAATGTTTTTAAAAGTGTAATTAAAATTTAAAGATGTGTAATATTCTCAACGTGGGGCTTCCCAGGTGGCTCAGTGGTAAAGGATCTGCCTGCAATGCAGGGGACATGGGTTAGATGCCTGGATGGGAAGATCCCCTGGAGAAGGAAATAGCAACCCCCTCCAATGTTCTTGACTGGGAAAACCCTTGGACAGAGGAAAAGAGTCAGACATGACAAAGCAACTCAACAGCAACTGTATTCTCAGCCTAGTCATGTTGAAAAGCACGAGAAAGCCTGTTAAGCTGAGAACACTATGAGGGTGGTCAAATGACCGTTTGCTCAGACCAGTCAGCTGAGGAACGTGGAAGAAAGAAGCCCCTTATCCCTAAGGTGATTTAGGCCCTGGTGCAGCTAAGCCGTGGTGGGCACATCTCTTGGGGGCACTCGATGCAGACTTTGGCAGCTTCCCTGCGGCACTGTCTGGGCCTACACACTGAGTACAGGAACCATGGGGGCATGGCTCCCCTCACCTAGATTTCTAAGGACAGCGGGCAGAGCCACAGGTTCAGAACCCCACCCCTGAGGAGAGTCACTGCTCCAGACCCCAGTCAGCGGGGGCGGTCCAGGCAGAGAACCCCTGCAAGGACAGGGTCACTGCAGAGACCCCCAGTGCCCAGAGGAGCGGTGGGGCAGGCCTCCCAGAACACCGGGTGCTGGAGCCTTGTCCCACAGAGCCGCAGAGGCAGAGCGCCTGCCCCAGCATGTGCAGCCGGTGGACTGTTCTCCTGTCTTTAAGTTTCATGTGGCTGGCCTTGTTGGGTTTGGACTTGCTCAAGACCATTCCCTCCTTCCTTCTCTCCTATCTCTCGCTTTTGGAATAGGAATGTCTGTAAGTCCCACCACTGTGTTTTAGAGACACATAAGCTGTTTAGGTCCATGGGTTCACAGCTGGAAGCAGTTTGCCTCAGGATAAATCAAACCTCGAGTCTCACTCATACCTGACTTAGATAATACTTGGGGAAACCTTGGATTCAGACTTCATACTTGCTACTGGAAGGAGTTAAGACTTTGAGGGCTGTTGGGATCGAATGAATGTATTTTGCATGTGAGAGGTACATGTTTTGGCGGGGGTCAGGATATACTGATATATACTTAATATTTGTGTCCCACCAAATTCATATGTTGAAATCTAATCTCCAGTGGGATAGATAGGCAGCTTTGGGGAGGGGTCATGAGGGTGGAGCTCTCATGAACGGGATTACTGCCCTTATATCAAGCCCCACAGAGCTCACTTTTCCCCTTCTTCTGTGAAAGGTTACAGCCAAAGTAAGGCTGTCTGTGAACCAGGAAGCAGGCCCTCACCAGACACTGGATCTGCCAGGGCCTTAATCTTGGACTTCCAGCCTCCAGAATTGTGAGAAATAAATTTTTGTTATTTATAAGTCCCCAGTCTATACCATTTCATTATAGCAGCCTTAAAAGACAGGGAGAATGGGATGGAAGGGATATGTGAGGAAGTGGTACTTTTCTGAGGGTACCTTTTTAAAAATAGTTTTGACTTTTGTAAGTAAGTCAATAGTCTATAAATTCCAAAAGCAAATTAAATAGATAAGAAGAGGCAGAGAAAAGAGATGGAAGGCAAATTGAAACAAAGGAAGCTACCTATTTCAAGTAAGGATTATAACCACACAGAAAGTGCAGGGAGAGAAAGAAATAATCCAAGAGAATATCCCTGTTCTTAGGAAATACACACTGCAATATCTAAGAATAAAGAACCATGATGTACGTAGCTTATCACAGCATTCAAAAAAATTATGTATAAACATTTATAATTATGTGTATGAGAGAGAAAATACATAATAGATGGGGCAAACTATAAACAATAGGTAAATCTGGGTAAAGTGCATATGAATGTTCTTTGTGCAATATTTAGTTTTGCAACTTTTTTGTGACTTTGCAATTCTTTCTAAATAAAATGCTTAAAAATGCCTTTCCATTTGCCTTGCCTTTAACCATTTTCTGGTATGTTCATAGGGCTTCCCAGGTGGTGCTAGTGGTAAAGAATCTGTCTGCCAATGCATGCGACATAAAAGACCTGAGTTCAAGCCCTGGGTTGGGAAGATCCCCCGGAGAAGGGCATGGCTATCCACTCTAGTATTTTTGCCTGGAGAATCCCATGGACAGAGGAGCCTGGTGGGCTACAGTCTATAGGGTCTCAAAGAGTCGGACATGACTGAGCGACTAATGCTTCATACTTCACTTGGCGTGCTCACGTGCATTGGTACTTTTGATCTTCCCAGCAACCCCACTGAGGCAGGCAGGACAGGCATTGTTATTTACATTTCCCATTTTACAAATACAGAAGTGGAGGAACAAAGATGCTGAGTGACTTACAGGTATCACATCCTGGACCCTCAACTCCAAATGGAAAGTCTAAGCTTCCTCCCATGATAACCACATACACTTTCCCATCTACCAGAATCCATTTACAATTCCTGCTAGTAATCTCTCCAGGAGGTAATTAATTACATAATTCCATCTCCATGAGTTTATTAGTCAGCCTTTGAAACCCAACTTAAGAGTCAGTTTTGTCACTGACCCCCTGCCCCCAGAGTCCCAGAGGGCCGTCATCTGTTCTCTGCAGCATCAGTTCACACATTTACTCTAGAACTGAGGACACAGTTATTTCCTATTTGTTTCTGTTTGTCTCCATAAAGGGCAAGGACCAAGTATGCTTCCTCCGACTGCCAGCCCCAAGCTCTGAGCCTGGCTCTGAATGTTTGATGAATGAATGACTGTGGGGCTGAATGAAATCTCCTCTTATTTGACCTACACTCACCTCAATCAAGTCTCAAAGTGAGCCTTTCATCGTGGAAATGGAATTAAGCAGGATTAACGTTGACGCTGTCCTGGCTGGCATACCTCGCTGGCCCCATCCCTTTCTTTCACAGGGTAGCAGATTAAGAGAGGTGACAGGTCACAGGGAAGCAGTGTGGTGTTTCTCCTAATACAATAAAGAGCGTCCTATGAATGTAGTTTAGAGGGAAGGCCCCTAATCTGGCCAACATGTAGGAAGCAACGGTGTGGGCTACGTTCGGGGGAGGCAGTGGATAGAGGAGCAGAAGCCTGGGGTGGGGGTAGGGGGCTTAGCAGGAAATTTCTCCTGAATCACAGGTTTCAAGTCAACTCATGGTTCAGCCCACTAGGGAAATGAGAATTTGAGTGGAGTGACATTTAACACCGTTCAGAAAACTACTTCCCCCACATAAGTAGACCAGAAAATAAGCAAGAAAGGGACATTGAACACCCATATTAGGAAACCTAACTGATGTCTACCTTCGCGATTCACCACCCTCAGGGGACCGGGGGCTATGATCTCTCTGGCACAGCTCTGTGCAGAGTGTGAGCAGATAGAACCTCCAAATAAACCCCTGGATTTGAGACAAGGCTGAAATCTTATTTGAAGGGATTTGCTTTCGATTTCATTTTTTTTAACACATTTTTAATAACAAGCCTATTCAATCAAAAGGTGGCATTAGACTCCTTGGAACAGCAGTAGGATCTTCCTCAATGTAATTTGGATCCTTTCCTAAACCCACTGCCTTTGATTCTGCCAGCTCAGATCTCTCCTTAGTCAGTAACTCACAAAGCCTTGTCATCAGTGGTGTGGAGGAAATGCAGTTAGGAGCATCCCTAAGTACATCTCCGGACCCATCCCTATAAGGCAGGAGAGCAAGCTCCCATTCCCTGGCTGCCAGTGAATGACATTATGCATATGAATTTTAATGCTGGAGGGTGGGTGGATCCTGGTACCTGGATACCCACTCCTCTCACAGCATTGAGAGCCAAATCAGCCTCTCTTTAACTTTCTCACTATTACACATTTGTGACATAGTCAATTCACTGTTTTCCTAGGAATATTCCAGTCCTAGCAGAGTTTAATCTAATAATGATATAGACCTTCTCGAGTCCAGGGACAAGGACAGAATGAGCACCTAATGTAAGAAGACAAAGTCTAAAATTTAATATATTCTCAACACAGCAGCCAGACGGATCCTGTAAGAGCCTATAGAATATGTCCCTCCCCTGTCAAACCTCCATGTGGCTTCCCATTGCACCCAGAAAACCCCTACAGTGGCTGCAAAGCCCAGGGTGATCAGGTTCCATTACTTCTTGGACCTCATCCTCTGTTTTCCCCTTTGTCACCCCATTCCTGTGACCCAGGCCCCTGCCCCTGTTCCTCCAGCACACCAGGCCCATAGGCTCTGTGCTTGCGTTGCCTCTGCCCGGGTCCTCCTCTCCCAAGCATCCCCATGGCTCTGTCTCTTCATTCCTTTACTTCTTCACTGAAGCATCATCTCAGAAAGGCCTGCCCTGACGACCTTGTCTTAGATCACGGCACCCCCACCCTTCCTCTGCCCTCGTCCTGATGTAGCCCTTGTTACCAGCCGACGCACCACGTGTTCCAATGACCTGCTTACTCTCTGGGGCCTCTAGTAGACAGTGAAGTTCTATCAGGGTGGGCATTTTTGTGTGTTTCACTCACCATTCACTCATAAGGACCTAGAATAGCACCACACATGTAGTATAATAAATACTCCAAACAGATTTGTGGAATGAATGGAAGGGAAGAAGGTGGAGACTTCTGGACCCCAAATCCCACCACCTCCTAACAGGGCTCCTGCCCCAGGCTTCTCTGGTTCAGCCTTGACTCATGACTTTTGCCCTCTCCCATGGCCCGGCTCAAATTTGACCTTTGCCCATGACAACAGAGGGGCCAAGACATGGGGAAGTAACCTCAGCATTTCCCAGAGTTGTGGATTCACTTGCGTCTGTGACACTCTTCATTGATTTGGAGGTGTGTAATTGACTCTCCAGTCCCTCATCACCTCTCTCCTTCAGGCAGAGAAATCCCAACATCTAAAAGAAAGAGAGGCCTTCCCTGGCGGTCCAGTAGTTAAGACTTCATCCTTCCAATACAGGAGGTGCAGGTTCAATCCCTGGTCAGGGAATTAAGGTTCCACATGCCATGCACTGCAGCCAAAGTATGTTTTTTTTTTTTTTTTAATAAAATTGAAAAGAGAGGAAGGAAGGAAGAGAAAGAGAAAGAAAACCTCTGACTATTTTATTTAGGCAAATAAGCCATTGGTTTGGCCAGAACAGGTGATCTTGAAGCACACGCAACAGAGGGCTAGTCGGCAAGGCAGGATCCCCTCCCATTGCTGAGCCTGCCTCCTAACCCTCACCATTCGCAGCCCTGTCCAAGGTCTCCTCCAGCTCGAAGAGGAGCCCTTCTTTGAATCTCAGAGAAACATACACTTTCAGAATCACAAAGTACGCATGGACCCAGAAGAGAAATTCGACACACACCCGTCCCTTCCTGCCAAGACAGTTCTTTCAAGACTTGCCAACGTTCACATTGAATGAAAGTGAAAGTATTTGTCGTTGAATCGTGTCTGATTCTTCTCAACTGTGTCCGACTCTTTGCGACACCATGGACTGTAGCCCGCCAGGCTCCTCTGTCCATGGGATTCTCCAGGCAAGAGTACTGGAGTAGGTAGCCATGCCCTTCTCTAGGGGATCTTCCTGACCCAGGGATCAAACTTGGGTCTCCTGCATTGCAGGCAGATTCTTTACCATCTGAGCCACCAGGGAAGCCCAGCATCCAGAGCTGCTGTCTAAACAGCCGCACACAGATGCAGGGATTTCTCAGTGTCAGAGAGCATGGCAGAAGCACGTGCCATCTGGTTCTTGAAATTATCAAGGAGGGGCACCCCTTCGCTGGGGAGACACCTTAAGGCAGGTTTCACTTCTGAGATACATCACCCCCGGTTGTGGGAGCAGAAATTTCGAGAGGCTTTTTTCGGATGCCATGAGTGTCCGGCTCCCAGACTTCCCATCCACCACGAGTGCACCCCCCTCCACCAGTGGTCACAGCAGTTCTGGAAACCAGAGGGAATAAGGATGCCTACACGAATGCGCATGTCGGGGTGGAGGGAGGTGTGGGCCACAAACTCTGCCGAACACTGTTCCCAATCATTCCAGACCAAATTCAATTGAAATGACACAGTTTTCAAAAACAATTTCTGGGTAAGTGGTGGAGAAAATAAGATCACCCTGAACACATGGAGGGAAGGAAGTGGCAGCCCGCCCCCTCCCCCTGCCCACCAGAGCAGAGATGTGTTCTGGTCCACAGGCAGGCGAGGCTAGCAAGATTCCTTCCTCCCATACCTTCGCACGGAGGCATCGGCTGGGCTCGGACAATGACTTGTGTGGGTTGTCATGACGATGAAATTGAAACTGGGATAAACAATAGCCACTCAACCAGCAGCCTAACCTCAGAACTGACCTGTCATTACGATGGCAGCCACCTGGGCCTCATATAGACATCAAGAGATGAACATCTCTGAGCAGCTTTCATAACAGGTGGCTAAACAGGAGGTTGGAAATCAACTGGCTCTTTTTGCCCTTTCTTGAGCTAAAGTAGGGGATCACGCGGCATCCTAGGAAAGGTCCCCAGAGCCTGTGGAGGGACAGAAAAGCACAGAAAGCTGTTGGAGTGGCCCTAGATGCCCACCACACCCGGCAGAGAAGGTGAAGCACTGGTCTCCCATCCAAGTTCAGAACCCTCCGAAACCAGCTCACTGTGGTTCAGACAGGTCATTCAGGGCTCCGTGTGTGTGTGTTTGTGTGCGTGCGCACGCGTGTGCAATCACTCAGTCATGTATGACTCTTCACCACCCCATGTACTGTAGCCCACCAGGCTCCCCTATCCATGGGACTTCCCAGGCAAGAATACTAGAGTGGTTTGCTATTTCCTCCTCCAGAGGATCTTCCCAACCCAGAGATCAAACCCGAATCTGCTGCTTGGCAGGCAGATTCTTTACCATGGGTAGAAATTTTAAAGCCCATCGGGGATTCTTGACATCCCTCACCAAATGGACCAGCACAAAATTGGATTATTGTCTCTTAGAATTTGAACATGCCTTTGCAGTTCCAAGTCAAATGCAAATTGCCTAGTTCCTGTGGCACTCTGTCCCACCCTCCCCTCCATCTCTGCTAGCCTCAGACATGGAGCCTAAGCCCCCCTCCACAGCTACCTCAGGAAAGAGAATAGAATATGCCCCATAGGGTTCAACTTGGCTTTAAAAACTGGTATTGTTATTTATATTTAATGGCAGCTTCAGAAAAAGCTGCAAATCCTAGAGCATGGCAGAAATGTAAATGCTAACTGATTGTTATTCTTACGGAAACTTAGAATTCAAAAGTTTAATCACCCTCATTAGCATAATTTGGGCGACTTCAGTCCATAACCTTACCCTGGAGTTGATTATTTATGGCGCCCTGAACAGAAGTCGAAAATTAACTTTGATTTAATGGAACAATTCCATCCCCAATATAATTCATAATGCAGAGACGTTTGTCAAAAATAAATCAGGCTGCTTCGCCTATCTCAGAACAAGAAATCTAGAAAGGGATAGAAAGAGAATCCCTAATCTTTCATTTCTGTGGCTGTTCCCACTCTCCCTTCCCCTTGTCAAGTCCCTGCCTGCCCAGGGATTGGCTTTGGAGGCAGCAGAGAACTTCAGAATGCGGAGAAGTCTATGGATCAAGAGAGACGGGCCAGACAGGAGTAGGGCTCCCCAGGGATGGACTTCTTGCTTCTCCTGAGGGTTTTATCCAAGTAATCAGCTTTCTAAGAAAATTAAATGAGAAAAAATGATCACAGGGAGCTAGTCTGGTGGAAGGGCTGCAAATGGAGAGCATCATCTATGTCTTGCCTGTGTTTGAGGTTTCTCGGTCTGTACAGGTTGCCTTCACCTGCATTGCCGCATTCAGTCCTCACAATAATAGATAAGGCCCGTGGAAACTGAGACCTGGGGAGGTTAAGCAGCTTGTCCACACCCCACAGGGCTTGTGCAAGACAAAGCAGCCCTGCAATGCCCATCTCCTGGCTCCACTTGCAGTGCCTTCTCTCTGCCAGCAGGTGGAAGGAAAGGTGTCTGGCCGAGCAGTCTGTGTCCCAGCCGAGGACTCCCACAGGGGCCTGGGGTGACGAGGGGAGACAGGGCTCCCAGAGCAGGCAGAGAACATCCTCAAGACATCACCAGCTCGGGACTCCTCTGATGGTCCCATGGCTAAGACTCTGCATTCCCAACGATCCCTGATCAGGGAACTAGATCCCACATGTCACAACTAAGAGTTTACATACCACAGCTAAAGGGTTGCATGCCATAACAAAGACTGAAAATCTTGCATCCACAACTGGCACCTGGAGCAGGCAAATAAATTAATTAAAATCCTTTTAAAAAGACATCACCAGCTTACCAATTTCCAAAAGCTCAGAAATGGCATTTATTACCCCTGCTGGCTTCCCTGGTGGCTCAGAAGGTAAAGAATCTTCCCGCAATGCAGGAGACCTGGATTCGATTCCCTGGGTCAGGAAGATCCCCTGGAGGAGGGCATGGCAACCCACTCCAGTAATCTTGCCTGGAGAATCCCACGAACAGAGGAGCCTGGCGGGCTACAGTCCATGGGGTCGCAAAGAGCCTCAACTGAGCAACTGAGCAACTGAGCACAGCATGCAGCACCTGTGCTGGCAAAGCTCAGAGAATGTAGGTCCGCCATGTGCTTGGTCAAGTGTCCCAGGAGGAACCTCTTTAGATGCTGGAGGTCATAGTCATGCTGGAATTCTCTTTATCCCACTTCACATAAAATTGCCTCTGAGTTGCACCAAGCTCTCTGCCACGGAAGAGATCTTTCTACAAGCAGCACCAAGGAGCCAGATGAGCGTTGCCATGCGGGCACTTCCTCTGTGTTAATTCTCTGTCTGAACTGCTAAAGCCTCCCAGACGTGCCAAGTTTTAGTGGCAACAGGTTTGCCTGCCAGGAACCAGCCTCCTCGGCCTTCTCCCTCAAGCACCTACTGGCTGGGCAATGCCAGCTCTCCCCTTCCTGTGCTAGGCAGAGCCAATGCAACCTCATGATGGGCAGCAGAGTAGACTGCCAACAGCCAGAGCCTTGCCCGATGGCTGGCAGGAAAGTGACCGAGCTCAGACTCTGCCATTTGACTCTTTTGGCATCTGCTATGGAAAAGAACTGGCTGAGAAGAGGTAAAAGCTGTTGGCAAAACATAAAGTTTGGGTTCTCTTGGTCCCAGCTCAGCGGGGATAATCATCCGCTTGCTTGGCTTCTGTGTATGTGCACGTGTGTCTTCACATTCAACCACATATTTTGAACAGTTTTAAAATGAAGGCGAAATCAGGCCACAGGACTCATTGTGGAAGAGAAGGCCTTGGATAAAATCATGACCATTCTTAGATGGGGTCACCAGAATGCCAGAACAATGAACTGATTCATCTGATTAGAGCAACCAATTAGTTCCTCCAGTTCAAGCAACCACCTGATCCCATCAATGAAAACAGTGTGTCAGTTAGAGGCTTTGTGGACCAAACACTCAAGGAGTTGGCTGCACTGATGTTTTACCAACTAAAGGCTGTGATGTGGTGCAGATACAGCTTTGGAATCGCCTCTTCCAGGATTTCACTTTACTGAAAGAAAGGTCTCTTCTGTTTCTAAATGTGCAATATTCACAATAACAGTAACAAAAATGCATACATGGGTACATTCGCCATGAGTTAGTATTCCACTGTGTACGTCATATACTTTCTTCCAAGTCATCTTCACAGGCCTGTGAACTCAGTATTATCATTATCCTGACTCTAGAGGTAGATAAACCTAGAGCCTGTTATACAGACTGCAGTAAGTCAGAAAGACCAAAAAAATGTATATAGAATATTAATGCATACATATGGAATCTAGATAAATGGTGTTGATGAACCTATTGGCAGGGGGGGAATGGAGACTCAGATATAGAGAATGGACTTATGGACATAGTAGGGGAGGGAGAGAGTGGGGCCAATGGAGAAAGTAGCACCCACATATACACCCTATCACATGCAAGACAGACGTCTGGTGAAAAGCTGCTGTGTAGCAAAGGGAGGCCAGTCTGGCGCTCTGCGATGATCTGGAGGGATGGGATGGGGGGAGGGGAGGTATGTACAAGTATGACTGATTTGCATTGTTGTATGGCAGAAGCCAACACAACATTGTAAAAATATTTTTTTAATCTTTAAATAAAAAATAGAAAGATGAAAAAGTTGAGGTTCAGCACAGTTAAGTAACTTGCCCAAGGTCACACAGCTACTAAATAACACATCCAAGGCTCAGACTCAGATCCACCCAGTTATCCTCTTTACAACTTGCTCTCGTGCACGCACTTGCCTCCCCAACTAGAGTGTGAGTTCCACGATGCAAGGGACCTGGGTTCTCACATCTAACACAGTGCCAGCAAACAGGCACAGAAGAGGCTCTCGATAAACATTTACTGAATGAGTGGATGGTTGAATGAATCTGCTCCACCACAACTGGGTCATGAAACCAAACCATACCACCTCCAACCAGAAGCCCCCAGCATTGAGAATGCCCAAGGATAGACACTGGGGTAAGGCACTCCCAGAGGGCAAGGGTGAATGTGCCGTGTTCACTGCAGTCAGCAGGGGAAAGGAGGGCAGAGACTGCCTGCCGTCCTGTCTCCTGGATGTTTATCCCACTCCAATGCAAGTTTCCCATCAGTTGTATACCTCCTCAACAGGCCCTTGTGCTGGGAATGCCCTGGGCCACTCAGCGCCCATTAATCGTGCCATTGGCATCCACGCTCCATCGTGCCAAACCACTGTCAGAGCCAGGCAGTGGATGTCCTTGGCAATGTTGGCCATAGAGCCAGACAAGTTTCCACCTGAAGTTTCACTCTACCTGTGACTGGATGGAGGAGCCAGAATAGAGACTTGGTAAAGGAAAATGCCTTCTCTTTTCTGCTTCCAGACCATAAAAGGCCAAGAGAAAAGGATGTGCTGATGGTCGTGGGGAAGCACCAATAAGAAGAGATGGTCGTTGGGCAGATGGGAGCTCCAAAATGCCCTAGCTGTCAGGCTCACTTGCACAAAACTCACCCGGGACACACCTGTTCCTCCACGGCCCCCAGACGGGAAGCTTCTCTGATAACACATTGGATCCACCACATTCAGACCTGCAGCCCCTCCTGATGGGCAATGGCAAAGAGTGGAGTAAAAACAATCTGAGGGTTCTCTCTCAGCACAGGATGGAGAAAGCATCAGTTCTCAACCAGGTCTCTCAAATATAAGTGTTACTGCTTCTGTCTTCAAAGCCCCTGGCCCAATGTATACATTGTCCCACACTCTCTCTTAGGACACAAGAAAGTGGGTTTAAATAAATAAGAAGGTGGGTTTAACCCTTCCCTTGGCAGGGATAGGAAGTTGTCAGAGATGAGTAGGAGTGAGTTTGCAAGATGAATACCTTGGGCTTGCAAAATGCTTTATATTTGACAAAGTATTTTCTCACTGGAGCCTTAAAACTGTGAGATGAGTTGTTGTTCAGTTGCTGGGTTGTATCTGACTCTGTGACTTCATGGACTGTAGTGCACCAGGCTTCCCTGCCTTTCACCATCTCCTGGAGTTTGCTCACATTCATGTCCCTTGAGTCATCTACACCTTTAGCTATATAAGTATCTATTGGTTCCATTTCTCTGGAAAATCCTAACTGATTCAAGGCCCCAGACAGGCTTTGATTTAGATGAGCTGGGAAGCCAGGCTGTGCTGAGTCAGGCCTGCCTCCCATCCCCACATCAGTCAAGAAAGGAAAGGTTGTCTGCTCTTGTATTGACTCCTTTTAGAAGCTGCCCTTCCTCCCACAAAGAATTTTTTCAGAAATATTTACTGACCCGTACCTTATGGCAGGCGCTGTTTGGGGAGTATGTGTACCAGTGAATGAAGCAGACAAAGCTCTCTGCCCCCATGACACTCAATTTCCACTGCAGATGTAATAAGGAAATCAGCGTATTACAAGGTGAGAAACACTATAAAAAAATTAAAAATGGACCAAGGGAAGAGGGGTCAGGTATATTGGGGTGGGAGCAAGTGAGCACGTTGAGTCCAGGAAAGCCTTGATATGGAGGTGAGATTGGAGTGGATTTGAAGGAGGAGAAGGAACGAGGCAAGCACATGCATGGAAAAGAGCATTCCAGATGGGGAACAGCCAGTGCAAAGTCACTAAGAGGAGAGGTGCCTGATGAGCACAAGGAGGGCAGAGAGGCAGGAGATGGGGGAGACGCTGCAGGAAACTGGACCATGCTGGGCCACTGTGAAGAAGATGTGGTACATGTACACAGTGGACCATTACTCAGCCATAAAAAGGAATGGAATTGGGTCATTTGTACAGAAGTGGATGGACCTAGAATCTGTTATTCAGAGTGAAGTATGTCAAAAAGAGAAAAACAAATATCATATATCAACATGTGTGTGTGGAATCTGAAAATGGTGTAGATGAACCTATTCACAGGGCAGGAATAGAATGCAGATATAGGGAACCCACGTGGGGAAATGGGTGAGGTGGGGTGGGATGAGCCTGGGAATTGGGACTGACACGTGCACTGCCATGTGTAAAATGAATAGCTGTGGGGAGCTCCTGTAGAGCACAAGGAGCTCAGCTCGGTGCTTTGAGGGGTGGGGTGGGGGGTGGGGGGCGGGAGGGAGGATCTAGAGGGAGGGAATACATGAATACATACATATCTATTGTTATACAGCAAAAAGTAACACAGCATTGTAAACAACTATACCCCAGTTTAAAAAAAAAAAAAAGATGTGAAGGAAAGCTATGGCGGGGGGCGGGACAGGGGACATGATCTGATCCTGAGGGTCCCTCTGGCTCTCTGTTGAGAACAGACTGTAAAGGGGGCAAAGACAGAAATGGAGAGACCAGTTAAGAAGCTCTTGTCAAAATCCAGACAGAGATGACGGTGGCCCTGCCCAAGGTAGTGTCAGAGGTCTGATTTCGGATGGAGTCAGTCAACAGGTGGAGATGCCCCCACAAAGGTGAGCAGGCAAGTTCCAGGTTCTTGGGTCCCTCTGCTCTCTGCCCAAGGACATCTTCTCTCCTGGGGCAAAAACTAGGAATTGATCTCCTTTGGAGGGGGCTGTGGAGGAAGATAAGAGAGCCAAGCTCTAGCTCCTTCCTTCACATCTGGTACAACCAGTAAAGGCTGATGACACCTTACAAGTGCCCAAGCTAGAGCGGGGAAGAAGGGGATGAGGGTGTCTCTCATGAGTCCAGTCAGTGGCAAGCTGGAAAAGGTTTAACAACTGTGTGTGTGTTAGTGATTTTACTAATATAAAGGGTGCATTGCATATATTTTACAAATAATAATAAATTATTACAAATAATAATAAAATTTTATTGTAAATTCCATATAACCAATTGGTCCTCAAAGAAGGTTTCTGCTGGTTATTGCAGAACTCTTATGCCCATAGCCAACCTATGGTTATAATTGACAAACAAGTGTAGCTCCCACATGAATGTTGGTTGATATTTGCATTTACATTAATGGGTAAAAAGAAAGTGAAATGACAAAGACATTTTCGGGAAATTCCTTCGGCAATGATGTGATTTCTTTGCTGCATCAGATAATAGTTTTCAATTACTGCAAGAATATTTTCTCAATTTTTTGTGCTATTTGCAATGTAATAGCTACACACAGCACATATTACTTTGAGGTTTAATCTGCATCATTAAAATTTTCTCCATCACTGTTTTTAAGTCTAAACAAATAACAAAACAATAAATGAAGTCTTGACTTTATGGCATTTGCCAGTTTCCATGTTGCAAATACTCTCACCCTGGCCAATTTCAGGCTACCAAGATGATGTCACTGGTGTGGAGTTGAGAAGAGATGCTTAGCAGTGAGTCATTATACCAGGATTTCCAACATACAGATACGATCAATGGAAATAACCTCAAGAGCAGAGATAATAGTAAAATAATTAGAAAATAATGACTTTTGAGTATTTATTACCCTTGTGTTTAATGCAACTTGTTTAATTGTACGTTTATATAATTTAATTTTTAATAATGACCGTGTTTATCAACTAGCTCGCAAAATTACTGAAAGTTTAACAATCGACTCTTGTGAGTTGATACCAGCAGCTCAGGCACCCCACTGACTGTATGGTGCTGTCACAGAAATCACCCATCTTTCCAACAGGGAGACCAAAAATAGGCAAAGTGAGGCTGAGAGGGGTGAGAGATTTGCCCAAGGTGCCTGGTAACTGGGGGCCTTGGGTGTCTGGTATGGCGTGAGGGACGGGTGCTGGAAAGCCCAGGGAGCCAGAGGAAGCTTCATACAAGGGCAGGGAGGGTCGATGGAGGCTGTGGATGTGAGGGACCCTCAAGCCCACACCCCCATAGCCATCACCTGCTCCTCCATCTGCCAGGCCAGGCATGGTAGATCTTCATGCAGAGGCAGCCGCACCCAAGTGGCATAGGCTGTGGTTGATTAACAAATTGGCTGTTAATCGCATGCCCATCAACATAAATAGCATGTTTGTCCACGGATGGAAGATGTGCCAGGGCCAGCCTCCTTGGCTGGGCTCGTGGCGAAGCCAGCATGCAGGGATCAGGCCAAAGGGAATCAGGTAGAGAGCCTGGCCCTCTAGGCCAACGCACTAGTGTTTCATTATCCCAGAAATGAGGGAGGGGCCAAAAGAGAGGTCGAGAGCTAGCCCCCAAAGATCCCAGCTGCAGCTGGGAGGACAGTCCCCTTTCCCCCCTTAAGTCCTCAGCATCCTGTTTTGTTCCCCAAGTTCCTTCTCTACCAAGCAGAGCCTCCGAAATACTTGCTTGACCCTCTGGGCCCCAGAAATGAGAGTGATGATAGACAGGCCAGACTCACCCCCGCCTCCCCAGGCCCACCCAGGTCCTGGACGGGGAAGGAGCAGCCGTGTGTAGTCCTAAGCCCCAGGGACGCTGAGTGTGCCCTTGGGTGTGGCCACTCTGAATTTGGCCCAGCTCAGAAGCTGAGGGGCAGAGCAGGCCTCCTGAGGCTGGGGACCCTGTAAGGGGCGAGGGCAGCAGGGAGAGTGAGGGACTGGCCAGAGCGTGGGACACACCCCAGCTTCTGTGCCCAGGAGGGAGAGCCCGCCAACCCAGAGCTGTGTGATCTCAAGCAAGTTAAAGAACCTCTCTGAGTTTCCATTTTTTCCATGTTAGAAAATGAGTTAACTACACAATAAATTCTTGGCTTTCATAGATTTACTATTTGGCTGTTTGGCTTATAGCCATTTAACGAACTGGATGCTTGCCTGGGCAGTTCCCCCTTGTGAGCCCAGTTTGCCTTCCCAGAAGCCCTTGGTCTCCTGCTTCATTGGCCTTGATGGATGCTTGGGAAGAAGGAGTCAATGTCTTTTCTAGCCTCCATCCTCAACTCAGTCTAGAAGCTCACTCCTCCTGGATTTCCCTTCCCAGTAGGACCTAGAATCTGCATTGCTGCAGCCAGTGCCTTACCGCTGGTGCCAGAGCCCCAAGACCTCTGTGCCGGGTCTGCAGCTCTGCCCCTTCCCAATGTCCAGGCTTTATCAGCCCTGGGGATGAGGACTACTTGGGCTGCAGAGCGAGGCTCCGAGCAGGTCCTGCCATGGGACAGGTGACAGGAACAGAAGCTTCCAGGCCCCTTCCTCCTTTTCCACAAAGGGCCTCAGGGCAGCTCTCCTAGAACAATGGGAGTTGGGGTGGGGGAGCACGTCCCCCACCTGCCTGCCCCACCCTCAGATCTCTCCCAGCTGCTAGTGACAGGTCAGGCCCTGAAAGGAGCTGAAATTCCCCCCAGCTCAGCTTTGGGCAACTCAGGGAGGGGGAACCAGTGAGAGGGGAGGCTGCAGTGGGAGAAACCGGTGAGAGTGCAAAGAGAAGGGAGTGGAGACAGAGAGGGAGGTGGGAGGGGAGGGGTGCAGAGCTCAGGCTCTGCACAACACTGCCACAAATCACCTGGGGGAGGCCCGGCAGCCCTCACAGCTCCAAGGAGATCGTTAGCGCAAGGAAGGTCCTTTCTAGGAGGCCTGGGGACCTCCAGCCACCCTTTGTTCTTGCTAGAGGGGAGGGACGGGGTGGGGGGGGCTTCATTTACCCCACTGCAAAATGTGAAGCGGGATCCCTTCCTCCGAGGCCCAGGGCAGAGGCTTTGTCCTGGGAACACTAAGGTCTCCATGCACAGGTATGTGGACAAGCCATGGGGATATTACTAGCGATTCTCATTCCTAGCAGTATTAATAAAAATACTTCGTGCAGAGCTCTGGAACAAGCCTGCTCTGGGGTGTGGAACAATAACTAACATTTATATAGCGCCTCACAGCATGAAAAGCAGGGTGTATTTCTCTCCTGTGATTCCCACAATACAGGAGCAATGCAGGTAAGGTGGAGGACTTTCTTCTTGTTTTACAAACCAGGAACTTCCAGTTCAAAGCAGCCCCAGGCTGCCCCAGGGCAATGGAACCGGAAAGCTGGGCAGAGCAGAAACTGCACCCCATCTCTTGCCCTTTCTGTGGGTCACATGGGAGAACCCGGTGAACATGACTGAATCCTGGGAAGGAGAGAGACCACAGGACATGGGGGTCTGGGTCACTGACACAGGGGATCTGTGCCACTTCCTTGTTATAATGAAGACAATACCCACCCCCTAGGGTCATTGGGCACATTTGGAGTCAGGATAGATTCAAAGTGCTTGGCAAAGCTCCCAGAAGAGAGTTAGTGCTCAGTTAACATGAGCAGTGGATTTACTCTTCTTAAAATTTAAGAAATGGCAGAGTGTGGGGTCGGGGGGTTGCCGGCCACTCATTGGCCAAGAGATGGACATGATGACCCTCCCAGTTCTCTCCAGGGTAAGGGACCCAGAAAGTCATTTTCACAGCTTTTCTCATTTCCCTAAGAGTTCCCTCCCCATGGAGGCTTTGGAAGCCCACAGCAACTGGTTTCACTAGACAGCCAGAGGACATCACTAAAGTGATGGGTGTCCTGAGCTGAAGCAAAGGAAGTGGGCTCTAGAGCTTGGGGACTTAAGCAGCTTCTTGGAGCCCACCTGCACCCAAGGCAAACCCGGGACAGATCAGCACCTCATCAAAGCCATCAGAGATTAAGGAGGAAGCTTGGGGCTATGCAAGAGCACAGACTCTCGATGCCAACAGATCTGAAACCTAACTCTGTCTCAGTTCCCTTATCTGAGAAGTGAGATTATAGTAGCCATAGTGGGGACTGAATGTGGTTACCTGGGTTGAGTTCCCCTTCCTCTCTCGCCCCTCACTGTGGAGGCTAGATGAAGGCCCAGGATGCCAGACCACTGGGCGGAGGTCCCCAGCCCTCTCTGTGTGGATTCCCTGGGGTCAGGTTCCCTGGAGGCAGGTCTCTCATCAGGCAGGACCGACAAGTGGGATGCTGGTCACAGGAGCATCGGAGCCTGTTGGTCTTCTTCAGGACTGGAGGCTGCCGCAGCCTTCCAGGATATACCACTGAGGCTGTGGATCCATGGAGACAGCCCTGTCTCCCTCCATGGCTACCTGAGTGCCCTGACCCCTGGCCCCTCCTCCACGGCCCCCTTGAGCCCTGTGCCATGTGCCAGCATCACATGTGGTCTTCTCTTGCCACCCTTACCCCTACAGCAGGCGAGTAAGTCTGGTGACACGTTTGGAGGTTCCGAGGGCCCCGCCATTAAGCGGTGTGATTTAGTCTGGGTTCTGTGTTTTGATTTTGCCCAGCTGCGTCTGTGTGCATTCAGATTAATCCTGTTAGCTGGCAGGAGCGAGGCTACCTGCTGTTTATCAAGAGTGCTTGTGCGATTTGCGTTTAATATGCAGCCACCTTCCCTCTTGGTGAAGCCTTCTGTCCCCTTGCTTCCCACCTGAGCAGGGGGAGGAGGAGGGGTCCACAGAAGGGGCTGTGGAGCCACTCACACTCAGCCTAGCACAGACCCACCTCTCAGCCTCCTCCACCCTCGTCCCCTCCCCCGGGCTCCACTTTCATCTCGAGGCCTTTGATCTGTGCATCTTGGAGCGTGGAACACTCCAGGATCATGGGTGTGGCTGGCCTAAAGTCAGCAGGGGTCCGGTGCTCTGAATGATGTTTGGAGACTTGTCCCTGACTCTGTTTTCCCACCTATCAGATGGAGCTAGGGCTTCCCTGGTGGCTCAGAGGTAAAAGAATCCGCCTGCCAGTGCAGGAGACACGGGTTCAATCCTTGATCCAGGAAGATCCCACATGCTGCGGTGCAACTAAGCCCATGCACAACTATTGAGCCTGTGCCCTAGAGCCACGGCTACTGAGCCCGTGGGCCCTAAAGCCTGGGCTCGGCACCAAGAGAAGCCACTGCAGTGAGAAGCCTTCACACCAGAACTAGAGAGTAGCCTCTGCTCACCAGAATGAGAGAAGAGCCTCCGCAGCAAGCAAGACCCAGCACAGCCATAAATAAACACATAATTTCTTTTTAAAAGGTGGGGCTAGTGATACCCACCCTACTTATGCAGAAGCCTGTCCTGCGGGTGAAATGAGGGCATTCATCACAGTATTCACGCACAGTGTCAGCCCTGCTACACTGCCAGGTGCAAGGCATTCTGGATGAGAGTCCCGTTCTGCGCTCGCTCTTGGCGATCTGTCCTTAGACGAGTCACCACGACGCACGGCCTCTGGGACACCTCGTGGGATACCGCCCCATCTACCCACAGGGTTGATGCCAAGACCAGCTGAGATCAGTTTTCACCCAACACTGGAACTCTTACCAGATGCTTTCAACACAGCATCTGATTTCACGTAGGGCAACCCTAGGAAGGAGAAATGGCACCCCAGGCTCCTGGATAAGGAGCCTGGAGTCAGAGAGGGCCACTGCCTCTGAACTCGTGCTCCCAGCGTTGTGCTCCGCTGGTGGGACACTGACTGGGTCAAGATCTGTCCCTTTGCACAGGGTCACATCTTTAATGGTGATCTCCACATGGAAATATATGGATGGGCAGAGTCACTGCTCCTGAGGACTGCGGGCACCGCATCAGAACCCCAGCTCCCCTCACCCAGCGCTGACCAGTCCTCTCCTGCTAGAGGGTTTGAGGGCTGCCAGAGGTCACTGGCTGAGCCCTCCCCCTGCCCTGACACCTCCCAACGGTGCACCAGCCCTCCCCCGTGAAGGCATTCCCCCAGGGTCCATCATCCGTCCCTTGGGAAATCCTTTCTGAGCCAGGTCACAGCCCCACCACCACTGTCTCCATCAGCAACTCCCCAGCCTCTATCTCCACCCATACCTCACCCCTCAGCCTCAGATTTTTTTTTCCCTATGGATTTATTTCCCTTTTTTGAACAGTTTTGTTGAGGCACAACCCAAATACTCTATAATTCGCCCATTTAAAGTCTACAGTCCAATGGTTTATTTAGTTTATTCACGACCATGTGCAAACATTACCACAGTTCACTTTAGAACATTTTCATCATCTCGAAAGGAAAACTCGTACCTTTTACCCATCACCCCCCCATCCCTTCAGCCCCACTCACGTCCCTAAGCAACCATTAACCTACTTTCTGTCCCCACAGATTTGCTTATTCTGGACTTTTGTAGGAACAGAACTGCATACCAGGTGGACTTCGGTGACTGACTTCTTTCACTTAACCTAATGTTTTTGAGGTTCCTCCGCGTGGTAGCACATGTCAGGACCCCGTTCCTTTCACGGCTGAATGGTGTTGCTGGGACACACGCAGGAATAGCTGGCTCATTCCTACCCTTTAACTGTAATGAATAAAGCTGCTATAAATGTTAGCATACACATCTTTGTGTGGATGTATGTTTTCTATTCTCCTGAGTATATTCCACCTAAGAGTGGAATTGCTGGGTTATATGGTGCTGTTCAGAGAAGGCAATGGCACCCCACTCCACACTCTTGCCTGGGAAATCCCATGGATGGAGGAGCCTGGTGGGCTGCAGTCCATGGGGTCGCTAGGAGTTGGATACGACTGAGTGACTTCACTTTCACTTTTCACTTTCATGCATTGGAGAAGGAAATGGCAACCCACTCCAGTGTTCTTGCCTGGAGAATCCCAGGGATGGTGGAGCCTGATGGGCTGCCGTCTATGGGGTCGCACAGAGTCGGACAGAACTGAAGCGACTTAGCCGCAGCAGCAGCAGCATGGCGTTGTTGCTCTTAAATCGCTAAGTTGTGTCCAACTCTTTGTGACCCTATGGACTGTAGCCTGCCAGGCTCCTCTGTCCATGGGATTTCCCAGGCAAGAATACTGGAGTGGGTTGCCATTTCCTTCTCCAGGGGATCTTCCTGACCCAGGATTGAACTCATATCTCTTATGTCTCCTACATTGGCTGGTGGGTTCTTTACAACCAGAACTTCCTGGGAAGCCCAGCAGCAATGTATGAGGCTCTAACACTCCACCTCCTTGACAACACTGGCTACTATCGTCTGTCTTTCCAATTATCACCGTCCTGGGTGTGAAGCAGTATCTCACTGTGGGTTTGATTTGTGTTTCCCTGATGACTAACAGTGCTGAGTATCTCTTCACATGCTTGCCGGCCATGTGTATTTCCTTGGAGAAATATGTATTCAGATACTTTGCCCACTTTCTAATTAGGTTGTCCTTTTAAATTTTTATTTATTTATTTATTTGGCTGCACTGAGTCTTAGCTGTGGCACTCTGGATCCTTGTTCATCATGCAGGACCTCTCGTGTGCATGGACTCTCTAGTTGTGGGGTGCAGGCTTAGTTGCTCCACGGCATATGGGATCTTAGTTCCTTGACCAGGGATCAAACAGGTGTCCCCTGCATTGCGAGGCAGATTCTTAACCACTGGACCACCAGGGAAGTCACTAATTGGGTTTGTTTTTTTTTTAATTTTGGAGTTAAGTTTCTTTATATATTCTAGGTATCAGTCCTGCCATCTCAGATTTGCTTCCATCTCAGGTTAGCATCAGAGCTGCTAACCAGGCCTAGCTTTAAGGTCCAGGGGGAGGACCGTGGGCTCTGAAATGAGATCAACTTGGGCTCAAGTGTCCACTCAGGCACTGAGTAGCAGAGAGTTTATGTAACTCATCTATAGAATAGAAATAATGGCACCTGGAAAATAGCACACTCGTGTTTAGCTGGTGCTCGGACAGTGCTGGAGCTGAGGCTCTGTACAGTTTTCCCACTGAGGTAGGTAAGGAACAGCTATTATTCCTATTTTGCAGGGGAGGCCACAGAGGCACAACTTGCTCAAGACTGTGGCGTCATCAGTGTCAGGCTGGGGAGAGCCCAGAACTGCAGGACTCTAGAGCTGAGAGCCACAGTGATGTACTGCTCTTCCAAGGTAGACCATCAACATGGGTTAAATGAATGAATGAATTCATGCCCCTGCTGACGGGGACCTCACTACTGACAAAGCTATCTGCTCTACTGTTGGAGATTCCTAGTTACTGCAAATTCTTTCTTTCTTTGAATAACAATCGCCTGTCCCGCATCATAACCTCTCACACTGGCCCTGGTTTTGCTCTGCAGCAGACTCCTGATGCGTGGACCACCGTTGACTCCAAACCTCTCCCTCTGGCACTCAGATACTCACAGGTGAGCCCCAGCCCTGCCCACCTGGCCCCAGGGTTGAGTCTGGGGAGTGACCACTCCTGCTGGCCTGTCCAGCCCTCTCACTGGATGCAGAGAAAGCCAGATTCCCCTCCCCAGGAACCAACAGCTTAGGCCTCCACAAGGAGATGAGGCCCTGTCGACAGTGATGTGGGAGCCGAGGCTTTGAGACCAGGTCAGTTTAAAGCAGACACAAGATCCAGGTGAGAGCCAGAGGGGCCTGTGGCTGGCTGGTGGGAAGGGGGCACATGGGGGGCAGGGAGCCGCTCACATTCTAGCAAGCTGAGCAATCCCACGCTTGGTTAGCTCTGCCAGTGACATTGATTTGGAGCTGACCCTTCGTGGCCCCAAGGCTGACCCAACCAGAGGGCCGTGAGACCCAATCTCGGGCTGTGAGCCCTAGACAGCCTTGGGGCCGGGGTGGGGGTGACTTCAGTGCATAAGCCTCCCCCCTACACACACACACTCCTCCCGGCATCGCAATCAGCCTGTCGTGCAGTCAGGCAGACAGTGCACCTGAGCCCCTCCGCCAGCCCCCCAGACAAGACAAGGAGGGAGCCCCACCTCTGTCACTTCAGGGGTCCCAGGGTGCGCTGCCCTTGAGAATTCAGGCTGTGCTGAACAGGCTGGGACCATGACACCCAAGGATCCAAGGCCCGGACCTCTGGCTGTGTCCTGAATGTGGACGGAGCTCCCCTGACATGGGCAGATCGGAGGGCCATCGTTTCCAAACAATTCCTGCAGGTCAGTATTAGTTGAGAGGCAGGCTTGGGGGGCAGGACGACCTCCAAGTTACTCACTGGCCCGACCTCAGCTTGCAGTTCTGTAGAATGGGATGGGGATGCTCATGTCGCCAATGTGCTATGAGGGTTAAACGAATCCTCAGAGCCAAGCCCACAAGATGACACTCCTGATAGAAAGGAGAACGGATCATGGGTTAGCAGCGGTCAGAGAAGAGGGAGGAAGGAGGAGATGAGGGCGCCTACGAGGGGAAACAGAAAAGATCCTTTTGCTGACGGAGATGCTCTCTATATCGACCGTGTCCCTGTCAGTACCCTTGCTGTGAAATGGTACTAAGGTTTTGCAGGATGCTACCACCAGGGGAACTGGATACAAGGCACAGGGCTCTCTCTGCATCATTTCTCACAACGGTGCATGAAACTACCAGTGTTTCAAAATTAAAAGCTTAATTTGTAAAAAAGAGAGTTATCTCATGTCTGGTGAAGGATAGCATCTATGACATTAGCTATTCTTCCTCCCCCTTCTCACGGGTTCCGCTATGAACTGCTGTGTGGCCTGGAAATTGGCATTATATGAGGTTGTCACATCAAAAGAGGGGCAGCGGTGAGAAGAGGCTGACTGTGTGTCAGCATCTTTCACTTCTGTGCCCGCCATAAGTGCCTAATAGATGCAGGAACGAGCGAACGAGAGAGTGAATCAATGGCCAGCACAGCCACTGAGCTGGAAATGAAGTAGGCTTAAAGCAAGTGATACTTGGGGTAGACACAGGGCTGAACTTGTAGCTCCTAGACTGTCAGCCCAGGACCCTGCCTGGCCAGGTCACCCCGGGCTGTGTTTTGGGGCGTGTCGGGGAGGGGGCAGGCTGTGTGCCTGCACAGACAGCACTTTAATTAGTGCCAGAGTCAATTACACCAGAAGAGGAGAGCCCTGACTTCTCCCTACGGCGTGGGAAAAATGGAAGCCTAGCATTTTCAATTTAAGGTTTAGTTAGATAATGCCTATTGGTGCCAGTAGATTACAGAGTGGATATTAAATCCTGCAGGATTTGGAATCGGAGCGTACAAGTGGAATCCGTAAGTAGGGGGAAGCCGCCGGAAGGAGCTGGCCCGCTGTCCTCAGCTAATGAGACAGCCTCTCTGTGAAGCAGCAGCCAGCACAGACCTGGATCCTACAACTTCCGCTCTGGGACGGCAAGGGGTCAAGGATCACTGACATTCCAGGGGCTGGCACGGCTGTCCTTACTGTCTCCCTGCGCAGATTCTTCCTGTGCTACAGGTGGGAATGGAAGTGCCCAAATGTACACCGAGTTTTGCCATCATAACAGGAACTCACACTTCAACCCCATCCAGCCCTTCCCTCCCCTCTCCAGCTGATCGACTCTCACACAACCTTGGGACTGCACTTGTGGTTCAGTGGTTAAGACTTCGCCTTCCAGTTCAGGGGGTGCAGGTTCGATCCCTGGTCAGGGAGCTAAGAGTTCTACATGGCTTGTAGCCTAAAAAACATAAAACAGAAGCAATATTGTAGCAAATTCAATAAAGACTTTCAAATGATCTACATATAAAAATTTTGGAAAAAAAGAAAAACTCCTAAACTACCTTCAGATGATTCAAGCTCCCTTCCTCCAGGAAGCTGTCCAGGATGCTCCCAAACTACCCACTGAGGTTCCTCTGTGAGCCCAAGGGTGTTCCGTTCATCAGTCATTATCACTCAGGACTTTCCTTGCTTTCTACCCCATCTTTGAAGGGACCATTGTGTTTTACCCTCCCACACTCCCAGGCACACAGGGGTAACCAACAAATATGCTGGACATGAACTGGGTTTTTAATCCTGTTTGTTGTGGAATGACTGACGTTTTCCGAATATGTGATGCATTCACAGTGCTCAAGACTCAAGAGGTACAGAAAGATGAGGGCAAAAGTCTTCCTCTGTCTGACTTTCAGCCCAGCTCTTCCCTGGGGGCGGCCAGTCTCCTGTGAACCCGTCCAGGCTTTATCCTGCCAGCAAACACGCTTGGGTGTCTTTGCCTTTTTTAACAAAACAGGAGAACAATCTCCTTACATTATCTTCACCATCTTTCTTGGAAGCTCTTTCTTATCCCTGCTCAGAGGATGTCTTCCTGTGCCTAGTCATCCTTGTACCAGATCCTGCATCTTCAGACCGAGGAGCCTGTGAGGCTGTGAGGATGGATTCACTTCTCCCGCTTTCCTCCCAGATGGACCTGAGGTTGCCTGGGTGCTCCGAGATGGCCTCTGAGGCTGACCTGGACCATTGTGCTCAGAAGTGTAGACGCAGGGCCTCCAAGCCTTGGGCCCAGCTCACAGGATGGCAGTGGGGACCACCAGAGCTTCCCTGAGGCCACAGTGATGTCTCTGGCAGGCCCATTGCGAAGGCTCGGGCTCAGTGGAGAAGGAGGATATAGAAGCTTATTAGTTTAAGCAGGATGAAATGTGTAAATTAATTACCCCAGCCACCCGTGCATGTAGCAGCCAGCCCCTCGCACTGGGAGGAGACGCATCAGCCTTCATCCTTCTCTCAGATTGCCTTTTCTGCTAGATACTGTTGAAGGACCTGTGGCTGCACACCCACTCAGGGTGGGAAGGGTCCAGGCCCATCCCGTGCCCAGGAACCGCAGTGGGTGGTATTGAGGGATGGGCAGGCCCTCCTGCGGAATGGTGAGGTTGAATTCTGCCACCACCAGCAGTGAAATCAGTGTCAGCAAAGGACAGCAAAGGCCTGCCGCCCACTCCCGAAGCATTATTTATCGAGGGATAAGGTGTCAGAAACCGGGGCAATGCTTTGCTTGCTTCCTTTCATTTAATCCTCACGAAACACACAAGTGGTTGTAATTACTAGCCCCATTTTACAGATGAGAACATAGAGGGCCAGGATGTTGAGATGCCTCTAATATTGAGAATGAGTGAGGAAGCCCCCACCAGCCCTGCTCCCACACCAATTCCCACTCCCACCCCTCTGTTCTCACCTGGGCCTGCGCGCAGACACAATCCTGGACTCAAGTCATCTAGCCTAGATCCCCCCGCCCCCCAGAGAGGTCCCCCCCTAAGCCACCAAAGACCCATTGGGATCTCCCACTGCCAGATCCGCCTTCTGCAAGTTGCCAATCAGCAGCTGGCTTTGCAGTCCACTGAGAGTCTTGACATGAGGATGGAACCAACCTCAGAGAAATACAGTTTGTTCCCCAAGGCCAACTGCAAGGCCAATGGGGAAATAAATTATCAGTCCACTCAGAATTAATTTCCTAATAACCACAAGCTAGCCAGAGACTTCCCCACCTTCCCTCGCCCAGCTCCTTGTCCTCCCTGGAGAGCCTCGGGACCCAGAGCACTGTTCTCATTCTCGGGCGAGGGGGTCCTGGCTCCTGCCACCCACTGCCACACCCTCTTGCAAGGGTGTCTAGTTGTCCCCAGAGTCCTGGCCCTGGCTCCTTCCTCCTTCCTTTGCCTCTTCTTAGCCTCAGCATGGCGAGGTGATGAATTAGGAACCAGAAGTTGGCACATCCACCCAGCAATTAGCGTTTATCTCTCTTGTTTATGTGGCTGAACAACTGTTCATTTTCAAACTCAATAGTCACTACTCAGAAAGATAAACCTGCCTGGGTCACTCCTGGGAGGCGATTTGAGGGTTTGGTAGGAAGATGAGGACAGGGCAGGAACTCAGCCCACGTCTTCACCTCCAAGTGCTCACTCCTCCCCAGGCCTCTGCCCTCCCTGCCTAGTCGACCAGGAGGAAGGTTCAAATCCCCACCCTGTTCCATGTGCGGGAAATCTGAGGATGACAGATGTTGAGGAGTTCTGCGGCTTGCAGACTCTCCATTTTTTCTCACCTTGGATTTCAAGGGCTCTGACTTTACATCCTGCACTTCAATTGGGGTCTGCCTTGTACAGAGTCCTGACTTCGGGGGCTGTAGAAGTGACCCTGAGGCACCCACTCGGCCCCCTTCCTGAGGCCCACAGAGCCAACCCAAGGGCAACAGAGCCCACATAGAAGGGACCCAACCCGTGAACCACACTACAACCTCAAGCCAGGATGGACAGGGTTTGGTGGGATGAAGCAAGACCCTCCTTCCTGCTCACCTGTCATCACGTTCCAGCCTAAGACTACAAGGTCTACTTGACTAATGCAGAAAAGAGGCAAGAAAGGGGCTCCCCTTGAGGTGCCAGTCCTGACTGCAGGGCTAGGGGAGGGAGGCTTGGTGCCTATTAACTGTGGAGAAATGCTGCCACCTACCGGCCGTGCCGTGAACTGCAGGGAGCCCTGGGACTGCTTCTGGGGCTGGGAAGGGAGTCCAGGAAAATGCCCAATGGCTCACTGGCCTCTCCCGTCCAATGGCGGAAGGTTACAAGGACCGAAACCCTAGCTTGGATGTTGACTGGACAGCAATAATCATATCACTTATTGAGCACTTGCTGTGCCCGGTGCTTCGCACACATTCCCAACAATCCTGTGTGTGTGTATGTGTGTGTGTGTGTGTGTGTGTCCCTCAGTCATGTCCGACTCTGTGACCCCGCCGACTGTAGCCCGCCAGGCTCCTCTGTCCATGAGATTCTCCAGGCAAGAATACTGGAGTGGGTAACAATTTCCTGCTCCCTGGGTCTCCTGCATTACAGGCAGTTTCTTTACCATCTGAGCCACCAGGGAATCCTGTAAGACACCCTTATGGGATTTACCCTCCCTTGGCCAGGGAGCTCGCCAAGCTCACACAGCTGGTGAGCAGTACAGTCCGGCTCCAAACTCTGTACTCCAAACTCAGGGGCCTGTCTCTGCTCCTCACACAATGGCACGTGCCAGATTCCCCCCTTCCCTGAACCGCTCCCCAACTCCTCTTTTGTTTTTCACCCCCACTGCCTTGCCTTCTCCCCCAGACAGCTGCTTCTCAGCCCCCAAGCCCTGTTCACAGGATCCCATTCCTCCAGGAGAACAAAACTCCACAGACTCCATATTCTGGTGGGTCCTGATGATCCAGGCCCAGAGAAGAGCTCAACGCTTCTAAGGTTCCAGTCTCCCCACCTTCTGAACAGGGGAGGAGTCTCTTTGAGGATGCCCCAAGCTAATTATTGTCGGATCTAAAGGTGAAGTGGGGCAGCCAGCTGGATTAGGGGAGTCTCGGGGACTTGGGGCTCCAGTTCTGATCACAGCGCCCCAACCTGGGACCAGGCTGCATTTTCCAGTCCCTTCTAACCACTCTTCACTGTGATCTTTGCCGCACAGACTGTCAGAGCTGGGAGAGGACCTCAGGAATGATCCATTGAAAACATCTCCTATAGATGGGCTTCCTTTGTGGCTCAGCTAGTAAAGAATCTGCCCGCAGTGAAGACCTGGGTTCGATCCCTGGGTTGGAACAATCCCCTGGAGAAGGGAAAGGCTACCTACTCCAGTATTCTGGCCTAGAGAATTCCGTGGACTGTATAGTCCATGGGGTCACAAAGAGTTGGACACAACTGAGTGACTTTCATAGACAGGGAAGTCGGGATCAGAGAGGGCAAGCAGATCACACAGCCCAAAGTGACAAATCAGGAAATCTCTGCTGCCCAGCCTGTCTTCCTGCTCCCTCCTCATCCAGCCCAGACCCTGGGGGTCCTCACTTCTGTGCCCACAGGCCACCCACAGCACCCTGGAACCACCTGATGAGGCCAGGACATAAGGGGGCGTGGGCCTCAAAGGAACTAGAATAGAAACAGCGTCTTGCTTCTCTCCTTTCTCTCCCTTTCTGCGGAGAGACGCCTCCTCTGTTCCCTGAGCCACTTGGGGCCTGAGTTAGTCCCCATGTTTTCATTTACGCTGAGGAGGGAGGCTTTCTAAGAAGTGGGAAGAAAGGATTCCCTTGATCGCTTTATAATCACAGCTCCGGCGGTAATGGAACCAGTGGGGATGGTGGGGGAACACGGTGCTCCATCCAGGCCCAGCAGAGGGCCAGGGCCTCTGGACCCTGCTGCCCTCTCTCTTCCCGCCTTTCTGGCCTCCAGGCTGCAAGCGGCTGCTCCCAGGGAGATCCAGGCCTCGGACACGCAGGGGCCCAGCTGCCCCATGGCTCTCAGCAGGATAGGGGGACAGGATCCCTCCTCAGCTGGCGGGCTTGGGGAAGGGCTCAAACTGTGGGCAACCAAGCCCTTTCTCAGAGAATCTGGGTGTTCCTGGGGTCCAGGCCAGTGGCTCTCCTTACCATCACATCCATAGGGAGGGTAGGTCCTAAAGAAGGTGGCGGGAGGCTGGGGGCATTGGGTGCCCACTGAGATGGACCTGCTGGGCAGGGGACACTCGTCCGGGGCACTGCTCATGGAATCAGCCCCAGGACTGCAGGGAGCAGCAGCTGAGCCTGGGACACTGGGCCCCCAGACCTCAAGGAGGGGCGCCAGATAGCAGAGCATCTCTCTGGGGGTCGGCTCTCCTTCCTGATAATGCCCTTCCTTCCTTCCCCTCTTTCCTCTCTGTCCCCCTCTTATCCATCTCCCCTGATTTCAAGGAGCCCCATTCTGGGAAGTCTGGCTGCTGGCTGCCCTCCCAAAGCTGCCTGGCCCAGCAGGGCAGGGAGGGGAGGAGGGGTTACCCCTCCATGATGGGCCAACAGGGAGCTCACTGAGGCTCTTTTCCTGAGGTGGGTGGGACTTCTCCCTCAGTATTGTTTGGGCCCTGGTGGGGAGCAAAGAGGGCCATGAAAATGGGGGAACCTGGGGGCTCCCAGCCATACCAGAGAAGAAGTGAATGCAATTTTCTTGCACTTTTTTCCTTCCCTGCCAAGTTATGCTTCCTTCTGTCTTGCTTGCCTCTTCCAGGGAGCCTTCCCTGACTGCCTCTCCAGGCCTCTCCATGTCCCCAGGGACTGGAAGGCCTCTCTCCTTTCCCCATGGCCCAAGCTCAGGATGGCACTACCCTTAGGAGCCGAGCTTCCCTGCCAAGTCTCAGCTCTGTGCTCCTCAAGCCCAAGAAGCCCTCCTCCTACAAAGAAGACTCTCAGGTCTGAAGCCTCTGCCTGGCCTCCATGCCCGCCTGTGGGCCCTGCTTCCCCTGGGGCCTCGGGGGTAAGCTTGCTGGAGGCTCCGAGCTCTCGCAGCCCTCGGGGTGTGCCGGTGATCCCCTGGACCCCACCCCATTGTCCTCCCTTCTGTTCAGTGTTAACCAGGCAACTTCAGAAGGTCCAGTCTCCTGCACTGCCCACTAGGGACTCAGGTGGGCATGGGGAGGGCTGGGAGCACTGCCCACTAGGGACTCAGGTGGGGGTGGGGAGGGCTGGGAGCACTGCCCACTAAGGACTCAGGTGGGGTGGGGATGGCTGGGAGCACTGCCCACTAGGGACTCAGGTGGGATGGGGAACAGTGGGAGCACTGCCCACCAGGGACTCAGATGGAGTGGAGTGGGCTGGGAGCACTGCCCTCTAGGAACTCAGGTGGGGTGGAGAGGGCTGGGAGCACTGTCCACTAGGGACTCTGTGGGGTAGGGAGGGGTGGGAGGGAGGCTAAGAGGAACCACGTCTTCTGGAGGAAAGAAAGGAGACGACCACATACTCATCAGCAGTGGAAAAAGTGGGTTCAGAAGAACTGCAGCCAGTCCCTCTGGTGACCCTGAGGGAAATGGTGGTTCAGTACAAAGAAGTGAATGATCAATGGTTTATTCAGGAGGGGAAAGCCCAAGCTGAATGTCTCCCTCCCCCGTGCCTCCCCCCATCCTCCCTTCCTCCCGTCCCCCCTCCCACCCCTGACAGCTGGCCCCGCTCCCCGAGGCCCCCATGGCCCTTGGCAGGGATCAGTGAGAGGAGGGATGACCCTGCATTGGTGCTCCTGGATTGGGCTCCTCTCCAGGAGGCCCCATGACAACATGCAACGTGGAGAGCAGTCGGCGGGAGGAGGAAGACTCTGGTGGGGGCAGTGGGTGAGGGTGCGGGCAGGGTGTAGGCACCCTTGAATATAAGCGCCTCTGGCTGCCAGCCCCGCCACACTCTCACCTGCCTGCTCGCTTCCCATTGCCAGGGAGAAACACAATTATGGAACTAATGAAATTCTGCAGGTAAACTACATTTCCCTCAGAGAGGCTGGGCCAGCAGCTGTCTTCCTGGGTGGGGTATGTCATGCCAACGGCCAATGGAATGGCTTATCTCAGAAGAAAGGGCTATCCTGACGAAGGTCCTCCTGGCGGCGAGGGGAGCCCGTCCTCAGGGACCACACACTCACGGTGGATGTGGGGAGACCCAAGGCTGGGCAGGGTGACCCCAGGGCACTGGGAGCTTTCCGTCTGTGGGGGCCAAGGGCTGCAGCCCTGCCAGGCTGGGCACTGGTCAGCAGGACCCGAGCAGGGCACATGGAGCCAGTCTTCTCCTGGGTCGGGGGGCAAGCTGCCAGGAAGAAGTGGCTCATGCGGATGGGAGGCAGGCAGCTCTTGTGGCCAGGTGCCTACTTACTGCATTGTGGCATAGGGATCCTTGGAGAGAAGTAGCCAACAGGCCTGGAGACAGCAGGGCTGGGCAGGGAAGGTGGGCGAGTACTGCGTGGGCACCCACCACCGGTCCCAAGAATCCTGCCCAAGAGCAGGAGAGTGGTGGGTTAGGGGAGAAAAGCCCAGCTGTCTCCCACCTCCATCCAAGCACAGGAAAGATGGTGACCCTTAGTTACAGAGCAGGAGAGGCCTGCATGGAGCACGCTGACGAGGAGGAAGGGGGCGGCCAGGCGGCCCTGAGCTAGCGGGCTGAGGGCAGATGAGAAGCGTAGCGAGAGCAGTCGGCGGGGAGGGCGGGGGTGGCGGGGCCTCGCTCCAGCCCATCTGGAACTCATGGGGCCTCGTTGGACCCGATCCCGTTGCCTTTGTTGACGTAGAAGGGCCGGTAGTGCGACTGTGTGGGAAAAGGAGAGTGGTTAGGAAGTCCGATGGCATGCGTGCCCGCCAGCCAGACCCCACACCCTCACCTCCACCAGGAAGCAGCAGTGGTCTGAACCCCAATAACCCTAGGGCCCTGTGGCCTAACCTGTGAGCTCCATCTACCCTGGGACTGGGGTGGGCGCCAGTGGTATCACAGTCTCCGGGTTCACATCCTGATTAGAATTCTTTCCACCAGTTGACGGGTGAGCCTGAGCCTCAGCCTGGTCAAACGCTCTCTCCATGCCCAGGAAGCCCCTCCCAGCACCATCGTAGCTCCCATTCATCCAGCGTTCTCTACTCTACAGACCTGGTGTGGGGCTTTCCACAGAAGGACTCACTGAATTTCCACAACCACCCAATTAAGTGGGTTACTATTAGGAAACCCATTTTATACATGAACAAACCAAGGCACAGAGAGGCTAAGCAACCCGCCCAAGGTCCCTTAGCTAGTAAGCAGAGGCACTGGGATTCGAACCCCAGCAACCTGGCTCCAGAACTCAACCCTCGCCTCCACCCATGGCAACGTAGCACTTCTGAGTCTCAGGGGTTGGCCTCTGCTCTCTCTGCATCATTCTCCCTGACGGAAGGGAGTGTGGAGAGGGTGAACCACCCCCCAGCCCAACACAGACTGGGGGCCTCCCCCCTTGCAAGCCCCTCCACCTCTCTCATCCTGGTCCCCTCATCAGGATTCAGAAAGCATCTCTCAGGACAGAGAGGGTGACAACTTTCCTGCCAGCCCTGTGTATTACATCCTGCAGCAATTTCATGAAATCAGCACGCCCCTCTCCTCCCAATCACTTCATCAGGGCCCTGAGCAACCACTTTCCAGGCTGCAACAGAAGAGCACATTTCAGCTGCAGCTTGCCCCTGAGAGTGCCCTGGACCCTAGAGGGTCTCCGGAAGTGGCTTTGCCCTTGAACTGGGTCAGAGCCTTGGCCCATCTCACACCACACTGACCTCAGGAGACCCCAAGGGCGACCCCAGCTGCTGCCCTGGGCCTGCCTGCCTGGACACCTGTGTCTACAGTAGCTCCTTGCCTATATCTGGTCCACCGTGGAACTGGGGGCCTGTGGAACGCGAGGGCTAAGAGAACTTAGCTCTGGCCTTGGTTAAACCACTCATTAAACAATGGAAGAGACAGAGATTCAGGGCAGGGAGAGATGGCCAAAGTTCCTCAGCTGCTTAGCAGGAGAGCAGGGCTTGGATCCAGTCTCCTGATCCCCAGGTGCCAGCCTGGACTCCTGAAGAGTCAGTAAGGTGAAGTGGGTAGGCCCAGAAATGGCCAAAGCCTTTCTTAAAGGAAGGTTGGGTCAAGCAAATGGATGGCAGGTCAGTGAATAGTGCTGTCTTATTGAGAGCTGAGCGGTGGGTGGGCACAGAGCCCCACGGCATCTGGGCAGGATGCTCCCAGCACATACACACCGATCCCCTACCTGTTTCCTCCCAGGCTCAGGGTCACAGCACATGAAAGTCAGAAGACTTAGGAAGTCATCCAGGCCATCTGCCCATGTTACAGATGGGAAAACTGAGCCACAGGGAAGAATGACTCAAGTTGGTGAGAGGACTGGGGCAAGAGCCCAGGCATCCTGACTCCCAGGCCAGCCTCTGCCCACACTAGCACCTGCCCGCATCCTCCCCACTGTGCTGGTGCCAGCTGGGGACCGCAGAACCCTGCCCTGCCAGGCATCTCAAGGTGGTGATGAGTCTTCTGTGCTGGGACTGGGGCTCTGGGATGGTGGGAAAGTAGGGGCGGGTGGGGAAGGACTGAGCCAGGAACAGAAGCCTTCCTTTTTCTTCCCGTATCTGCTTTTTGCAGCCCTGCTCTTGCAGTGGCCCTGGGCCTGGTTCAAATTACACACACCATCACTCAGTTCCATCGCCAGCAAATTAAAGATTCTCTTCCAATTAAACCAGCGTCAGTCACTCTTTGTAGCCAGGAGCAAATCACCTCTATGTTCTGACCTCCAAATACAAAGACAGCAGGGAGCCAGGGGCTCCAGGCCCTGTGCACACAGAAGCCACCTCCATCCAAGGCAGCTGACTGACCCCTTCAGCAGGGCCTGGCGAAGGCCTTGGGAGAGAGCATTCCCAAGAGGAGGCCCAGCCTCCACAGGCCCAGCCTCCAGCTGTCCATCAAGGACAGCCCCTGATCACTGAGGTCTTGGGCGGGGCTCAGTATGTCAGATCTACAGATATTAGAGATCAATCCCATCTCAGCACTGCATTGTGGAGTCCCAAAAGGGGCTCTGACTCATCCTGGGTCCCACAGCTACCAGGTGGTTGGACTCCAAGACCATGCTCCTTCTTGTCCTGCTCTTTGATGCCCCTACTCAGCGACACTAGCTATCGAATCTTAAATATCTCTATTCCCAACTTCACAGCCTCTGTTTCACCCACACTATCATCCCAATGGCCTCTATGCTGTCAGAACTAGAGATGCACCCCCAGGGAAGTGGGACTCGTGTCCAGGATGCCAGTCCCCCATATTCAGCATTTTGTCCACCATTCAACAAGCAGAGGCAGCCAACAACCATCTGCAAATTTTAAAAACTGCCCACTTTACAAACTAGAAAATAAAGGCCCAGAAAATCTGTGCTAACCCAGGCCCCCTGCCTATCAGGCCTTGTCTTTCTTTACTACCCTTTGCTGGAAGCTGGTGTTCAGGCCACTGCCTCCTCTCTCCATCCTGTGGCCAGGAGATACCACCATGTTCCCACAGGCCCTGGACAAGTGATGACCAGATGCCTCTGGGAGCCCCATTCAGGGCCCACTCTGGACATGCTAGTGCCCAGGTGGGGGGCTCCTCACTCACCAGTAAAGTCTGCTTGCTGGATTTCCAGGTCTGGGGCTGGGCCTTGGGGCTCTGGCTCCTGATGAGGGAAGGGTAGCCTGGGAAGACAAGGGGCTCCAGTCAGAGGGAGTACAGGCTGGTGTCGGGGGCTCAGGGCTGGAGCAGCACAGATGCCCTCTCTAAAGTGACCTCCAAGCTCCATCCAGCCCATTACCAAGTGTAGCCGGGGGGTTGCCATGGAAAATCCTGAGGAGGTGGGCCGGAGGGAGGAGGCACCAAGGCAGACAGAAGGAGGAGGAGCAGGCCAGGTGGGCTGGGCCAGGCAGCAGGGGAGCATCACCCCAAATCCAGGCCAGGATCACACCACTTGCAGGGATCGCCACCCACACCCCTGCAGGCTTACCCCAGAGGCCCCTCTCCATCCCTCCCCAAAGCCCAGGAAAGCCCCTTTATAAGCACAGTCTGCCCCATCTCCACCAGGAGGTGCTCATTCCAACTCCCCGACCCCTCCCCTGCATGGACAAGGCTCCCCATCGCCCGGCCTGCCTCCGGCCAGGCACTGCGCTGGACTCCACCTAGGTCTTCCCTGTTCCTGTTGTCCTGGACTGCACAGATAATAATCAGCGGTCAGAACTGGAGCCCAGGTGTGCTGGACTCGAAACCTACCCTCTTGTCCCACCTCCCCAGTTCATTTTCCTTTTTCCTGCTTCCCAAGCAGGAGGCTGGGGCCCAGAGAGTGGCAGTAATGTGGCTGTGGTCCAGGTTTCAAACAGCAAGTCCATGGGGCGCTGTCTAAGTCTGGGGTCCTAGAGATGCTAGTCCGGGGCAGCGCTGTCTGAGCCCACCTCCCCATCCCTCTGCCCCAGCCCAGCTGGTTTGTAAGGGGCTCCATCCACAGAACTGTGAAAAGCAGTATCAGCCCTCAGCCTGCAGAGACCGACGAGGCTGCCTGGGAAGGAATAGACTGTGATCTGGACATAGAGGAGCTCAAGAAATTAATAAGGTCTGTCTTGGCAGGGGCAGGCTGGAGCCCTGCACTGGGCTGCTTGAAGGGCAATGAGCTGGTCAGGCCCAGAACCACCTGCAGCACTGCCGGGCTGCCAGCGAGGCTGGCCCTTCCCAGGGCTGACACTTGGCAAGAAGGCAGAGCCAGAGCAGAGAACCTGGCTGTCTCCCTGCATCTGGGGTTGGGGGCAGCCTTGGAAGGAGAGGAGGAAGCAGAGGGTCCCTCAGGTCCTGAGCGGGAGGTTAAGACAAGGGGAGAATTCAGGTCACTTCTCAGTTCCCAGAAAGAAAACCCCAGGCCAGCCACGAGAGAGGTGGGGATGGGGTGGGGTGGGGTGTGGTCCAGGAGACCAGCCTGTACAGCAGGGAGTATCCGGGGCAGGTAGGCTAGGATGGTGGGGGGGCATGCATCCTCTGCCAGGGGGCTCTGGGGAGATGGGAGGGACCAGGACACCCTAGAAGTGGCAGAGAGCCCCATAGGATGTCCCAGTTGCCCTGCTGTGGGAGAGAAAAGAGAGGTGATGCAAAACAGGCGGGTACCAGGATTATTTTTAAACAGCCCACTGCCGTCCAGTGGTTTGGAAAACTCTGTGGTGGCCTGTCCCAAGGTGGTGAACTGATAGGGGACTTTCCCAGTGCCTGCCAGGAGAGAGAGAGCCGTTAGCACTGGTCCTAGCAGGGGCCAGAGGGGTCACCCGTCCTGCGGGCGCTGCTGCTCTTGAAGTGCTCACTCAGCCCTCCCCAGCACCCCCAGAGTAGATGCAGGTGGGAGCCACTGGGCAGCCCATGCCCAGGACCCCCATCTAGGCCAGTTCTGAGCAGATCTGCATGAAGATGACAACAAGTGTCCCAGGGGTCCTGGTGTATTTGAGGAGGGGCTCTCCTAGAGCAAGGGCCCCTCACCTGGAGAGACTGTGGACCGCCAGGGAGATGTTGAGGAGCAGGAAAGCTCTGAATCACACCTAAGGGGGGGCCATCTTTCCTGCTTGGTGGCCTTTGAGCCACGCTTGACCAGAGAGCAGGGAAGGACCTGCTGGAAGCCAGACAGGCCAGAGCAAGTCCCATCGCAACCCTGACCTGGGGATCCTGCAGTCTGGGACCCTCTAGTCATATCCCCTTGCGGGTAGATCCCAGAATTCCACCCTGGGTAGAGGCTGGGACCCAGCCCAGAAAGGGCAGCTGGATAAGCAACTGTCTGAGTCTGTTGCCTGGGGGTCCACCTGCGCCTTTCCCACCCGAGCCCAGCCAGCCTGCTTATCCAGGCTCCCAGGCCAGAGGTCTGCCAGCTAGAAGGCAGATAGACCTGCTGCCTCCACCCCCAGAGCTGCCCCGTGGACCTTTCAGAAGAAACGTGAGGGCTGTGGGTCCACTGGGAGCTGGGGTCTGGCTCAGGCCAGCCCCTTGGAATGACCTCAACCCCAGGGGACAGGAGGCATCGACCACTCAGTCTTGTCAAAGAGCTCTGGGGGCAGAACCAGACTCGGGAGGGAGGCCTTCGAGATCACGTAGTCCGCCCGGCCCAGAGGGGACTTGGCAGGACTCTGGCTCTGTGGGAGGCTGACAGGTGCTTGGGCCACAGGGTTCTAGAGTCACCTGAGGCTGGGAGTCACTGGGTGACAAAGTTAAATAAACCTTCTGCAGTAGGAAGACTCAGGAGTTAAGCCTGATGGAAGCCCCCGGGGATGTTGGGGCACGGGGTACAGAGGGTGTGGTGTGTCTCCCCCACCCCCGACACTGAGCCCTGTATCACAGTGCATCCTGAGGGACCCGCATGCGGTGGCCCAGCGCTCCTGACAGCAGAGACCTGATGGAGGCGGGGCATAGTGAGCAGAGACCAAGGCAGGGCTTACAGAGAGCCCGGAAGGCAAGGGCCCGATGGGGGTGAGCTCACCTTTCAGGGAGAAGGAGGAGCTGCCTTGCACTGCAGGCACGTCGTCAGAGCTCTGAATGGTGGAGGAGTATTCCCAGACCCGGGAGGTGTAGTTACCTGGTGGGGAAAGGAAGCAGAGTCAGCCCTGAGCGGCCTGGCACGTGGGGGTTGGGCAATGAGCAGAGGCCATTTCTGCAAATCTCTCCAGCCAGGAGGCAGCTGAGTCCTCATCACACCTCTGACCAATCCTTCCTGCCATCAAGCTGTCCTTCTAAAGCATCGTCCTGTCCTTACTCTCAGATTAAGGAACAAAGTCCTTAACAAGACCCCCCTGATGCTCCCACCCCTCTCCACCACCTCCACTTCCTGGCTTCCCCTCCCCGTCCCCTTCCCGTCCTCACTCAACACCCCAGCCAGGCTGCGCCCTGAGCTCCTGATGCACACCAGGCTCACTCTTGCCCCAGGCTTTTGGCACAGGAGAGTCCACCTGCCCCCCGACACTTAGTAAATTCATGCATTGGGTCTTCAGGCATCAGCTTCCATGTCATCTCCCCCAAGTCAGCGTGTGTCTCAGCCCCATGCCCCGTATCACACTGTAGTTACACGTTGAATGGTCCATCTCCCCCACTGGGTCTGTGGGGGCAGGTGGTGTGCCCGTCTGACCCAACCTTCCACCCAGTGCCCGGCACCTAGCCTGGTTCCTGGAAGGCGCTCACTGACCGGCTGATGGATGAATGAATGAGTGAAGGAACAAATAAACACAAACACAAGCTAAAAGTCGGAGACAGAGACAGCTGCTACAAGCCCTGAAATTCTGTGTGCCAGGATGAAGCAGGCTGTGATGGTCCATTTGCAGATGGATATAAAGAGAACTGGGGACAGTGTGGCAGGGACACCACGAGGGCATTCGAGAGCCTTCCCCGGCCCCCACACATGGAGGCCTGCCCACTCCAAACCCTCCCTTTCAGCAGCTCCGAGCACCGCGGCTCCACTCAGTTGAGCTCACGCCACAGAGGCACCCCCAGCCCTGGAGATCTCCTGCTGCTGCCTGGGGGGGGGGTCAAAGGTCAGATGGGGTGGGGGGCTGGCCGTCTGCCCCATCATGAACCCCCGCCCATAGGGATCTCTGACAGAGTCTGCATTAAGGCTCTCACTAAGCATGTCCACCCCAGGCTCCAAGGGGCCATTTTCTTTGCCCTCTCATCCATCCATTCATCACCCCCTCTTCCTCCCATTAAACAAATGTTTGCTGAGCCCATCCTTCTGGACCCTGAAGTGTTAGCGGGGAACAGGACAGACCCAGCATCTGCCTTCACAGAGCTCACAGCGTCCGGTGCCTGTGACAAACCCAATCCTGGACATAGAGGCCTGGGCACTGCGCTGTCCACGGTGCCCCAACCCCCAGATCTCCAGATCTACCAACACTCCCACTTCCTTCCTTGCTTCTCCAGACCCCTGGTGCTGTGTCCCCAGGGACTCTGGTGGAGCTGGCCCGAGTCCCCTCCCCATCTGCATGTGGCACACACCCAGGAGCCCCCCGAATCTGGGTCCATCAAAGGCTGGGCCCTGCCCTCGGCAGAGCAGTGCCCTCCGCACTTTGGGCAGAGGAGGGGACGCTGCACTTGGCAGCTCTCCCTGGGGAAGCACGTCTCCACCCCCATTTCACCCCTTCTGGGTCTTAAGGACAAGTCGCCCGCTTACCTCCTGGCAACCATACCTCCTGGGTCTGCAGGGATGGCCCATCCCATAGCACACCTGACTTTTCCTTGCCTGCTACCCTAGTCTGTTTTAACCAGTGTCTGACTTTCTGACACAGGAGTGCACAAATCAGGAAAGGTCCCCTGTGGACGCCTGGCCTGCCACCTGCTGAGGGAAATCTTCACACACCTCACCTTGGGGTCCGCTTTCCCCAACTCATCCTTCAGGGAGAAGACCTTACGGACTCAGGGATTCCAGTGATGCGGAGGTGCCTGGCTGCCTTTCCTCAGCCGAATGATGTCACACACACGCGTACACACAGGCACACGTGCAAACCACACGGACACACATACACATGAACACCCCCTAAGCTTGGTAGGACCCCTCCTCACCCATCTCCAGGCCAAGCCCACTTCAGCTCCCCAAGTCCACCTCGTATGGGGAGTCCAGCCCCCTGCCCGTCACCCAGCCCCCGCCTGCTGCCTGCATGGCCCCACACAGAGGCCCTGCCACCCTCTCGCGAGCCGCCTCCTACCTTTGGTACCATACAGGTTGTTAAAGTTCTTCTCCTTGGAGAGGCGGCTGGGGGAGGCTGGCTGGTATGAGGTCCTGGCCCCACCTGTGAAGGGGATGAGGAGGGGGCTGTCATCCCAGAAAGGGGGTCTGGGTCAGCCGGGGAGCCTGTGGCTCTGACTTCAGGGGTGTCAAGCAGGAATCCTTGCCCTCCCAAAAGAGCCTGGGTCAGGACCTGGATTCCACCACCAAAACAGCACCCTTGGGTCTAGGATAAGGCGACCACGTATTTTACCATTCAGATCGGAGCAGTTTTGAGAGTGAGGGATGATGCTAGTAGTCAGGCTGAGGGTACCAGTGTAAACTTGGAGAGTCCTGAATGGACTAAGATGTATGGGCATCCTAATTAGGGGCTTTGAGGGTCACCAGAGCCCCGCTGCGCCAGGCCCTGCGTGCTGAGACCCCAGAGGCTGGGTGAGAGGTGGGGTGTCTGTGAGGAAGCTGGGCCAGGACCACCGTGGGGGCGGCGGTGCAGTGAGGGCTGCCAGCTGGAGGGGCTGCTGAGCTGGGACCATGAATACCTCCCCACCTGGGTATGCTTTCCCCGGGGATTGGCCCTAAATGGCATGGGTTTCCCTCCCTCCCCTATTTGGGCTCCACAACCATCTGGGGAGAAAGGCAGAAAGGGGCTCCACACCCTCACTTCACAGATGAAGACATCGCATGCGTGCGTCAGAGCGCGCATCGGCTCCTGCCCTCCTGTCTAACCAGCCCCACTCCCGTTCTGGAGGAGAGCAAGCATGCTAAACCTTCACACCTTCGGTCCATCCCTCTCGCCCCTCGCCCTCTGTCCATCACAGCCATGCCCTCTCTACCAAGCCCTCAGCCCCTCTTTCAGGGAGCCTGGAAACTAACCTCTCCTCCAGAAGTCTCATTGCCCAGCCCCACTGCCCCAAAGCTCCCGGACTAGGGCCGCTGGCCCCGCTTCCTGACCTCTGTGCTGACTCTCCTTGGCCCCTCCCTTGTCTCTGTCTTGAGCCTGGGAGCCCCCAGAGGGCAGATTTCCTCCTCCCTCCTGCCCCGGGTGCAGGGGCAGAGACTGGATGAACCTGTTTCTTCTGCCTACAAATGTCACAACCTGACTCACGGTCGCAGAACTGGAGGCTCTCCTGGCAGCTGAGCCCAACCCCCTCCTTCTCAGGTAGGAATACGAAGGGGCAGTGACCAGCCCAAGGCCACCGGGCCCTGGCTCTCCAGTGACATCTGGGCGGGTCCATGCTTCTTCCTCAACCCCCCCATTATTACTCGGCTTCCCTCCATCTGCGACAGAGCAGGCCAGCCCCGCAGGGCCAGTCGGGGTCTGATATCACCCTGGGTCTGGTCCTCAGAAGCTGGTGAGCCAAAGGTCTGGACCATAGCCAGGGATGCTGGGACAGCTGATTAACACAGCTCATCTTCCCAGAGAACTAGGCACGAAGGACAGCGCCCCGGGGGAGGGAAGGAAGTAGAACTCGCCTGGCTGGCCCCCACTAGGAATGTAGGGCAGGGTACCTGCGCCCAGCTGCCTCGACGGAAGCCAGGTGTTGTTTTGATGTTGGGTGGGGCGGCCGAGGTTCCTCTCTGCTGAGCTCACCTCTCCAAATACCCTCTGGGGTCCCTCCCGCTGTGCTTGAGAGTCTGAGGGTGTGAGTCAGTGCCCAGGGCCTCAAGGCTCCCCCTCCCGGCCCCTGGTGTCTTCCCCAACTCTCCTGTCTCCCCCTTCCCTACATACCCTCTCTTCTCCTGACCCCCGACCTCCAAACACACACGTGCATGCACCTATCTGTCTACCGGGCACACCCACCCTTATGTAACAAGCATCACAGTGGTTTGTTTGTTGCTGATGCCAAAGAATGTGACGGGCTACCGCAGGGCAAGGACAGGCCAGCACTGGTCTCTTCCTTCACCCAGCTGGGCAGCCGCCCATCAGGCTGGCCCTCACCCGAGCCTGGGAGGGAGGGCTGGCTGCCTGGGGGAGGGGGAGTGAGGAATTTACAAGAGCAGCCCTTGATCCCTGCCCCCACTGCCTTGAGGAGCAGGATGGTTCTGGAGGAGCCAGCCCTCCTCCAGGACTACAGAAATCTAAGCAGAAGCAAAACACAGCTCAGCCTGGTGGATGGAAGTGGATGAGACTGTCAGGAGTCCCTCTGGAAGGAAAGAGAAGGAGGTGTGGGCTGGAGGTGGGGGTGGGGGATGGCACAGGGCAGGGGAACCAGTGGAGCAGGTGCCAAATGGAGAGCAAGAGGAGGTGCTGGTGACTGCATCAGTAAGCAGGCACAGGGCCTCCCGGGTGGCTCAGTGGTAGAGACGCAGGAGACATGGGTTAGATCCCTGACGTGGGAAGATCCCCTGGAGAAGGAAACGGCCACCCACTCCAGTATTCTTGCCTGGGAAGCCCCATGGACAGAGAAGCCTGGCTGGCTACAGTGCCTAGGGTTACAAAAGAGTCAGACATGACTTGACGTTAAACAACAGGCAGGTCCAGGCAAGGACCTTCCCAGGCAAGTCCACGAGGGTCGCCCCCTGGGGAACCGGGCTACGTCTCTCTTGGACCTGCTCTCAGCTGCAGACCCGCTCCCTTCTCTTACCCTTGGGTGTCAGATACATGGAGTATCTCTTCATGGCATCTGGAGCACTCCACTCGCTGGTGTAGCTGTTACTGTAGTTGTTCATGTAGCGATGGTCACCACCTGGGAAGAAGACAGCTCGGGTCAGCAGAGGGACAGGTGAGGAGGACGAGCTGGCCCACTGGGAGCATCACTGAGTCAGCCTGTGGCCCCTCTGCCCCAGGGAGAGGCAAGGCCCCCAACCTCAGAGACGGTGGCCCCCTGCCCTGCACCCGCTCTGGCCCTGAGCTCCTGGTGGGTGAGGGAAGGGCTCAGTGGGCCATCCGGCCTTGCTGGGACTGGTTCCTATGAGGAGACGGTGAGCACAGCATTTTGCAACTAACGAGGTGCTATTGAGTTCCATTTCTTGTCTGATGTGTCCATCAACCCTTGGGCTGGTATGAAGATACCAGGGTGGCAGATAGGAAGATTGGGGCTCAGGAGGTGAGTGAAGCCACTGCCCAGTGTCACATGGCCCATAAGGGCAGATTTGGGATTCGAGCCCCCATGCCCACTTCCTGGCTTTGTCCCAGCCACTGCTGACAGCCCAGGGGATGGAATGAGATCCCAGCACTGGCCTCCAGGCCCAAGGATCCAAGTGGCTGAGTGGAACCGTGCAGAGGGGAGTGAGCTACTCAGAAGGGGCACCAACTGCCCCCTCCTGGCACCCACCAGCAGAGCCCTGAACCCGAACAGACCTGTGGCTCCACGCTTGCCCTCCACCCCGTTCCTCTCTTGCTACTTCCCTTCCCTCTCCCTCTCTCCTGGGCAAGAGGAGGAGTGGGGGACTTAGACCCTCACCCTTCATCTCCATCACGTGGGCCAAGCAGGGGCCTGGCGCACAGTAGGCACGTCATGATGATATTGGTCCAGCTCCCTCCCCACCAAGCCCAGGAGGGGGATGCCCTGGTGTCTCAGCCCCCACACCTTTGATGGTGAGAACTGAGCCCCTGGCTGGGTGGACAGACCGCCATCAAGGAAGAGAGGATGGTCACCCCAAGGTCTGACTCGCCGGCCACCCACCTCCCACCTCCTACATCCAGACACACTCCCAGCAGCACAGCAGTGACAAAACGCCGACTCGGAGGCCCAGGGCCCGGGCACAGGTGTAGAGCCGCTGACGTCAGCACGACCCATCCTGCGCCCAGCAGTGGTCTCCCCGCACACCTTGTGCAGGCGCAGGGCCGCACCTGCACAGAGGCCGTGGCCAAAGTCATGGCCTAGAAATGGCACGTGGGCGAGTGGCGGTGGGAGGGGGGTCCCTGCGCCCCTGAGGCTCGCAGGCCACCCCAACGCAGCCAAGGCCGTCCTCGTGGGTCTGGCCCGACCTCAGCTGAGGAGCTCCCCCGGCAGTTTTGTGCCCCAGGGAGCCTGACCCTCACACCCCCTACTCCTCTGCAGGCCACCACGAGCAGCAGCTTCTCCAATGAGAAGATGTGGGCGGAGGGTTTGAATAACAGAGTCTGAAACCCAGCTCGCCCCCTGCTTAGCCATGTGCCCTTTGAAAATCTCCTTCGTCTGTGAGATGTAATACATCCCGCTGGTAGACTAAGATAATACAAGGGAGGCGCTTACACAAAGCCAGCATCCAGGGAGCACCGGATCACAGAGGGCCATCCCTGTCAGGATCGCTGCCATCGTCATTAGGAGGATTTCAGGACCCAAGTGCCCCTTGAAGCCAAATGATTGTCTTGCGGCAGTGGCTTATCTGTCCTCAGGGTGGCAATGTCCCTCACATCTCCCGGGGAGAGTATGTGATGTCAACATTCCCAAGATATACAGACACCAACCCTTGAGTCCCAGCCCCTCAGTGCACCACACCCCCTTCTCATGCCCCAAAGAATCACATACTCCTTTTGGAGACCAAAGACAGGGTCACTTCCTCTGGGTGTTGCAGCTAGAAGTCATTAACTAGGCTGCATCCTCAAGGTCTGGGCCACCAGGTGGAGCTTGGGGAAAGTGTCCAGCTTCGGGCCCTAAAGGGATGGGCTGGGACTGGTGGAAAAGCACTTAACGGGGCAGTTTCTCATGTTTGGAGGCTTTCTATGAAGATGACTCAGATGCCTCTGCAGAGGACAGTGTGATTCAATAGAGAAGCTGACTTCAGGGGAGCTGGTGAGTCACTGAGACATGTGCTCAACCACACCCAGCCAGTCCACCAGGCCAAGTCCACCTCTGGGCTCAACACTGCTCAGCACAGCCATGATGACAGGCAAGTTCTCCCTCCAAGCATGCATGCAGTTCTAGGTCATGTCCCCTGGAGCCTACAAAGCCACCAGATTGCAGTCTGGCCCTTACAATTTGCAGCATCCACACGGCTCCTGGCTTAGGTCCCCTAGTCAGACGCAGGGCTGTAAAACCAATCCCTGAGTTTGATGGACAATCCAGGGAGAAGACATTTGTCCCTAGCGGTGCATCTCCCTAGCCATTGCCTGGGATGCTCCCCTGGAGGCCCCTTGTAATAGCTGCATACCTTGGGCAGCAACTTTGAGAGAGGAGGGTACCATCTCTGAGTCCTTGTCCAGACACCCTTAGGTGAGTTGGGAGGCTGGAAACAGTGAGGTCCCAGCTGGTGGGGTGCCAGCCTGAGCCAGGCAGCAGGAACTGACCTGGGAGAAAACCTCCAAGGCCTTGGGGCCCACCTGCGGGAGGGGACTTACCATTCTCCATGTGGTTCCTCTCAATGAAGTTGCGGCTCAGGTCCGCCTTGCACATCTTCTCGACGTGGCGCATGCACACGTTAAGCAGGTCATCCTTGCAGTTGCCCAGCGCCTGCCCCAGGCCCTCCCCCTCCAGCAGAACGTGGTAGGTGGGCAGGGGTGAGGGCAGGGAGTAACTGCTCATCAAAGCACCGAATTCCTACCAGGAAACGAAAGAAGCCATTAGTGTCCTGGGTCTTTAGGAGCCACGGGGACCCACAGTCTAGCCGGAAGATTCAACCGGGAGCCAGAGGAGGTGGGGTCTACATCCAGCTCAGCTATTAACTGGCCTCACTTTTCCTCACTGGGCACGCATTTCTTATTCTTCTGTAAAATGAGAGGGTTTGACTAAAATCCACTAGATGGGGACTTCCCTGGCGGTCCAGTGGTTAAGACTCCATGCTTTCACTGCTGAGGGCACAGGCTTAATCCCTGGTTGGGGAACTAAGATCCCCACAAGCCAAAAAATAAAGTTAACTTAAAAAAAAATAACTAAATAAAATCCACTAGATGCTAATACCCCTGATGGCACTAGCAGTGAGATATGTGACTCTGTGGCTCCTATCTCTTAAACTGGATGCACGGTGCCTACCCATAGGGTTTTATTTGGGTTTATGGGAGGAACACAAACTGCAAAGTCTTTGGGAGTGAAACCACCGAAGAAAGGCAAGGAATTACTAGCATTGTGGGTCAGTCACAGTGGTCTCTCCCCCTGCGTGTGCCCACTCAGTCCTGCCTCTATTCTCTGGCACGTCTTACCTCCTTTCTCCCTTACTGAAGACTCTCTTCTTTTCAAATCCTAACGGGCTTTCAAGACCCAATTCAAGTTCCACTGCCTCCACAAAACTGTCTCCATCCTGTCTGCCCTTCCCAGAGCTTCCATAGGCACTTATCTCCTGAACCATAGGCTTTATCACTTAATTACACGCTCTTCTATATTCTCTAATTGTGCGTGTCTTATCTTCCCAGCTGGATTGCAGTTCCTTGAGGGCAAAAACTACATCTTCTACCTTTCTAGTCTCCACAGCACCTAAAACAGTACTGGGTGTATAGTGCCCAAAATACTCTAGCAGATGGAAGGATGGAGGAACGGATGGACAGACCAGATCAAAGAAAGCAAATCCACATGCTTACTTGCCACCCTCCCATACCCAAAGCAGGCATCGCTAATCTATCACAGAGCTATTTCCTGAAGTACTGAGCCTGAAGTACTATTAATACATAGTTGGTACATGGTGATCTTTGTGTGCCATCTTTAAAGTAGGTAGGATGGCTCGGATGGAAATTAAGTAGACAGATGGAATGGAGCTTAGAGGGATGGATGGATGATGAGTGGTGGATACATGGATGGATGGACAGTGGATGAGGATTTGGGTAAGTAGATGGAAGGAGTGAGGGACTGGATGGGATGGAAGGAGTGGGGGGCTGGATGGGATGGAAGGAATGAGGGGCTGAGTGGGATGGAAGGAGTGGGGGGCTGGATGGGATGGAAGGAGTGGGGGGCTGGATGGGATGGAAGGAATGAGGGGCTGAGTGGGATGGAAGGAGTGGGGGGCTGAGTGGGATGGAAGGAGTGGGGGGCTGGATGGGATGGAAGGAGTCGGGGGCTGGATGGGATGGAAGGAGTCGGGAGCTGAGTGGGATGGAAGGAGTGAGGGGCTGAGTGGGATGGAAGAAGTGGGGGGCTGGATGGGATGGAAGGAGTGGGGGGCTGAGTGGGATGGAAGAAGTGGGGGGCTGGATGGGATGGAAGGAGTGGGGGGCTGAGAGGGATGGAAGGAGTGGGGGGCTGGATGGGATGGAAGGAATGAGGGACTGGATGGGATGGAAGGAGTGGGGGGCTGGATGGGATGGAAGGAGTGGGGGACTGGATGGGATGGAAGGAGTGGGGGGTTGGATGGGATGGAAGGGGGGGGGATGGGATGGAAGGAGTGGGGGCTGGTGGGATGGAAGGTGGGGTTGATGGGATGGAAGGAGTGGGGGGCTGGATGGGATGGAAGGAGTGGGGGGCTGGATGGGATGGAAGGAGTGGGGGGCTGAGTGGGATGGAAGGAGTGGGGGGCTGGATGGGATGGAAGGAGTGGGGGGCTGAGTGGGATGGAAGGAGTGGGGGGCTGGATGGGATGGAAGGAGTGGGGGGCTGAGTGGGATGGAAGGAGTGGGGGGCTGGTGGGATGGAAGAGTGGGGGCTGGATGGGATGGAAGGAGTGGGGCTGGATGGGATGGAAGGAGTGGGGGCTGAGTGGGATGGAAGGAGTGGGGGCTGGATGGATGGAAGGAGTGGGGGCTGAGTGGGATGGAAGGAGTGGGGGGCTGGATGGGATGGAAGGAGTGGGGGGCTGAGTGGGATGGAAGGAGTGGGGGGCTGAGTGGGATGGAAGGAGTGGGAGGCTGAGTGGGATGGAAGGAGTGGGGGGCTGGATGGGATGGAAGGAATGAGGGGCTGAGTGGGATGGAAGGAGTGGGGGCCTGGATGGGATGGAAGGAGTGGGGGGCTGGATGGGATGGAAGGAGTGGGGGGCTGGATGGGATGGAAGGAGTGGGGGGCTGAGTGGGATGGAAGGAGTGAGGGGCTGAGTGGGATGGAAGGAGTGAGGGGCTGAGTGGGATGGAAGGAGTGAGGGGCTGAGTGGGATGGAAGGAGTGAGAGGCTGAGTGGCAGCGGAGTTGCTCATTACCTGCAGGAACAGCACCGAGTCGCTGATGCTGTGCAGCTGCTCCCTGATCTGCTTGTCGTCCTGCAGCACCTTGGCCCTCTCTTCCAGAGCATCCACGATCACCTTCACCTGGTCCACTGCATCCTGCTCCCGCTGCTCCAGCGCAGCCCTCACTTCCTCCTTCTGCTTCTCCAGGTCCCGCACCAGGTCCCGGAAGCTCTGCTCCAGGATGGCCTTCTCATTGGTGGTGAAGCTCTGGGTCCAGAGTGAGGGGAGAGGGGAGGGGGTGCATCTTTATGTTCCCAGCGTAGAGTCAGGGCATTTCTACTGTCCCCACCCTGCAAGCCTGTTCAGCCAAGAATCTCATTCAAAGGCATCACTGAGGGATCCTATCTCTTGATAGAGATGACCAGGGTGTTTTTACAGCCCACCCTTCCTTATCCATCAGCAGGTCCTCCCACTCAATGGGTTGACATGAACCATCATTCCACGTTTGGGAAACTCTATGGGTCCAAAAGTTCCAGGGGAGTCAGGGTGTGTCCACTGAAACCTCAGCCAGAACCAAGCATCATTCAGAAAGTGAACTGATGAGCTGTTTATGTAGCCAGGTTCAAGAGCAAGAGCCCAGGCCCAGGCCTGCCTCCTCCAGGCCGCACCAGTTGCGGGGAGACCCTGGGCGCTGCTCACCTTGATGCGGTCCTTCTCCTTCTGCCACTTCTCAGCTTCATCTTCTATCTCAATGATCTTGAGCTGCAACTGCTCCTTTTGCAGTGACAGCTCTGTCTGTAGGGAAGGAGCCGGGGTTGGAGGAGAAGTCAGGGGGAGGAAGTGGAAAAGACCCAGAGAGTCAGGGAGGAGGGCCCACAAATCATCACTCTGCCCTTCATTCAACCAACACTCACTGGGCCCTTGAATATGCCAGGCACTGTGCCAGTCACCAAGGATCCAGCAGCAAGTCAAGCGCCACCTCATTGTAAACTCGGGACTCTGAGGCTGGGCAACCCAGCCATGTCTTTGTAAGGCGGACCCTCTACCAGGCCCTCCACCCAACGTGAGCAGGAAGGAAGCTCATTAGGGGGTTCCCGCTCCTTTCAATGGACCTGGAGCCATCGGAGAGCAGCTTACAGGAGAAAGGGGACCCAGCCCAGCTCAGCCCAGCCCAGCCCAGCCCAGGGAGCGTCCCATGGCAGTAAGAGGGTACAGCATTTCTATGACATGACATGAGGCTTGTGTTGCAAGCAGGAGTCTGGGTTGCCGCCAGCGGGGAGTCTGTCTGGGCAGGCACAGCTATAAACCTGTTTATGGGAAATGAAGCGCAGTTTGCAGTCTGGGCAAGATTGAGACTTTATTCAAGTCCCTGGGGGAGGAGAGAGGCCAGTGAGCAAGGCAGTGAGGGTGGATGGGAGAAGGGAAAGAGAGGGTCTAGGTTCCCTGCTCAGGAAGAGAATATGGGCTGTCAGGATCTGGGGTGGGTTGGGAAGAGGATCTATCAGGAGTGAACTGGGACATAAGCTCTGATATGGAAAGTGTGGATAATAGCTTCCTTCCTTCCTTCCGTTGGAGAAACGCCCTTCTCTGAAAAGCAGCTACAACACAAACAAAAGGGGGAGCATGAACCATGTGGATGCTCAGTCACTCAGCTGAGTCTGACTCTGTGACCCCGTGGACTGTAGCCCTTCAGGCTCCTCTGTCCATGGGATCTCCCAGGCAGGAATACTCAGGTGGGTTGCCATTTCCTTCTCCAGGGGAATCTTCCTAACCCAAGAATCGAACCCACACCTTCTGCTTTGCAGGCAGACTGTTTACCCGTTGAGCCACAGGGGAAGCCCGCATGAAGCTAAGGCCAATCCAGTCCAGCCAAGAGGCACCTCTTTTGCTCTGTGGGTTCCCCCCTGGTGCTCCCAAAACACCTTCCAGTTTGAAAGGTAGGTGGGTGATCTCCACCTGAAAGCAGGAAGACTGGGCGTCCGAGAGCACCCCAGAGTGCTCAAGGTCTCCCCGTTACACTGGATTTTGAACAGAGTCCCAACCCTTTCCAGCCATCTCCTTGAGGAAACACAAGAAGAATCAGGATGTGGACGCCACAAACTACCAGGAATGTGAGCTCTGCTGGCAAGGAGTCCTGAGCAGCTGTGCACACACGTCACAATTCCTGGATGCTCCCCCAGGCCAGGGGATGCTGGTGGGTCCCTGGTGCAGAGACCAGGGAAGTGGACTGATGGAGGAGAGAGCATCCTGGCTTTTGTGGAAAAGAGCACTGAGAAGCTGGGAGGGGAGGTGGGAAGGACTGGGGCGGGAGCCGAAAAGCTCCCAGACCCGAAGCCCCAGATTCCCACCCCGCCCCTCTGCCCACACCCCAGGGATCTCCGGGCCGCAGACTCTCAGGAAGCCAGCGCCCCACCAGCTACACACAAGAAATCCCACAACATGGAAAATGCCACCAGCCAAGACGGGAAATGTTTGTGAAGAGGAATAAAAGCAGATGAGGATGGGGGTTTGGCCTAATCTCTGGACAAAGGCTGGGAGAAGCCAGCTGTCCACAGACAGGGTGGAGGGAGGGTGGAGGGCAGAGACAAAAAGACCCCACATGGACAGTGGAGACTCTGCAGGAGGCGGGCGGAGCCAAGAGCCCAAAACACAGGTGGGCAGAGCTGGTGGCCTGGAAGGTTCCTGAGAAGCCTGGGACTGGTAATGGGTCCAAGCTGTGAGAAAGAAGCCTAAAGGCTGAACAGTGCTGGGCAACTTTCCCATTCCTGGATAACCCCCTCACCCCCTCATCTGCAGCAAGCAAGGCCTGAGGAGGGTAGGGAGGGGACGCTAGAATCCACCTCCCCCTGCAGCTGAGATGTTGTCACCAGCCCAGAGATGAGCGGCTGGCAGTGGGGCTCCTCACCCCCACCTCGCACCCAGAACAAGGAAAGCAGAGAGCAAACGTGCATTCACTCCCCAGGCCTGGGGCAGCGGTGACAGGGCAACTCTTCCATGAAACAAGCCTTGGGGAATCCAGAAGCCCAGAGGTTCGAATCCGGTTACCACCACCTCCAGGCAGGTGGCCTTCACAAGTTACTAAACTCCTCCATGCCCCAGCCACTCCATCTTTCATGGAGGTAGGAAGAGGACCACTTCCCAGGCAGGTGAGACTCTAGAGAAAAGCACTGACCACTGCTGTGTCAGGCACCTTCCATGGGCCAGAGCTCAGAGGGGAGAGGACAGGGAGGCAGGCAGGCCCGCAGGGCACAGGTAAGCGGGGAAGCAGGCAGGGGTGAGCAGGTGGGTCCTGGTGGTGTTCAGTGGTTGGGATGGTGTGTGCTGGGGTCCAGGTGTGGTGTGTACACCATCAGGATGCAGAGTGAAGTGTACAGAAAGGAGGGAGGTCAAGACATCAGGCTGAGAATGTGAACTGAAGTGAAAGTTGCTCAGTCATGTCCGACTCTTTGTGACCCCATAGACTGTAGCCCACCAGGCTCTTCTGTCCATGGGATTCTCCAGGCAAGAATACTGGAGTGGGTAGACATGCCCTTCTCCAGGGGATCGTCTTGACCCAGGGATTGAACCCAGGTCTCCTGCATTGCAGGTGGATTCTTTACCATCTGAGCTGCCAGGGAAGCCCTGAGGATGTAGAGACTAGATGGTGGATAACTGAAGATTGGAGGATGTTGAGGGAAAACAGAAGAGAAGGAGGATAAACGGGGTGCAGGCGGGCTACCCCCTGTGAGCGGTTGAAGGTTTTCCTAGAGAACGGGGAGGTGAGGAGCCAGTGGAATGCACAGAGGTCTGTGCATTGGGAATGTCTTACCCACAAGAGCACAGACTCACTGGCCAAGAGGGAGGAAGATGGCACTGAGTCCAGAGGAGGGGGAGTCCAGGGGCTTTAAAACAGTGAAGAGCCTCAGCCAAGGGCAGCAGGAGTCAGCCCCTGGGGTCCAGCCTGTGTAAGAGAGGTCGGGAAGAGGGAGGCTAGTAGGAGGGGATGTGCCGAGGAGAGCCAGAGATGCTGGCCAGTGACCTGGGAGGGGTGGAGGGAGAGGCTGCCAGCTGATCTGGAAACATGCACGGGCAGGGTTAAAAGCGGAGCCTTGCTGTCTGCAGCCGTGGGTGGACGCATCAGTCAGGGCGGGGGACACCGGTCTCCTGGTTTCTTTGGGGCACTGGGGAAGTCAACACAGGCGGAGTGGAGGCCTCGCAAGCCCCGACTTGCTGAGCACAGTGGCATCTTGGAAGGGACCTTGGGCTGTGAGTTCTGTGCTACTAGAAAGGTCTTCTCTCATGTCTGGGGTGAGTGCTACCCTGTTAGGAGAGGAGGGTTTGGGCTGAGACCTCTGGGGATGTGAACAGCATCCATTTAGTCCTTGGCAATTTTTCCCTCTGGCCAGGCTGCACAAAAGCCAGATGAGGCAGGAGTCAGAAAACAATGACATATGAAGGTTCTGAAATCCTGGGTTCTCCTGCCACCATAGAAGGAAGGACCCTAACTGCTTTGCTGAACATCCACTGTGTGTCTGCATTTCTCCTTTCATCTCAAAAGCCCCCTGGGGAGGTAAGCCGTGTTGTCCCCATTGTACAGATACAGAAACCAAGGCCGAGGCAGATTGAGGAGCTTGCCTGAGTTCTCCCAGTGAGGAAATGGGAGGACCACGACACAGAGACAGGACTCAGCTCGGTTACATGGCCTCAACTCCTGGGCTGTTCTCTGTATCACCCAGGACGTCGTAGTGCCAGGCCTCCCCACCCGCTACCTCATAGACAGGGCAATTCATGGATTCTGCCTCTCTCCCTGTCCTCCCCACGCCTCCCCATCGCCCCCTAAGGCCCTGCTTTCTCCTTCTCCTCCCTGGGCTTGCTAAGTCATTTCAGTCGTGTGCGACTCTTTGCGACCCTATGGACTCTAGCCTACCAAGCTCCTCTGTCCATGGGATTCTCCAGGCAAGAATATTGGAGTGGGTTGCCATGTCCTCCTCCAGGGGATCTTCCTGACCCAGGGATCAAACCTGTGTCTCTCAAGCCTTCTGCATGGCAGGTGGTGGGTTCTTTACCACTAGCATCACCTGGGAAGCCCTTCCCTCCTCCCTAGGAATCTGATTAAATCCCCTGATGTCCGATGGGGCCTCAGCTTCTGTCGGCTCCACCCTGTCTACACCTCCCTCTGACTTCCTTCTGCTCACCCGCTCTGCCTTGCCCAGACCTGCTCCTAAATGCCTTCTTTGTTCCCTTCTCCCACACTCCGCCTGTTGCCTCTCGCTCTGTGGCTGGGACGGGCCCTGCGTAGGCCACCCAGCCTTGAAATCCTTCCGGCCTTGGGAGAGCAAAGTGGTGGCCAGCAGCTGGTGGTGCCTCAGCCGGGACAGACAGGGCCTCCAGGTGCAGACACATCTGAGCACTCACCTGGACAGGTGTGCCTGTGCTGCCCCAGGGAAGGGGAAATGGGGCCCCTCTGGTCTGAATTAACCACATGGGCCATTGGCTATGACATTTGCCAAATGAGCCAGTTAATTGCCAAATTTGTACTTCCAGACAAATGGTAATTATCTGGATAAGAATCTGAAATGCTGGATAGATTTCCCCATTCCCACCCAGATGTCAACCAGCCCAGTATTCGTCGGCTTCGTTGGGACTCACCGTTCCTCCTGCTTCCTTGGACGTCAGGATGCGGAAGGGGCAAGATGGGGGGCAGGGAAGAGCATCATTCAAGTGGATTCCAGACCAGCAGTGGGCCCTTGAGAAGTTACCCCACCTCCCAGGCCTCCATTTCTTCCTGATAAAACTGGACTAGGTTCCTGATTTCCAGCCTGGCTACACATTAGAAGCCCTGAGAGTGACTTAGAAATGCAGGTCTCATACCCTGAACCAGAACCTCCCAGGGAACCCCGAGGAGCCTCTGCCAAGCCTATGAAAACAACATTTAAAATGTTACATGGTTACATGGCCTCAACTATGTAAAATGGTGAGAGAGAACAGGCTGGGCTATGGCCACACTGAGTTTGAATCCCAGCTCGGCCACCCCCAGCGCTGTAACACTGGTTAAGTCTCTCGGCATTTCAGATCCCATTTCGTCACCTATAATATAGGTGCAGATATTCCCATCCGTGGGACTGTTGTCAGGAGTAACAGTGTAAATGCCCAGGCCGGTGCCTGGCACATCAATGTACTCCAAAAAGATGAGCCATCTCCTGCCCTCCTGCCTGGCACTCTCTTTCTCCACGTACTATCTCTATACTTCTCTCATTTGGTCCTTTCCTCCTCAGCACCCACAGAGGTCATCCCACGTCCTTTCTTACTCACCCTTTCCAGGGGCAGTTTTCCCCCCAATATCTCCAAGAAGAGTGGTCCCAGACACCCCCCAACCCCATTCCAGGCCTTTAGCCACCTGGCTGCTCTTTGTCCATGGTCATGGTGGTCCACCCAGAGAGCCCCAAAAGCCCAGACCAGCACATCTCCCAAAGCTCAAAGACCAGCAGTTGCCCATGGCCAGCAGCCTGGCAGCTCAGACTTCATGAAAAAACTGGGCAACAAGACCAGAGGCAAAGCCACAGACACTGGCGGCAGAAAGGTGCTGAGCCAAGTGACGGCGTCAGGAGAGTGGCCGAGGTGTTGAATCTGAGCTGCACTACTGAGTTAGGACCTCGCCCTCCAGAGCAATGCTTGTCGTGAGTGCTCCTCCCCATTGCCTGGCCAGACTGCCGACCTAGAGCCCAGAGAACCCACAAAATGGCAGACTACCCTACAGCAAGAGTCGTGGCCAGGAATCCTCCACTCTGACCCGATGCAGCAGAAGGTACTCGGGAGAGACAGAAGACAGGCCCTGAGACACAGAAAAAGATAGATTTGTACATTGCAAGGGCTTCCCAGTTGGTGCTAGTGGTAAAGAACCCGCCTGCCAATGCAACAGACGTAACCTGCCAATGCAACAGACGTAAGAGACGTGGGTTTGATCCCTGGGTCGGGAAGATCCCCTGGAGCAGGGCATGGCAACCCACTCCAGTATTCTTGCCTTGGAAATCCCGTGGACAGTGGAGCCTGGGGGGCTACCGTCCATGGGGTCACAAAAGAGTCAGACACGACTTAGCAACTAAACAACAACAGAAATCTCATCAGTCTAAGCCAGAGGCAGAGGAGTGCAGCTCAGGACATCTGTGGACCCTCCTTGCGACATTCAGAGTGGAACTGGAAACCTTCTGATCTTGGGTCGGCAGAGGAAGGCCTGTCATGTTGGCGGCACGCTGAGTAGCCTTTCTCCAACACCACCTCTGCTCAGATTCTGCAGAGAGGGAGGCCCAAACGCACTGCAGCCCGGGGTGTGGTCTACAGTCTCATGCAAGAAACCATGATAGATCAGTGATGGCCTCATCGGGGGCCTCACCTACTAGCCTGCAGAACGGGTTCTGGACAGGACTTCTTGCAAAAAAAGTTGTGTGTAGGCTGATGTTTGGGTCTGCAGGGGCTGCCTCTGAAGATGTCAGGGCTGACAGGCTCATTCACTTTGATCTGTCAACCTACCTAAGGTTGCTCTGTGCCAACGCCCCCAGTGTCTGACATTCCAGTGGGGCTAGGCTTGGACAAAGAGCTCCACTCCATCTCTGTCTCCACTCAGGTGCTCAGCACCACCCTTCCCTGCCTACCTATGCTGCAACACACACACGCACACACACACACAGTCTGAAGCTCCCACCATTTAAGTCGCTCCAGTGGATCAGACATTTCCCCCTGAGCCCCTGTAAGGCACACGCCTCCTGAATCCCATCCCCCTTCCCCCAGTTGCTCTCAAACACTGAAAGAGGACTCAGGGGGCTTCTTCCTTAAGCACTGAGCCTGGACAGGTCCCTTCCTTCCTCTGGGCCTGTGTCCCCATGCAAGGTGGAGAGGAGATGGCAAGATTGCTCATTCTCCATCCAGCCTAGCATTCTGTCCTCTGCAAGTTGATGTTTACTTACAGCCGCTGCTGTGTAACTAGGCGGATGCACCCCAGACTGGTTTGTGCGTCTGAGCTCTGCCTCTTGACCTACATCACGAGCCCTAGAGCATGAACTCCAAGTCCCAGGTACTGCCAGAGAAAACTGCCCAAGACTGTCCTGTCCTCTGGGGCACTCAGGCTTTTCTTAAGTGGAGATACCCTGGTTTCAAATAAAATTTGGGACAAAGCCCTACACATATAACAGATAAATAAGAGTTGTTGTTGTTGTTCAGTCACTAAGTTGTGTCCGACTCTTCTGTGACCCCGTGGACTATAGCCCACCAGGCTCTACTTCCATGGGATTCTCCAGTCAACAGTACTGGAGTGGGCAGGTGCTGGAAAATCCCATGGACAGAAGAGCCTGGCGGTCTACTTCCAAAGGGTTGCAAAGATTCAGACATGACTGAGCGTGAGCATGGCACAGCTGCTTGCAGAAGCAATAGGAACCCGGGCCCCTGCCTTCTTGGCATCAGTTTGCCCCCCTCCTCATCCCTGACGTCTCAGAGACATTCCTAAGAATCTTCAGGCTCCAGGGGGTCATTTGAAAACTTCCAATCTAGTCCAATCCCTTAGTTTCACGGGAAGGGAAACCAAGCCTGAGAGAACATAAGGGACTTGTCCCCTGTCTTACAGCTGGTTCGAGGAAAAACTAGAACTGGAGCTGAGGTCTCCTAAAACCCAGCCTGGGGCTCTGCAATTTCTTGGTTGTGGTGGTTGAGGATAATTAACCCGCATTCTGTTTTGATTCCGTAAGTCAAATCCTGGAGGAGATCCATGGCCCCTGCCCCATCTCCATCTCCCTGTCTGAAGCCTGAAGCCAGGCTGGGGTCAGGGAGTTAGGGAGACTCGGACCACCTTTTTTTCCTGGGCCAAATGAGGCTCCTGAAAAGGCTCTTTGAGTCTTTTGTCATCTCTGACTCGTCTCTCCTGCCCAGGAGTATGGGTAGGAAAGAGTGACCCACAGACTTCAGGTCAAGAAGGCTGGGCACAGAGCGGGGGCTGTGCTGCCCCATTCTGTGGGGTGCAGAAAGCAGAGTCCCCTGCCTTGACAATGAGCATGGCTGACCCCGGCTGACCCCTGGCCGCCCCACGTCAGGGGACTGTGTTGTTGAGGGGGGAGCAGTCCCAGCATCTGTGGAGCCACAGATGAGCCCTTATCCCAGCACACCCTCTCCAGGAGAAAGATGTACCACATTCACAAGCCTCCACATGCCTCTGCTCCTCCCCGCAGAAGCACAGGCAGAATCATGTACACAGAAGGCATGCAAACACACTTACCTGCCACATGTACAGTCATATGCAAACATCCATGTGCAGATATAAACACCACGTGCATATAACACACACACACACATATGTACACCCCTCCCCACCGACTCCAACCCTCACTAGGCAATGGCCACACACACAAAGCACTGAGGGTCCAGCTGAGGGAAGGATAAAGGAAGCTGCTGGGCGTGTCAAGACTGGCTAGGGGATCAGACAGAACAAGAAGGAGCCACTGTCCTACAGAGACCAACTCCGAGGTCAGGGAAGAAAGGGTCTTGATGTGGTCCCCAAATTCCCCCCTCCTCACCCATGACTAATCCCCACGAGCCAGTCCTCCTCAGCTAGGAAGAATTCTCTCTCCCTTAAGTAGAAAGAGGTGGCTTTCCCAGTGGCTCAGATACTAAAGAATCTGTCTGCAAGGCAGAAGACCCGGGTTTGACCCCTGGGTGGGGAAGATCCCCTGGAGAAAGCAATGGCAACCCACTCCAGTATTCTTGCCTGGATAATTCCATGGATAGAGGAGCCTGGTGGGCTATAGTCCATGGAGTCACAAAGAGCTGGACACAACTGAGTGACTTAGCACCTAAGTAGAAAGGAAGGAAGAAGCACCCAGCCAGGCAGAGAGCCCAGGATGGAATGCTGATTTCCTGGCCTGACTTGAATTTATCCTATGACCTTGGCCAAGGCCCCCATCTTTGCTGAGCCCCTCTTTGTTCATTTAGGAGATGACTTGACTCCTGAGGCCTTAGAGGATTGGGGAACCATCTCTGACTCCCAGTCTGGGGGTAGGAGGGGAAAGAACTGTTTTCTGAACGAACCAGGAACAGCAGAGAGGTAAGCCCCAGACCCTGGGAGCGCCCAGTGGGGAAAATGAGGTGGGAGCGTACTGCGAGGAGGCCAGCTCTTACCTCCTTCTCGGCCTTGGCCTCTTCCACGGTCACGGTGCTATGGTTCTTGTGCTCCTGGAACATGCAGAGGTAGCAGATACAGGTCTGGTCTGTCTGACAGAAGAGCTCCATGGTCTTGCCATGCAGGGGGCACTTGCGGGCCTCGAAGTCCCGGATGGGCTCGAGCAGCTGGTGGTCACGGAAGGCGGCGCCCTCCAGGTGGGGCTTGAGGTGCAGCTCGCAGAAGGAGGCCTGGCACACCAGGCAGGACTTGACGGCCTTCTGCTTGTTGCCGATGCACGAGTCACACAGGACCTCCTCGGAGCCCGACTTGGAGCGCAGGAGGGTGCTGGAGTCGCCCCGGGGGTAGCTGTTCCGCCGGATATCCCCGGGCTCCACGATGGACACCGAGGGCTTCCGGGGCTCTGAGAATATGGATCTGCGCGGCTCCCCCTTCTCGGCAAAGGTGACAGGAGGCTTCTTGGCAGCCCCCAGCTGGAGCCCGGCATAGGGCGACCTCCTGCCTTCCCCAGAGTCCATGCTGAAGTAGCTGGAGCCCTTGTCATCCACCGACTCGACAAACTGGATGATGGGCCGCCGCCACTCGCTGCCGGAGAACAGGGAGCTCTTGCCTTCGCCCGGCTTCAGGGCGCCGCCTGTGCCCTTGCCCTCGGCCACCTCCCCGCCGTGCCCGTTGGCAGTCTTGGCCTCTTTGCCTTCAGCTTTGACCCCATTCTCCAGGCTGCCGTTGGGGCTCAGGGAGCTGCGGACATCCCTGACTTCCGGGCTGGCCCCACTGCTCCTGGAGGCGTCTGCAGCTTCCATCGCGGCTCACCTGGCTGGTCTGTGTCGGCGCGCTGGGGGTTTGGGTGGGTGACCTCTTGGGCGGCGGCACCTCTGCAGGACTGAGACAGGTAGCCACGGAGCCTGAGACACACCTACCGGGAGCCGAGAGGAGGGCCTGACACAACGGGCAGGCGGGAGAGGCAGGCGGCTCCCAGAGCCAGCAGAGCGGCTAATTATACAGAGGGGCCACGCCCTGCACATTCATACCTAACCCGGTTTTTTAAAGAAGTGTTTTTATTCTTCCCCAGTTTAATTATTTTCCACGGCTCAGCAACCAGTTGGACTGCTTCCTTCTGATGCACTTTCTTCTCATCAGGAAAGCGGGAGCCTCTGTCCTCACAGGTGGGCAGGCTTCGCTGAGCCAAGCCAGACGTGGGACAGAAGGTGAGGTGTCCACAGAGGCCCACAGGACCCAGGGCTATTTAACTGGGTCACACAAGCCAAATAATCTTGTAACTTGATGGCCTGGGTTTCAGAGGAATATCCCCCTGCCGCCCTGAGACACTGGAGTTGCTTCTTATCTTTTTTTTTTTTAATTTCCATCAAAAAGTTTAGTATTTTTTTAAATTAGAGGATAATGGTTTTACAATATTGTGTTTGACTTCCTGTCTTAAAAGGAATGATGGGTTCCACTTGATTTGGATTTCAGGCTTTGAAGTGAGGTAGTTACTGATTCCGGAGAAGGCAATAGCACCCCACTCCAGTACTCTTGCCTGGAAAATCCCATGGGCGGAGGAGCCTGGTAAGATGCAGTCCATGGGGTCGCTAAGAGTCAGACAGGACTGAGCGACTTCACTTTCACTTTTCACTTTCCTGCATTGGAGAAGGAAATGGCAACCCACTCCAGTGTTCTTGCCTGGAGAATCCCAGGGACGGGGGAGCCTGGTGGGCTGCCGTCTATGGGGTCGCACAGAGTCGGACACGACTGAAGCGACTTAGCAGCAGTTACTGACTCTGGAACCCTATGTGCCAACTTCCAGGCATTGTGTCATGTATGTTACCTATACGAGCTCACTTATATAACCTTGAAAGGTTATATAAACCTTTCAAGGGTCTTCCCTGGTGCCTCAGTGTTAAAGAATCTGCCTGCAATGCAGAAGCCACAGGAGACATGGATTCAATCCTTGGGTCAGGAAGATCCCCTGGAGGAGGGCATGGCAACCCACTCCAGTATTCTTGCCTGGAGAATCCCATGGATGGAGGAGCCTGGCGGCTACAGCCCATAGTGTCCCAAAGAGTTGGACAAGACTGAAGCAACTTAGCACACACACACACACACACACACACATGCAAGCTTCCAACAACATATTCAAACATCTCCATTGAATAGATGAGAAAACTGAAGCTCTAAGAAGGCAACATGCTGGCCTGCATCAAGTGGTAGAGCTAAAATTTGAGCCCAGGGCCTTTGAGAACCAACAGCCACCTGACTATCTCAATGGAAGACGGCTTCAGGAAATCACGTCCCACCCAGCAGCCCTAACGAGATGCTTACGGCTTAATGTTATTTCTATCAGAGCAAGTCAGAACCTGCTTGGATCCAAAGGACAGGGAGACGGTAGTGAGGGACAGGAACGCAAGCAGTGCCAGGCCAGGGGCAGCGTCCTCAGGGCCCCCACCAAGGGAAGGGCTGTGCCTCTCCCAGGCGGGCTGGACTAGACAGAGCAGAGGTGGGAGTGGCTGGGGTGGCAGGTTCTGGGCTGTGTGTAGGGGAGTGGGTTTCCTTCCCCTCGAATCCAGGTCAAACTCTGGGAGCCCCCGCCCCTTTGGCTCACCAGGCAGAACAGCTAATCCTCTGCAACAACAGCTCCTGGGAACGAGAGCAGAGACAAGCTTAGCTCCCCAAGCGGCGAGAGTTTTAAGAGGAGGTGTGGGGGTGGAGAGTGCTGCTTCGTCATGGGCATTCCTTCCCACCTTGTGTCTCTGTTCTCAGGCTCCATAGGAGCCCCGTCTTGTTTGAAGTCACTGGTGAGTGGTCTAAGAGTTCGTGGGGGCTTCTGGGGGCAGGAAACACTTTCTCAAAAAGTCTTGCTCAGGACTTGTTTGGTGGACCAGTGGCTGAGACTCCACACTCCCAAGGCAGGGGGCCCAGGTTTCATCCCCGGTCAGGGAACTAGATCCTACATGCTGCAAAACTAAAGATCCCAAATGCCACAACTTAAAGTTGGCACGCCAGGACAAAAATCTCACATGCTGCAGCTAAGACCTGGCACAGCCGAAATAAATTAAAAAAAATTTTTTTTTAAGTCAGGCCCACTTCCACTGGGCTCTTGGCTGAGGTGTGGAGGGAAAGGAAGAGAGACAGAGATGGAGCCATACTGCTCCTTCCCCTGCTGGTGTCTCCTGGGCCCTGTGAGAACAGGCTGTGAGGAGCAAAGACCAGAGAAGGCAAGAGCAGCAGAAGGGGAAAAGCAAAGTGTTCTGCTTATGAACCCGACAACAGTGCTGGCTGCCCCTCCCTAATGAGGAGGCCTCTGCTAGTCTTAGAGTTCACGCTCCGTCTTTCAGAAGTCTAGGAAAGATTCTGAACCTGAAAAATAGGCTGACACAGAGAAGATGCTCAGAAAGCATTTGTGGAAGGATGGATGGCTAGATGGATGGATGAATGGATGGATGGATATGGGTGAATATATAGAAGAAACAAAAGTTAGATGGATCTGAGTTGGAAATGAATGGGTGGATGGATGGATAATATTAACGGATGTATGGATGATGGGTGAGTGGGGCGTAGGATGAAGGATTGATAGATGGATGGCAGAAGGATGGTGGATGGATGGATGAGTAGGTAAGTGGGGAACTGGATAAAGTAATTTTAAAAAAGGAAGGGAAGGGGAGGAAGGAAGATTTGTGGAAAGGAGAGAAGGAAGAGAAAGGAAGGAAGGAAATGGATGGTAACACATGGACAGATAGTAGATAGGCAAATGTGCTGATAAACACTTAGCAACTATCTCTTCCAGAGCAAAAAAAGCGCTGGTTTATAGTGTTTGCCAGTTTCTTCTACCCTGGCCAATTTCAAGCCACCAACGTGAGACGGGCTGGGAAGACATGAATACGGTCAGCTCCCGACAGGGTCAGGCAATTGTGAGCCAGTCCAGAACATCACAGGGGATTGATGGGTAACTGGGTATATGAATTAATGTAGGAAGAGGGGGACAGAAAAAAAAAAAGGATAATGGAGAATTCAACTCTTAACTGTCCTGAGAGAGGAAAATGGGTTCAAGCGATTTCAAGGCAGTGGAAGATAAGGCTACCTTATCTCTTCCACAAGGCTTTCCCCCCTGACCCAGGCCCACAGATTGCTCCCTCTTCTGAACCCCTGAAACATCACTGTCTGTCCTACTCAGGGGTATTTGTCTCAGACCACCCGATGGTGTTAATTACTCACTCATTCACACTGATATTTCTTCAGCATCCTACCACGTGCCAGGCTCTAAACAAGGGACTGACCACACCAGATGAATGAATCCCAGATCTCGTGGTGGGGGAGCTTCCAGTCCAGTGGGAAAACAAACCAGTGAGTCAATCATTTGAATCTGGCATGACCGTGAATGAGAGAAATCCATGTAAGAGGCCTGAGCTGCCCAGGGGAGGGAAGAGTCCAGGCCATGCTGTGAGAGACGGTCCCTCCAACCAGGCTGAGCACAGAGGTGTCCTCTCTGACCAGACAGAGGCAGCATTTGACTTGACTCAGCATATATTTATTCAGTTGAATTCTCAGTCCGTGTTGGTTGCTCAGAGTTTTGGTCCACCCAGACGGGGCCCCAGCCCTTCCTCACTCCAGATGCATGATGGACTCTAGGTGGAGTGTCCTAGGAATCCCCAGAATCCAAAAGTTGAAAAGGAAAAGCCAAAGAAACAATTGTGTCTCTAGGGATACCGTGACTCCATGCACACCAGCCCCAGGGCTGAGCTAAAGAGGAAGGATTTCTACTCTAACCCCTACCTTAACCTCTGGAGTACTGAGGTCTGGGGTGGCCACTGGGGACCATCCATGGCAACATGATTGCTCCCAGGGCTCCCCCAAACCCTCACTGCCATTGCGTCCCCCAAAACGACATGTGGCACCATCTGCTAGGATCTAGCTGCTCTTGATCCCAAATCTGTTGCACAGGCGCCACAAAAGGGCATTTCCTGATGCTCACAGAACCTACGTGTCACGTGCAAGCTGGCCAAAAGCCCCCAAAGGCTGTCACATCCATCACTGTGGCTTGGAGGTGAGGGGTCTCCTGGGAGCAGAAGAAACTTTGTTTTTAAAGGCTTTTAAAGAAAGGGGCCCATGGAAGCCCTCCATCACTCATCTCCCTCCTTATCCAGTTCTCCCTCTGGTCTGGCTTAAAGTCTTCTTGCTGCACCGTTTCTCCCTATACCAAGTGATGGTGGAATGTGAGTGGCTGCCAGCCCCAACTCCATCCCTTGGAAGGGTTAGGAGGTGAGAAGAGCTGGCAGGTGTGGCTTCCAAAGGAGTCCTGTGAAGCCAGGGAGAATCCTTCTTCTTCAAACTAAGTATGTCCAGCTAGCCAGCCCCCACTGAGTCCCTTCTTCCCACGCACACTGGTCAGCCAACCCCAAGCCTCCTCCCAGCCTTCTTTCATGAGGCATCTCCAAGCTATTCCCCTCCTGGAAGCCTCCCTTGATTCAGCGGGTGGAGCAGCTTCACCCACCCACCTCTGCAGCCTGACGGCACCTGATTCCCTCCCCAGTCACCTTCAGATGAAAGAGGAAACCCCTTTAAAAAGAGAAAGCTCCTCCCGCCCCTTTGGGATCCCAAGGTTGGGAGGGAGCGGCCAGCGGGTCCATCCCTTGCCTCTGAGCAAACTGTATCTAAAAACGTCCTCTAAAAGATCTGCAAAGAAAAAGATGTCACGACCTCCCTCAGCCATTCAGTTTCAAGCTTTGGGACTATTTGCTGCAGGAACATCTTCTTTGAATCTATCTGAGCCTCATGCCCTGAGAAAGATAAGCTAAGGGGCAGTTGTGTCCAAGAGAGGAGGGCTCTGGTCCAGTCTCAGTGCCGGCACGGGTCTTTTGTGCCTGTATCTCTGTCTTTCTGTGCCTCTGGTTATAGACAGCAGCCAGAAGGCTGTGGTGGTTCAAAACTTTGTGTGTTAGCCATTCAGTTGTGTTCAATTCTTTGTGACCTCATGAACTGTAGCCCTCCAGGCTCCTCTGTCCATGGAATTTTCCAGGCAAGAATATTGAAGTGGGTTGCCATTTCCTTCTCCAGGAGAACTTCCCGACCCAGGGATCAAACCCAAGTCTCCTGCATTGCAGAAAGATTCTTTACTGTCTGAGCCCAAAACTTTATAGCAACAGTAGAATTTCTGAGGTCTTATTTACTCATTTCTGCAATTCTAGTCCTACAGAGTTTGTTGTGAAATTGGTGGGGTTTCAATTATATACTAAGAACTCTCTAATTTCTTTTTCTTGTGATGAGAACTCTTAAGATCTACTCTCTTAAAAACTTTCAAACATACATGACGGTATTATTACCTATTGTCACCATGCTGCACCTCATGTTCCTGGGACCTATTTATTCTAAAACTAAAGGTTGAACCTTTTGGTGAATAAGAAAGAGAAGAAGAGGGAGATGGAGACAGAGGAAAAAGAAAAATAACTCTCTAGATCAGGAACTACTGTTTCTGCTATCAAATTTTCTTCTAGGAAGAACTTTAAAAACAGGTCTGATTTCTACCTGCCTAGAATATTTAAGGCACCTGCTGGGGAGGGTGATGAAGGGAAAGAAACAGACATGTGTAGCACCTCTCCCATGGGCCATGGTCCCAGCCCTGGGATACCGAGCGCTGAGACATGGCTCCCACCCTCAAGGACTCTTGGCCTGCCCAGTCCCTCAGATTCAGGCGAAAATCCTCTTGATCCTATTCCAAGGACTGCCCTTTACTCCTTCCTAGTCTTCTGCCCCCTTAAAAGTCACCGAGTCTTAAACGAAGCTATCAAATAGAGATCAGGGCCTCCCCAGGGAGAAGAAGTCTGGTACAGATCTGGTTGGGATAACCCTGACCTGGGACCTAGCACCTAGCATCTGCCTCCTGGCAGGCCCAGGAGGGTTCTGCCGTCCTTGGCACCTTCCCAGCACTTGCCTTGAACTCTGGGGAAAATACCCACTGGATCAAGCCAACTTCTCTCCACTGACACTCGTAAAGGAGGGCGGGATGTGCAGTTTTCCGTGTCAACTTGCTTAAGCTATAATACCCAGTTATTGAGTCAGACAACTAATCTAGGTGTTGCTGTGAAGATATTTTGTAGATGTGGTTACATTACAGTCAGTGGACTTTAAGTGAAGAAGATTATCTGCTTTAATGTGGTCAGGTCTCATCGAATCATTGGAAAGACCTTCACCGTAAAAACTGAGGTTTCTTGGAGAAGAAGAAATTCTGCCTTAAAACCTGCCATCAACTCCTGCCTGAGTTGCCAACCTGCCACTTACCATCCCCCACAATCGCATGAGCCAATTCCTTGAAATAAATCCCTTGATATAAAAATTGCTGTTGTTGCTCAGTCCCTAAGTTGTGTTTGACTCTTGGTGACCCCGCGGGCTGCAGCACACCAGGCTCCTTTGGCCTCCACTGTTCTAACCATCTGCGTTCCTATGCAATATTGTTCTTTACGGTATGACTTTCACCACCAGACACATCCACAACTGAGCACCATTCCTGCTTTGGCCCAGCTGCTTCATTCCTTCTGGAGCTATTAGTAACCAACCTCAGCTCTTCCCCAGCAGCCTATTGGACACCCTCCAGCCTGGAGGTCTCATCTTCCAGCGCCATATCTTTTTGCCTTCTCATACTGTCCGTGGGGTTCTTCAGGCAAGAATATTGGAGTGGATTGCCATTTCCTTCTTCGCTGGCCCCCGTTTTGTCAGAATTCTTCACTATAGCCCGTCTGTCTTGGGTGGCCCTGAACAGCACGGCTCACAGCTTCATTGAGTTACACAAGCCCCTTCACACCATGACAAGGCTGTGACCCATGAAGGGGTGATGTGAAGATAAAGATGTATAAATGAACCTCTATATAAATATAGAGAGATGTAGAGACAAACGTATCTCCTGTTGGGTCTGTTTCTCTGTGGAATCCTGACCGGTTCCTGTTGCAGCCTGGTGCTGGCCTCCCTGGAGTTTGACAGGCTCTCCACGAGGGAGATGCTTCCAGAAAGGCCCGTGGGAACTGGCTCTCTCTGGGCACCGTGGGAACTGGGGGGGGAGTAGCAGGAGCAGGGACTCTGGGCAGGAGAGCTCTGGAACTTTCTTCGAGTGTAAATTTGGGCAAATTATTTAATCTCTCAGAGCCAGTTTCCTTGCCTACAAAATGAGGCTGCCTGGCAGGACCGTGGAGGGATTAAGGAGGTCACAATTCTGAAAATGCCTTGACAGCACATAACTCCCCAGAACAGCTCAATCAATTTTTGCTCTAAAGGGAAATGAGCAGAGCTCTCCCTGGCTGCAGGAAGGATGGGGAAGGGGGTCCTGAAGAGGGGTTGACTGGACTTCACTCCCATGCTGGCGACTGGACCAGGCAGGGCCTGACTCTCTGCGTCTGGCTCCTCCATGCCTCTCCTATGTACCTTCCAGCTCTGAAATTCCATGATTATAGGGTGGCATCCTAAAATACAGAGAGGGCAGTGAAAATAATTAAAGACTTAGAAAATAGAACCTGAGAGGAAAGGGTTAAAGGCCCCTGGGATTATTTAGCCTGGAGAAGGAATGGCTTAATGACACCCTTCCTAACCTCAGGAGGGTTATTTGGATGAAGGCTGGCCAGCTTCTCTCCACCTCTCTAGAGGCCCAAACAAGAGGGTCCAGGCTAACAGCCCATCTAGAGGGACTGAAGTCAGACTGCAGGGTGTCTGCCTTGCATGAGATACCCTTTGCTTTAGAGGACTTGGGGGGTGCAGGGCCGGGGGCCAGGGAATGCAGGGTGGGATTGTCACAGACCTGCCGTGCGGTAGGAAATGGGTTGGATGACCTCCGTGCAGGAAGAAAGGAAAAAAACAACAACTCAAGAGCAGACAGAAGGGGTGTGGTGAGGCTGATTCAGCAGCGCTTCGCTGCCCTGACGGGGTCACTCAGCAGGAGCCCTGTGGAGCAAGAGGGATCCGTCACAGAGAGAAGGCTCTGCCTGGGTTTGCTCCTGAGACCTCTGAGGGCCCCTTCCTTCCCCATTCCTTCTACGAAGCTTGAACATGAACCTTCCCAGGTTTAGGCAATGCTGACATCTCAGGAAGGCATGAAGGAAAACAAGAAGCACTTCTGTGATAAATAGCTTTCTCTCCAAGGCCCACGCAGAACCAACCAGTTCCCTCCCAGACCCCTGAACTTCTACCCCATCTTCACCGTCAGGATGACGATACTAGCGACTATTTTGTTGAAGGTGTACTCTCTGCCTGGCACATTACATAGGTTTCCCCCAATTCCACAACTCTCTCTGGTACAAAGTACCAGGAAACAGAGGCCCAGAGAGGTGAAGCAACTTGCCCAAGGTCACACAGCGGAGCTGGAATGCAGCCCTGTGCCATCCATCCACGAGGTATAAACTCACCATTGAGATCGCATTATCCCCATCTCACTGATGAGGCAGTTAAGACCAAGAAGTTAAGCCCATTAATCAATAAAGCCATACATTCCAGCTGCAAAACCTGAACATTTCCTGCACCGAATGAAGATGCTAGAGAGCACCCCCATCCTGCAGCTCTCTCATTCCATGGGGGGGTGGATTTGGGGGTGTATAAACCCCTGAGAGGGCCCCATTAGGTGGCAGGCAAGGGTCACTCACCTGTCTATCAGAGAGATTGCAGGAAATAATATCAATAAATAGCATCTTAATTACTTATTAAGCCTTCCCTAGTGGCTCAGATGATAAGGAATCTGCCTGCAATGCAGGAGACCAAGGGTTCGATTCCCGGGCTGTGAAGATCCCCTGGAGCAGGGAATGGCTTACCCACTCCAGTATTCTTGCCTGGGGAACTCTATGGACAGAGGAGCCTGGCGGGGCTACAGTCCATGGAGTTGCAAAGAGTCGGACACGACTGAGCGACTAACACTTGACCATGTAGCTGGAACCATGCTAAGCACTTAACATGGATTATCTGACTCAGCCCTCCCATAATCTTATGAGGTGGGTGCTTTCATTCTCCCCATGTTACTGAGGAGGCGATTGAGACACAAAGAGACTAAGTAGCTTGCCCAAGGTTACAAGGTTAATAAGTAGCAGAACTGGGTTTTGAACTGTACATTATCTGACTCCAGAGTCCTCCTTCTAATCCCTTAAACTGGACTGTTAAATTTGCTTCTTCTGAGCCAAGATTTTAGAGTCTTAACAGCTACCTTTGTGATGTCTCACAAAACTCCTTCCACGTCTTCTGTTTCTTCTTTCCAGCCTCCATTGCTGAGAAGTTCACCCACAGCCTGTCTCACCATCCTGGCTCAGGGATGGGGGAGGCCCTTCCCCAGGAGGAGGCGCTGAAGTCAGAATCTGCTTTCCTGGGCTTGACAAGACCTAGCTCTTGTGTTTGGCCTCACCTGTGGGTCCAGCTGAGCCCAGAACCAGAGTCGGAACCTGAATCAGAATTGGAACTAGGACCGGAACTGGTACGGAAACCAGAGCATTCCCTGAAAGGCCAAGGGGGCAGAGAAGTCTCCCTGATCCCACAGAGGCAGAAGGCGTGGGTCACATGAAAGGAGGCAAGCCCAGCTCTGCCTGAATCATTGCCCAGCCTGAGGGCTCCAGGCGGGGAGGACCACTGAGGGGGAGCAGGGAGCACCCAGGTGCCCCCATTCAGCTCCATCCCACTCAAGTCCTGTGCTGCTCAGGGGAGGATGGCTCCAGCCACCCTGGAGCCTCCGTGGTTCAGGCAGAAGCAACACTGCCTTGGGAGAGGCATACGGGTCTGGCAGCTCTGGCGGGGGGGCCTCGGGCTCTCCAGCCCACATTTCCCGGCCCGACCCACCCCTCACACCTGAAGTCTAGCCAGACTGAACCTTCTGCAGCTCCCAGAAGGCCCTGCCAAGGTGCACTCAACCTGCGGCTGTTTCACAAGCCTCTTCTTTGCCACTCCACCCACTTTGGGGCTTAGCTTAGTTGGCATTTCCTCCAAGAATCGCTTCCTGACACCCCCTCACCCCAAGCCAGGCCGTGTGACCCCTCCCTTCTTCTCCTCCCCCCCCTCCCATCCCACCCTCTCCCCCTACTCTCCTAGTTCCCCAGTGGCCACCCCATCACACCACCCTGAAACCTTCTGTTCCTCCGGCCACCAGGCTATCTCTATGGTCATCAGTGTCTCACTGGGTGCCCAGCTCACAGTGGGTGGCTTGATAAATATCTGTTGAGTTCCTGGATGATTAAAACAGAACAGAAAAGGCAAAAGAGCAGACTCTAGGCATCTTGTGGGCCGTGCCCCCCAAAGCCCACAGTTTCTGCAACAGCGCCGGGCACTCAGCTGGTCTTGGCAAGAACAACTCAGGGTACCAGGGCTGAGATGCTGATGAGGCAGTGACCCAGTGGAAGCCGGGGTAGGGCAGGGCGGCTCCAGAAAGGAGATGAGCTGGGGTTTAGGGCTTGGGAACCTGGCTCAAATTTCCCTCAAATCTGAGAGTTTTCAGAGAAGCCAGGTAGAGGAGACGTGTCCGGGCAAAGGCAGCCCATCCGTCCGGTTGCAGAGCTGGCTCTCGGGCAGCAAAGCAGCAGGAGCAGCCAGCCTCCTCCCTGGGAGGCACATGGTGGCCGAGCCATGGGAGCGAGAGGAGAAAGCGAGAAGCAGCACCCTCCCTGACCTCCCCATGGCAGGCTGCTAGCTGTGTGGCCACACCTTCAAGACACCATCCTCAGGACTTCCCTGTGGTCCAGTGGCTAAGACCTCACACTCCCAATGCAGGCAGCCCAGGTTCGATCCCCGGTCAGGGAACTAGAGAATGAGACCAGTGCCACCAGAGCCCCCTGCAGCAGATCTGGAACCATCAATGGACAAAAGGCGATGGGCTAACAGGAGAAGGAAGGGAGTAGGCAGGCGGGAAAGAGAAAGGAAAGCAGAGCTGCAGGAAGGACAAAGAACAGGAGTGCAGCAGACAGCAAGAACTAGAGTAAATGAGACAGATCCAATGGAGAAAGCTCATGTCAAAATATACTCCCCAGCCTCCAAAATCCTTTTCCCAACGATGTCTCATATGAACGCACAACGGCTCCAGGAGGCATCATTATGCTTTTCTTTCCTTTTATTTTATTTCACTTTTTATTACGGAAAACTTCAAAAATACACAAAGTAAACATAATGGTATAATTTAAATCCCTGTACACCCATCGCCCCGCTGCAACAATTATCTCACTGTGCCATTCTTCTTTCATTATATTCTCACCCACTCAATTCTTATTGTTTTTTGACATGTCTGTTTTTTAGGGAAATTCACATGCATTAAAATGTACAAATATAGGTGTATCACGTCGATAAATGTTTATATCCAAGTAACCCCCAACCCTGTCGCAATATGGTACATAATCATCTCACAAGGAAATTCTCCATGTTCATTTCAAGTTAAGCCCACCACCTACCTCCACCCTAAACTGACCTAATCTGTAGCTAACAATAGTTTTGCCTAATCTGGAACTTCACATAAGTGGAATCATATAATATGTACTCCTGAGTGTCTTTCTCCTTTCTCTTGGCATATTGTTTTTGAGACTCACACATCTTGATGCTGTTGTTTAAACTGATTAAACATCAGTTGCTGTTGTTTAATCACTAAGTCATGTCCGACTCTTTCAACCCCATGGTCTATAGCATGCCAGGCTCCTCTGTCCATGGGATTTTCCAGGCAAGAATACTGGAGTGGGTTGCCATTTCCTTCTCTAGGGGATCTTTCCTATCCAGAGGTCAAACCCATGTCTCTTACATCTCCTGCATTAGCAGGTGGGTTCTTTATCATTGAGCCAGCTGGGAAACCCACATACATCAGTAGCTAATTTCTTTTCCATTGCTGACTGGTACTCCAGGGTAGGAATGTATCAGAATTTATCTAGCGAGTCTCCTGTTGATGAACATTTGGCCTGTTTCCAGTATGTGACTAGGATGAATAAAACTTTTATGAACAGCTGTTTTTGTGGGCATATGTTTTCATTTCTCTTGGATAAATACCTAGGAGCAGAATTACCAAGTCCAAGAGTAGGTGTATAGGTGTATGTTTAACTTTATGAGAAACTATCAAACCGTTTTCCAGAGTGGTTGCACTGGTTTGCATTCCCACCAGCAACTTGTGTGTCTTCCAGCTGCTCCACAGTCTCGTCAACATTCGGTGGTTGTCAGGCTTCTAAATTTAGCCATTAAGGTTGGTATGTATTACTTGCAATTTGCACTACATTAATGATGTCAAGCAATGTTTAACGTGCCATTGGCGTTCGTACATCTTTTGTGAAGAACCTATTCAAACCTCTTGCCCATTTCTAATGGTCTTGCTTGTCTTTTTATTATTGAATCATAGGAGTTCTTTGTTTATTCTAGTCTCCTTTGTTCGATACGTGTTTTCTGAATATTTTCTCCAAATGTGTGGCCTATTAATTTTCTCAATGGTATCCTTTTATCAGATTTATCAAGGCATAATTTAGATAAGCAGAGAAGGCAATGGCACCCCACTCCAGTACTCTTGCCTGGAAAATCCCATGGACAAAGAAGCCTGGTGGGCTGTAGTCCATGGGGTCGAGAAGAGTCGGACATGACTGAGCGACTTCACTTTCACTTTTCACTTTCCTGCATTGGAGAAGGAAATGGCAACCCACTCCAGTGTTCTTGCCTGGAGAATCCCAGGGACCAGGGAGCCTGGTGGGCTACAGTCCATGGGGTTGTACAGAGTCCGACAGAACTGAAGCAACTTAGCATATGCCCACAGGCTATGCAGGAAACCCCAGTTCAATTCCTGGGCTGGTGAAGGAAATGCCAACCCACTCCAGTATTCTTGCCTGGAGAATCCCCACGGACAGAGGAGCCTGGTCTATGGGGTCTGCCAAGAGAGAGTACAGTGAGAGAGAGCTACAGTCCATGGGGTCACAGAGTCAGACATGACTGAGCTACAAAGCACAGTGACTAAAGATGTCAGGCTTCTTTTCACATCTTATTTGCTATTTGCTTGCCTTTATTGGCGAGATGTCTTGCCAGATCTTTTGCTCAATTTTTAATCTTTTGATCACTTTTTAATTTGTCTTGCTACTGAGTGGGAAGTTTCTCATGCATACTCTAGATCCAAGTCCTTTATTAGACATGTGAGTTGCAATATTTTCTACCCCATTGTGGCTTGCCTTTTTACTTTTTTGACAATGTCTTTTTTAAAAAAGCAAAATGTTTTCATTTTGATGAAATCCAATATATTGATTTTTTTTTTCTTATTAGAAGTTGTCCTTTCTATATCCTAAGAAGTCTTGGTTAACTCAAGATCACAAAAATTTCAGGTCTTTGACCCACCATTTCAAGTTGTTGTTTATTGTATGAGACGAGTCATTGTTTTTTCTTATATACAGACATCCAAATATTCCAGCACCATTTGTTGAAAAAGACTGCTATTTCCCTCACTGATTCACCTTGGCACCCTTGTGAAAAGTCAATTAGCTTTAGATGTGTAAGTATTTCCGGACAGTCTAGTCTGTTCCACTCATCCAGATTTCTATTCTACACCAATATGTACTGTCTTCATTACTGTAATGTTATTGTAAGCCTTGAAATCAGGTAGTAATTCCTCCAACCTTGTTCCTTGTTTTTCATAAAATTTGTTTTAGCTATTATAGTCCTTTCCATTTCCACATAAATTTTAGAATCAGCTTGTCAAATTTTCAAAACACCTGCTGAGATTTTGACTGGGAATATATTAGATCCATAGATTGATTTGAGGAAAATTGAGATCCTAATAATATCAAGTATTCTGATTCATGAACGTGGTCTCTCTATTTACTTAAATCTTAATTCCTTGCAGCAATATTTTATAGTTTTCAGCATCTTTATAAATTTTGCTAATTTGTCCCTAAATGTTTCATGTTTCATGCTATTATAAATGTTATTTTTAATTTAAATTTCCAGTTTCTAGTATATAGAAATACAATTCATTTTTGTATATTGAGCTTGTATCTTGAAACCTTGCTAAACTTATTAGTTCTAGTCCCCTAGCTTTTCTATAGATTCCTTAAGCTTTTTCTAGATAGACAATCGTGTTGACTGTAAATAAAGAAAATTTCAAATCTTCCCTTCATAACAACATACCTTTTAATTCTTTTACTTGAATTATCATGTTGCCGAGGACCTTAAGTACACTGTTGAATAGAAATAGTTATAAAAGAGGTTCAGGCATGGTGGAAATGGTGAAGGTGGTCAAGATGTCCAGTTTATAGTATTAGTAAGTTCTGGTGGTGTAATGTACAACTACAGTGACTACCGGTAACAATAACTTATGTTTGAAAGTTTCTTAGAGAATAGATCTTAAAATCCCCATCACAAGAAAAAAATATATAACTATGTAAAGTGATGGGTATTAACTAAATTTATTGTGGTGATCATTTTACAATATATATATACATATAATCATTATCTCATACACCTTAAACTAATACAATCTTATGTGCCAATAATATCTCAATAAAACTGGAGGGAGAGAATAGTTTGAACAGATTCCCTTGTTTCTGATCTGAGAGGGAAAACATTCAGACTTTCACCACTTAACTATGAGGTTAACTCTTAAGATATTATGTAGACATCCTTTTCTCAGGTTGTGTAAGTTTCCATCTATTCCCAGTTTGCTAAGATTTTATCATGGATCTATGCTAAATTTTGTCAAAAGCTTCCTTTGCATCAACTAGCATGATCCATGTGTTACTTCTTTTAAGACTGTTTAAATGGTGTGTTAATGTTCTACTTAGCTTCTTCCTGCTGCTGTAACAAACTTAGTGGCTTAAAAAACAACACAGATTTATTATTTTACCAGTCTGGAGATTTGGAATTCAAAATGGGTCTTACTGGGCTAAAGTCAAGACGTTGGCAGGGCTACCTTCATTTTGCAGGCTCTAGGAGAGAATTCCATTCCATCTCAAAATCCTTAATCACATCTGCAGAATCTCTTATGTTACTGAAAGCAGCATGTTCACCAGTTCTGGGATTCAGACGTGGATATTCTGTCTACCACATATGATAGAGCATAGACTGACTTTTGAATATTAAAGCAACCTTGATGGGACTTCCCTGCCAGTCCAGTGTTAAGACATCGCCTTTCAATGCAGGTGGCGTGGGTTTGACCCCTGATCAGGGAGTTAAGGGCTTCCATGGTAGCTCAACTGGTAAAGAATCCGCCTGCAATGCAGGAGATCCCGGTTCAACTCCTGAGTTGGGAAAATCCCCTGGAGAAAGGATAGGTTATCCACTCCAGTATTCTGGGGTTTTGCTGGTGGCTCAGACAGTAAAAGAATCTACCTGCTCTGTGGGAGACCTGGGTTTGATCCCTGGGTTGGGAAGATACCCTGGAGGGGGGCAGTAAAGAATCTGCCTACAATGCAGGAAACCCAGGTGCCACCCCTGGATCAAGAAGATCTCTTGGAGAAGGGAATGGCTACTCACTCCAGTATTCTTGCCTGGAGAATCCCATGGACAGAGGAACCTGGCGGGCTACAGTCCATGAGGTCACAAAGAGTCGGACACCAATGAGCAACTAAACACAGCACAGAGAGCTAAGATCTCACATGCTTCAAGGTCAAAAAACCAAAATGTAAAACAGAACAAACTCAATAAGAACTTTGAAAAGTGAAAGAAAGTGAAAGTGAAAGTTGCTCAGTTGTGTCCTACTCTTTGCAACCCCATGGGCTGTATAGTCCATGGAAATCTCCAGGCCAGAATACTGGAGAGGGTAGTCGTTCCCTTCTCCAGGGGATCTTCCCAACCCAGGGATTGAACCCAGGTCTCTCGCATTGCAGGTGGATTCTCTACCAACTGAGCCACCAGGGAAAAAAAAGTGGTCCACATCAAAAAATCTTTTAAAAATATAAATAAATAAAACAACCTTGAATTCTGGATTAAAGGCCATTTGGGCATGGTTTGTTATCCTTTTTACATATTGTTGAAATTTCTTTGCTAAAATTTTATTAAGTATTCCTGTATCTTTTTTTTTTTTTTTGATGCACTGAATCTTTGTTGAGGTGTGCAGGCTTTCTCTAGTTGCAGCTAAGTTGCCCCACGGGATGCAGAATCTTAGGTCCTGGACCATGGATTGAACCCACATCCTATACATTAAAAGGTAGATTCTTAACAACTGGGCCACCAGGAAAGGCCCTCTGTATTTATGTTCTTGAGTGACAGTGCTTTGTAGTAGTCTTAGCAGTTCTTTTCCCTTATAATGTCTTTGTCTCATTTTGGTATCCAGATAATGCTGGCTTTCTAAAATAAGTTTGGAAATGTTCCTTCCTCTTTTATTTTTTATAAAAGTTTTTTATAGAATTGGTACTATTTTTAACTTAAATGTTTAGTAGAATCATTGGTATACCAGAACTGGCTTGTACTGACTCATGAGAGTCTACTGTTAAATTTTTAGGAATTTTATGAACCTGTTGTTAAATTCAGCCGTTATTAAAAATTTTTTAATTTCAAGACTTGCATTTAAGCTTCTTTAAAGTATGTCCACAGCAGCCTTTAGACTAGAATTGACTTAGTTGCACTCTTAAGACAATACCCTTTTTGACCATTCTACCCAATGTCCCAGGTATTGTAAGGTTTCTTAACTCGGGCTCTAGAAATTATTTTGCCCACTGCTTTCTGATGATCCTTTCCCGAGCTTTGGGTCACTTCCTCTCACATGTTGCAGATCGAGGAGTGAAGGCAGGGACACCTCTGTACATCTCCAGAACTCTGTCTGGGTAGATTCCTCCTCTTCGGTACTCTGTCCTCCAAGTCCTGCTCCTTGCCTTTCCTCAACTCCAGTCACTGTCTCCTCGATTCACCCAGGCCCTATTCAGCTTCTCTCATCCTCTTCTATGACCTGGAAACTGCCTCCAGGCAATAAAGCAAGGTATTTATTTGTAGGACTCATTTCAGCTGTTTCCCTTATCTCAACTATTACAGCCCTGTGCTGACTATTTTCTTCTAATACTTGAAAAACATTATTTCATATATTTTTTCCAGTTTTCTAGTTGTTTAAGGTGACAAGGCAGATCTGGTCCAAGTCACTCCATCATGATGAAAGCAGAAGTGTTTATTGATGAGTAATTTTTTTTCTTTTAATTTTATTGAAACATATTTTATCTTTTTTTTTTTTTTTCTTTTTTGATTATCGACTTTTGGGTCTTGTTCAAGAACTCTTGGGCTTCCCAGATAACTCAAGCAGTAAAGAATGAACCGGCCAACGCAGGAGACGCAGGAGAAGTAGGTTCAATCCTCGGTTCAGGGAAGATTCCCCTGGAGGAGAAAATGGTAACCCACTCCAATATTCTTGCCTGGGAAATCCCATGGACAGAGGAACCTGCCGGGCCACAGTCTATGGGGTCGCAAAGAGTTGGACATGACAGAGCGACTAAACACGCACACAAAAGAACCCTTTGCTTACTTTTCGGTCTCAAAAATATTCTCTCCTATGCTGAATTTAAACAAAAAAAAAAAATTATAGTGTAAGCTGCTACATTTAGGTCTATGGCTCAACTCAAACTTTTTGATATAAGATATAAAGTTCAGGTGTCAAAGCTTTTTTTTCTGGATAAAGACATCCCCTGTTTCAGGACCACTTATTGAAAGATTTTTTCTTCTCATAATTACTTTTACACCTCTGTTCAAAATCAATTAACTGTGGGAGTACAAGTCTTTCTAGAATCTCTGTTGTGTTTCATTGATCAATTTGTCTATCCTTACATCAATACACCACTGTCTTAATTGCTGCAGCTTTATAGTAAGACTTAAGGTAATCTAGTATAAACTCTTCCATTTTGTTTTGCTTTTTTAGGATTATTTTGGTCCTTTGAATGTTAGACTAAACTCTATAGCCTATAAAATGTTATTAACAAACACTTCTAGGATTATGAATAGAACTATTTAATATATTAAATCTACAGGTTAATTTGGCAAAAATGACATCAAGGTTGAGTCTTTCAATTCATAAGTGTTATGTAACTCTCCACTTAGTTAGGTCTTTTAAAATTTTAATTAGCAATATTTTGTAATTTTCAGTACATACTTCTTGAATATCTTTTGTTAAAAATTTTCCTAAGTATTTTCTTATGTATAATGCTGTTGTTCTGTATAATACTGTTGAAGTAAACTTGCTAGATTCATTCACTAGTTCTAGTAAGGTTTTATTCACATAAACTATCACATCATCTGTAAAAGGATGCCTATAATCTTCAGTACAATGTTAAACAGAAGTAATAAAAGTAGACATCCTGATCTTACGAGAAAAGTGTTCAATCCTTCACCAATAAAGTTGGCTTTAGCTGTAGGTTTCATATAGTGTCCTTGATCAGACAGAGAAACTCTCTTGTTACCCTAGTTTTCTCACAGTTTTTATCATGAATAGGTGGAATTCTGTCAAATGTTTTTTGTGCATTTATAGAGATAATCATATGGATGTTCTCCTTTATCCTATGAATACGTGGATTATAATAATTGATTTACAAACGTGAAATGGATAAATCATACAGTCAGATGTATGATCCTTTTTATATATTGTTCAGTTCAATTTGTAAATACTTTGTTAGGGTTCTTGTGTGTATGTTTATGAGAGACATTGGTCTATAATCTTCTTTTCTTTGTCAAATTTGGGCTCAGGGTTATGTTGGAGCCATGAAAAGAACTGAGAAGTTTTCCTTTACACCACAGTTTCTGAAAGACGGTTGGTACAATTTCTTCCTTAAATATTTGATGAACTCACCAGTGAAACTACTTGGGCTTGGAATTTCCTTTGCAGAGAAGTTTTGTACCTTGAACAAATTCAAGATACTGGATAGGTATAGAACTATTTTGATTTTCTATTTCTTTTATGTCTGTTTTGGTACATTGGGTTTTTTCAAAGAATATGATTCATCTAGGCAGTCAAATTTACTGGCATAAAGTTATTCATAATCGTCCCTCATTATCCTTTTGATGTCCTGTAGGATCTGTGGGAATATTCCTCTATAATTCTAGATGCTGGTACTTGATAGTGTCTCGCTGTTTCCTGGTCAGTTGATAGAGGTTTATTAATCATATTAATTTTCCCCCAAATTTTGGTTTCATTATTTTTCTCTATCTTTTGTTTTCTATTTTATTGATTCTCCCCTTTATTATTTCCTTTCTTCGACTTATTTTCAGTTAAATTTTCCCCTTTCTTTCCAGTTTTTTGAAGATGAAAATGTAGATGATTGATTTTAAGCCATTATTATTAGCTAACAGAATCATTTAAAAGTGTAAAGTTTTTTCTAAATATTACATGCTATGAATTTTGATATATTTTCATTATTTTTTAGTTCAAAACACTTTATTTTCCCTTTTAGATTTTCCTGTGTGTGTGCTCAGTCACTAATCATGTCTGACTCTTTGCACCCCATTGACTGTAGCCTGCCAGGCTTCTCTGTCCACGGAATTTTCCAGACAAGAAGACTAGAATGGGTTGCCATTTCCTACTTCAGAGGATCTTTCCAACCTAGGGGTTGAACCAACATCTCCTGAGTCCCTCATTGGTAGGCAGATTCTTTTGACTGTGCCACCTGGGAAGCCCTTTTCCTTTGATTCACAAGTTATTCAAAGCTGTATTATTCCACTTTAAAATATTTGGATTTTTCTAAATATCTTGTTGACTTTTAAATTAATTCCATTTTGGTCAGAAAACATCCTCAATCTTGTTTCAATCTTATGGAATTTACTGGGATCCTATTTTGCTTAGCATATGATCCATCTCAGTGAATGCTCCATGGACACTTGGGTGGAAAATGTTATGGGAAATATTCTATAAAAGTCCATCTTTTATATTCTAACTGAATTTCTGTCCAGTTGTTCGGAGAGAAGAGTGATGAGATTTGCAACTATGACTGTGAGCTTGTGCGTTTCTCTCTTTTCTTCTGTCAGTGTTTGCTTCATGTATTTTGAAGCTCTGTTACTAAATTTAGTACAAATTATACATAATTATTTTGTTATTATACTTCAGAACAGATTTATAATTATCATGCTTTCTTTATGTATTGACCCTTTTATCATTATGAAATATTCATTTTAATTCCAGTAATAACCTCTGGCTTGAAGTTTATTTTGTCTGAGATTGATATAGTCACTCCAGGTTTCCTATGAGTTGTGTATAAATGCTACATTAGAGATCTAGTAGAAATAGAACCTTCTGGAGATCTATAACAATATTTCCTTATCCATATTTTCTTATATAAAAATAGAAATTTATACGAGATTTATTTCAAGCAATTAGCTGATGTGATTGTCGGGGTTGGGAAGTCTGCAACCTGTAGCATAGGGCAGGCTGGAAGGCTGGAAACTTTCAGGCAGATGTTGAAGCTGTGGGTCACAGGCAAAATTTTTTCTTTCTTCAGGAAACCTTAATTTCGATCTTAAGGCCTTTCAGCTAATTTGATGAAGCCCACCCAGATTATAGAGGGTAATCTACATATGTAACAGACCCCTCAGCACGGTGTTATAATTTTTGCTTTAAATAGTCGGAGAAGGCAATGGCAACCCACTCCAGTACTCTTGCCTGGAAAATCCCATTGACGGAGGGGCCTGGTGGGCTGCAGTCCATGGGGTCACTAGGAGTTGGACACGAGTAAACGACTTCACTTTATTTTTTCACTTTCATGCATTGGAGAAGGGAATGGCAAGCCACTCCAGTGTTCTTGCCTGGAGAATTCCAGGGACGGGGGAGCCTGGTGGGCTGCCGTCTATGGGGTCGCACAGGGTCGGACACGACTGAAGCGACTTAGCAGCAGCAGCAGAGCATGCCTTTTAAAGAATTTAAGAAAAGAAAATAATACATATAGTCTTCTATATTATACCCATATATTTATCAATTAAAAATGATCTTAATTTTTCCTATAAATCTGTGTTACCATCTGGTATCATTTCCTTTCCATCTGAAAAACTTCCTTTAACATTTTTTGTAGTGTTACATGTGATGGTTAATGAATTCACTTTGTGTTTCTTAAAATTCATTCAGTTGGCCTTCATTACTGAGGACAATTTTGCTGAATGCTGAGTTGGCAGGGTTTTTTTTTTTTTTCCTTTTCTCTTCCAGCATTTTGAAAACGCTGCTCAGTTGTGTCCTGGCCTCCATCATTTATGAGAAGTTGGCCATCCCTGTATCATTGTTCCTCTCATGAAGTTTTTAGTATATTTTCTATACTCTGGGGTTTAGCAGCTTGATCAGCTGTTCCTACATGTGGTTTTCCATATGCTTACTTTGCTTAGGGTTCACTGAGCTTCTTAGGTCTCTAAATTGAGGTCTTTCACTAAATTTGTACAGTTTTGAGCCATTATTTCTTTAAATATTTTTCATATTCATTCTCTCTCTCTCCTTTCCTTCCTGGGCTCCAGATACATTCATGCTAGAGTGCTTAATGTTGTCCCACAGGACTGAGATGCTCCATTGGATTTTGCATTTGTGTGACCCTGGACTTCTCAGGAGCCTCCTACTGCCCTCCCCACAATGCCTCTGGCTCACTTCAAAGCATTCTCCATGCAGCAGCCAGGGGATCTTTCTGAAGCATACATTTGAACTTGCCATTGCTTCCCTTCTTCACATGCTTGGCCTACCTAAATTCTTCCAGCACTCCTTACTGCCCTCAGGAATAAGCCCCCAGGCCTTACGACAGCCCCAGGCCCTGCAAAGTGCAGCCGGGTCTTTGGGTCCTCAGAGCTTAGCACACCGCAGATGTTTATTGAACAAAGGGGCCACTTCACATCGCTGAGTGGCATCCTCATATGTCCTCAGTTTATGATGCAGAGCAAATGACTCAAATGGAGCAAAAGGTGCTCCCCAAGCTGTAAAAGCGCTACCCAAGCAGTCAAAGTCGCTCAGTCCTGTCCGACTCTTTTGAGACCCCATGGGGTATACAGTCCATAGAATTCTCCAGGCCAGAATACTGGAGTGGATAGCCGTTCCCTTCTCCAGGGGATCTACCTGCATTGCAGGAGGATTCTTTACCAGCTGAGCCACCAGGGAAGCCCGCCACCCAAGTAGGGAGTGGCCTCATCTCTGAGGTTAAAAGGGGGAGGGTGGTGTAGAGAAGGTAGAGCGGAGGGCTCGCACGGCAGGTCGGGCGCCCCCGTGTGGCGATGCTGGGACGGCGCACGAGGGAGCGGTGGCCGCGGTGGGAAGCCGGCGGCGCCCAGGCTCTCATGGCTCCCAGACCTGCCCTGGCTCGCTCGGCTTTGATGGCTGCTCCCGCCCCTCACAGAGGCCTGTTTCATCCCCCAACGCTGGAATGGGGCTTATGTGTGCCCTCGGGTTCTCCCGCGACGGGCGAATCGGGGACCTGGGTTTGCTGCCGCGTTAGCGTCTCAGGGTGGCAGGGGCCCAGACTCCAGGACGTTTTGTCTGGCCCCCCAAAAGAGTTTGGGATGGGTGAGGAGATTGACAAGCCGAACAGGGAGGCAGAGGGCGCTTCTAAACTCCGGCGTGCAGCCGGTCACCGGGAGCATGAGAATCGTTCCTCTTCTAAAGGGAGGTCCTGCAGGTTTTTTACCGGGTGGTGCGCTTTGCACGGGCTCTGTGTCCAGCTCCATTCCTTCATTAAATACCTCGGTTTCTGTCTCTGGGTCCCCTCCTGTCTCTGTCCACAAGCCCCGCGGTATACTCACGCACTTCCCATCCCTGACACCAACCATCGGCTGGCCCAGAGCAAGACTGGAAAGTTCATTTAATGCTCACAAGTACTCTCCAGAGGTGGATGGGGGTTCTTCATTTTCTTGATGAGGAATCTGGGCCCAGGGAGGTCACCTGCCCAGGATCACGCAGCTAGAAGGTGCTGGGTGGAGGAAACAAGCTTCCCACAGGAGATTCCCTGAGCTTCATGGACTTCAACTAGTTCAACTCCAGGGCAGAGAGCCCCCCTGGCAGCCAGTCCTCCCCAGCCGCACCCACCTCACAGGGTCCCCAGGCGCTCCAGTGTAGGGATGGCTGTCTGTGCCTGACACCGGAGAAGCCGTAGTGGCGGCTGTTGACGCAGCATCTACTGCTCTGAGCTTCTGGAAGGATTCAGAGACCATGTAGGCTCCTGGCTAAGCCAGGGCTTCCCGAACTTCATCACAGCTCGGCACATGTGAAAGTGATGACGTGGGGCATGGCGTGGCCCACTGAAGTTAAGTGAGAGGCTGCTTCCAGCCAGAGGCTATGCTGGGGGAGGGGCAGCAGGTTCCCCCAGGAACCTGCGGCCATCTGGAGGATGGGATGGGGGAGAGGTCTGTCTTAAAACACCTGTAACTCATTCTTGGAACATGGGTTTGCCCTCCCCACAGGTGGGAACTCTGCTCTTGGGCCGGTGAGACCTCGAGCCCTTCTGAGCAAGAGTGCTCAGCCTCTCACCAAGGGGCCCAATGCCGTGGCTGCCTTTCCCTCCCTCACAGCCCACTGCCGTCTCCCCAGGACCCCACTGCCCACCGAGAGCTGGAGCCCCCTTTCCTGCTCCAGCTCTGCCTCTGCTGACCTCATAGCCCCACGTGTGGTCCAGCCCAACCATCCTATCTGGCAGGCGGCTGTAGTGGTGGCACGTGTGGGCTGGGGAGTCAGATCGTGGCTCCACCATCTTCCAGCTGTGTAGCTTGGTGCCAGCTCCTTAATTTCTCTGTGTCTCACTTTCTCATCTGTAAAGTGGAGGATATAACAGATCGACCGCATAGGGTCACCGTGAGGGATTGTGGACACACAGCTACGGGCACAGGAGAGTGCATGGTGAATGTTAGTCTTGTTACTATGACCCACAACCCACACAGCTCAGCAGCCTTACCCTCACCCAGTGTAAGGTACCCAGCTCACCCCTCCCAGTCAGCTCCCAGTCTGAGTCAGCGTCCTCAGCAAGTCTGTGGTGCAAGGACGCTGGAGGAGGCTCATTGGCTACACCGAGATGCTGAGAAGAGCTTGGCCTTGACATTTAAGGGCTGACGACTAGGTAGGCAATGCCTACATGGTCTGCTGTGTTCATCCTGTCCATCAGAACAGCGGTGTCAGGCCACTGGCAATGGGACCAGCCTGAGATGGTCATCTCAGCACCCTAGGAAACAGCCTGACGGTAAAGCGTCTGTCTACAATGCGGGAGACCCGGGTTCAAGCTCTGGGTAGGGAAGATCCCCTGGAGAAGGAAATGGCAATCCACTCCAGTACTATTGCCTGGAAAATCCCATGGACAGAGGAGCCTGGTAGGCTACAGTCTATGGGGTCGCAAAGAGTTGGACACGATTGAGTGACTTCACTTAAGAAACAGCCTGTCCCCTTCCTCTACCTTCTGTCACCAAACTTGACCTAGGCAGAAGGATTTCTCTGCCACCATGGAGCCATCTTCCACCCAGTAAGTCCCCTTGGTATCTAACTACAATCCCTCCTGCTGGTCATTAGCTCTGGCCTGTGGGGTGGTGAAGACTGGATCCTCACTCTCCTCCCTGCAGTTGGCCCAGGGAAGGCTGTCTTAAAGCTGAGGAGAGAGGAGGTGTAATTGAACATCAGAGTGAACACAGAGGAGCAGGCAGTTCAGAGATTCAAGGGTTAGCTGGGGAAAGTACCTGCCCAGCACAGGTGTGAACTCAAATAAGCCGCATCCCCACTTTACCCCATCAGTGAGCCCAGGGAACCAGACTGTGGTTCCTCATTCCCACCACAGGGTGTCGCCACAGCCCTGCTCAACCAGCTGTCCCAGGCTCCCTTCACAGAGCCCTTGGTGAGTCTGAGGGGCTTTGCCTGGTGGTTCAGTGGTAAAGAATCTGCCTGAAATCCAGGAGACCCAGATTTGATCCCTGGGTTCAGGAAGATCCCTTGGAGAAGGGAATGGCAACCTACTCCATATTCTTGCCTGGAGAATTCCATGGACAGAGGAGCCTGGTGGGCTACATCATCCACGGGGTCACAGAGAGTTGGATAGGACTAATGTTTTCACTTTCCTGAGTCTGGCCTCAATCCTCGCTGCTACTATTTAGCATCTTTCTGCCTGTTTTGTCTTCGGGGGAGATGGGCTGTGACTGTTGGCAAGCACAAGGCCTGTCGCGACCCATGCCTCACTCCGTCGGGTTAAGCTGAGTGGTCTGGAAGTCACTGTCTGTGTGAACTCACATACTGTGGCCCCCTGGATGCTGTCTGACCTCCTCAGGTGTGAACAGCTTTTAGGAAATTCTGCCCCCTCCCATGACAACCCACTCCAGTACTCTTGCCTGGAAAACACATGGAGAGAGGAGCCTGGCGGGTCGCAAAGAGTCCATGGGGCCGCAAAGAGTCGGACATAACCGAGCAACTGAGCACACACCCGCTCCCCCAGACGGCCTTGACCGTCCTGCAGGGAGGCTCGTGACACCTGCTGTGGGGAGCCCTCCCCAGCCTGGCAGAGTAACTGGTCACCCACGTGTTGCTTCCTAGTTGCCACACCCCACGTTCTCATGAACTTCTCCCTGTGAGGGTAATTAAAAGAGCATAATTATCTTTTGAAAGATTAAATGAGGCTCTGCAGATGAAAAACATTTTTGAAAGCTCTTTGTTAAAATGTAAATGTTGGTTGCCAAAGATAGGGAAACTGAGGTTCCACAAGGTTAAATGACTTTCCAGAAGCCACATGGCAAGTCAGGGTTTTCCCAAGGGGAGGAGCTCTGGCCTCCCGATCCCAACCTATTAATAGAGTCTCTCAGGACATCACACTTGGCTTTGAATGGGCTACTCTGTGTGACCCTCATCTGGGGGAGTGGGGTGGTGAAGGCGCCACAGAACAGAGATTCTGGGAGGAGGAAGGGAGCCAGGGAAGAAGGGGTTAAGGGGGCTGGGAGCCAAGATGGCCAACGGCTATAACCCGACCAGTGGAAGAGGAAGGGGCCAGGGAGGGGTCTGGCTCTGATTAGGTTCTAAGGCCATCTGGAGAACCAGACTCTGGAGGAGACTGGCTGGTTTTATGGTGGGGGGTGGGGGTGGGGGGTGGCAGACGGCCTGAATTACAGGGGCTTTAATGGGCCGGCAGGGCTCTCCCCACAATGCCTTCCCGAGGGGTTGGGATGTGGCATCTTCCCGAGAAGCCTGTCCCAGTGACATCAGTTCCAGCCCTGCTGTGCTTCCTGGCCCCCTCTCCACACACCCCTCAAACCCCTCTGCCATCACCCAAAGGAGACAGACCCTCTGCTTCCTCTACGGAAGCCACACAGGATGTGGTAGCCACGTGGAGCCGTTGTAGGCTGGATTTCGCCCTGTGGCCCAGCAAACCAGGAACAGCCAGCTTGCCCCCAAGCTAACTGCAGGCCCTTGGATAGTCATCAAACCACATCCTTGATGGGGAGAGCCTGCAAGACCATCCTGTCCAAAAGCTTCCCCAGAGGCCCCAGAGCACCCTGCTAACACCTGGGTGCCGGAACAGGACTTCAACCCAAGACTCTCACCCGGCAAACCGTACCTTTTCACAGCCACACTCCATCACGAAGCCTTTCTGGGTCTGTTTTCTCACCTAACCTAACAGTATTTGTTTGACTTCCCTCACAGCTGATGGAGAAGGCAATGGCACCCCACTCTGGTACTCTTGCCTGGAAAATCCCATGGATGGAGGAGCCTGGGTGGCTGCAGTCCATGGAGTGGCTAAGAGTTGGACACAACTGAACAACTTCACTTTCACTTTTCCTTTCATGCATTGGAGAAGGAAATGGCAACCCACTCCATTGTTTCTTGCCTGGAGAATCCCAGGGATGGGGGAGTCTGGTGGGCTGCTGTCTATGGGGTCACACAGAGTCAGACACGACTGAAGTGACTTAGCAGCAGCAGCAGCACAGCTGAAATGCAATGGAACTTCCACTACGAAAGTCTTTAAAAAGTTAAATCCTACAATGATCCCAGCACCATTGCCGTTCAGTGAATGGAGCTGGGAAGCCTGTGGGGGAGGGCTTGCTAGACCAGCTGGCACCTCCTGAGCCTGGCAGTCCCTCCTCTGTGTAGGTCTGTTCAGGAGAAGGAAGAAGTGCTCAGCCCAGAAAAATATCACTAGGAGGATAGATTCTTGTAAATCAACTCTAATATAAAACTTTAAAAAAAAGAGGACAGACTATTCCGCCGGGGGAGAAAAAAAAGAAGAAAGAAGCCAAAAAACAAACAAGAACATCTTTCTTTGTGCATCCTAAAGCTGGAGATGATTTATCAGTTACCCGCTAGGAAACTATCCCACCCTGGTTGGGAAGATCCCCTGGAATTGCCTTGTCAGTGGTGTGTCCTTTAAGCTCACAGACTTTGCTCAGGTTGTTTTTTGGCCAAGATTGCAACCGAAGTGGGGGGAAAATTGTCTGTCAACCTTCCATCCCTTCCCTACCCCATCTAGGAATAATGTGACCCGTGCGTGCATGCTAAATTGCTTCATTCGTGTCCAGCTCTGTGTGACCCTGTGGATGGTAGCCCACCAGACTCCTCTGCCCTTGGGATTCTCCAGGCAAGAATACTGGAATGGAATGCCATGCCCTCCTCCATATTTATATTGCCATATATGACTTGTTCTTAGTATATCTTAGAGTTCTTCATATAAATCTACTTCGTGCATATAAATGAAGTAGATTTATATGAAGAACTCTAAGGTATATCAAGAACAAGTTATATATGGCAATATAAATATATATAAGATATTAAAAATAAATTTTTAAATCAAAAAATAAAAGAACAAGTCATAATGGAAGAGTGAGTATTCTGTGTTCTTGTTGATGGCAAAAAATAAAAGAAATGAATACATTTGTATGTGTGTGCTCAATTGCTCCGTTGTGTCTGGCTCTTTGTGACCCCCAGGAACTATAGCCTGCCAGGCTCCTCTATCTATGGGATTTTCCAGGCAAGAATACTAGAGTGGGTTGCCATTTCCTACTCCAGGGGATCTTCTCGACCCAGGGATCCAACTGGCATCTCTTGTGTCTCCTGCATTGGTAGGTGGATTCTTTACAACTACACTACCTGGGAAGCAGAAGATTAAAAAAAGTAAATACATCTAAGAATAGAAAAGTTCTGAATGGTACCCAAAACGCTGTTGCTAGTAGTTTAAGAGGCAGGTAGTCTTCATAAAAGGGGACTTGCTTTTCAGTAGATTCCTATTTTAGCATTTATATATATGCTAATTTTTTCAGATAAATGAAGAGGAGAAAAAGAACTCTTGGTCTCAGTCCCATTTCTCAACTCCATTCGCCTTCCGACTTCCAAAGCCTTGCCCTGCTTCCCTCCCAGCCAGCTCTCATCCACTCCAGCCTCCAAGCCTGTCTGCACCACAACCACTGCCCCTGGGGTGGCTACTCTTCACTGTGTGCGGACCAAGGCCTCCCTTTCATGCTCAGCTGCAAGAAACACACAAGGGCCTCAAATGCTTGAAGGAGGGAAATTGCCCCAGGTGGGAGCCCTGTGAGCAAGCCAAGGGGCTTGGTTTCCTATTAAGTGCAGGGAAGGAGTGGCAGTTAAACACCGAGCTTCAAAGAGTCTAGCATTTTCAAAACTTGCTTTTGGGGAATATGCAGCTTTTATTGGAGGTGTCAGACATTAATGAGAGTTCTGGATGTTCCCAGCCTGAAGAGCCCTCTCCCTCTCTTCTCTTCCCCCACCCCTTCTAACAACTAGATAGCCCCTCCTTGATGAATCAAGAGAGGCTCAGCCTTTAAGGGGTATTCCTGTCCCATGGCTCAGCCCACTTCCCCCCCCATCACCTCTGTAATAAGGGGTGGAAGCTGAGAGGATGCAAGGGGTGGGGAGTGGGAACCCAAGGGCAGGGCAGGGAGCAAGTTCAGACAGAGGCAAAGCGAGCCCGGCTTGTTCACCTGCTCCTTTGGACAAGGTGTCGTGGCTGATGATTAGGAATTCTGGGGCCTGACCTTTGCCAGTTGGGATGAACCTTCCGCAAACAATTGCTCCTATGGGAAGTGACCACGCTCTTAGATATTTTGAGCTCCTTAAACAAACGGAAGTGTGAGAGCTCTGTTTTGTCCAAATATGTAGTTACAAATGAGCCTTGCATGCATGCTCACTCACCCAATCGTGTCTGACTCTTTGTGACCCCAGGAACTGTAGCCTGCCAGGCTCCTCTGTCTATGGGATTTTCCAGGCAAGAATACTGGAGTAGGTTGCCATTTCCTCCTCCAAGGGATCTTCCCAACCCAGGGATTGAACCCGGGTCCTACACTGGGAGGCAGATACTTTACCATTTAGCCACCTGGGAAGCCCCCACAAATTAGCCTTATTTGACCACATTTGTAATGCCTTCAAAGGTAGATTGAAGTGAGCTTGAAAGGTTAAGGAACGTGTCCAAAATACAAGGACATCTTCCAATATGTCTAGAACAGAGGACACACTCAAAAATATTTGTGGAATAAATGTATGCATTCGTGTATGCATGAGTGAATGAGTGAGTGAATGATCCTGTTTTATCTTTATCTTTACTTACAACACTTAAACATTAGATGATATTAGACATTTAGATTAGATGTTAGAAATTACTTCTGTTGGTTAGGCATTGGAATCCCTGAAAAGACAATACCCTGAGATACTAAAGGAAAGCCTCCCTGTCTTACTTATATTTCAATGAATAGTGGATGGATGGATGGACAGATAAATGAGTAAATGAATGGAACGATATATGGTATCATCATCCCTACAAATACAATATGAGGGCTTCCCTCAAAAATATAAGAGGGCTTCCTCATAGCTTAGTTGGTAAAGAATCCGCCTGCAATGCAGGAGACCCTGGTTCAATTCCTGGGTTGGGAAGATTCCCTGGAGAAGGGATAGGCTACTCACTCCAGTACTCTTGGGCTTCCCCGGTGGCTCAGCTGGTAAAGAATCTGCCTGCAATGTGGCAGACCCGGGTTCAACCCCGGGGTTGAGAAGATCCCCTGGAGAATGGAAAGGCTACCCACTCCAGTATTCTGGCCTGGAGAATGCCATGGACTGTATAGTCCATGGGGTCGCAAAGAGTCAGACACCACTGAATGACTTTCACTTTCAGAAATATAAGGGCATATTAAGACAACCATATTTCAACAGTTGGTCAGTTCTGCCTAAGGCAGTAAGGAGAAATGATGACCTATTTGGGTCTGTTTTCCAACGTAACTATCTACAGCCAGAGTGAGTGTTCAAAAATATTTCATCTAGAGCATATGACATTACTTGAGGATGTGACATTACTCAGATTTCTCAAAAGTCATTCCTTGCTAACCTGTGAACTCACTGGAAAAGACCCTGATGCTGGGAAAGATTGAAGGCGGGAGGAGAAGGGGACAACAGAGGATGAGATGGTTGGATGGCATCACCGACTTGATGGACATGAGTTTGAGCAAGCTCCAGGTGTTGGTGAACAGGGAAGCCTGGTGTGCTGCAGTCCATGGGATCACAAAGAGTTGGACATGACTGAGCAACTGAACTGAACTGAACTGAACCTGTGAACAGCCTTTAGGGAATTCAGTCTCTCCACTGAACAGGCAGAGTGTGGTGATCATTTCCACCACTTCTGCCACCAGTAACCATGGTGACCCCACTTAGTAGGCCATCAGGAATCTATACTCCTTCAGTCTCATCTCAGCAGAATTCCCTGAAAGAAAATGGGAAAAGACATATGTCTTTTTCTAAATGCATGCCTGCATGCTCAGTCACCCAATCGTGTCTGACTCTCTGTGACCCTATGGACTGTAGCCCGCCAGGTTCCTCTGTCCATGGGATTCTCCAGGCAAGAATACTGGAGTGGGTTGCCATTCCCTTCTCCAGGGGATCTTCCTGACCCAGGGGTTGAACACTGACCTTCTGCACTGGCAGCCAGATTCTTTACAATTTGAGCCATTAGGGAAGCCCTCTTGACAGCAGAGGTTAGTCTAGGAGAGCAACAGTGGGCTCCCTGACTCTACTCAGCCTCCCACCAGAGAACTATGGCCAGGGTCCTTACTGACCAAGAAGTAAGCATGCCTCCATTCACGGGGACCTCTCGTTTTTTCCTCAGAGCCAACACAGCCTGGTCTCGTCCTGGAAGGGCTATTTCTCCTCTTCACCTGATTTTAACCTGCCCCTATAAAACAAGGACCCAGCGTTAATTCATCTAAGAAAGCATCACTTGTTCCCAAGCTTGGCTGGCACAGAAGCGTCACCACGTCAGTCGTTAAGTGTTCTCAGCAACTGGAATGACTAATTGGATTTCTCCTAATTCCTAATATCCTCTTGATGAAGAGAGAAGAGGTCACTGGGTAGTTCATTCCACCATAATAAGAATTATCATCAAGAAAGATCCATCCAACTAGATCCTGTCTCTGTTGGGAGTGTGGAAAGGATGCTGTTCTTCTGATGTCACTGTCAGAATAACTTGCGGGGAGCAAAAGCCAAACATCCCTTATTCCCCGGGTTGACATTTAGATACTTGACTTTTTACAGTTTACCAACCATGTTAATGCACAGTATGTCATCTAACCCAACTCCCGGGAGGCTGATGGTATTGTTATCCCCATCATAATTAAGGAAACTGAAGTTCAGAGGGTCGCCCAAGGTCATACAATCTGTAAGAGGCTGAGTCAAACCAGGCACACAGGTCCCCTGACCTTCCTGCTTCTCCACTTTACTTTTTCAAAAAATTGTTTATTTCCACCTAGAGGCCAATACTGGTGCCAAGGCTGCTGCAATACCAGGGAAGAGTTACAAAGCCACCGCCCTCTTCCCAAGACAGGGCTAGATATCGGGTGTCCTGAAACTGTGGAAAGACCAGGGCCAGCAGTTCTGTTCCTCACAGGCCTGGAAAGAAAACTTGTCAAGCACAAAGACAGTGCATTACATCATCCAGAAGGGAGAGAGACAAGAGGAAGGGGAGGGGAAGAAAGGAGGGAGGGAGGGACAGAGGGAAGGGACAGAGGCCAGTAAACAGTCCCCCAAGGACTTCGGGGAAATCATACACAAACAGACTGCATATGTGCATGAAGGTGAATGGAGGGAGCGTGGCTTTGGAGCCAGGTGGACTTGGTCAGTTTCCCAGCTTTAACATTGTTGGCTGTGTGTCTGTTAAGTAAATCACCAAATCTAGATGTCTATTTTTTCATCTGCAAAATGCAAGAATTTATACCCATCCAAAGACTGCAAAAAATAATAATAATAATAATAATACTGCAGAAAAATGTTGAGCCCAAGACTAGAAGAGAAGACGATGGGGACTCAGAGCAGAGAAACTCAGGGAGGCTGAAATGGGAAGGCATTTAAGAACTTCAGATAAGAATCAAAGAGGTCATATTGAAGAAACCATTCTCTAGAATTCACAAACCCCAGAAGAAAGTTCAAATTCTTTTCCCCTTACGATTTTGATCCCAAGCCCAGCTCCCCTCCTTCCTCAGAACCCTTTCCATCCATCCCACCCTAATGAGTCTTCCAGACCAGGCTGAGATGCTCCCAGCTGCCTGTCTTTGGCCATGCTTCCTCCTCCCTCACTCCCGCTCCTGTGCCCACCCCCAGGATGTGCAGACCCAAGGCAGAGCTGGGCCTCCTGGCCCCAGCTGGCCTCTCTATGGCCCACTGCCCCAACACCCAAGAGGAAGAAGGTTCACAGGTAGGGAAACTAATGGCAGGACTCAGAAGGGTCAACTCAGAATGAAGATTTGAAAAAGGTCCATGTGGGGAAAGGGCCAGATTTGCTGCACTCACTTGCCTGCCTATACAAAGGGCAATAAAGTAATAAATCATTATAAATAAATAAATAATAAAGATGGGGACAATAAAAGACAAAAATGGTATGGACCTAATAGGAGCAGAAGATATTAGAAGAGGTGGCAGGAATACACATAAGAACTATATAGAAAAGATCTTCATGACCCAGATAATCACAATGGTGTGATCACTCACCTAGAGCCAGACATCCTGGAATGCAAAGTCAAATGGGCCTTTGGAAGCATCACTAGGAACAAAGCTAGTGGAGGTGATAGAATTCCAGTTGAGCTATTTCAAATCCTAAAAGATAATATGTGAAAGTGCTGCACTCAATATGCCAGTACATTTGGAAAACTCAGCAGTAGCTGAGTTTTGGAAAAACAGCACTGGAAAAGGTCAGTTTTCATTCCAATCTCAAAGAATGTTCAAACTACTGCACAATTGCACTCATCTCACATGCTAGCAAAGTAATGCTCAAAATCCTCCAAGCCAGGCTTCAACAGTACGTGAACCAGTAAATTCCAGATGTTCAAGCTGGATTTAGAAAAGGCAGAGGAACCAGAGATCAAATTGCCAACATCTGTTGGATCACCGAATAAACAAGAGAGTTTCAGAAAAACATCTACTTCTGCTTTATTGACTACAGCAAAGCCTTTGGCTGTGTGGATCACAACAAACTGTGGGAAATTCTTAAAGAGATGGGAATACCAGACCACCTTACCTGCCTCCTGAGAAATCTGTATGCAGGTCAAGAAGCAACAGTTAGAACTGGACATGGAACAACAGACTGGTTTCAAATTGGGAAAGGAGTGCATCAAGGCTGGATCTTGTCACCCTGCTTATTTAACTTATATGCAGAGTACATCATGCAAAATCCCAGGCTGGATGAAGCACAAGCTGGAATCAAGATTGCCAGGAGAAATATCAATAACCTCAGATATGCAGATGACACCACCCTTATGTCAGAAAGCAAAGAACTAAAGAGCCTCTTAGTTGAAAGTGAAAGAGGAGAGTGAAAAAGTTGGCTTAAAACTCAACATTCAGAAAACTAAAATCATGGCATCTGGTCCCATCATTTCATGGCAAATAGATGGGGAAACAATGGAAACAATGAGAGACTTTATTTTGGGGGCTTCAAAATCACTGCAGATGGTGACTGCAGCCATGAAATTTAAAGACACTTGCTCCTTGGAAGAAAAGCTATGACCAACCTAGACAGCATATTAAAAAGTAGACACATTACTTTGCCAACAAAGGTCCGTCTAGTTAAAGCTATGGTTTTTCCAGTAGTCATGTATGGATGTGAGAGTTGGACTATAAAGAAAGCTGAGTGACAAAGAATTGATGCTTTTGAATTGTGGTGTTGGAGAAGACTCTTGAGAGTTCTTTGGACTGCAAGAAGATCAAACCAGTCAATCCTAAAGGAGATCAGTCATGAATATTCATTGGAAGGACTGGATGCTTTAGCTGAAGCTCCAATACTTTGGTGACCTGATGCAAAGAGCTGACTCATCGGAAAAGACCCTGATGCTGGGAAAGATTGAAAGCGGGAGGAGAAGGGGATGACAGAGGATGAGATGGTTGGATGGCATCACCAACTCAATAGACATGAGTTTGAGTAAACTCCAGGAGTTGGTGATGGACAGGGAAGCCTGGCATGCTGCAGTCCATGGGGTTACAAAGAGTCGGATATGACTGAGCGACTGGACTGAACTGAACTGAGCAGAACCAAGGACAAGGGCAGGACTGAGTCGGATACCAAGATTACTGAGCAAATACACCTGGCTGCGGCCAGAGCCATGTTCAATGACACTAAGAGGTGGAGGTGGTGGCTGAGGCTGGGGAGGCAACAAGGACCAGAGAGGGCAACTTGGCGTCGATGAGACAGATGGTCTGCAGCCACAGGCATCCATGGACATCAACCCAGTTGCCTGAGTCAGCAACCCAAGCTGGAGGCATAGAAAGGACAACTGGGCTGGAATAGGCTGCTTCAGAAACCAGTGGGGGCTGTGAGCTGGGTATAGCTGCATCAGGCAGGCCCCGTGGGAAGCTCAGGGGTAGTGGGCCCAGCACTGTTACACGGTTCCCAGGGAATGATGCCCAGGGCAGCTTTGATCCCGGAGCGTGGAGCATCATCACGGGGGCGGGCAGCCTTCTGTCCAGGGAGTCAGCCCCTCGCCTCTGCTGATGCCTCATTAAAATGGAACCTCCACCCCACCCCTTCTCTTTGTGCAACATCCGGATTTTCCTCTGCCCCCGTCTTCCCCACGACACCCCACCCTCCCACTCCCTCTCTGTTCCCACCTGCTGAGGTCAACGGCTCCATCTTTCTTCACCCTGAGTCAGCAAGCAGGCAAGCTGCATCATCCAAGCCTAGAAAGGCAGGAATGGATGCCCTTTGAAGGCTTCTTCACGGCCTGGGTTCTATTCTTGGCTGTGTGAACTAGAGCGCTCCACATCGCCTCTCTGTGCTTCATTCCTGGACAGAAGGGAAGAAGGTTCTGGCCAGCCACCCACCCCACCCCGCGCCCCCCGCCCCGTGCTCTGCAGTTCTTCTCCCCTTTGCAATATTAGTAGGGCTGGGATCCAGACACTGAGCCAAGGAGCCATTTGCCAAGGAAGGCATTGAAGTTCAGAGCAGTTACACTGATTACCCAAGATTACACAGCTGGATTTAGAACTTCCATCTGTTTGTCTTGAGGTGAGTACAAACAGCCTCAACAATTGTCGGTCGATCTGTTACTGTGAATATTCTGATGGTAGACAAACTCAGCGTTACCAGTTGCTAAAACCACTTGGGATGCCCAAGGCCTGGGGCCATAATACTGTTTCCCCCAAAATAGAATGTATGGTCGTGTACAGATGTGAGAGTTGGGCCATAAAGAAGGCTGAGCACCAAAGAATTGATGCTTTGGAATTATGGTGCTGGAGAAGACTCTTGAGAATCCCTTGGACAGCAAGGAGATCAAAACAGTCCATCCTAAAGGAAATAAACCCTGAATATTCATTGGAAAGACTGATCCTGAAACTGAAGCTTCAATACTTCGGCCACCTGATGCGAAAAGCTGACTCATTGGAAAAGATCCTGATGCTGGGAAAGATTGAGGGCAAGAGGAGAAGGAGGCAACAGAGGATGAGACGTTTGGATGACATCGCTGACTTGATGGACATGAGTTTGAGCAAACTTTGGGAGATAGTGAAGGACAAGGAAGACTGGCATGCTGCAGTTCATGGAGTTGCAAAGAGCTGGACACGACCTAGCGGCTGAACAACAACAGGATAGAAGATCCCCAAAGCCGGCTGAACCTTCACCCAAAGCCTCTGCTGTGCACTCTCCCCTTTCCTGACCCCCTCAGCCCCCACCACCACTTGAAAAACCAAAGCTGTACAGGTTCCCCTTTAGCAACACTGATGGGATGGGCACCCACCACACGGCCCTCTGGGAAATTCCAGCCCTGCAAACACAAGCCTCCAGGGACTTGCGCAGAGCCTTGGATCCCCTCATCACGGAGGTTCAGGCCAGGACAAACGAGCCCAGCTCTGCAACGGGTGCCTGCATCTAGAGCCTGGAGCAGAAGCCTGTGGTTAGGAGATAATGGGCTCCCTGGGTACCAGAGTCAAGGCTTCATTCAGGGGAAAGTTGCCTCCTCTGGGCTTGGGCCCCAGCTTTCTCCTGTTAATTGAGATCATGACCCAACTCCCAGGACTGCTGCAGCTTGAAAAGGGCTTTGAGATGCTGGGATGAAAGGCGCTGGGCTGAGTACAAAGCACAGTGCGGATTGTCCTGGGAGTGGGAGGCCTGGCCCTGGGCCTTCCCCAGCCCCCGTGCTGAGTCACTTCCTCCATCCTGGCTGATTTTGCCTCTGTAATCCAGAGACACCAAACTCCCCTTTCAGGAGAGCTTGGGGTGGGGGCTGGAGGTGGTGTTCCCAGAGAGTGTGTGCAGGACACAGGCCAGGCCTGAAGCTCAACTCCCTGGGAGGGGAGGGGGTCCACCGGTATTGATGCTGATGGTGCTGCTGTCCTGCATTTACAGCTTCCTGACTCCCTCTCCACATGGTTCATGGACGAGCATCTTTTTGTTACGCTTGAAGAAACTGAGGAACAAAGAGCTGAAGAGGTTTCCCAAGGTCTCGAGGCACATCTGAAGAAATCTGAAGCCTTTTGACTCCTGGCGTCCTTCTCCCAGAGGGCAGCCAGAGCGCGGTTACTCATTTCTTTAAGTATGAGGCTCTCCTGGGAGCTTCCAGCCCTGTGCTTTGGATTGCTGGGGCTGAGACAGACGCACCGCATAGGCATGACCTGAAGGAATTTCTTCTCCTGCTCAACTAGTACCTCTTCAGTGCCTGGAAAGATCACTAGATATTTCAGGGTGAAGAAAAAGAACCAGAGATTGAGCAAGAGAGAGAGGTCTTCTGGAAGATCGGAGGGGAGAGGTGACGGCTGCCCAAGGGAAGGGTTCCCATGTTGGCCTCTGCCAGTGGACTGGAACCACCAAGTCCTCCCAGAAAGGCTTCTCCTGCTGGTCTTCAACTGGCCTCCAGGAGATGGAGCTCCCCAAACCTCCTTCATCTGGTGACCCTCAGAGCATCCCCCTCCCAAGGGACTAGGGTTCCCATTCAGTGTTCCAGTGGGTAGACCATGGTTATCCTGGCCACTCATGGGCCCCGGACAACAAGATATGGTTCCTGCCCTCAGAGTCAAGAAGAAACAGTTGTGGCAACCCAGACTGAAAGGGGAGACACATTAAACCTTCCCAGGTGACCCTAGTGGTAAAGAATCTGCCTACCAATGCAGGTGACGTGGAATTCAATTCCTGGGTCAGGAAGACTCCCTGGAGAAGGAGATGGCAACCCACACCAATATTCTTGCCTGGAGGAATCCCAATGACAGAGGAGACGGGTGGACTACAGCCCATGGGGTTGCAAAGAGTCGGACACAACTGAGCGACTGAGCATGCACACAGACTGAAAGGGATGTGAGCTGAGATCGAGGGAGGTCCGGGCAGTGTGCTGTGGGGGCCAGTGGGGAGGAAGGGGAGGTCTGGTCAACTCAAAATACAGAGGCTGCTCACCTGTATTTGAGAATCAAGTCTTATCCCTGTCCATTGGTAAGGCATGTCCCTCCAGTTCAGGGGCCATCTTTTGAACTAGCCAGACCTTGTTGTTATCATTCAGTCACTAAGTCGTATCTGGCTCTTTGTGACCCCATGGACTACAACACACCAGGCTTCCCTGTCCTTCGCTATCTCCTGGAGTTTGTTCAAACTCCTGTCCATTGAGTCTGTGATGCCGTACAACTATCTCATCTCGACCAGGCTGAGCCCAAATCAAGCAGGTGCTTCCCCTGGGAGCTTTCTCATGGCAGGAAACCCCAAAAGGGACACTAACAGCAGCAGCCAGAGGGTTTTCAGGTCACAGACACCAAGTCTTAGAACAGCCCAGCCCAGAGCAGGCACTTCAGGGGTCCGGGCTGCTTTACTGCTGATGCTTTCAAATCCACGCTTATTAGAAGGTGATGGAAAGCATCGTGTGAAGGGTAGAGGAAATTCCCCAGAAGTAGTAAATGTGTTTAAACCACGGGACGGAAGGGTGAAGGTGACCGGGTAAGTCCTTCAAGGGAAGACGTCAGCGTGCTGGGTTGTTTGAGGTGGTTTGGGTGGAGTCTGGCCGGAGGCAGGGGACCCCCTGCAATGACTTCTCAGGTTTCTTCTCAGCTGGGGCCGATCTGAAGGCCCAGGGAGAGCACAGAACGGAGCAGAGCTGGGGTGCGAGGAGCCAGTGACGGGTTTGTTTTCCCTATTTCACTGGGAGCGGGGCTCGCGCCTCCTGGCACCGGTCCTTCCTGGGGCCCCAGCTCCAGCTTGTTAGTTTTAACTGGAACAATTTCCTTTGAACTCAGCTTGAATTAGCATCACCATGGCGATGGATCAGAGTTTTCACAAGTCGACCTGGTCTTCACCCCTTAAGCAATTAGTTCGGAGGAGAAAAGCAGGAGGAGGAGGAGGAGAAAGAGGAGGTGACAGTGAAGGGAGAACACAGGCAGGAAGGGAAGGGGAGAGGAGGGAGATGGGAGGAGACGGAGGAAGAGGAAGAAGGTGCAAAGGTGCGTGGGGGTGGGGGACCTGGCCTACCAGCTCAGCCCCGCCCCAGGGAACAGAGTACCCACCCTGCCCTTGTAAGCCTTTACCTCCCCAGCCCTTCCCACATTCAACACCAGACCTTCCACAGGTAGCCCAAGAGGAAGGGGCACTGTTCCAGTTTCTCAGGGGAGACCCACAGCCCAGACCCTGGAGCAGTCACCCCCAGGCAGCCAGCCCACCTCTAGCCACTTCCTCCTGCAAGGACCAGGTTGGTGAGAGCTGAGAACAGGGGTTCTGGAGCCTGAGAACTGAGGAGGTGTCTCAGATCTCCTACTTACCTGCCCCATGACCCTGGGCAAGCCACCAGCCCATGTAAAATGGCAGAGGGAGGGAGGGTCAAGTGAAAGGGCTGCGTTGGTGCAGACCCTGCAGCAGTCTCGGTGGGGGTCATCGCTTGCCTGTTCCTCGGCCCTCACTTCTCTGGGAGCTTCTGATGGGGGCGGTGACTAGCTCTTAGTCATTGCTGAGTTCTCAACACTAACTCAGGGCCTGACCCATACAGGGCAGCCAGTAAGTATTTTCCAAATGTATTAACAAACAAATGAATTATCGCTATTTTTTTTAATGGTGGTAAGAGTGGGGAAAGTGTGTGTATGAAAGTTGCTCAGTTGTGTCCAGCTCTTTGCGACCCCATGGACTGTATAGTCCATGGAATTCTCCAGGCCAGAATACTGGACTGGGTAGCCATTCCCTTCTCCAGGGGATCTTCCCAACTCAGGGATCGAACCCAGGTCTCCCGCATTGCAGGTGGATTCTTTACCAGCTGAGGCACCAGGGAAGCCCAAGAGTGGGGAAAGGGGAATAGCAAATCCGAATCCTCCAGAATTTGATGGAGTCTTTCTTCAAGACTTGTCCACGCCTCCTCCAGGAAGCCCTCGAGGACTTGCCACGCCTCCTTCCCCCTCACCCTACCCCAGGTTCACACCCACTGGGGCTTCTGCATCTCCATTACCAGGCAATTAGGTCATTCATATTCACTCACTCATCTCTCTCCCCAGCTCTGTCTGGTGTCCCTAGAACAAGGACCGTGTCTCATTCGCCAGCTCCTTGCATGGTCCAAGCACGGAGTGGGTCCTCTAGAACTGGACGTGAATGTAGGAACCTGAGTATTTGTGGAATGCTGGCACCGTCATTCAGCTGTGTCTGGCGCAGGGCCAGGTGTCTGACTTTCAGTAAAGGTAGTCCCTGGGGAAAGCAATGTATGAAAAGAGGACTTGCAATGAGGCGTGTCGAGTGGAAAACAGGGGCATAAGAGGATGGGGTCACGAAGCAGGAGACCTCATGACATCTGCTCTACAAAGAGCTGAGGAGGAAAGGTGTTTCCTAGGTCCGCCAAGGCACGGAGCATTTGCAGAACAGTCTTTTCACAAAGGGAGTCAGATGGTGGGGTACGGGCTCGTAGATTTCTGAACTGACCCTGAGGAAGGACCAAGTGTGGTGTCTACAGCTGGAAAAATATGTCTTCTCTCTGGCCAGGAGGCACCTCCAGGCAGGCTCACGGCTCCAGCTGTCTCCGCAGGTTGCACCAAGCCCCACCCGGCAGCAGGAGGTGCCCATGAGCTCTGAGCTCAGCTGCAAGCCACCGCTGCGGCTCAGCTGACTGCTGTCATGTTGCTGCTGCTGCTGCTGCCAAGTCGCTTCAGTCATGTCCGACTCTGTGCGACCCCATAGACAGCAGCCCACCAGGCTCCCCGTCCCTGGGATTCTCCAGGCAAGAACACTGGAGTGGGTTGCCATTTCTTTCTCCAATGCATGAAAGTGAAAAGTGAAAGTGAAGTCGCTCAGTCGTGTCTGACTTAGCGATCCCATGGGCTGCAGCCCACCAGGCTCCTCCACCCATGGGATTTTCCAGGCAAGAGTACTGGAGTGGGGTGCCATTGCTGTCACGTTAGGTGTTAGTAAGGTGCCCGACTTCTCGAAGTTCCTCGCCTGCAAAGTGGTGCTGAGTGGGATGATGACACATCCCGGGCCTCGTGTGGTTGTCGTGAGGATTAAATGAGGTGCTGCTTGCAAAGCCTTTCAACACAATACCTGGTGCCTGGTGTGGGGAGAAGTCTCCACCAGCTGCTGCATTCCCCCAACTTAAAAAAAAAAAAAGGTTTACTTATTTGGCTGTGCTGGGTCTTAGTTGCAGCGTGTGGGATCTAGCTCTCTGACCAGGTATCAATCCAGGGCCCCCTGCATGGGGAGCTTAGCCACTGGACCACCAGAAAAGTCCATCCTGCATCCCTTTCGAAGCCTGTTTTTCCCACATGTAAACTGGAGGTCAAATTCTTTCTCGCACCTTCATTTCACCCACTCCTCCACCTCCAAACATGAGCACCCTTTCTCTTTAGAAGCTGTCCATTCAGGCATGGACATGGCGACTCCCCTCTGTCCTAAGAATTGCCCTGCTGGGCCCTGTCTCTCTCTGTTTCTCTACCTCCTTTTATATTTTTCCACGTTCTTTAAAACCTCCCTCTCCAGCCCTTACCCCTCCTCCTCTCTCTTCTTTTCCCAAGTCCTGCCTTTGGCCTCTCTGTCTCTCCCTCCCTCCCTCCCCTTCCCCCTTCTGCTGCTCATTAAAAAAAAAAAAAAAAATCATTCTAAAAACACCAAAAATGCACTCATCCCCCAAGGACCCCAGTCCAGCACAAAGGGCTGGTTCTTCAGGCTTCTCTGGTGGCCTCCCTCTTGCCCACCGCCTTTGACTGGTTGTGGCCTCATTCTCATGACTGGGAGGGCTAACTGGGGAATTTCCCATGTGGTCGGGCAGGGAGGAGGCTGGGAGGGCAGGAGTTGGATGCAGGAGGTTGAGGACAAGCTGTTTCAAATCTTCCCTAACTTTGGTTTATCCTCGGGGAGAAAAACAAACTGCTTACTTGATATCACGAAACCTAAAGAATTTTATCAGATTGGCAGGAAAGATGTAGGTTGGCAATCGGGGTGACTGCAGACCAGGATGTCCACCATGTGGAATGTTCCATCTGGAGAGCAGAGTTGGAGAGCAGAGCAGGGGTGGGTGGGGAGCCCTTTGGGCCTGGACGCAGGGGAGGGGCCCCCTATCCCTGAGAGGCCCTCTAATGGGAGCACACTGGGGTTCTTCCGGACGCCACCCACAGCCCTACCTTCCCACTCAATGCCCTCTGGCCAAGTCCCTGACCCACAGGGCACTGACCTGCAGGGTGCATAGCTCCTCCCCTCCAAAGCCACTGTGACCTCACCCCAGTCAAGTCCAGAAAGAAACATAATCTGATGCACCCAGGTTTGGCAGGGAACCTGGGGCAGAGGACAGGAACATAGGACAGCAGAGGAGCCCTCTCAACCCCACAGGAACCCCCCTTCTCACAGGGGCTCTGGGCTGCCCCTGGACTGTGGCCTTCCCAAGGCTGCCCAGGAGATGCGGCAGAGGGCTTGGCTGTAGCCTTTCTGGCCCTCACGTCCTCTGGGATCTCAGAATTTCCCAATCGCCTCCCGCCTCCCGGCACTTTTACTCAATACCCTCCCCTCCCTCCCCATCCACCCCTTAGCGGCTGGGCTGCTGGAAGCCAGTGGTGTTCCCGAGTTAATCAAAAACTCCTGGACTTTGCCCTTGAATGGAGGCCATCATCCCTTTGTCCCAGGGCGACAGGGTCAGCTTGCTCCTCTTGGACTTAAATAGGTGTAGAAGACTAAACGGTGGATGAACGTGAGAGCTGAATTAAAGTTGATGAAGGCAATGGCATCCCACTCCAGTACTCTTGCCTGGAAAATCCCACGGACAGAGGGGCCTGGTAGGCTGCAGTCCATGCTAAGGGTCAGACATGACTGAGCGACTTCACTTTCACTTTTCACTTTCATGCATTGGAGAAGGAAATGGCAACCCACTCCAGCGTTCTTGCCTGGAGAATCCCAGGGACGGAGGAGCCTGGTGGGCTGCCGTCTGTGGGGTCGCACAGAGTCGGACACGACTGAAGCGACTTAGCAGCAGCAGCAGCAGCAGCAAGGGCCTCCTGCTACTACCAGGCACTGGGCTGGGTGCTCAAGAGAAAACTGACCTCCCAGCTGTCCTACTGGGGATGCATGTGTGTATGCTAAGTTATTTCAGTCGTCTGACTCTTTGAGACACCGTGGACTGTGCCCCACCAGTCTGCTCCGTCCATGGGATTCTCTAGGCAAGAATACCGGAGTGGGTTGCTCTGCCCTTCTCCAGGGGATCTTCCCCACCCAGAGATCAAACCCACGTCTCTTACGTCTCTTACAGAGGCAGGCGGGTTCTTTACCACTAGCACCACCTCCCATGTTTTGCCTTTAAGAAACTGAGGTGCAAAACCATGAAAAAACTTGCCCCAGACCTCAAAAAAATGAAATGAAGGGTGGAGAATGCTTTGAAGCTTCCAATGGAGTTATTTTTGGGGGGGGGGGGTTGGTTAACTCATGATTGGGTTAGAACATTCTAGAATTATCCATAGCTTCTGGACAGATAGCTGAAAATAGGTGTGATGTTCCAGCTCAAAGAGATGAGTGAATTTATGCACAGCCTGGGCTCATATGCAGAGGAGGGGGGCCCAGGAGAACCAGGAAAGCCCACGAGGTTTGATATTCTTTTAGACACGGAGGCCATCAAGATGGCGCTGTGCATGGATGAAGAGAGTTAAAGAGCACCCCAAACCCAGAACACCCCTCCAAGGGTCCTGGAGAATCCAGATCTCGCCTGAGAAGATCAGGCCTTTGGGATACATTGCTGGAGAGGCCAAGGACATAATTCAGCCCCATCTGGAGCAGGCAGGGCCTGAAAATTGATGCCCAGCAAAGTAAGGGAACTTAGAGAGCTCAAGTTCTCTGGCTCCCCTCCACACGCACTGCCTGGCCACCCACTTGCCAGGCATCCTGGAGCTGCACTAAACTCACCCCTCCTGGACTACCCTGGTTGTCCTGTGGTAAAGAGTCTGACTGCCAATGCAGGGGACACGGGTTCGATTCCTGCTCCGGGAAGATTCCACATGCTACAGGGCAACTGAACTTGCATGCCCTAGAGCCGGCGCTCCGCGACAACAGAAGCCCCCACAATGGGAAGTCTGCACACACCACAACTCGAGAAGGCCTGTGAGCCGCAACGAAGACGCAGCGCAGCCAAAAATAAAGAGATAAATAAATTAATAAACAAGTGAAACTTAAAAAATAAACTTGCTCCCCTTTCCTTCCGAGGCCCAAGCAAACGTCAGTTCGTTTTGCCTCCTTCCACTTTATTTTTCCCATCTGTCCTCTCCCCCTTCCCCCTTCCTTGGCCCGCTCCCCTATCCCACTCCCCATCTGCCCTAAAGAGCAAATTCCTATCCTGACCGGGAAGCTCTGCTGGAATCTGGGAGGCCTGGTTTCTGGCTAAGGGAAAAGAGGCAGAATCAGGGGCAGGCCTGAAGAAACTGGGAGGGCAGAAGGAGGGGCTGGCCAAGAGGGGAGAAGAGTTCCTGGCCCTGGGGGGAGGGAGCTGGTGCGACAGTGGCCTCAGAGCCTATGAGGCTTCTGGAGAGATGTGGGGTGCAGGACGGGGGTTTCTCAGGCTCCCTGCCCTTCAGAGGGGGCCACGGTGGTGAAGGGGCAGCTGCAGGGGGGCGGTCACTCCCGCCTACACCAGCCCACAGTCCCAGCTCAGCACCCCCAGGTGGTCTGGTTCAGGCTGCCATGGGAAACAAAAGTTCAGAAGAGGGGCCCAGCCAGGGGGAGACCCAAAAGTCAGAGGCAAACAGGCAGCCCTGGGCCTCCCCGGCACAGTGGCCTCGCCGACTAGGGGCGCTCACTTGGGGCCCTCACGCTCCCCAGGCCTGTGTCTGAGAACACTGGAAGTCCCAGCAGCAGGGCTGGCTGGCTGCCTCCCTCTGCCAGGCCCAGGTTAACCCTTGCACAGCTGGGCAGCTTCCTCCTGTCTCATCCCCTCGCTTGCATCCAGCATGAGCTCTCAGCATCCCAGCACAGGGCAGCTTTCCTCTGCCTCCCCGCCAGCTCTTCGAGGCTGACACCTTCCTTGTCCCTGGTTTCCTCCACACAGGCAGTCCCCTGCCTCCAGTCCTCCCAGAGAGCCTGGCAGTCCCATCTCTACAGATGACTGAGCCCTTGGCCTCTTCCCAGCCCAGTCGGCCTTTGAGAAATAGGCGTGGTGTCCAGAATTGGAATGGATGGGCCTTAGCAGCCCTCCCATCCAGAGCCTCCTTTACAAGGAGGAAACTGAGGCTCAGGGTCACACAAGTGCTGAGAGCAGCTCTCGATCACCTGGTGAGGAGGCGATCCGGGGTGCCCAGGGCCCAAGAGGAGATGCAGGCAGCCTGAGTCAGGGAATGGGCAGCAGATGGGGAAGGACAGAGACACGGCCTGGCTCTCTCCCTGGGGAGGGCAGGCCTGGCCTGTTACCTGGAAGGGCAGGTGTTGCCTGAGATTGTTTGTGGGGGGTTTCCAGGTGGCTGGAACTGAATCACAACCTGCATGTGTCACACATCCTCGTGTGGGCGCGGTGAATAAGCGTGCGTTGTCCTGCGGGTGTGGGATGGTCGGCACTGTACACATGGGACGGGCCCCAGAGCATTGGGTGTCTGTGTCTTCAGGGACCGCTCACCCGTACTGGCTCACCAGTGTGCTCATATGTGCCCCTGCCCGGCCTCTGCAGCTCTTACGGAAATTAGGTGTATGCAAGAGCGTGCCTGCGTGTGTGCACACACCAGTGGAGGGCTAGCTACTTGGCCGTGTGCTTCGGGGCAGAGACGGGGAAGCACTGTTGTGCTCCAAGCTCCAGCCTATTCCAGTGCCTGAGTTTCCAGCTGCCCCAGCTGAATTGCGTACAGATGTGGGCTGCTTTGCTGCAGTCCTAAGCAGACCTCCCGGGATTTTTCCAGAGGAAACGCAGAAATATTGTGGTGTCTGCTCTGAGTAGTAGGATAGAGAATGGGGATGGGACTTGACGATAGGGCTCCAAAAAGGAGGGACCACAGGTCACCAGGAAACTGAAGAAGCAAGAGCCTCCCCCAAAGGACGGGCTGGGACCCAGGGGCAGGGGTGTCTGATGGTTTTCGGCTGTAGGGCCCCGGGTACCACTTGGGAGAGTGATGCTCTTGGTTGTCTCCAGTGGCCAGGGTGCTGGCCCCCAGCGCCCAGCCCGCCGCAGCCCCTCCTCTCCTGGCCCCTCCCTCACGGGGCCCTGGGCAAGTGCTCCATTGCTCTCTGGGTGAACACACACCAGCACCTCCATCCCCTCCACACTGTGAGCTGGGAGGCACCACGCATACATAGGCACCCCAGCCACCATGACACCGCCACCCACACACCCGACCACACACACACACACACACACACACACACACACACGTCGTCACCACATTCACACACACACACACACACACATCCTCATATCACACGCCAGTATTTCAAAACCGCAATCAAAGCCACCATACAAACACCCCCACTGCACACAGACTGTAAACCATACACACCCTCTCCCACAAACAATGACCCTGCATGCCCACCCCACCCCCACTCTTCATCAAAGTTTGCCCCCATAAACAGTTCCAGACCTTTCCAAGCCAAGGAACAGTCCTGATACTGTTCTTAGGCTCCTCATCAGAGCAAACTATTTAAAGCTTTAAAAGAATTTGACTGGTTCTGTCCCACAATTGCCTGGACTGGTTTAAATGCATATCCCTGCCCCCTACCCCCACCCCGCCAGGGATGAATTCTCCCATTCAACCCATCCCTCTCCAGGGCACAGCAGTGTCTCTCTTCTGGACAGTGACCCTGGGCTGGACCCTGTCTGCCCTCTGCCCTCAGAGGTGGGAGGCATCCTTACGCATCTTACCCCCAGTAAGCCTTCCTTGAGCACTTACTCTGTGCCTGGCATGGGCAGAGCAAGTGGGAGGCACAGGGCTGGAAGAGAAGCTTTCTCTACCCTTGGGGAGCTCACCACTCAACAGCAAATGGGGCGTGGGCTGTACTGAAGCCACCAGACACCCTGCCAGGAAGGGAGATAAAGTCCAGAGGTAGGAGAAAAGGCTGCCAGCTCCCCAAGACAGGCAGGCTTCCTGAGGGAGTGGTTTGTGGGCAGGCCTCCACCTCTGGGCTGCATTTACCTCTGTCCGTGTAGGAGTAGGTCAAGAAATCTGGCCTCAATCCCAACCCACATCTCTAGCACATCATCCTGTTTACTGAATGCATAGCACTTATCTAAATTCACTGTGTGTATCTGAATATCTGTTTTTATCTGTGTCCATCCTGTAATATAAGCTAAGAGAAGGCAAATCCATTGCACTTAGGAAGGGGTCTGTGTGTGTGCATGCTAAGTCGCTTCAGTCATGGCTGACTCTTTGTGACCCCGTCGACTGTAACCTGCCAGCCTCCTCTGTCCATGGGATTCTTCAGGCAAGAATACTGGAGTGGGTTGCCATTTCCTTCTCCGGGGATCTTCCCGACCCAGGGATTGAACCTATGTCTCTTATAGCTCCTGCATTACAGATGGATTCTTTACCACTAGCACCACCTAGGAAGCCCAGGAATGGATCTGGTGCTCTTTAAGTGAAGGAAAGTGAAAGTGAAGTTGCTCAGTTCTGTCCAACTCTTTGCGACCCCATAGACGGTAGCCTACCAGGCTCCTCAGTCCATGGAATTTTCCAGGCAAGAGTACTGGAGTGGGTTGCCATTTCCTTCTCCAGGGGATCTTCCCGACCCAGGGATCGATCCCAGGTCTCCCGAATTGCAGGCAGACACTTTACCATCTGAACCACCGGGGAAGATAAGTGAAGGAAGGGAGATAGAAAGGGAGGGAGAGAGCTTGGTGTCCCAGTGCCAGGGGACATGGAACGCACAGTGTTGCAGGAGGAGACGGTTCTGGGCCTTGAAGGCCAAGCTGAGGAAGCTGTTAGGTTTGGAGCAGGGCATTGATAAGAACAGACCAGTGAGCCCCTGAATTACCGAAAATGGAATCCAGCTGCTCGCCACTCCAAAGCCAATAAAAACGCAAGGTTGGAGGAAAGGAAAGTTTGCTTTATTTCAGAGGCAGGCAACCTGAGGGGGAGAGCAGACTCTTATCCAAAGACTAACTCTCCCCCACTGACAGTCAGTGGGCAAGAGCTTTTATAGGTGGAGAGAGGGAGCTACATACAGAAGCAGCACAGTCAGCTCTGACAGTCATCTTGAAATTCATCATAGGATGACTTGACCAGCATCATCTCGATTGTCTTAAGCACAGTTAGTCCTCAGTTCCAGGGCTGGTTTTTTCCTATTTCTTTGAGACCAGTTATTAGAACTGTGGCAGCTTATTAGAATTGTGGCATGCTAATAAGTGCCCCCTGGCACTGGGACACCAATCTGCGGTCTGGTCATCATACAGTTAACTTCTTCCACCTGGTGGGGGTTTCAGTATTTACAAGACAGCCCACAGGATGTGGCTCAGAACATTATCTATAGCCCTGAACGAGGAATCAAAGGTCCTTGACTTTACTTAATGACTAAACTATTATTATTTAGTCTTGTTGGACTGTTTCCTTTGTTTCTGCATTTTCTCACTTCTCTGATTAAACTGGTTCTTTAGCTAAAGTTTTTCCATAGACATAAGGCAGGCTGAGGGCATGGCGGGGGTGGGGGGACTGCAGGGAAGGAGCATAGAGTCCTGCTCCGTTTCACCTGGGCCAGCTATTTGAGAGTGCAAAATGCTTTTGACTGGGGGGCATCAGGGTCTCAGAGGCAGCAGATTGATAGATAAACTCCACGTAGTAGCAGGATTCAAGTAGCATGGCCTTTCGCTTTATAGGGTTCTATATAAACCTATGATAGTGTTAGATTTACATTATAGGAGTGGAACAGACAAAAATAGAGCTTCAAACTAACAAGATAAAGTCAGATAAACCTTCTCTCCTTAGCTTCTCCCTCAGACCAGCCAACAGGAATCAGTCCTAGGTGGAGATGGGTTATGATGCAAAAGTTCTGTCTCTGAGAAAACACATTTCTATGGAGCAACCCCATCACTGCCTTCATCTAGAACACTGAAGGAATTTGGGCACAGTAGACCTGAGAGGTGGAGAAGGCAATGGCAAGCCACTCCAGTACTCTTGCCGAGAAAATCCCATGGATGGAGGAGCCTGGTGGGCTTCAGTCCATAGGGTCGCTACCAGTTGGACGCAACTGAGCGACTTCACTTTCACTTTTCACTTTCACGCAATGGAGAAGGAAATGGCAACCCACTCCAGTGTTCTTACCTGGAGAATCCCAGGGACGGCAGAGCCTGATGGGCTGCTGTCTATGGGGTCACACAGAGTCGGACACTGAAGCGACTTAGCAGCAGCAGCAGCAGCAGCAGACCTGAGAGGAGAGTGGCTTGGTCACTCATCCTGTCTTAGGGGCCCCCTTCCACCCTTAGAGTGTGGACCAAGCTAGTACTCAGGGTCTCACTCTCCCTGGGGAACAGTTCACTTGATTATTTTATTATTTTTTAAAAAATAGTATTTATTTGGCTCTGCTGGGTCTCAGTTGCAGCTCTCAGGATCTTTAGTTGTGGCATGTAAACTCTTCATTGCAGCATGTGGGATCTAGTTCCCTGACCAAAGATCATACCCAGGCCCCCTGCATTAGGAGCATGGAGTCTTAGCCACTGGATCATCAGAGAAGTCTCAATTTTAAGAACCAAAAAGATCAGTGGGAGCTGAAAGCAAATCCTTTTGTGAGCAACCTGCCCACTTTCCCAAGCAGGGCAGGACAAATGCTATAGGGAGGTTTCACCCTAAACATTCTCCCTTTGGAGGGAGGTTTTATCTCAGCAAACATCAGCCAGGAGGGCCTGGAGGTGCAGGAGGGGCACCCCGTGGTATCAGCATGCTGTCCTGTGTACTGAAGACTCCCCAGGCCTCCAGCTCCGCATCCTACAGCTGAGAGCTCCAGGACTGTGTGCAGAGCCGGGGCTGGGAGGGATCCTGGGTTCTGGTCTTGACTCCCAGGACAACCCTCTGAAGTGGGGCATCTCGCATCTCTGTTGGAGCCAGGTCAAGTCAGAGAAGCCAGGGTCCTGGAGGGAAGGGACAGAGCAGCAGGACAGACCTGACCAGGAGAGACAGAGTGGGTGGGGGGCACAGGCACTGGACTTGTCAGAGAAACAGAACCCCAACCCTGACTCTGCACACTGATTTGCTCCGCTCTCTTGGTCAGGTCAGTTCCACTTTCTGCACACAGTTTCCTCATCTGTAACATGGAGACAACCGTCACCACCCAGTTTGCTGAAGAGAGATGCTTGCGGATCAAAGGGACAGGAGAAGAAAGGTACTTGTGATCCTCACAGGGGGCAGATGAGGCTGCTCCCTGCTCCCTTCAGCACCAGAGGTGGTAGCAGGACAGACTAGAAGGCCCCCCACCCAGAAAGGGCAAAAGCAGAAGGGAGCCGCCGAGGATGAGACGGTTAGATATCATCACTGACTCAATGGACATGAGCTTGAGCAAACTCCAGGAGATGGTGAAGGACAGGGAGGCCTGGTATGCTACAGTCAATGGGGTCCCAAAGAGCCGGATATTACTGAACACCACCACCACCCAGAATTAATTAAGAGGCTCTTGTTTCTCAACACCTGCCTGGAGACTGAGTCCCAGCACCACCACTCACTGGCTGGGGAAACTTGGACCAGACAGCTCAGCTCTCTGGACATTATCTTTGACCTGGGAGAGGGGGTGCTGCTGCTGGATGACTGCTAAGCTCTGCCTTTGTCGTCTGGTCCCTCCATGCCAGGCTCCCAATGAAGGTGCCAGCTGGCTGGCAGCTGAGAATGGCTGCAGGTGGGACAGGGGATGGGGGGCTGAGCTAGGGGCCAAAGGGGAGCCCCATTTGTTCCCCTGGCACCTTGGCTGAGCATCCTTTCTTTTTATTTTATGTATTTATTTACTTATTGGCTGTGCTGGCCTTCATGGCTGCATGGGGGCTTTCTGTAGTTGTGGCAAGCGGGGGCGGCCCTTCATTGTGGTGCTCAAGGGCTACTCTTCTCATTGCGATGGCTTCTGTCATCGCAGAGCACGGGCTCTAGGCGTGTGGGCTCAGTAGCTGTGGCACAGGCATAGATGCCCCGCGGCATGTGGAATCTTCCCAGACCAGGGAGCGAACCCGTGTCCCCTGTGTTGGCAGGTGGATTCCTAATCACTGGACTACAGGGAAGTCCCCATTCTTCCTATTTTCAGCCTTCCATGTTCGTTCATTCACCTGCTTCTGCAGCAAACATTTATACAACGTGCCAGGCACCATCCTGGGTGTGGGGAAACAGAAGTGAGTTTGTTCACAGCCTGGTGGAAGACCACACGAGATGTAAACAGATGGTTCCCAGCCAGCCTGGAGCATGGGGAGGGCCCCCATCCGGGAGGGCCCCCATCCACGAGGGACAGCTCTCTCTCAGACACTCAGTCAGCTTGCTGCAATGATGGGAAAACACAGAAATTCCTCGGCACCGAACAGCTTAGGAGTGGTAAAAAAGAAAAAACAAAACAAAAAACATGCCAGAAAGGTTACTGGGTGGGATAATTAATGTTTTGCTGAGAAGAAAAATATTAGTGTGTGTTTCTCGGCATGCAAACACCTCAGCCAACAAGACGACTTAAAGAAAACAAGTGGAACCATGGGGTTTTTCTCACAAAGGCTTAAAAAATAAAAGGGAAAAGAAACAGACAGTAGCCACAGACACACCTCCTCTGGTGGCTGAAAGAACATTCCCTACCAGGTGAGAAAACCAAGAGCCAGCGCTGGGCAGGGCAGGGCCCAGCTGCTGCTCCTTCCTGGGTGAAGCCTGACCAGCACCCACACCCCACCCTACAGCTCCTGATCCAGGCTGCCTTCTCATTTCAAGGCACTCATTTCCATTGCCGGGGCAAGGGCAGTGTCTGCCCACACTAGTCAAGCATCTTAAGGAACCAGAGATTTCTAACTCCCGAGGGGGCATTCAGGGTTTCCCAGGTGGCTCAGTGGTAAAGAATCCACTTTGCCAATGCAGGAGACACAGGAGACATGGGTTCGATCCCTGGGCTGGGAAGATCCCCTGGAGGAGGAAATGGCAACCCACTCCAGTGTTCTTGCCTGGGGAATCCCATGGACAGAGGAGTCTAGAAGGCTACAGTCCGTGGGGTCACAAAGAGCTGGACATGACTGAGCACAGCACAGCACAGAGGGGAAATTCAGCAGGGGTCACTTTCATTCACCGGGAGTCCCACCTTCGAACAAAGGATTGCCTTGTCTGCAGCTCATGTTCACAGTGGAAAGACTTGGTTAATAGGAGGGGATAAACTATTTTTATTTCTACTCACATGAACTATAAAAAAAAGAAATGTTCAGAATCCCCAGGCAAAAGGATGGGCCCAAATGAGCCTCTCTCTAGTTTGATGCCAAAGCTGACAAGGGCTGCCAATAAGTGCCAAGAAAATCCACCAGAACCAAGGTGCCTGTTCTCTTCCCCAAGTGCAATTCCAGAGCTGTTGACCCTCAGGAGGATGGCTGTAGAGGGATCCCTTTAGGGGATCCTCTAGATCTAGCTTCAGGCCTCCCTCTAGAATCCAGGAACTTCCCTGGTGGTCCAGCGGCTAAGACTCCATGCTCCCAATGCAGGCGACCAGGTTCAGCCCCTGGTTGGGAAGCTAGATCCCACATGCCGCAACTATGACCCAGCACAGCCAAATCAATAAATCAATCAATAAAATACTACTACTACTAATAATAAACAAGTAGAATCAAGTCCAGGCCTCAAGAAACACGAGTTCAGGAAGGGTCCTCTTCCCACTGTGTCTCCAAGATGCCCAGGGACTACAGCTCGAAGGAAAATTTGTAAGACAGGGTTGTTGCTGCAACTCCCTCTTCTGCCCCTGCCTACAACCAGATTGGCCCCAGAGTCCAGGCAAGAGTGAGCTCTCGGCCATGTGTGGGCCAGGGAGAGCAATGAACAGCCAGAGAAGCCCAGGGCACCCCCGCCCTCCACTGGGACAGGATCAGGCCTGGGTCTTGCCATCCAGTTTGGGCATCAGTGACCCCTTTCTGTAAGCCCAGGGCAGATGCAGAGCCGGTGGCCCCTAACACACCCAGCCACTGGCAGGGGCTTGCTGAAGTCTGTGGCTCGGCTCTGGGACCAATGGTCAGCCTGAGGTCGTCCTCCACCGGGGTGCCTGCTGCCCCCTTGGCCATCAGAGACTCTCTCATACGGTCACTGTTCTCCCTCCCTTACTTCCCCCCAACCACTACGTTTAAAATGGATAATGGACAAGGACTTGCTGTATAACACACAGCTGCTGCTAAGCTACTTCAGTTATGTCTGACTCTTTGAGACGCTTTGGACTGTAGCCCACCAGAATCCTCTGTCCATGGGATTCTCCAGGCAAGAATACTGGAGTGGGTTGCCATGTCCTCCTCCAGGGGATCTTCCACACCCAGGGATCGAACCCACGTCTCTTATGTCTCCTGCGTTGGCAGGAAGGTTCTTTACCACTAGCACCACATGGGCAGCCCATAACACATAGACCGCTGCTCAGTATTATGTAATGACCTAAATGGGGACAGAGTTTGAAAAAACAACAGATATTTTGAATCACTTTGCTGTATATCTGAAACTATCACAACATTGTTAATCAATTCTACTCCAATATAAAATGAAAAGTTTAAAAAGAAAAAAAAGAAGACTGGTTGTAATGCTTTTCCTTTCCAGTGATTGTACTTGTACTGGACTCCTCCATCTAAACCATTTTACTGAATTTAGTTCCTACATTTTTTCTCTCTTCATCCCCTTTTTCTTTAACTCTTTTTGGTGGGGAGAAGTGATGAGGACCCTGCAAGGACACCGAATTTCCAATGCCAGTGCCCTCTGTGGCTGCGGGGCTTGTTAAACGTACAGAATGGCTGTTCCACTAAGCACTCCACACCTGCTCTTTGCATCTGTGAAGACTGGCCTCAGAGGGGCCCAGGTGACTCTGAAAGCCTGCACACTGGCATCCAGAGTCTGCCTAAGTTGCCAGTTTGCTTCAGCTGCAGGTCTGCAAGAAGAGAGGAAAGGGGAACTTCCCCGGTGGTCCGGTGGCTGAGAGGGCTTCCCAGGTGGTACTAGCGGCAAAGAACCTGCCTGCCAATGCAGGAGACATAAGAGACATGGGTTCGATCTCTGGGTCCGGAAGATCCCCTGGAGAAGGAAATGGCAACCCACTCCAGTATTCTTGCCTGGAGAATCCCATGGACCGAGAAGCCTGGTGGGCTACAGTCCACAGGGTCACAGAGTCAGACATGACTGAAGCGACTTAGCATGCACACGCACAATTGGTTGGGAATCAGTCTGCCAATGCAGAGGGCATGGGTTCGATCCCTGGTCTAGGATGATCCCACGTGCCCTGGGGCAACCAAGCCTGTGCATCACGACTCCTGAAGCCCGCACACCTAGAGCTCATGCTCAGCAAAAAGAGAAGCCTGCATGCTGCAAAGAAGAGTAGCCCCTGCTCACCGCGACTGGAGAGAGTCCATGCGCAGCGTCAGAAACCCAGCACAGCCTTAAATAAATAAATAAGTTTTTAAAAAGAGAGAGAGAGAGGAAAGGTATTCTGAATTCTGGCACGACCACTCTAATTAGCAGCAGCAGCAGCTCACCTGAGAACTTGTTAAAATTCTCAGGCCCCACCTGAAACCTGCTGAAACAAAACCTGGGTAGGGGGACCCCGCCACCTGTCACTGACATGGCGGCCCTCCAGGTGACTCTGATGGCGTCAGCCTCCAGAGAGCCTGGCTGGCCTTGATCCTTCCTGAGAATAGGCCTGCCACCAGCACTGGAGAGCAAAGGTGGATGCGGCTTCCTAGAAGACTGCCTGAGGTTTCTGATGCAGGTGGTGAGGTGGGAGCCTAGGGGAAGGTTCTGGAAAGCAGCCCGACATTCATAAGGACCTGGAGACCTGGGCCATTCCACAGATCCCCAAGGCAGCATCATCCACCGAAGAGTCAGTCTCCTAAATCCCTTTCACTTCCCAGGAAAAAAACCCAAACCTTAGAAAGTTAGGTCATTTGCTCAAAGTCTTTCAGAAAACCAGTGGCTGAACCCATACTCAAGCAAGAAGGAAACTGACCTGAAAGCCAAACCCAGCATCTGAGGCTACAAGGATTTGCTGGTTCATTGAGACATTTGATAAACAGCACAGACTGCCTGACACAGTACAAGCTTATTTACATCCAAGCCTGTGTGGTCGGGGTGACCACTTTCATTTTTCTGATGGAGGGAAATTGAGGCTTCCAAGGGCAAAGCCACTCTTGGAAGCAAGGAGCTGAGTCAAACTAGAACCCAGACGGCCAGCTACAAGCCCAGAGTTTGACTCTGGACTGATTTCTCCCTTGAAAAAACCCTAATGGCCAATGCCAGCAGCTCGTCTTGTCCCTGAGAAAGCCCATGAACAGTGATGGGTCCCCAGCAGTTCTGCCAGGAACACACGCCAACTCTGCTCCCAGCACCAGCCTGGTGTCTTCGAAGGTAGAGAATCCGCCTGCAACACCAGCGACTTGGGTTCAATCCCTCTGTCGGGAAGATCCCCTGGAGAAGGGAATGGTTGCGTATTTCAGTATTCTTGTCTGGAGAATCCCATAGACAGGGGAGCCTGGCGGGCTACAGTCCACAGGGTCCCAAAGAGTCGGACACGACTGAGCGACTAAGCACACACATGTCACACTTCGCAAGGCTGAGCACCCACCTCATGACCCTCACCCCTTCCTTGGGCTCCAAAGTCTCTCCCCATCCCCAGGTGTGCACAGCCTTGGGCAGGGAGGGCCCCACCATTAGGTCCAGACATCACGTCTCCTCTATTTCTTTGCTCCTGCGGTTCTCCCTGGATGAATGCCCCCTTTCCCTGGATTTACAGCATCCTCCTGCGGTGGGGTTGATGTCACTTTAATGAGAGTTACAGCTGCCTTCAACTGTGACTGCTGCATTCCAATTTATGGCCAGGCCTCCGGGAGCCCAGCAGGACTTCTCCCTGGCAGGGAGGGGCGGTGGCCTGGACTGGGGTGGAGAGTGGAGGACTGCAGTCTTCTGCTTGAGCCTGGGGACAGCCAGCCCAGCTCTGAACTAGGGCCCCAGGCTCGAACTGGGGCAGCAGGGAACACTAAGAATGGGGGGGGCGAAGGAAGAGGAGTCATGTGCCTCAGCTTTTCTGGCCTCTCTCCTGCCATGCCTGTGAGAAGCACAGCTCTGAACTGGAGGACCCAGGGCAGAGGAAAGTAGAGGCATTCACAGAAAGCCTGTTGTTCTCTAGTTGAATCCAGATGTGGATGGAGGGAGGGGGAGAGAGGGAGGGGCCCTGGAGCAACCCTGGAGGGAGGAGGGGAAGGGAGAAGGGGAACTGGGAAAGCAGACCGCCTGGCAGGAGTGCCAGAGATGTCCTGGGATTATTTCCGGATCTCAGTGTCCTCTGATGAGGGTCTAAGAGTGTTGCCCCAAATCGGTCTCCGTTGTCTCCAGAAAATGGATAAGAGGCGACATTGCCAGTGGGCTCGAGCACCTGTTGAAAACCCGCTGCCATGTATGGAGAACATGTGGACTTGCCCTCTGCCCAGCATCTCTCTGCTACGGGCCCAAGGGTGGAGGTGAATGCCTAGGCATTGAACACAGTGCTTCATTTAATTATCACAACAACTGATGAGATGGTAATTATCACTTCCTTTTTTATTATTGCCTTATTTTTGGCTGCCTTGGGTCTTTCGTTGCTGTGCGCAGGCCTTCTCTAGTTGAGGTGAGTGGGGGCTGCTCTCTAGTTGCTGCTGGAGTGCTTAGACCGCAGCTCAGGCTCGGGGCTGTCTGATTCCACTGCTCACGCTCTACCACCCATTTTGGAACCACTGCATTTGCCCAAGACCCACCCGTTTCTAGAAATCTGAAGTTGGCTCAAAGTTGTCCTAAAGCCATGCTGGAGACAGGCTCATGGGGGCAAGACCTTGGCCATGCGTTTATAATACTGCAGCCAGCTATGCCCGCCTCTGCGCCCTCCTGGGAGGAGGAGTCTGCTCTTCAGCGGCCTTAGAGAGGGAGGCTGCGGTGCCTGAGAAGGCCCAGGGTGCAGAGTCCCCTAGAGGCCACTGATCCCTGGGAGAGGAAGGGCCTGTCCCCCACCCCACCACACCTGCCGGTGGCCTCATCCTCCCCAGGAACAGGAAATCCATGATCAGGTCCAAAGGCTCAGCTGGGAGTGGGAGCCAAGAGCAGCATCAGCGAGGACATCACCCCTGCCCGCCCCATGTGGGACCAAGCACAGAGGCAACATCTGACCCCTGAGTGAGAGGCCGTGGCTTGGATGGGACCCAGGACTGTGCGGCACAGAAGGCCCTGGAGAACAGGCATGGGAGCCCAGACTTTGGAGTCAGGTGGTCTGCGTGTGGCCCTGGTCCTGCTGCACTGGCTGCATGACCTTGACAGAACACTGTGTCTCATTGTACCCTCCTGTAAAGTGGCGGGCATCATAGCTCCTATCTCCTAGGGTGCAAGTGGGTATTAAGTGAGAAGTGAGTAAAGTGAGTCACTCAGTCATGTCCAACTCTTTGTGACACCATGGACTATACAGTCCATGGAATTCTCCAGGCCAGAATGCTGGAGTGGGTAGCCTTTCCCTTCTCCAGGGGATCTTCCCAACCCAGGGATCGAATCCAGGGTCTCCTGCATGGCAGGCAGATTCTTTACTAACAGGGGAAGCCCTGTTAAGTGGGAAGCTGACTTTTATTTCACTTTATTTATTTATTTATTTAGTTAGTTAGTTAGTTAGTTATTTTTTGGCCACATGGTCTGGCTTGCAGGATCTCAGTTCCCCGACCAGGGATTGAACCCAGACCACGACAGTGAAAGCCCGGAATCCTAACCAGGAGGCCATCGGGGAGCTCCCTGTGCATTTTTAGCATTTATAGTGAGTGCTCCCGAAATGTTCGCTGGTACATTTCTAGATTCCATTTCTTATACCACTGCTGACTCCTGTCTCAGTCTCCTTATGCTTATTATAGGTAGGATGATCCTTTTGGATGAAACCATTTAGTTTCCCCAGTATCCCCAAACCTCTCATCCCAGGGACCCAAGGGCCTATCAAGGTACTAATTAGCAAAGCCTCAGGACAGGCCCAGGCGGGGAGGGAGCCTTATTGACGTTAATTGGTACTATCAGATCTTTGCCCAGTCAGGATGGAGCAGCACAGGCTGTGACAGTGTCTCTGCCCTTGGGGTTCACAATCTGTCCAAGACTGCACCGCCCCCCGTGGCTGTGGTGGGTGGCTGGGTAGGCAGCTCCTCCCCTCTCTCCCCTTCACAGGGCCCAGCATGTGAGAAGGGCAGGGGTGAAGCAGGGATAGAACTACTGTCTACCATACCGTCTCCTACGAAAGGGTAGGGACCAGGGTCTCAGACCAGCCAACACTCCAAGTGCAACCATGATGTCTACCCTGTGAGAGACGCCAGCCTCTGCCAATGGCTCCCAGCTAATTTAATGAACCCAGGGAGCTTGTTTGAAATCCAGAGTCCCAGGCAATGCCCGCTATGGTTGAGGTCCCGGCACCTGTATTTTTAATTTTCTTTCTTTTTTTTTTATTGGCTGCACCTTGAGGCCAGAACTTCCCAGACCAGGGATGGAACCTGTGCCCCTTGCTGTGGAAGCACAGAGTTTTAACCCCTGAACCACCAGGGAAGTCCCGGGGACCTATATTTTCAACAAGCATCCAGGGGATTCTAATAAGGCTGGTCTGCAGGACCTCATTTTAGAGAAGACTGGTCTGATGTTCGTGTGTCCAATATTACTTAGTGCAAAGTCAGGTGCACAGTACTCAACAACAATAAATGCTGATTGATGAAAAAAACGAATGAGTGAGCAAGTGGGCAGAATAGAGACTGAATATCTGTAGGGTCTAAATCAAAGATCCATCTTCCTCTAGGAATTCCCTTCCTTGGGGAAACTTAAGCCCTTCCTCCCTGGCTCACTCTTTCGTGGTTGGGACCAGATTTCTTCTGCTGAAATTGCAAGTGGCTGTCTAAGTGCTAAGGAAAGTTCTAGGCCACGCAGAAGAAACCCCACAGAGTCCCTTTCTCCACTTCATATCTAACCAGAGAGGTCAGGGATCCCTGAGGTTTCTATTTCCAGAAAAACTGCAAGTGCACACAAAGGTTTGCCTTTCGTTTCCAGAGTTCTGGGCCCTGAAGCTATCCGTGATTAAGGATCCTTGATGAAGTGTCCTTTGATCTGTGAGTCATCTTAACTGCGGGAAGCTGGGCAAAGGTGAAGGGAGGACCCAGAGGAGTGTCTGGGCAGAGGGAGAGGCAGCCAGGGCTCCATGGGCACCCCCCCAACCTAGGAGAAGAGGGGCCTGGAAGCCGAGGTTAGGCCTGGATTTCTTTGCTCCCTTCTCCGTCTCTCTAGAAGAGTGAGGGGAACAGGGGACAGGGCTGGGGGTCTGACAGACATGGGGCAAGAAGCAGTGATCTGACCAAGGAGTACCACCGGGAAGGCAGTGAGGGAAGGAGAAGAAAAGAAGTTTTTCCTTCTTTTTTTTTTTTTAAATCTTTTTCCCTTCCCAATTTTTTCTTTTCTCTTTTCTGTCACCACCATGCATTTGGAGCTGATGCGATGAGTCTGTGAATACACTCACTATACCATTTTCCTTTTTTGACCATACTACAAGGCATGCAGGATGCTCTTTCCTCAACCAGGGATTGAACCTGTGCCCCCTGCATTGGAGCCTGGGAAGTCCCAAGAAGCTTTCCTAAACTCCATTTGCTGCAGGCATCAAGCTAATTGTGCATCTCATCACATTTAGTCCTCGGTATAACCCGCCTGAAGGAATTCACATCTGCTTTTCACACAGGGCACGGAGCCTCACTGGGCGGGGGAGGGGTGTCACCCACTCAGCTTCTCACAGCCAGTAAAAGGCAGAGCCAAGATTTCAAAACCGGATCCTCCCTAAACTATGAGACTGGGACGGGTTCAAACTGCAAACTCAAGGGACAGTTTTTACTCTATCCTCCTCGGACACCACGACAGCTCTTTCTCCGCTTCCCTTCTGTTATTTGCAGGGAATGAGAGGGAGGTTCCAAGTGAACGGTGAGAATCGGATGCCTTTCCCTCTGCCTTCACCCTGAGGGCCCTAACCCCCACCCCCACCCAGGCAAGGTCTAGCATTTGAAAGCTGGCTTGGTCTGATTTGTTCAAGGGCATCAGGGCAACCACACACACACGGGGGGACTTTCAGATCCCTGATTTCCAGGAGGAAGCAAAAAGTTACAAACAAAATGGAGAGCTAGTCCCTGTGTAGATGAGACAGACGCTGGGGCATTTAGGTAGAACTTGAAGCCCAAGGCCTTGGAGCTGGACTTGGCTTCCAGGTGGAGCCCCACTCCTTTCTGGTGTGACCTTGGGCAAGTACTTTGACTTCTCTGAGCATCCATTTCCTCACCTATTAAATTAGTAATAATACCTGCCTCCCAGAAATACCCTAAGAATTAAGTAAGAAAATGAACCCAAAGTTCCCAGGCTCACAGTAAGCACTCCATGGATAGTCACAGGACTTTTCACTTCATTTTTTAATAAGTGGGGTATTTGGGGGAAGTAATTTGAAATTCCAAAGAGAAGGCATTTAAAATGAGAAATAATTTGTAAAAGCTAGGAGATGATTAAATCATCTCCTTTTCTCATCTGTAAAATGGAAATCATAATAGTACTTACCTCAAAGGGTTGTTCAGGATTTAATGAAAATTCATGAAAAGTCTTTGACATTCTCCGGCAGAATATTAGCATGTATCAATGATTCCTATTACTGATCAGACTCTCCTGATTTGCACAGGGGTGCTATACGCAGGTCAGAGAAGTTGTCCACACTGAGGAAAAGGTAGAACGCTTAAATTCAAGTCAAGGAGATTTGTGTTATAAATTCGAAAGAAGTTTCTAGTTGAAAGCTGGCTAAGATCCCCTTAAGACAATATGGGATCCTCTCCCCTCACAGACATTTATAGAGAGATGGAACACTGTTTCAAAGGCTGCTAGACATGGCCCTGGCTGGAGGTGTGAATTAAAGTTTATGTCCAGGGAGTCAATCTTTGCAAAAAGCTCTGTTATTATTCATATTATATTGATGCATCTTAGAATCATATTCATGTCTTCTTGTAAATCTTTTCTATAAGATCATATAGGAGAAAATGATAACAAATGAATAATGAGAGTGAGCTATCAACTATTTAGACACAGTATGTTCCATAACTACTAAGAATGACATGAACTGCATTAATATATGGAAATATATGTATGAAATAATGTTGAGAAAAGCAGAACAGGAAACACAGAGCTGGGTCTGAGAACTTAATTGAAGACCTAAAACTCAGAAGATAACTTGAAATAAATATTGATCAAATTTTATTTTCTCTCAAATGGCCTAAAACGACGATATGTGTATATGTGTATATGCTCATTCACTCAGTTGACTCTTTGCAACCCCATGGACTGTAGCCTGTCAGGCTCCTCTGTCCATGGAATTTTCCAGGCTAGAATACTGTTTGTTTCGATGCTGTTAAGCATCATGAGCTGCTTGTAAATTTTGGAGACTAATCCCTTTTAGGTCACATCATTTGCAAATATTTTCTCCCAACCTGTGGGTTGTCTTTTTGATTTGTTTATTGTTGCCTTTGCTATGCAAAAACTTTTGAGTTTAAGTAGGTCCCATTAGGGGCTTCCCTGGTGGCTCAGCTGGTAAATAATCCTCCTGCAATGAGGGAGACCTGGGTTCAGTCCCTGGGTCGGGAAGATCCCCTGGAGGAGGGCATGGCAACCTACTCCAGTATTCTTGCCTGGAGAATCCCCATGGGACAGAGGAGCCTGATGGGCTACAGTCTATGGGGCTGCAAAGAGTCAGACAAGACTGAGTAACCAAGCACAGCACAGCACAGGTCCCTTTTAATGGGGAAAAAGTGAAAATAGTGGCATATTTTATTTTCTTGGGCTCCAAAATCCCTGCAGACAGTGACTGCTGCCATGAAATTAAAAGGTACTTGCTCTTTGGAAGAAAAGCTAAGATAAACTTAGCGTATGAAAAAGCAGACATCACTTTGCCTACAAAAGTCCATCAGTTCCATACAGTCAAAGCTATGGTTTCTCCAGTAGTTATGCACAGGTCGGAGAGTTGAACCATAAAGAAGACTGAGCACTGAAGAATTGATGCTTTTGAACTGTGATGCTGGAGAAGACTCGAGAGTCCCTTGGGTAGCAAAGAGATCAAACCCATCAATTGTAAAGGAAATCAGTCCTGAATATTCATCGGAAGGGCTGATGCTGAAGCTGAAGCTCAAATACGTTGGCCCCCTGATGGGAAGAGCGACTTATTAGAAAAGATCCTGATGTTGGGAAAGATTGAGGGCAGGAGGAGAAGGGGGAGACAGAGGAAGAGATGGTTGGATGGCATCACTGATTCAATGGACATGAGTTTAAGCAAAACTTTGGGAGATAGTTTAGGACAAGGAAGCCTGGCATGCCGCAGTCCATGGGGTTGCAAAGAGTCGGACAGGACCCAGAGACGAAAGAGCAACAACAATTTGCAAATATTTTCTCCCAATCTGTGGATTGTCTTTTTGCATTGTTTATTGTTTCCTTTGTTGTGCAAAAACTTTTGAGTTTAAGTAGGTCCCATTTGTTAATTTTTGGATTTATGTCCATTACTCTGGGAAATGACTCGAAAAAGATATCGCTGTGATTTATGTCAGAGTGTTCTTTGCCTGTGTTTTCTCTAGGAGTTTTATAGTGTCCAGTCTCACATTTAGGTCTTTTAATCCATTTCAAGTTTATTTCTGTGTATGTTGTTAAAGAATGGTCTAATTTCTTTTTTTTTTAACATGTATCTCTCCAGTTTTCCCAACACCATTTGTTGAAGAGACTGTCTTTCCAACGTTGTATAGTCTTGCCTCCTTCATCACAGATTGATGGAGCACAGGTGCATGGGTTTATTTCTGAGTTTTCTATCCTGTTCCATTGATCTATATTTCTATTTTTGTGCCCTTGAAAAAATGAAATAATGCCATTTGCAGCAACACGGATGGACCTAGAGATTGTCATACTGAAGTCAGTAAGTCAGAGAAGAAGAAATATCGGATGACATCCCTTATACGTGAGATCTAAAAAGACAGGATACAAATGAACAGACTTAGGGAACTTACAGTTGCCAAGGGGAAGGGGATAATAAGGGAGTTTGGGATGGACATGTGCACACTGCTAAATTTAAAACGGATAACCAACAAGGGCATACTGTTTGGCACAGGGAACTCTGCTCAATGTTATGTGGCAGCCTGGATGGGAGGGGTATTGAGGAGAGAATGGATACATGTACATGTATGGCTGAGTCTCTTCATTCTTTACCTGAAAACTATCACAACACTGTTAATTGGCTATACCCAAATGGACACGGCTGAAGTGACTTAGCAGCAGTAGCAGCAGCAAATACAAACTTAAAAGTTTAAAAAAAAATCGTGACAGTGATGGTGGTTCTGAGATCCCCAGTCTGGGGGAGGAGGAGGTTCTTCTTCTATTAGATAAGGAAGAGATGTGACTCCCTCCCCCTACATTCTGCCCTCAACTAGGACCTGACTCTCCCTTTCTCTGATCTAATAGAAGCCAGATACTATTTTTCTATTTGAAAAACAGATGCTAAAGGCCCTGAGCAGTACCTGTGATGGGAAAGCTGACGGCTGTGTTCAGTTATGGCCCCTGTCCACGCCCAACATGCTCATATTCACTCAGCTCCCTGACGAGAAAGAAGCAGGTCTTCTCATCCGAAGCCTTAATAGGTACGTTCATTTTGTGAGAGCAGTAAAAAGCCTGGCTAAAATATCTGTTTGTTTTTTTTTCTTTTTAGTAATAAATTTCCTCAGGGTTTTGCATAAAGAAAAGGATATTTACTCCTGAAAAATGTAGTAAACATGAAGCATACCGCATTGCTGGGGCCCCTGACTTTCCTGCAGGCTTTTTGCCTAAGGTCTCTGCTGGAACTGAGCAGGTGGCTCTGTAGGGCAGGGGCAAGACCCCTCTTCTCCAAGGTCTCCAAGCCTGCCCCACGGTGATGGAATTACTGAGGCTTGAAGGGACCAGATGCTCTCCAGGACACACATCTATTTTTTTCTCCGTCTGTGCTATATTCATCTTTTGTGGTTTTCCAGCCGTAGGGAGCCACACTAGCCTCTGCAAATGACCTGTGGGCTTCCATTTTGATGAGGTGGCCCAGCCTGTTTCCCCTGGAGACCCTGTTTTCTGTGGACCAAACAGCCAGTGAGATTCTCAAGGGCAGACTATGCCTAAGATGCTCACCCGCAAAGCACAGTGCCAGGTACACAGGGCTACAGAAAACCTCATTATTGAAACCCTCTGTGTACCAGGTGCTATGCTGGTGAATACAAAGATGAGCCCCCTACCCCCAGCCATGAAAGGAAAGCCCTATGTGGTGTCACAGGGGAGGCTAAAGACGGCTTCTAACCTGAGCAAAGCCACTAATAGCGGGGCCGGCTTCCCAGGTGGCTCAGTGGTAAAGAATCTGCCTGCCAATGCAGGAGACACAAGAGACTTGGGTTTGATCCATGGGTGAGGAAGATCCTCTAGACTAGGAAATGGCAACCCACTTTAGTATTCTTGCCTGGAAAATGCCATGGACAGAGGAGCCTGGCATTCTATAGATCATGGGGTCGAACAGAGTTAGACACAACTGAACACTCATGCCTTAGCCCTTATTTATTTATTTTTGGGGGGCATGGGGAGCCTTGCCTCATGGCATATGTCATCTAGTTCCCTGACTAGGAACTGAACCCATGTCCCCTGTAGTAGCAGCATGGAGCCCTAACCACCAGACTTCACTTCCATTCTTTTATACCTTCTGGTTCAAGCACAAAGGCTATGGAATCATTAAAACAAAAGGCAGAAGGTGAAAAGTACCTGTAGAGCTACCAAAAAGTAACCTAAGGGCCTCTTCCCCAGGCTTCCCAATCTGAACCCATGGTGACGCCCAATGGCCCGAGCCAAATGTCCTTGACCCCTCCCTCTCCCTCACCCTCAAGTCCAAAGAAACGTCAAATCCTATATCCAAATTCTACTTCCAACATGCAGCTGAAGTCCAACACCCCTCTCACCTGCTGCTGCCACCGTGCTCCAAGCCATCATGATCTCTCCTCTGGACCTCTTCCACAGTGATCTCTTCAAAATAGAAGTCTGATCATGTCATTCCCTTATAAGATAGCTTTCAGTGACTGCCCCCTTGTACTTAGGAAGAGAAAACAAAACAATACTCACATCCTACCATTGCCTGCAAGGGCCCGCATTATTTCCAGCAGCTCTCCTCCCCTCAGCTCACCTCAGGCACTTGGCAAAATTTCTGGGAAGTCCACCAGGCTCAGGCTGGTTCATATGTTATTTCCTTTGCCTAGAACATTATCTTTTCATATCAAGCCTGATTCATCTTTTTAAATCAACCTAGACATTGCGGGTCTAGGCTAGAGTTTCCTCCAATTCTTCACACTACCAGTTACAATGATAATTTTTAAAATATTTTTTTAATTTATTTTTGGCTATGCTGGGTCTTCTTTGCTGTGTGGGCTTTTCTCTAGTTGTGGCAAGTGGGAGGCTACTCTCCAGTTGCAGTATGCGGGCTTCTCATGGCTGTGGCTCCTCTGGTTGCAGAGCATGGGCTCTAGGGTGCATGAGCTTCGGTGGTTGTGGCTCCTGGCCTCTAGAGCACAAGTTCAATAGTTGCGGCACATGGGCTTAGTCGCTTTGTGGCATGTGGGATCCTCCTGGATCAGGGATCGAACCTAAGTCTCCTGCATTGGCAGACGGGTTCTTTACCACTGAGCCATCAGGGAAGCACTACAATTATCATTTAAGTATTTGTTTCTTGGAATTCCCTGGCTGTCCAGTGATTAGGACTCGGTACTCTTACTGATGAAGGCCCCAGCTCAATCCCTGGTTGGGGAACTAAAATCCTACAAGCTGCTCACAGTGCAGCATATATCTACACACATACATGCTGCTGCTGCTGCTAAGTCGTTTCAGTCGTGTCCGACTCTGTGCGACCCCATAGACGGCAGCCCACCAGGCTCCCCCTTCCCTGGGATTCTCCAGGCAAGAACACTGGAGTGGGTTGCCATTTCCTTCTCCAATGCATGAAAGTGAAATTGAAAGTGAAGTCGCTCAGTCATGTCCGACCCTCAGCGACCCCATGGACTGCAGCCTTCCATGCTCCTCCATCCATGGGATTTTCCAGGCAAGAGTACTGGAGTGGGGTGCCATTGCTTCTGCACTTCTTTTTTTTAATGCTCACTTCTCTTGCAGCTGTAGGTTCCATCTCAGGATAAGGAAATGCTGCATCTACATCACTGCTTTGACTGCAGCATCTAGCAGAGTCTCTGACTAGATGACTAACTGGTGAATGAATGGATAGATGGATGATGAACGGGTGGACAGATGGACAGATGTGTGTTGGATGTATGGATGCATGAACATCCAGTTAGGAGAGCAGGAACAGCCTCCCGAAAGAACTATCATGGAGAAGAAGAGGATTATGTTTGGGAACTTCAAGAGTCTGAGTCTGAAATCAATGAGCTGAGATGTACCTTCTCTTGCAATTCTGATCATGGAGGCTTCCTTTTCCTTCCTAAAAGTCATCAATTCAGTCCAATTCCATCTAAACTTCCCCTCAGCCCAGTTTTCTGCCGGGGAAGAATGGCTTCTCACCCAGCGGTCCCAGTCTCTCTCTCCTTTCTGCTCTCTACCCTGGCCCGCTGCTTCTCCAATTCACTTTCCCACCACGCCCTTGGATTTATGTAACTGAGTAACTGTAATTTGCACTTGTGCTTGGGCAGGGAAGTGACGAGAGCTTTGCAGTGGCCTTGAGGGGCAGAAATCTCCCTCGCCCCATCTCTACACACCCTTCTCAGGCTCAAAGCGCCAGTGGCCAACTCCATCCACACAGGCCCAGCACCAAGCCAGTCACAGAAAGAAATTAAAAGAAAAATCCTTCCATTACTGCAAAGTCAAGCTCCCTATGGCATTCTCCCCATCTCCAGGCAGAGATCACTGGTTCAGTCTTTCAGCCTTCTACAGGGCTCTGTCAGCACCTGTTCCCTTGGTCACAGACTGGGAGCTGATGTGGCGTGTCTCTTCCTGCCAAATCGAGGCACACTAAGACCAAACAGCAAAGGGGAGGTGCTTGCCCGGATTGGGCTGCCCACTTCCCAGTTTCAGCGGTCTTCATAGCTGAAACTGGAAGACCTAAAGAGAATAAACAGAAAAGGTATTCTGGAAGGAGTTGTATGTACGTGTGTGTAGAGGGTGGGCCAGGGGAAGGGGGAAGCCTGTGCAGGTCAATCAGAGACTTAATAGTTGATATAAGAGGAGTGAATAAACAGTTTAAAATATTGGGTCAGCTGAAAAGTTGGTTGGGTTTTCTGTAAAATCTTTTGGAAAACCTAATGGCCAACCTAATGATAACAGCCACCATTTCTTGGGCCTCTGAAAGTGAGTGTTGGTCATTCAGTCACATCGGACTCTTTGCCACCCCATGGACTGTAGCCCACCGGGCTTCTCTGTCTGTGGAATTCTCCAGGCAAGAATACTGGAGTGGATAGCCATTCTGTTCTCCAGGGAATCTTCCCAACCCTGGAATCAAACCCAGGTCTCCCACATTGCAGGTGGATTCTTTACCATCTGAGCCAGCAGGGAAGCCATCTTGGGCCTCTACTACCTGTCAAACATGATGTGAAGTGTTTTGTACATAATGTTCCATTTAATTTTCAAAATGACCTAGCGATGGAAGCACTTAGGCACCCATTTTATAAGTGAAGAAAAAAGCTCACTGAGTCACAATGCTCCTGAGTGGTTAAGCTCTAGGGCTGAGATGCTGATGTCTTGCTTTGAACTACAACTTATAACTGCTTTCCTAGGGCTAGAGATTATGAAGGAAACTGGTTTACAGTGTGGCAGAGGACTCAAGATTAGACATAAAGAACATTCTGACAATGAGAGCTCTTGGTTATAGTCAGAGTAATTGGGCTCATTAGAGCTCTTCCTCCAAGGGCCTTTACATTTAGATGAATGGAGGCTTCTATGCCTGGCTGGTTTAAGGGAAGCAGTCTCTGTTCGCAGCATGGGACTGGCTTGTTTGAACTGACAGCCTCACTGGGGTACAAGATTGCCACACACAGAACCGTTAGATGAGAGGAGAAGATAGCACAGGATGTGTGCCTGAATGCGGCTGGAAGAAAGCAAGGGCTACAGGCAGGCAGATGCTATTGTGGTTAAAAGCAAGGACTTTGTGGTCAGGCGGCCTCATGTTTGAGTCCCTTCTGGTTCCCCTACTTGTGTGACCCTGGGCATGTTACTTAACCTCTGGACGCCTGGGTTTCCTAGTCAGTAAAAAGAGGCTAAGAATAGAACACACTTTGGAGTGTTGCCATGAAAATTAAATAAGATGATACATGTAAAGTGCTTGGCACAGAACTTGGACACAATAAGAACATAATGAATGGTAGCTGCTATAATCATTGTTATTGTTGGAGTTCAGAGTAGGGAGAGAATAGAGCAGAGCTATAGGTCAGTAGCCTGGGAAACTTCCTGGCAAACTTCAGCTTTTTGTCCTAGTCTTGAAGAGTTGGTCAGATAAAATCCAAAGAAAGGCGATGGACAGAAGTAGGGCTTGCAAAATGGAGTGAGACTTCAAATTCTCTATCTTAAAAGAAAAATCTAGTGTGATCTGTGGTTGAATTCAAGGACACTGATTATGCAGAAGAGGTGGCAGAAAGAGATGAGGTTTCTATAATTCGAATAGTGACATAGATTCTTTCGAATTGTGGTGCTGGAAAAGACTCTTGAGAGCCCCTTGGACAGCAAGGAGATCAAACCAGTCAACCCTAAAGAAAATCAACCCTAAATATTCATTGGAAGGACTAACGCTGAAGCTGAAGCTCCAATAATTTGGCCACCTGATTTAAAGAGCCAATTCATTGGAAGAGACCCTGATGCTGGGAAAGATTGAGGGCAAAAGGAGAAGGGGGTGGCAGAGGTTAGGTAGCACCACCGACTCAATGGATATGAGTTTGAGCAAATTCCAGGAGATAGTGAAGGACAGAGGAGCCTGGCGTGCTGCAGTTCATGGGGTCGCAAAGAGTTGGACACAACTTAGTGACTGAACAAAAACAGCAAAAGACAGTCTTAAAAACCTAGAAAAGAAACCAGACACACAGGGCTTCTTTGCTTACTTCTTCCGGGATCTCACTGGGGTGAAGAGGAAGGGGCCTGGGAATATGGCTGGGGGCAGAGCCTGATGATGGATGGGGGACAGGACCTGAAACAGGAAGTTAGGAAATGTGGGTGAGGCCCTAATGACTCATGTGAGAAGACCTAATTCTAAGGCTGGATTGAGATGAGTGTCCTGTCAGGCAGGAGGCCAGTTTTGAGACCCTGGGCATCCCTCCAGCCCTGCCAGCTCAGGGTGGGAGGCCCTCGGGGGGCATTCTGTGCTACTCCACTGTTCTCTTGACAGCCCGCCTTATCTCTCTAATGGGAAGATAAACTCCTTAGGGACCAGGATGTTTCCTCAGGAAAGATGCTGTTTGTTTTAGATCCACTAAGCTTAACCCTCTGTCAGGTTGTCAGCTATCAACCCCTGAGATCAAGCATCACTGGGTGTTTGTTAAAAATGCAGATTTTCAGTTCTTTTTCTTAAGAAGTCAGGTTGACTAGATTTAGGGATCTAGGTATCTGTGTTTTTAATAGGCACCTAGGTGATTCTTTTGATAAAACAAATTTGGAAAACATCGAATTAGATAATCCTCTGAATCCCTTTCAGTCTTAAATTTATGCCGCAGAGTGTAGTAAGAAGTCCAGTTCAGATGCTCAGTCGTGTCTGACTCTTTGCGACCCCACGAACTGCAGCATGCCAGGTTTCCCTGTCCATCACCAACTCCCAGAGCTTGCTCAAACTCGTGTCCATCAAGTAGGTGATGCCATCCAACCAACTCAACCTCTATCGTCCCCTTCTCCTCCTGCCTTCAATCTTTCCCAGCATCAGGGTCTTTTTCAATGAGTCAGTTCTTCGCATCAGGTGGCCAAAGTAAACTGGAGTTTTGGCTTCAGCATCAGTCCTTCCAATGAATATTCAGGACTGATTTCCTTTAGGATGGACTGGTTGGATCTCCTTGCAGTCCAAGGGACTCTCAAGAGTCTCCTCCAGCATCACAGTTCAAAAGCATCAATTCTTCAGTGCTCAGCTTTCTTTATGGTCCAACTCTCACATTCATACATGAGTACTGGAAAAAAACATAACTTTGACTAGATGGACCTTTGTCAGCAAAGTAATGCCTCTACTTTCTAATATGCTGTCTAGGTTGGTTATAGCTTTTCTTCCAAGGAGCAAGCTTCTTTTAATTTCATGACTTCAGTAGTAAGAAGAGCTCTGGGCTAGTAGTAAGGAAGTGGTTCTGGGCACCCCCTGCAGTTCAAGACACCTAACTCTGCTGGCACCCTCACGGTCCCTGGGTGCTTGGGTACCTGTTGTCATCGTTACTAACCTGTGCTGGGGAAAACCTAGATGGGAAGAAGGCTGAAGAGAAGGGTATTCAACATCTGTGATTAAGATCTGGGAAAAAATAGGGGAACACAGAATAAAGAGAAGTGAAATGAATATCAAGGAACAACAGGTTCTGAACATCCCTCTGGCATTTTCTCTTCTGGAACTGGCAGGACTTTGTAGGTGTCAGCAAATAGGCGTCACCCACTATACCCAGGGGACACTTAGGCCCAAAGAACTTTTCAAATGTTTCCAAAGCACACAGCTAATCAGAGGAAGCAGGAATCCACATCCCTCCTGCCTTCACCAATTCACTGTTGGAGTGCATGGCAAGGCACCCATTTCTGTGGGTTTGTGGGACAGCCTCTGATGGTCAAGCGCATCTTGAGTCCCTGGACATCCTCCAGAATGGTCTGCAATCTACTGTTTTCCTGAATTTGCTCAGACTATCTGTGGGATAGTGAACAGGGGTCTGGGGAGGTGGGCAAGACTGGGGAGAAGTCGTGAAGGGGGAAAGTAAGGGCGACCAGACCGAAAAGAACCTGCGCAGGGGCTCAGAAAATGTGGGCACTTCAAGGGCCATGTCCAGAGAGGCGGCCTGACTGATCAAGATTTCACACCTGACGGATGTCAATGCCAGCAGAACCTCAGCCCCTGTCTCCTGATCTATGGCAGTCAAAAGGCTGAACGCGAGGTGAGGTCCGATTTTGCAGAAGCAGCGCAGAAATTCGCCGTCTCAGAGAAACTGAAAAGACCAAACAAAACCCCTAAAACACCAAGCCCGATTCTTTCATCCACGTGGCACAAGACCGGGCCAAAAAAGGACGGGGCGGGGGGAAGGGGGCGGGGGAAGAGTCAGCCGTCCCGCCCCTGCTGGGAGGAAGGGATCTGCCAGAAGAGTCAACCCCCGGGCCAGCCCGGTCGCTGCCGGGGCGCGACGGGGAGGGAGCGCGGTTGAGAAACTTAGTTCCCACCAGGCCGCCGCGCGCGGGTACGCCCCGCCCGCCGCCGAGCGCTGGAAGAGCCGCCGCGGGCCCTTTAAGGGCCGAGAGGTGCGCGGTCTCTTTAAGGCAGGTCCTGGTGGTTTCTGTTTTCTGAAGGAAGTGACGGGGGGTGGGATTGAATGAAAAGTGCAAAACAGAGTCTCGGAGCTCCGGAGTCGGGGGCCGCGGGAGGCGCCGCGCTCGGACTGGGAGGTGGACGGGTCCCGGGAGCGCGGCGTCCGCCTCGGAGCCGCCGGGGGGCGCGCGGCGGAGCGCAGCCCACGTGCCTCGGCGCCACGTCGCTGGCGCCCCGCGGCTGAGCCCCCCGCCCCAGGGGGAGCCGCGCCCCCGTGCCGTGAACTAGCCTCCAAGTTCGGGCGAAGTTTGGCCCCGCAGCTCCCTGCCTGCTCGCGGCGCACCGGGACCGCGAGGGCGGCGGCGGCTCCCGGGGATGCGCCCGCCCGGCCGCTGCGGGGTCCCCCGGGCGTCCCCCGCGCTGCTGCTCCTGACGCTGCTCGTGCCACTGCTGTGGGCGCCGCGCGGCGTGGGCGCGGGGGCCGGGGCTGGCGCGCCGTCGGAGCTGCGGGTGCGGGTGCGGCTGCCTGACGGCCAGGTGACCGAGGAGAGCCTGCAGGCGGACAGCGACGCCGACAGCATCAGCCTGGAGCTGCGCAAGCCCGACGGCACTCTCATTTCCTTCACCGCAGACTTTAAGAAGGTGAGGCACCGTCCGTTGCCTGGCGGTGGGACGGAGGGGGGAAATCTGCGTGCCTGAGAGGGTCCCGTCTGCTGGCCGGAGAACTGGGCCAGGAGAGGGACAGGGACGCGACTTAGCCAAGTCACGCGGGCTCTTCTCCACACCTCTTTGCCCTGCTCCCCAGCGCCCATCATTCTCCCCCACGAACTGCTCTGCTGCCCTTCAGACTCTCCCTTGCGGCCTTTCACCTTTTTACTCTGGGCGCCCAGGCGCCCTGACCAGCTAGTTCCGCACTTTCATCTTCCAGGTCTTCCAACGCCCTCCAGGCGCTGACCCTACTAGAGTCAATGTTAATAACCCCGTCTCCCTTTCTGGAGTAATTCCCTCGGGCTCTATCAGGAAAAAGTCCTGGGCCACGCATCACAGGTCCTGGGTTCTCACTGTGACCTAGGGCAAGTCCCTTTCCTTCTCTAGGCCGCCTTTCACACCTCTGTACCGGAACAAGAGGGTGACCCCAGGTCTCCCAGCCCTGACTTCTTGGAGTCTATGTACCACCTCTCCTTGTTCACTTCCTTGGGCTGGGGAAGGGGGTTCCTGGGCGGAGCTACGTGTCCCCCAGGCCAAGGAGAAGCCACCTCTTCTCTTTGGAATGTAAGTCTGGGAACTTGTAGTGGAGGACCTGGGGAGAGGCCCCGGGTGAGGTCCCCAGGCTCTGGGAGAGGTGCCACCTCTTACCCTGCTTGGCAGAAGGGCTGACCAACCCTCAGTTTTGGCTCAGATTTTGGGGAAGAGGGTAAAGACCAGCCTCTCCTGTGTGTGTGTGTGTGTGTGTGTGTGTGTACAAGTAGGTGGGAAGGGGGTAAAGACCAGCCTCTCGTGTGTGTGTGTGTGTGTGTGTGTGTGTACAAGTGGGTGGGAAGGGGGTAAAGACCAGCCTCTCCTCTGTGTGTGTGTGTGTGTGTGTGTGTGTGTGTGTTTGGTGAAGAGAACAAGTAGATGGGCCTGGCCCCCTGGATTGCGAGGTGGAGTAGAGAATGGAGGTGCTTGGGGTTATCAGGAAGCAGGCCTGGAAGGGCAGTGAGTAACGGTGACCCAGGGGCGGGAACCCTGGCGGGAAAGAAGGTGGGTGAGGTGTGGTACTCAAGGGAGTCTGCTGGTCAACTGAAGCATCCTCCCCACCTCCCTCTCCTGTAGAAAGAGGCCCTGGGAGGCTCTGGGGAAGGGGAGAGGGGAGGCCGATGAGTCAGCCAGCAGTGGGGAAAGCCCAGGGCTCTGGGGCAGCTATCTGAGCCTCCTCTCTCTCCTTCCTCTTGGAGACCAGAACTTGAGAGGACTCAGGGCAGAGTTTGCAGAGTCACCTAGGGACCCAGCCACATTGCCACAGATGGTATATCCAGGTTGGGGGCCAGTGATCCCATGGACAGTGGAGGTGGGGCTTGACGGCTGATCTGTCCCTGGACTATTGGGCTGTCACTGACCAGGGATGCAGAGAGACCAGTTGAGGGGGTGGGGTGGGGGTAGGGGTGCTTGAGTGTTGCGATCGGGAGGACTGTGCGATCCCTTCCTTACTCAGCAGGCCTAAGCTAGGTTCTCAATTCAGGCAGGGGCAGGTGAGTGTGTGTGTGGAGAGAGGGAAGCTGACAGGGCAGGAACACCTCCTGCCTCCCCACTTAAACTCCAGGGGAATTTTGTCAAGTCTGTTCTTTTCCTGGAAAACCCCCAAATAGGGGAAGCAGGAGGCTAAGCGTCCCCTCCAACCTTCCATTGAAACCCTTTGTCCTTGAGAGTGAGCCTCAGGCCAGCCCAGGAGTCTCCCACCTTCCTGCCCCACTGCCCATTGTTCTGTGGCCTTTCTGGAACCCTCGAGAGACTTCCCCATCCCTGGGACCACTCCAGCAGCCAAGACTGTGGGTAGGACACCGGTCAGAGAGTCAACGAGTAGGGCTCAGCTTTTATAGCCTCTCGCTGCAGCTTGGAAGGCTTTATTGCTCTATCCTGAGGGCAAGGGTAGGGGAGAGGCCAGTGGCAGTGGGGTGCAGGCCTGGGGCTTGGGGCTGAGGGTAGAGTGAGGGGCCAACTGCCCAGTTAGAGAATCCATTTGGAACTGATTGTAAGAGCCTCATCATAATCCCCGCAGCAGTTCACACCTCCCTGCAGCAGTTAAAACCTCCACCCAGGCTTCCAAAGACTGCTTTTCAGAGTAACCTCTGACCCAGAAGCTGGCATTTCACACCTGCCCTCTGGCATCTCCAGTTTCATTAGCAAGGGAGGGAATTGCGAGTGAAAATTACCAAAGGAAACCAGCTTTCCAAGGTCCCTTCCTACTCTGGATTTCTCAGCTGGCCTGGGGTGGGGTGGAGTTGGGGAAGGCTGGGAGTGGAGTGGAATAGCCTTTAACTCCACCCTAGTCCATGGTCTGCATTGGCCAGAGCAGCTTTTATAATGGATCTTTCTGGGGTGGGTCACCTCTCTTGTTGCTCGCCCAGTCCTCAAGGTCTCCGGCAGATTTCCAAGAGAAGCTTCTATCTAGAAGTAATGACTTTTCTTGTAGGAAAAAATCCTGGACCTGGTGTTTCTTTTATACCATGTACCAAATCCGTTTGGGGGTGGTTTGGGAACAGTCCCTAGTCCATTTGAGGATAGTAACGTTGGCTGTTTTGTCACCTTTGGGAAGTAGTCCAAACTGAAAGGAGACAGACGTAGTTTAACCCTGGGCAAGCTACTTGATCTCTCTAAGGCTTCATTTTTCCATCTGTAAACTGGGGATGATAATGCTACTGTTCCCATGGCCATTGTGAGAACTAAACTGAGTGACATATATGAAATACTCACTGTGTATCATCTGCCGTACCCAATGTTCCAGAAATAGAAGCCACTGACTTTCATAATTATCACTGGCTCACGTCACATCTCAGCAGGGACCCTCTGTGCTAAGCTTGGGTGCAACGATGTTGAACAACAGAGCCAAAGTCACACGGAAAGACAGCACTGAGCCTGGAAGAGCCTTAGTCCCTCATCAGAACCTTCTCTCTGAAGCTCCATGTATTAGAGTTCCCCTGCAGAACAGAAATAATAAAAGAGAAATGCACCCAGGCCCGCAGAACAGAAATAATAGGAGGGAAATACACCCAGGTGGCTCAGTGATAAAGAACCCGCCTGCTGAGCAGGAGACACGGGTTAAATCCCTGGGTGGGGAAGATCTCCCTATGAGAAGGAAATGGCAACCCACTCTGGTTTATTCTTGCCTGGGAAATCCCTTGGACAGAGGAGCCTGGTGGGCTACAGTCCACTGGAGTTGCAAAAGAGTCGAACACGACTTAGTGACTAAACCACCACCACAGAGCTGTAGAAGAGATTTTATTTGAGGGGTGGTTGGCTCACACGATTATGAAGGCAGAGAAGTCTGTGGTCTGTCAGCTGGAGGTCCAGAAAGGCCTGTGTCGTTCCAGTGTGAGTGCAGAGGCCTGAGAACCAGGAGCATTGACGTCTAAGGGCAGGAGAAGATGGATGTCCGGCTCACGCAGAGAGAGCAAATTTGCCCTTCTCCACCCTTTTTGTTCTTATCGTGCCCTCAATGGATTGGATGATGCCCACCCACTCTGGCGAGGGCCACCTTCCACTCAGGCTCCTGTTTCACATGCTAGTATCTTCCCGAGACACCCTCACGGACACACCCAGAAAAGATGTTTTATCAGCTCTGTGGGCATCTCTTATCCCAGTGATAGGTACATGGGAAGTTAGCCGTCACACTCAAGAGTTGCTGGCCAGCCCCTCCGCAGGGAGCAGTCATTGCTGCTGTGTCCTGCTCCCCAGGGCAGCAGCAAGGCCCCCTGTGCTGGATGTAATATAGACCTCCTCCAGCCGGTCGCACCCCTGCCCCAGCGCCCTCTCCACACCCCTCCAACCCTCTGCCTCTGCCAGGAGACAGGGCTCCAGCACTGCCTGGCCCTCCCCACACTGCCACGCTGGACCTGAAGCCAGTAAAGCTGTCACAGTGATCAGCCCACTGTAGGACATGGAGCCCGGGCAAGGATCACACACTCCACAAGGCCTTCAAAGCTACCAAATCACCATCGTGCATGACTGTAAGCCCTACCCACAGGCTGCTGACCATCAGTTCAGGGCGCAGCTTTCAAAAACCATGCTGCAGCTCGGTGGCTCCCAAACTTCGCTGCACATTTGAATCGCCTGGGGAGCTTTAGAAAACCCAATGCCTCACCTGCACTCCAGACCAATTAAGTCCAAATGTCTGAGGGTGGGAACCAGACAGCAGGGTTTTTAAAGAGCCGCTGGTGATTCCAATGAGCAGCAAAGTTTGGGAAGCCCTGGCAGACTGGCAGAGTTGCTTCAGGGATGGAGGGACTTGGAGGAGGCACAGGGTTAGACTGTGAAATGAAGGTCAAGCCCCAACTCAGTCATTTAGTTGAAACCTGTTGTTCTATCCACAATAACCCTAATGTGTTTAAACAGCATGTAAACCCGAGGCTGCGTTCTTGGTGCCCTCAGCACAAGAACGCTGATTCATCATACAGTCTCAGTAGGCAGTGCCCTTCTTTATAATTCAAAGCCTATGCATGTAATCATACCCAGATGTACAGACTCGCTGGGCATGTCACCGTCCTGACTCTCCAGCCTGGCTTTTGATCTGACAGTCGTCTTGGTCCCCTTCCCCCAGGTTGCTGTCCCCATCCAAGTTCTCTTTCCCTCTGAGTATCTCTTATCCTCTGAGCGTCCAGAATCTGAGGGAGGGGGATGAGTCATGTTCAAGCGGTGTGGTTTGGTGCTGACGGGGCAGGGAGGGTGGGACTGAAAGATAAGAGAAAGTCATGTGCAGCTACAAAGGGCAGGTGGGGGTGGTGGTGGGCCATGGCTGCAACAGGAGCAGGGAGAAAGGAGCCAGACTCCAAATGTGGGGAGGATGGTGGCCAAGAGGGGCCACGGGCTGGACCCAGGATGTGTGTGTGTGTGTGTGTGTGTGTTAGGTGCTCAGTCATGTCGGACTCTTTTCGACCCCATGAACTGTAGCCCACCAGGCTCCTCTGTCCGTGGAATTCCCCAGGCAAGAAACTGGAGTGGGTTGCCATGCCCTTTTCCAGGGGATCTTCCCGACCCAAGGACTGCACCTGGGTCTCCCGAATTGCAGACAGATTCTTTCCTGTTTGAGCCACCAAGGAAGCCCAGAGCCAAGATAAAGGGGTCCATATAACAGGGCGGATCAGCTCGAGGTCACTCCAAGGGACCCATGCCCTGGGGGGTGGGGGTCAGAGGAAGAAGCAGTCCAGAGAGCACAGTCATCCATGCCTTGGGGGCTCCCCGTCTGGGTAGGGGAAGCAGCTCCAGGCTGTGAGAGAGTCAGCAAAGATAGGGAATGTGCAAATGGCCAGACTGATGCCTGCGGCTGTTTGTTCTAACAGGATATCACATCATGGGGATGTCAGACATGACGGGCCTGAGGGTGCAGTGTCCGCCTCCCCAGCTTAAGTTGGGTCCCTGCAGTTTGTTGGTCTGTAGTGGAGGCACGTGATGGAGAGGGTGATTTTCGGGGAACAGATTACGGTAGAGGTGCTTTCAGCAGAGGCCCAGAGCTTTGTGGTGCCCAGCACATTTCCCCACGGGAGTTCATGAGACGTCATCAGAGAGAACCACCCGGCTTGTGCCTGTGGGGCCCCGGGTTCTAACGCAGTCCCTCTGCCGTGTCTGAGGAAGCCCTCCCTGTGTTAGGGATCAGCAGCCCTGCCCCAAGGTGCAGCCTGGCCTGTACCTCCCACTCCCTGAATACCCATGTCCAGGTGGAGTCCTGGGAAAGGATCCCGGGTTGTGCAGTGAGGACTGCCACCTCGGACAAGTCAGTGACCTTCTGTTGTTGACCGGGGAGAAACGGAAGTGAGGGTCTTCCTGTGAGGCTTCCCACGGGTCACAGGGGTGGTGCCGGTGAGACCGAGGCCAGCTTTGAGGTAAGAATCACAGCTGTCTGGGTGTCACACACTGAGTGGTCACTCAGATCACACACTGACAGTGGCGTTCACACACCTGGCCTCATTTGACCCTCATCACTACATCGAATGGCGGGTATTGCATCCATTTCACAGATGTGCAAACTGAGACTCAAGCCTGTGTAGTGACTTGGACAAGATCAGTAGCTAACGATCCAGGATGGGGACCCAGGGATTCTCCCACTGTGTTCTGACTGCCTGTGCTTGCTGTGACATATAAATGGGCTCCTTCCTGGAGGCTGAAGAAACCCGAACAGGGGAGGGGAGAGGAAGAAGGAGGCTGAAAAAAGCCTTGGTGCCGAGGGACACATCTACGGAGAAACTTTCCTGCTTACAGACTTGGGCTGGACCCCTCCCCCCAAGCTCACCACATGCCCCACCATGAATTTTGAGTTTCAACCTCTTCACTGAGCCTGGGATATTCCTCTTTGCCCTTCCCCCGTGGCTCCTGGAGAGACCATGGGAGTGAGGGGACCATTTTTTAAATAGCTCATAGATACTTCTGAGCACTCACTGTACATTTTTCTGCGCTTGACCAGCCGTGTGGCTTGACAAGTCACTTAACCTCTCTGAGCCCGAGGCTCAGACACAACACAAATACCATATGACGGCTTGGAGACATGTTGTGAGGAGTGAGTGAGAGGCCTCAGCAAAGCAGAGACCAGTGGAGGCAGGTGGGAAGAGAACTAGAAGTTCCAGCCGGGGCCCCAGCCCTCCTTCCTGACCCAGCCAAACAGATTGTTCCTGTTCTGGGGACCCAGGCATCATTAGGACTCCCATCCTTTCAGTTGGCAAGTGTTGAAGTGGCTGCCCCCGCCTCTGGGGGGGCAGGGGGAGATTCTGATGAAGGGCTGGGGGTGAGGGAGGGAGGCGCTGGGGCTGGAAATGGGAGTGAGCGGGAAGTGAGCTCCCATCTCAGGAGCCCTGAGTCAGCGGGACATTGGGGTGCATTTGATCCACATAAAGCCGCACATTGTTCCTGGAGCAGTTGGGACAGTGGTGACCTTTGGGATTTGGCTGACAGAACGCTGGGGGCCTGGGGGAGGGCAGGGGGCACTGCCCTCAGCACGTGGTTGCACAGATGACCTGTAACAAGAAGTCTCTGTGTAGGCGTAGCCCCTGGGGTCTGCAGGCATCTCATAAAGGGGCAGCCTGCCTCCCCAGGCACCAGCCGGGGAGTGTGCTTGGCTTGGCTTTGGGTTGATTCTGTTTGCCTCTGTGCCTCTCCAGGGGTCCGGCCAGAGCAGCCCAGGTGCTCCTGTGCCTGTCCTGGGGCGGCCAGTGCAGGGTGAGGAGGGCCCTGCTCCCTGGCTGCCCCCTAGGCTGACCTCTCACCTCCAGCACAGGGAAGCCAGCCCCTCTCTATCTATAAAGCGGCTCCAGCCAGGAGCCGAGCAGTAAATATTTGGGTTGGCTCAGGATGGTCCTCAAAACCTCATACTCTGGTGTGCCAGGAAGGAGAGCGAGATGGCAGAGGAAGCTCCCGGGAGACGGTGTGCGCCGTCCGAGGGCCAGGGGGAGAGAGGAACAGGCACTTTGCGGGGACCTGGAGCATGGCCTCCAGCCTGGGCTGTGTAACCACGGTGGCCCAGAGGTGGGCTGGGAGAGGGCTTTTGAGGGAAGATCAGTTCCACCATGGGCTTTCCTGGTAGATTGGCTGGTAAAGAATCTACCTGCAATGCAGGAGTCCCCAGTTTGATTCCTGGGTGGAGAAGTTTCCCTGGAGAAGGGATTGGCTACCTACTCTAGTATTCTTGGATTTCCTTGGTGGCTCAGATGATAAAGAATCCGCCTGCAATGTGGGAGACCTGGATTCGATCCCTGGGTTGGGAAGATTCCCCTGGAGGAGGGCATGGCAACCCACTCCAGTATTCTTGCCTGGAAAATCCCCATGGACAGAGGAGCCTGGTGGGCTACAGTCCATGGGGTAGGTAGCAAAGAGCTGGACATGACTGAGCAGCCCAGCACAGCACAGCAGCTCCACCATCTGACCCTCTTCGTTTTCAGTTCCCCCGTGGTCCAGGGCTGGGTGGGCAGCGAGGTCTGAGATGAGAGAGCCTCCCCGCACTTCCCCATGGTGGGCTTTCTGGAAAAGGGGGCTGAGGAAGGGCGCTTGGAGTCAGGGGCAGGGGGGCAGTTGGAGCTGGGAGCTGGTGGTGGGAAGGAGGGCAGAGGAGGAGGTGGGGTTGGCCAGGCTAGGCTGGGGAGGTGAACTGGGAGAGGTGGGTGTAAGTGCCTGGATGTAGGTGAGTGTAACAGCCTGTGTGCGGTGGGTGCAGAGACTGGTGTGTGAGAAGGCATGGAAGACACTGTGTGTGTGTGTGTGTGTGTGTGTGTGTGTGTGTGAGAGAGACTTTGGGGGAAGAAGGGAGGGCGGGAGAAGAGTGTGGAGAGACTGTCGGGAGAAGATGGGTGTGTGTGACTACACGCGAGGGGTGCTGCGGTGATCGAGAGAAAGCGGGTGACGTGGAGACTCCTGGGAGAGGCCACGAGGGCAGAAACGTGCTCCTAGGAGCAGGGGTGCGAGAAAGGAGGGGCCCACGGCTGAGCGGAAGTGTGGGCCTCAGCACGAGGGGCATGGGGGGCCTGGGTGCCACTGGGTGAAGGGTGGGAGATCGTTCAAGAATCAGCACCTCTGGATGAAAGCTTGGCCACGTGGCCCCTGAATGGGGGCAAGCAGGTGTCTGTCTGTGTGTACAGTTATGATTCGACTTGGCTGTAATATAAAACCCCACAGCAGTTAAAACAAGAGAGGTTTGTTTCCCCCTTTCATTCTGGAAGCTGGCAGTTGGGCTTGTGTGACAGCGCTAGGGTCATCGGTGCTCCTGTGGCCTGTCTCCGGGGTCTCCTCCTGTCCCCAACACCGAGCTTTCCCTGGAGCCTCTCCCCCGGAAGGCAGCCGTAGGGGCCTGGCACAGGCTGTCTGCTCTTGTAAGTGCAGAGGGCTAGCCCCTGCTTTTCCCAGAACAGCCTTCTATGAGATACAGAGGGTCTAGGGCAGGGAGTGAACGCAGAGAAGAATAGAATATCTGGGAGAGGGCTCAGCGGGGAGCTGGGAAGAGCAGAAAGATCACTGGAGTTGAGTTAGAAAATATGGGCGCCTGGGGCTGGCCCTGCAGCTGGATGACCTTGAAGGTCACGTCCCCTGCTGGAACCTCACTGGAGCATGAAAAAGCTCCCCTGAACCTCTAGAAGCCAAAAGCGCAGCTGTAGGACTGCCAGTCGGCAGGAGCCTGGGTACAAGGAAGCCCAAGAAGAACCGTCTTCTTGTTGGGGGCAAGAGGTTTCGATGGAGGCCCCAGAGCATGGGTGCCTTCACTCAGCTTTGTGTCAGGCTGAGGACACTGCATAGATAAGGTGGAGCCGCTGTCCTGAGCCAGGGGCACAGCGTGGAGGGCCTGGGACACTTGTTGCCCAGGCAGAAGACGCTACACGAGGACTGGGGCCCTTCTGAGGTGTTTAGATAAAATGCACGCTGGCCTAGCACAACTCAAGTTTCTGATTCAGCTCTGAGCCAGAGATTCGTGCATGTCACCTCCAGGCTGAAAATCCAGTGATGACTTCCAGTGGTCTGCTAGATGAAGCTCAGACTCTTTGACTGGGCTCTCAGACCCTGTCCCTGCCCTCCCACCAGCCTCTTCCTTCCACTCTCACTGCCGTCCCCTCCCTCCCTCCCCTCCCTGGTACTCCCATCACTTTGCTTAGGACCCTGGCCTGCTCTTGTTTGTCCAGTCCATCCTTCATTTATTCATTTCTAGATATGTACTGAACACAACACCTGTTGTGTTCTAGTGGGTGGGGATACACTGCAAATAATATACTATCCTGGCCTCAAGGAGTTGAATCTGGAAGGAAAGACAAGGAAAGAGGTCATTCCAGACACAGTGGGAGGAAGGTAGGGATTGGACCTGGCCAACTCTGCTGGAGGGTTGGTGGGGGTGGATGGATGCATGTGAACTGAGTCCTGAAGGATGCTGGGCAGGATGGGACTGGGTATCCCCGCCAGGCATCAACTCATAGACAGGCACCTGGCCTCGCTTACTCTGGAAACCGCCACCTCTTTGGTTCAGTGCTTAGAACTGTCAGCAAAGATGTGGATGCCAGCCTCTGGGGGGTACACTTTATGGTGAGGACAAAATAAGCCTTGGAAGGGCATTAGGCAGATCATAAGACGGTAGCGTGAAGAGATGGATGGGTGGGGGCATTAAGATGCCTTTGTACCTCCCCGGCTTCTGTAATGGGGCTTCCCAGGTGGCGCTCGTGGTAAAGAACCTGCCTGCCGATGCAGGAGGTGCAAGAGATGCGAGTTCGATCCCTGGGTCGAGATGAGCCCATGGAGGAGGAAATGGCAACCCACTGCAGTATTATTGCCTGGGAAATCCCACGGACAGAGAAGCCTGGTGGGCTGCAGTCCACGGAACGACTGAGCACACAGCACACACACACACGTTTTCTGTAATTGCCTCTCTCTTGGCTAGAAAGCCCCCTATCCTCACATTGTCCAGAACCAGTGAAGTACCCTTCAGTCTAGTACAGGGGTTCCCAGCCTCCAGGATCTAGTGCCTGATGATCTGAGGCGAAGCTGATATAACAATAGAAATAAAGCACACAGCAAATGAAACGCGCTTGAATCATCCCCCAACCGTCCGTCCATGCCTGCTCCCACCCCCCAGCCTGATTCGTGGGGACATTGTCTTCTACGAAACCTGTCTCTGGTGCCAAAAAGGTTGAGGACCTCTGCTCCAGTAAGTCTTCCCTCCCTCCCAGCCCCATGCTTAAAGGGACCGGAGCACTAGAGTCGGACACAACTTTCACTTTCATCTTTACCCTATAGCACTCTGCATAAGCCTCAACCCTAGGCCTCATCATGGGCGCTGACTTCAGTTGTAGGTCAGCTTCCCCTGTGAGCCCCTTGAAGACTGGGGCCCTGACCTTGGTGTTGCCCACTGCCCTGCCCTGCCGCCTGTGAAGGACCTGCCCCAGGTGATGCTAGTCAGCACTCTCCCACCGATTTGCTGAATACCTGCAAGCTCCAGCAGAGTCAGCTGACTTCTCTGGGGCTCTGGTGTGTCTCTGGAAGAAAGCTCTGTTTTCTTGCCTCTGCAGGTCTGGAGTTGATCACAGTTGGAGCTAGGCCAGGGATTGCAACAATTCTAGAGAAAAGCTGAAGGAGTCCAGCCCATGCTGTTCTGAGACCTTTCACTCATTTTTCCTCTCAGGAATTCCTTGAGGTGTAGGTATTGTTGCCTGTATTCATTTTACACATGTGGAAACTAAGATACAGACAGGTCAAGTGAATCCCCCAGGATGACATGGCGCGTATCAGCAAAGCCAGGATCTGAATGCAGGCAGCACTGGCTCCAGAGCCTTTGCTCTTAACTATCCTGCTCTCTGAGAACCTTTAAACCACCCACAAAGGACTTCAGCAGATCCTCACTACAGTAAGTTCCCTATATACAAATGAGTTCCCTTCTGGGAGTACGTTCATATGTCCAGTTTGTTCGTTAAGTCCATCAAGGTTAGCCCAGGTACCCAACTAACACAGTTGCCTATATAGTACTGTACTGTCATGGGTTTATACTTTTCACACAAAGAATACATTTAAAAAAACACAAAATAAAACATTTTTAATCTTACAATACAGTACTTTGAAAAGTACAGTAGTACTGTACAACAGCTGGCATACAGGGGCTGGCATCGAGTGAACAAGCAAGAAGAGTTACCAACTGGAGGAGGGAGAGGAGGTGGGAGATGGTAGAGCTGAAGGATCATCAGCAATAGGAGACGGAGGGCAAGCTGCAATTTCATTCACGCTTGACGTTGATGGCTCAGGTTCTGGTTCCTTGCTGGAACCAGATGCACGTTGGCATCTTTGAACGTTCGCAACTTGAAAGTTCGTATAGGGGACTTGGTGTATCTCTGTGACCATCCCCTCTGTATGGCCCAGTTTCAGCCCTGGTACCGTCCCCTCCTCTTCTTCCTGGTGGCCTGCTCCTCGGGGGCTGCAGGTTCCTAGGAACCCGTGGGAGAAGGAGCCTTATAGAAACTGCCCATCTTAGACATCCTAGCCTGAGACCTGGGCCTGAAAAGCCTGCCATATGCTCTTCCCAGCTGTGTCGTCTGCCTTGGGTGTTAGGCCACATCTGGGTGGATCATCCCAGGGGATTCTTGGGCAAGGAGAAAAGCTGGGAGCTTAGCACCTGGTCAGATGTTCCCTGAAGCAGGGGGCCCTCTCCCCCTGCCCTGTCCTCTGTGTTGAAGGGAAAGGGGGCCCTGGTAGTGAGTCTGAGGTGTGGGGAGTAGAAGGTAGGAGAGACACTGGTCATGATGATGGAGCCACAAAGATCCAGCTGCTTGGACTGCTGTCTCCCTCCTGGGCTCAGCACAGGGAACTTGGTTTCCTGGAGATACAGATTAAGAAGGTTGGAAAATTCAGGGTTTACAGAGGCCCTGGGCAGAGCAGGCAGAGGGATTAGAAAGGTGATCCTGCGTCATCTTACCCTGATGTTTGCATCAGATGCTGTTGACTGTTAGTCACACACAGCCTTGAATGGGAGCCACTGTAGTCCTGGGCAGGTCTGCAGAGGACACGCAGACCACACGGCGGGAAGAGGGCCCTGCATTCTCTTCTGTCTCTCACTGGCTGTGTGGCTGCAGGCAGACCGAGCTCTCTCTCTGGGCCTGAGCTTTAGTTTCTTTAGAAAGTGAAAGTGGTGGTTGCTCAGTCATGTCCGACTGTTTGCACCCCCAGGGACTGTAGCCCACCAGGCTGCTCTGTCCATGAAACTCTCCAGCCAAGAACACTGAAGTGGGTTGCTGTCTCCTTCTCTAGGAAATCCTCTTGACCCAGGGATCGAACCTGAATCTCCTGCACCATCTGGTCTGTAACTGGGCATCAGAGACATTGGATTAGTTGACCTAGAAGCAGTTGTTCATTATGGTTGCGAGAGTTTGGATTTTGGAGGCAGGCTGCCTGGGTTAAAAATTTTGGCTGCATTTCCTCTTGGTCTCATGACCTTGAGCAAGTTATCCATTCCAAACACAGTAATAATCATAGTTCCTACCTCCTGTTGTTGTGCAGATTTGAATGGGGCAGTATATCCTTTTTGACTCATGGTAACAGTGACTTGTCCCTTCCAGTTATAAACTTCAATAAATCGTTGTCCTACAAAAATAAATGAGAGACATAGAGGAAATCTATCTCAACAAAAAATTCTCATCCCCTCGCTTCACCCGCAGTCAGATTCCCATTTTGGTAGCATTTTGCTGTTGTCATTGACTTTGTTATTTAATCTAGAAGCAGGGAAAATATTCTGACAGATTTCGTTCACCCCCTGGTCTGGTCTAGAATTTTAAATACTTTCTCTGGCTAGTGGTAGATGGGTAGTGTCCAAGCCAGGAGGCCAGCTCGGGGCAGCCCATAGACCACAGGCTATGGCACGTGCCTGTGGTATCGGAGAAGATGCTGTGAATATCCCAGATGGCATTCCCTTCAAGGGTCACGGCTGAAAATATGCGGACTTTGGATCCTGCCTGGGGGTCCTGCCAGGGACATCCGCCTAACACAGCCCCAGGAGGGGAAATCTGGTATCAAGTCTCACCTGGCAAAAACTGAGCGGAAAATGCACCCATGTACCAACTCCAGTCTCCCCTCAGCCGACCTGAGGGTGTGGAAGATTGGATGACCGAGGCTTGGCGGGGCAAGGACAGCCTAGCCTCGTGACCCAAGAGCGGATTTCCTGCTGAGAGGAAGCTGAGGTTACCCGAGCTGTGATTCACCTTCCCTCCAAGTCTGGGACCAGGAGGAACCTAACATAACCTTTCTCACCAGCTGGGCCTCAGTCTCCCTTTCTACGATCTTGGTGGAAAATCTCCCTGGACACTCCCACCCCTCAATGTTCCAGAGACCATTTATAGTGAAGGGAAGTAGGGAAAGTCCTTGTAGAGTCAGAGAAATTCCAAAGGGCATGGGGTGGTGGGGTGGGGAGATACTTCCCTGGTGGGCCAGTGGTTAAGATTTTGCTTGCTAATGTAGAGGGTACCAGTTTGATCCCTGGTCAGGAAACTAAGATAAGATCCCACATGCCTTGGGACCCAAAAACCAAAAGATAAGACTGAAGCAATATTGTAACAAATTCAATAAAGACTTTAAAAAGGGTCCACATCAAAAGACTCTAAAACAAACAACGAAAATGACAGAAAGATCATGGGGATTTGTGGGATGATAGCACTGGAAAATCCCTGGACGGAAGAGCCTGGTAGGCTGCAGTCCATGGGGTCGCGAAGAGTCGAACACGACTGAGCGACCTCACTTTCACTTTTCACTTTTCATGCACTGGAGAAGGAAATTGCAACCCACTCCAGTGTTCTTGCCTGGAGAATCCCAGGGACAGGGGAGCCTGGTGGGCTGCTGTCTCAGGGGTCGCACAGAGTCGGACATGACTGAAGCGACTTAGCAGCAGCAGCACTGGCCAGTCACTTGCAGTGGGCCAGTGGCTCCAGCCACTTGCAGTGGGCCAGTGGCTCCAGCCAGCACCGCTGAGCACTTAACTCAGGGCAGGCATTCTCTGTGTTTCCCTTCACACCAGCCTGTTCTGTCCTCACCACAACCTCCGGGTAAAAGTGGCATCATCCCTTTATAAACAAGGCTTAGAGAAACTGGGAGATGAGCTGAACGCCACTAATACACTGCAGACTTGGAGGGGAACCCTGGGTCCCTCACTGCCTACACTGGAATCCAGGGGGGCCCCTCAGACCCTGTTCTCAGAGCATTTCACTTGGCAGGAAGCACTCAGTGAACCGGGATGTTTGGTGAATGAGCCCAGGGCACGGTCATTGAAGGATTCATATCTATATAGGCTCTATACCCTCTGTGTTGGTACAGGACCACTAGGGTTCCTGGAGGAACCATCAGTGTGACCAGGGTCCCTCCCAGGCAGGGGGGATCTTCCCACACTTAGACCACTGCTGACTGGGACCTGCTGATGTCTCATCGGGAGCCATTAGCCAAGGCACAGAGCTGGGTGAGAGCAAGGGATACCTCAGGTGCCCAGGGTTTCAGCAGCCGGTTTGGAAAGGGAACCCCATCCCACAGCCCCTCTCCCTTCTTCCTCTGCCCCTCTCTGGCCTCCCTGATTCACACAGTCAGTCAGTGACAGGAAGGAGCCCTTGGCGTGCTGGCCAGGCCATTAGTAACCCCATGGGGAAAGGGGAAGTGGGGAGGGAAGGGGAAAGGTGAGCCATCGCAGCACCCTTGGCAACAGCTGCTGCTGTGTCTGCCCTTAACCCCATCCTGACCCCGCCACCTTCATCTGAGATGCTGGTGTCTAGAAGCCTGGATGACCAGAAGCACTGGGGGCCTTCTCCCCAAACCTACTGAATGGGGAAGTCAGCAAGAGGAACTCTGAAATCTGTGCTTGTAAAAAGTGCAGCCTCTGCCTTGTGACACCCTGGTTAGGCGGTCGTAGGGGCCCCGACTCACCCTGATGAGGGAACACAGGGGTGCCCCAGAAGGGAAGTATCAGCTATGAGTGGACCAGGTGCCAAAAGCGGTGGTTTCCTTTAAGGTGAAGTTCTGTACTTTTAAACAGCCTTGTTTTTGGAAAGCTTTCTAGCAGTTCACTATGTGAATTTTCCAGAAGGCTTTGGAACATCTGGGGTGTGTTCTTTTAAGTCACGGGTTTAAATGGGAAAGAAAAAAATTCCCAGGACAGCAGGAGGGAGGTGTCCATTGCAGGACAGTGTCCAGGCCTGTGTTCTCTGAGGGGGGGTGGTCTGAGCTGAGCATTGTGTGTTGGGGGGGGGACTGGTGAGGAGATCTCACCCCCTCCAACCAGCCCCCGTCCTTCTGCCCTTCCCCATCAGGATGTGAAGATTTTCCGGGCCTTGATTCTGGGGGAGCTGGAGAAGGGGCAGAGTCAGTTCCAGGCTCTCTGCTTTGTCACCCGGCTGCACCACAATGAGATCATTCCCAGCGAGGCCATGGCCAAGCTCCGGCAGGTGAGTGCCCACCCCAGGCTTGCCCCAGAGCCTGCACGCACCCCTGCAGCTGAGCCCTGGCCTGGACCCCACCCACCCCAGCCTCAGTGTCCCACCCTGCCCCGATCCACCTAATCCCTGGCCCCACACTCAGCCTCTAATCCTGAGCCCCCTGATTATGCCCCAGGCCACACCTGATCCCATAACCCCAGATCCCTAATCTGCACCGAATCCCCATCTCTCAAATTCTTCCTGCCCCCAACCTCAGCCCCTCCCCGTTTATGATGGAGGCAAGTCAGATCTGCCTTCAGCTGTGGCAACGCCACTCATCATCTGGGTGACTCTAGACGTGTCACCTCCCTTCCAAGTCCCTATTTTCTTTGTTTTTTGGCCACGCCACAGGGCATGTGGAATTTTAGTTTTCCCAACCCGGGATGGAATCCGCCGCAGCCCCTGCATTTGAAGCCCAGTCTTAACCACTAGCCCTCCAGGAAAGTCCCTCAAAGCCCCTATTTTCTTACTGAGAGACGGGTTACAGTGAGAATTAAGTGGGACAGAGCATGTAAAGCATTCAACGCAGCTTTGGAACCCCTCAGCTTTTTGCCCACTCCCAATCCCTTCCCCTACCCCAGGCCTCTCCCTGGCCTCATGTAAGCTCCCTAAACTCTTCAGCAGGACCTGTCCTAGGTCCCACCCTTCTGTCTGCTTTTCCCAGAGAGACTCAGTTACCTGGATGTTGGCAAATACAGGACCCCAGCGGTCACTGACCCTGGGACAACTGGCCTGGCTTGCCCACCTCCAACACCACCCCCACCCCCCCAGCAACATGTCAGAATTTTCCCTAAGGTCTCAGAGGTCAGCCCAGTGGCCAGCTGAAAAGAATTGACGGTGCCCTGGGTATCAGTTTTTCCACCAGTTGGAGGGGGGCTGGTTCCCCCTGACTGTCACCCTGCAGGTGGCCCCAAGGATCTGAAGGCAGCCAGCCTGGGTTTGTCTGACAATCAGCGATCAGGGAAAGAGTGGGCAGGGGGCTGACTGAGGCCGGGTAGGAACAACTCTTCTCTTCCACTCAGAAAAACCCACGGGCAGTGCGGCAGGCTGAGGAGGTGCGGGGCCCAGAGCAGATGCACATGGACATCGCCGTCAACTTCAGCCAGGGGGCGCTGCTGAGCCCCCATCTCCGCAACGTGTGTGCCGAGGCCGTGGATGCCATCTACACCCGCCAGGAAGACGTCCGGTTCTGGCTGGAGCAAGGTCAGCTGGGTGCGGCCCACTGCTATATCACCTCAAATATGATGGGGAGCAATGATGAGATATGGGAGTTCTCCACCCAGCTGGGACTGGTCAGGGAGGGCTTCCTGGAGGAAGTGATGCCTGCGTGGCACTGGCAGGGGCAAGTGGAGGACTTGAAGTCAGACAGTCTTGAATCCCTACTTACTGTGTGACGTCAGCCAGGCCGATAACCTCTCTGGGCCAGTTTTCTCATCTGTAAAACAAGGATGGTAACACTTAGCTCATGGGAGCACTAGGATGCCTGAAGGGGCCATGTGGGGAGGCCCCCGCCCCCGCCCTGACCCCCGCCTTCTCTCCCAGGTGTGGATGGCTCCGTGTTCGAGGCTCTCCCCAAGGCTTCAGAGCAGGTGTTGCTGCCTCGCTGCGGGCAGGTGGGGGACCGCGGGAAGCCCTGCATCTGCCGCTATGGTCTGAGCCTGGCCTGGTACCCCTGCATGCTCAAGTACTGCCACGGCCGCGACCGCCCAGCGCCCTACAAGTGCGGCATCCGCAGCTGCCAGAAGAACTACAGCTTCGACTTCTACGTGCCCCAGAAGCAGCTGTGCCTCTGGGATGAGGACCCCTAGCCAGGCTGGGACGAGGGGTGGTCCCCGAGGCAGCTGCCCGGGACCCACTGCCCCTCCCCCAGCCGCCAGAGGAGGTGCCCCCCACCCCCGACAACGGAGGCCTTAGCGCTCTTCCTTCCCATCACCTAATCCCGGAGCCTCTGGCTCCCTCACCCGTGACTGTGAAAGGGGTGTGGTGTGGCAAGGTTTAACTCATGAAGGCAGCCCCCACTCCTGCCCTGTGCGCCTTCCTTGGGGACCCAGGGAGAAGGGGGGGTTCTCCAAGCTTGCCTCCCCTCCTTCATCTCCCCAAAGTGTTCACTTTCAAGCACCCAAAATGTGACGGCCTGTGACTCTCCTATTTAACTCTTCAAAGGTTTAGACCCTGAAGGGTGTCTGTGCCTGTCGTACCCACCTCCCCACACACAACTCCTGCCCCACCGTTGGGAAGGACCTGGCCCCTGTGCACCGTCCCACTGCGCAGCAAGGAGGGGAAGAATCATTGCACCAGAGGGGGCGCAGCCCCTAGCACGGATCTCAGCGCCTTCCTCTCGTTCTGGCCTCGGAGGCCGCCGTCCCCACCCTGACACATAATACGTGCCTTTCTGCAAACCTGGACTTTGCCGAGGGAGCAGGTGCTGGCTTGCTCCCTCTAAACAGAAATATTTTTGTAAGGTTCTGGGACAGGGAGGGAGCATGAAGTATGAGGAAAACTTGAATTCCAGATTTTTAATGCAAAATATTTATCATTTGTACCAGAAATAAAAGTTTAAATTTTTACTTGACTGACAGCTCTAGACGCAGAGTTCTGAGAGAATTTTTGGCCAATGCTGCCACCTGGTGTCAGGAGACGTGTCCCTGTCTAGGGAACACGTCTTGGGGACAGCCAGCCTAGGGACAACTCCTGAAGCACCTACTGTGTGCTCAATCTTGGGGTGGGGGGAGGATGTAGCTGGGGTGGGCATTACTAGGAAAAGCTATGACAAAACTTCTGCACTTAAGATGAGACAGACACAGGTGGGTAAGCAGTAAAAGACACCGTGAGACAGATGAAAATTCTGAGCCAGACTTCTCCAGGGATCAAATCCTGGAAATAGGTTTGTTGTTTTTTTTTTCCTATTTTAGGGCTTCCCAGGTGGTGTTAATGGTAAAGAATAATGCAGGAGACATAAGAGACCTGGGTTCGATCCCTGGTTTGGGAAGATCCCCTGGAGGAGGGCATGGCAACCCACTCCAGTATTCTTGCCTGGAGAATTCCATGGACAGAGGAGCCTGGCAGGCTACAGTCTGTGCTGTCACAAAGAGGCAGACATGAATGCAGCACACTATAATTGATTTACAATGTTGAGTTTCTGTTGTACAGCAAAGTGATTCAGTTACGCACAGGCACACACATATATATATTGGTTTGCATTTGTTAATCTCAAACTCCCAATCTATTCTTCCCCACCATCCCTGCTCCCGTGGCAACCACAAGTCTGTTCTGTATGTCTGTGAGTCTGTTTCTATTTTGTAGATAATTTCATTTGTGTTATATTTTAGATTCTACATGTAAGTGATATTATATGGTATTTGTCTTTCTGATTTACTTAGTGTGATCATCTCTAGGTTCATTCATGTTGCTGCAAATGGCATTTTAATTCTTTTTTCTGACTGAGTAGTAGTGCACTGATACATGTACCACTTTTTTTTTTTATCCATTCACCTGTCAGTGGACATTTAGGCTGTTCCCATATCTTGGCTATTGTAAATAGTGCTTCTATGAACATAGGGGTACATGTATCTTTTTAAATTAGAGTTTTGTCTGGATACATGGCCAGGAATGGGATTTCTGGATCATATGGCAATTATATTTTTTAGATTTTTGAGGAAACTCCATCTTGTTTTCCATAATGGCTGTACCGATTTATATTCCCACCAGCAGTGTAGGAGGATTCCCTTTTCTCCACACCTTCTCCAGCATGTTATTTGTAGACTTTTAAATGATGGCTATTCTGACTGGTATCTCTAATTTTCTTGAAGAGATCTCTAGACTTTCCCATTCTCTTGATGAAAGTGAAAGAGGAGAGTGAAAAAGTTGGCTTAAAGCTCAACATTCAGAAAACTTAAGATCATGGCATCTGGTCCCATCACTTCATGGCAAATAGATGGGGAAACAGTGGAAACAATGACAGACTTTATTTTTGGGGGCTCCAAAATCACTGCAGATGGTGATTGCAGCCATGAAATTAAAAGATGCTTGCTCCTTGGAAGAAAAGTTATGACCAACCTAGACAGCATATTAAAAACCAGAGACATTATTTTGCCAACAACGGTCTGTCTAGTCAAATCTATGGTTTTTTCCAGTGGTCATGTATGGGTGTGAGAGTTGGACTATAAAGTGAAAGTGCAAGTGAAGTGCTCAGTCGTGTCCGACTCTTTGCGACCCCGTGGACTGTAACCTACCAGGCTCCTCCATCCATGGGATTCTCCAGGCAAGAGTACTGGAGTGGGGTGCCATTTCCTTCTCCAGGGGATCTTCCTGACCCAGGGATTGAACCCGGGTCTCCCGCCTTGCAGGCAGATGCTTTAACCTCTGAGCCACCAGGGAGATCTGGACTATAAAGCTGAGCACCAAAGAATTGATGTTTTTGAACTGTGGTGTTGGAGAAGAGACTCTTGAGAGTCCCTTGGACTGCAAGGAGATCCAACCAATCTATCCTAAAGGAAATCAGTCCTGAATATTCATTGGAAGGACTAATGCTGAAGCTGAAAGTCCCATAGTTTGGCCACCTGATTCAAAGAACTGACTCATTGGAAAAGACCCTGATGCTGGGAAAGATTGAAGGCAGGAGGAGAAGGGGACGACAGAGGAAGAGATGGCTGGATGGCATCACTGACTCAGTGGACATGAGTTTGAGTGAACTCCGGGAGTTGGTGATGGACAGGAAGGCTTGGCATGCTGCAGTCCATGGGGTCGCAAAGAGTCGGATACGACTGAGCGACTGAACTGAACTGATTCTGACTGAAGTGAGGTGGTACCTCATGGTAGTTTTGATTTGCAGTTCTCAAACAATTAGCGAGGTTGAACATCTTTTCATGGGCCTACTGCTGGCCATGATTCTTATTTGCTGTGCAGTCTTGATTTGTTACTTTACCTCTCTGTACCTCAGCTCTCTCAGCTACAAAATGGGCTTAATTGTGAGACTCCAGTGGATTTATATGTGTTAAGTGCCCTTCACAGAGAGAATGCTCACTGTGCTAGCTGCCATTAATATTATTACTGTTCATGAGAAGAGCAGCTATTTCCTCATTTATAAACCCAAGACAACTAAGCCAGGCATCTTTTTAAAAGTCATTTACTTTTTAAAAAATATTTATTACATATTTTGGCTGTGCTGGGTCTTAGTTGTGGTATGCAGGATTTTTTTGTTTTTTTAAGTTGCAGCATGTGAATTCTTAGTTGCAGCACATGGGATCTAGTTCCCTGATGAGGGATCAAACCTGGGTCTCTTGCATTGGGAGCGTGAAGTCGTAGCCACTGGACCACCAGGCAAGTCCCAGCCAAGGATCTTGAAGGACCTCTTCACTTCCAGAGTATCTCCTAGTATAAAGAGGCTGTAATATGAAGTGCTGGGCCAGATACTGAGGACTTCCAAGGAGGAGGGATGTGCGTGGCTGAGTTGATTAGGGAAGGTTTCCTGGGATGGGATGGGATAGGAAGAGGTTGAGACCGCAGGCTGATCAGGATTGGGCAAGGTAGAGGGGACCATGTGAGCACAGGGAAGAGACTGGAGTGTTTCAGGGTTGGGCAAGTTCCAGGCGTCACCACTCCTTAGAGGGAGGCACCTTCCCCACAGACTTTGCAGAGGGAAAGGGGCTTGCTGGGCTGCCCCATTACTCTCCCCAGCACCCCCAGAATAGTCTGCTGCTGCTCCTTGAATTGTGCTGGTCAGAGAGTTGTGCAGGGAGCCAGGTGTGCTTGGCCATGGTCAAGTTAGGGGCTGAGGGGTGGGGAGATATCCTTTTCAAGTGGACATGCCTCTTTCTGTACCTGTTTTCAAGGACCAGCTTCAGTCCTGCCGGGGGACAAGCAGGGGAGGTGTTCTTCCCAAAGCCTTTTCCTCTGCCCAGGGTCTTCAAGGCACCTGGATAGGGTGGGTGGAGCCACAGAGGAATCTGGCCAAAAGTGGGGCTGGGACTGCTCACCAGAAGCAAAGCTTGAGGCTAACAATGCATATGAGGAATGTGGGTACCGGCCCAGTCCCATCTCTGGATGACTTCACCACCTTCCAAGACCCCAGTTCCATTGCTCACTAACAGAGAGGGCCTCTCTAGGGCATCTTCCCAAACACTGGCATTCACCATGTAGTGGCTGCTGGGCATCCTACTGTAAATTGTTGGCCCTTTGACTTGTTACTGAGTTGCTAAGTTGTGTCCCACTCTTCTGAGACCCCATGAACTGTAGCCCACCAGGCTCTCCTGTCCACGGAATTTCCAGGCAAGGATACTGGAGTGGGTTGCTATGCCCTTCTCCAGGGGACTTTCTTGACCCAGGGATCGAACCCCTGTCTCCTGCATTTCAAGGAGATTCTTTTTCCTTCTGAGCCACCAGAGAAGCTGGGCAATTGAATTGCTTCCTGTGACTGGTTCCTATGGCCAGTATTCGGTAGATACTGTACAGTCACCTCCAGATGGCGCTGTTCCAGTTTATTCTACATTACCACTAGCAGTGGGTGAAAGGCCCCGTTTCCCCACATTGCTGCTCTATCAGGATTCTTCAGAGAAAGAAAACAGATTATATATGTGTATACATGCAAACATACATACATATATAGGTAAATATATAAACACATATATACACACACACACATAAATATATACATACAGTTGATATATATATGTATGTGATACAGTTGATATATGTGTATATATAGCAAGGTAATGCTTAAAATCCTTCAAGCTAGGCTTCAACAGTGGAGAAGGCAATGGCAACCCACTCCAGTACCCTCACCTGGAAAATCCCATGGATGTGGGAGCCTGGTAGGCTGCAGTCCATGGGGTTGCTAAGAGTCAGGTACAACTGAGCGACTTCATTTTCACTTTTCACTTTCATGCATTGGAGAAGGAAATGGCAACCCACTCCAGTATTCTTGCCTGGAGAATCCCAGGGACGGCGGAGCCTGGTGGGCTGCCGTCTATGGGGTCACACAGAGTCAGACACGACTGAAGCAACTTAGCAGCAGCAGCAGCAGGCTTCAACAGTATGTCAACCAAGAACTTCCAGATGTACAAGCTGTATTGAGAAAAGGCAGAGGAACCAGAGATCGAATTGCCAACATCCATTGGATCATAGAAAAAGCAAGAGAATTCCAGAAAAACATCTATTTCTGTTTCATTGACTGCACTAAAGCCTTTGACTATGTGGATCATAACAAACTGTGGAAAATTCTTAAAGAGACGGGAATACCAGACCACCTGACCTGGCTCCTGAGAAACCTGTAGGCGGGTCAAGAAGCAACAGTTATGGATAGGGAACAATGGACTGGTTCCAAATTGGGAAAGGAGTACGTCAAGGCTGTATATTGTCACCTCTCTTATTTAACTTATATTCAGAGTACATCATGCGAAATCCTGGGCTGGATGAAGCACAACCTGGAATCAAGATTGCTGGGAGAAATATCAATAACCTCAGATATGCAGATGACACCATCCTAATGGCAAAAAGTGTAGAGGAACTAAAGAGCCACTTGATGAAGGTGGAGGAGAATGAAAAAGTTGGCTTAAAATTCAACATTCAAAAAACTAAGATCATAGCATCTGGTCCCCATCATTTCATGGCAAATATATGGAGAAATAATGGAAACAGGGACAGATTTTATTTTCCTGGGCTCCAAAATCACTGTGGATGGTGACTGCACCCATGGAATTAAAAGACACTTATTCCTTGGAAGAAAAGCTATGACACAGCTAGACAGCCTATTAAAAAGCAGAGACATCACTTTGCCAACAAAGGTCCATATAGTCAAAGCTATGGTTTTTCCAGTAGTCATGTATGGATGTGACAGCTGGACATTAAAAAAGGCTGAGTGAAGAATTGATGCCTTTGAACTGTGGTTTTGGAGAGGACTCTTGAGAGTGCCTTGGACAGCAAGAAAATCAAATCATTCAATCCTAAAGGAAATCAGTCCTGAATATTCATTGGAAGGACTGATGCTGAAGCTGAAGCACCAGTACTTTGGCCACCTGATATGAAGAACTGACTCATTGGAAAAGACCCTGTTGCTGGGAAAGATTGAAGGCGGAAGGAGAAGGGGATGACAGAGGGACGAGATGATTGGTTGGCATCACTGACTCAATGGACACAAGTTTGAGCAAACTCCTGGAGATGGTGATGGACAGGGAAGCCTGGCATGCTGCAGTCCGTGGGGTTGCAAAGAGTCGGACATGACTGAGCGCCTGAACAACAACAAATATACAGCTAAGCCTTGAACAAGGCAAGGGCTAGGAGAGTGACCTTTTACAGAATCAAAAATCTAAGTATGGGGGACTTTCCTGGTGGTCCAGTAGTTATAAATCCACCTTGCAATGCAGGGAACACAGGTTCAATCCTTGGTCGGGCAGTAAGATCCCACATGCCGCCACCAAAGACCCCTCATGCTGAAACTAATACCCGATGCAGTCAAATAAATAGATAAATAAACATTTTTTTAAAAATCTGAGTATGATTTATAGTTGGCCCTCCATACCCATGGCTCCTTAGTATCCGCAGCTCTGCATCCTCACATTCAACTGTGGATCGTGTGGCACTACAGTATTTACTACTGAAAAAATCCCCAGACAACTGTACTCAGGCTCTTTAAATCCATCTTGTTCAAGGGTAAACACACACACACTAATTGGTTTTAGCTCATGAGACTGGGGATCTGGCCAGTCAAGTCCTGGCAGCTGGCAGATTAGGCAAAAGTTGATGTGGCAGCCTTGAGTCTGAAATCTGGAGGGCAGGTCAGCTGCTGAAAACTCAACTCAATTTCTATGTTGAGTCTTGAGGCAGAATTCCTTCTCCAGGAAACCTGTCTTTGCTCTTAAGGCTTTCAACTGATTGGATGAGGCCCACCCACATTATCAAGGATCATCTCCTTTACTGAAAGGTAACTGACTGCACAATAGACATTAATCACTTCTACAAAATACCTTCACAGCAACACCTACTCTAATATTAGACCAAACAACTAGCAAGGTAGCCTAGCCAAGCTGACACAGAAAATTCACCACATCTGCTATCACTTTGTATTATCACCAAGTGTTGGTGTTTTGACTATGAGAAGCATCAGAGTATTCTACAAGTTTATTCTCCTATATGAACAAGTGACCATAGAGAGGTGACTGGCCATGCTGGCTCCCTGTTTGTTCCTGGGCCCCGGCATTCTCTACCTCCCGCTGCCCTGCTTTGTGTCCCAGGACTCCAACCTCTGGATCAGCCTGACCTAGGTTCCCTCACCTGTGGCTCAGCCAGGAGAAGCAGCAGAGGTCATAGGGCAGGATGAGAGCTTTGAGACCTGGATTCCCTGCCCCTGGCTTCCTTGGTACCATAGCTCTGGCCCCTGGCTTTCTCCCTCCAAGGCTCTAGACCTCCTTGGGCTCCTAGATCACCATTCCTCCTTGGTCCTCTTCAGCCCTAGCTTCTCAGTGTCCCTTAACCCCACGGTTGTTGTTCAATCACCAAATCGTGTCCAACTCTTTGCAATCCCATAGACTGCAGCACGCCAGGCCTCCCTGTCCCTCATTATCCCACGGGGTTTGCCCAAGTTCATGTCCATTGAATCGATGATGCCATCCAACCATCTCATCCTCTGTCACCCTCTTCTCCTCTGCCCTCAATCTTTCTCAGCATTAGGGTTTTTTTCAATGAGTCAGCTGTTCACATCAGGTGGCCAAAGTTTTGGAGCTTCAGCTTCAGCATCAGTCCTTCCAATGAATATTCAGGATTGAATTCCTTTAGGACTGACTGGTTTGATCTCCTTGCTGTCCAAGGGACTCTCAAGAGTCTTCTCCAGCACCACAGTTTGAAAGCAGCAATTCTTCGGCACTCAGCCTTCTTTATGGTCCAACTCTCACGACCGTAAATGACTACTGGAAAGACCATAGGCCACTGGCACCTCTGTAAATAAGCACTCCTTCATCAAAGGACCTCTGAGTCAGGCTGACTGTTTTCCTGTAGAGATCCTGACGACAATAGCTGTCCCAGATGGGGACCCAGAAAAAATGGACAGTGGATGGGAAGAGGGCCAAAGTAACATGGATGGCACAGGCCTATTTGATCCTTGGGAGAAAGCCCAGACCTCAGGGGGGCTTCCAGTGAAGCTAGGGAGAGAAGGCAGATCACCAGCTACCTTAGGGCCCAGAGCTTTTCTGGGGTGGCGTCTGCATGCCTGGAGACGGTGGTCTCACTGTCTGGGTCCTGGCTCCTGCCTTGTGTCTCCTGCTGGGAGAATGTGTGGACTCCCAGGGGTAGCGGGTGGGGTGAAGGGACCCTGCACTCACAGCCCCCTCTTCTCCTGCACTCCAGAAGCAGAAGCCTCTCTAGCCGCTGCCTCTACATTGGCCTCTCAGGATTCCCGCCTGTCCTGATGGTGGGGACATGTCCCTTCTCCCCCGACTCCATGGCTCTGAATCCCAGGCTCCCCCTGCCTGTCTGGAGAACTCCCCTCTCTTCCCCTTGCATCTCCCTCTTTCCCGCCTCCTGCCCGTCTGCCCTGAGAAGGTTTTTAACTCTTCCCCATTTAAAAAAGAAATCAAAACCACCCCAAGCCCCAGTCCCGCTCCACCTCTGCCCTATTTCTCCTTGTGCCCTCATAGTCAACCTTCTTGCCAGACTCCTCCTCCGCTCCCGCCCTGTGCCATGGCATTCAAGCCTAGGCTGTGTTGCAATCAGCAGAAGTCACCTGCTCCTGAAACCAGTGGATTATTTCCACCTAAGTTAGGCCCGATTCAAAGTTCTCCCTGTGCAAATATCATCGCCATCCCTTGCCTATGGTTTTCCACCTCTTGTCCTCTGTGATCCAGCCGGCTTGTACTGTGTGGGCTCCTCCAGGGTGCCACGCACCCTCCTGGCATATGCTGTTCCTTTTGCTTGTACTGCTTATACTCCATTCCTCCTCCTTCCTCTTTGCCGGGGGTGTCTGCTTAGATGTCCCTGCCTCAGAGAAGGCTTTCCTGATGCCTACCGGCAGATTCAGGTAAGGTGTGCCCCTCTGTGGGCCCCATGTGCGTGCTAAGTCGCTTCAGGCATGTCCAACTCTTTGCAACCCTATGAACCATAGCGTGCCAGGCTCCTCTGTCCATGGGATTCTCCAGGCAAAAACACTGGATTCTCCAGGCAAAAACACGCCCACCTTCAGGGGATCTTCCTGATCCAAGGATCTAACCCATGTCTCTTACATCTCCTGTCTTGGCTGCGGGTGGTTCTTTACCTCTAGCACCACCTGGGAAGCCCTGTGGGCCCTATAGTCCCCTCTGTTTCCCTGAGACACAGGTCCCAGGATGAGGGACTTGCCCCAGGATGGTCCGCAAGCATCACCAGGCCATGAACTTCCTGAGGTCAGGGACACTGCCTGGTCTCTATTGCATTCCCAGCCCCTAGCCTAATGCATAGCTCCAGGGGGTACTCAATTCTCAGCTCTAGATGGACGCGTACACAAAGGGCTCTGACCTCCTATGTGCGTGGGTGGCATGGAGCTCAGATGCTCCAGAGGGCAGTGTGGGAGGTGGGACGTTTTAACCTGCAGAGCTGTCCAGCAAAAGGACTGACAGCCCAAGGCAGTGACTGGATGATTCCAGCTGGGCTTTCCATGGTGAAGTCTGGCCTTTGATGGGAAGCATGGACTAGAAGGCCCTACAGCGGCCCGAAACTAACACTCAATATCTCCAACTGGTGTGGAACTGGGGCACTTGCCTGTGGTTCCCCCAGACATGGACAGGCACCACAGGAGACACTGGGGAGACCTCTCCAGAATCCTGGAAGAGCAGGTGGGGTGAGGGCTCGAGTCAGGATCACACTCCCATCACCACAAGAGGGCGCCTTGGGCTTAGACTTGCCCTGAGTCTGCAGGGGGACTGGGAAACTTACTGGTGGGTTCACTGAGGCATGGCTCTGCAGAAGATGTGATTAGAGTGGCCAGACCTTGGACCAATGCTGGCCCCAAGGTCAAAAGAGTTCATTGGACATCAGAGTTGTTAGGCTGTTTTAAAATTAAATACATAGATTATGATCTATTATTTAAGAACTTCGAGAGCAAAGCAGGCAAGTTTGTGTGTACTCCCCCTAGTCGGGGGTGGGGGTAGGGGGTGAGGGGGTGGGGCTCAGCACTGGGGTTGGGGTTCAGCACTGCGGATATCAGGGGCAGGGAACAGCTATGTCCTGACCACCACGGCCTCTCCTGTCCACTTCCCAAGAAAGCTGCTTTACTCTGGTTCCCAGAGCACCTCTCACTCTGTCATCCCGACACTAACCCCCTCCAGTCCCATTCTGCCAATACGCCTCCTGGCAATGGTGCCATCAGATGGACTCTAGGTCTGATTTTAAAAGAGGCCCAGGATTTCTTCCTGGCCTCTGTCTTCCTTCCATCTGCTCCTGTGGGAAGCCTGAGCTGAATCTCATTCCCTGTGGTCACCCCAAGGCAGGGGGCTGACCCCCCACCCCACACCCCTACACTCTGGGCCCTACAGCCCATCTGGCAGACAGAAAGAACAAGATGAGACTTGTTACTTGGTGGCCTTCCAGGCTGCCTGGCTTCTCCACCCTTCTCCCAGTCCTGACAACTCAATCCAGCTGACATGACAGGAAATGAGAGTGAGCCCGAGGGCCTGCAGCCAAGGAGTCCACTTTGCTGAGGTGGGGAACAGGGCTGTGGCCCCACCTCCCTGCCCGAACACCTTCTCCAGGGGTAAAGCTTGTTTCCAGAAATGTGTCTGGAAGGGTAGACTTAACTCCCAGAGCCTTCTGTCCTTGAAGCAAAAGAAGTTGACAGCTTGCTCAAGTAGAAATGGGGCTGGGGGGCTAGTGACTTCCTAGAGGTGTGGCCGAGGGGATCAGATGTCACTACAGGAGGACCAGAAGGACCCCAGGAGGGATCCAAGTTGATCACAATCTGGGGACAACAGGATCTTGGAGCAAAGATTTGGCTGCTTTCTGAAAAAGCCCTCCAGCTGTTGAGGGGGTGGGGGTAGAGGAGGAAGGGGTCATTTGCATAAAATTTACATGTGATTTGCATGTGGTGCTTTTGATGTCCAAAGGCACTGAAATTTCCTGTCCTTGCTTCTTTTCTCTTTTCTTCTCTCTGTTCCTTTCCAACCTCCAGGCAATTCCCTATCTCTCTCCTCTCCCCACAGCTTTTTCTCTTCCACACTAAACAGAGGAATAGAGTGAGTATTAAGCCCCAGGGGTTGGGGCCTACCACCTGCCATCTGCCCAGAACTCAGAGAGCTGATTTCAGGGAGACTCTTGAGTGTTCCATAGAAGCACTCACAGTCTCCATGAAGGAGGGAGGGACAAAGGGTCTTTTGCACACCTGTTCCAGTTCATCTAGTGGAAATGATCATCAAGCAAGTCAGAAAGAAGGAACAAAAAGTGTCCAACATTGCCCCTCGCCCCACCCAACTTTCAAAGACCCAGGAAGAACATATGACGAAGGAGCAGAGAGAATAGGGTCTCCTCCTACACTTGCTGTGTGACCTTGGCAAGTCCTGTGTGTGTGCGTGCCCAGTTGCACAGCTAAGTCCACCTCTTTGCGACCCTATGGAATGTAGCCTGCCAGGCTCCTCTGTCCATGGGATTTCCCAGGCAAGAGAATAGAGGGTAGCCATTTCCTTCTCCAAGGGACCTTCCCAACCCAGGGATTGAATTTGGGTCTCCTGCGTCTCCTGCATGGGCAGGTGGATTCTTTACCACTGAGCCACCTGGAAAGCCTGGGCAAGTCTTCCCTGCTTGTGGACCTCGGTGAGGTCCCTCAAAGTCCCTCGTATGATTGTTTCTAGGTTCCTTCTACTTCAAGTGATAAGATCATAGAAAGGAAAAGAAGAGAAGAGGAGACAGGCTCAGACGTTGGACAGCAGGATTAAAAGCACCAGCTTTGGAGTCAGGCAGACCTAGTCTAAATTTCAACTCTCCCATCTCCTAGCTATATTAATCCCCCTGAACTTCAGTTTCCTCATCCATAAAAGAAATCTAAAAATTGTATGCTTCTCCTAAAGGTGTGCGGATGAAGTAAGAAGGCATATGTCCAGCATGGAGAACTTCCTTGATATATAGGAAGTGCTCAGTCAATATTTATTGAATGAATGGGTAAATGAATGAAGGTGAAGTCCTGTCTACCACCTCTCCCCCAACCTCCCATCCTCCATCCAATCTCCCTTCCTGCACACAATCTCCCCTCCTGTGGTCTGGAACCCACAGCTGTCCTTCCAACTATGAACCTATAAGGCCCCATACAGCCCCATCTCTTCCCCAGTGGCCCCATCCCCAGGAGTTCCACCCCCTCCCAACCCCAGGACCCGAGAATCCTAGGCTACTAGAGCTGGAAGTCCCTTAGAAGTCATTAGGTACATGCTCCTCTGGCTTCTGGAAAAGTAAAGCCCCGGAAAGAAATGTAATTTTGCACATAGAAAAGAGACAGAGGTTCCAGATAATGGTGGTCAGAGAATCAGACCCCTGGTGCACATGGCTATGCAAATAGTATGCAAATAGAGATATGGAAATTGCAAGCACACAGGGGTATATAAACTATGTGCAGGCATTTTTCTAGGATGATGGTAGGTGAAGTGCAGTTGTAGATAAGCAATGGCCTCAGATTTGGGGCAAACCTGAAGTGGAGGAGGGAAAGAAAAGGAGAGGAAAGAGAAGGGAACAGCCTGGCAGTGTCCTGAGGCAGATGGGGGAGGGGACATTCCTGGGTTCACTAGACCTCCAGAAAGCTACTGGTCTCTTTCCTCTGCCAGAAGAAATAGGAAGAAAGTCTCCTGCCTTCTTGCCAAGGGTGGGGAGAGGAGTGGAAGGTGCGACAGGGGGTGAGTGGTTGTATGGACCCGAAGAGGTGCTTATTAAACACTTTCTATCCTTGCAGGGCTACTGTGGCCCCCACTGAGCCCTTTCTGACACCTGACATGTACCCTACATGGTATTTGGTGCAGTGGGGAAGACAATCAGTTAACAGCCAGGAGGAAGAATAAGAAAAGTCCTACAGAACAGACCACAAGGGCTATTAGGAACATTGAAGTGTTACAGTAATTTAATAACAGATCATGTAACTTCTAACTTCAGAAAGGAGGTGGCATCTTAATTATGTACAGAGGGAACAGAGTGTAGAGCTTTCAAATAGGAGCCCTGTTACTTACTGGCTGGGTAACTTTGGCAAGCTAAACCCTCTAAACCTCATTTTCCCCATCTGTAAAACGGAAATATAACAGTCCAATGTGTAGTTGTTATGAGGACTAAACAAGATCAAGTGACTTTAAAGTGCTGGTTAGCACACTGCCTGACACACACTGAAAGCTCAATAAATTCTGGATGTTATGACGGGGATTATGGGAGTGGATGGTGAGTGGATATACCACCTGGAAAAAAATACTGCAAACAATGCACAGAGGCAGAAAAGTCCAAGATCTGTTCTGTAAGCAGCTTGATAGGGAGACCTGCCTGGAAAGCAAGGCGAGAGCTGCTTCTGCTGGGGGCACCCAGCTTCCTAGGCTTATAGGCAGGTCGTCTCTTGACCTTGGCACCTCTTACTGGGACCTGAAGAGTGGAGCAGAAGAGTAGGGGAGCTCAGAGGATGAGTCTATGATGGGTGCTGGAGAGAGCATGGAGTGGGAGTCCAGAGACCTACCCCTGGCCAGGATCCTACCCCCAGCCAGGCTCCTTCCATCACTAGGGTGCTGTGTTGCCTTTGCACAAGTCACTTCCCAGCTCTGTACATGAGGGAGGTGGCTGCTCCCACAGCCCCTGTCACTCAATAAATAACTTTCACATCATTCTCTCAAAGAGCCTCACAGCAATCTGGAGCAGGCAAGAGACAGAATCTTCACCTAGAAAACGTGATAATTAGCTGGGACCCATCCAGGTCCCAGGAGGAGATGAGGATGCATGGGGACTTAGGTGAGCTTGGCCACCTGCTAGGTTCCTATCATTAGATGCAGTTAAGATTAGCACCTGTCCCATTTTATGGATGAGTAAACTGAGTTCAGGGAGGTGATGAGCTTCCTCTCGTGTTACACAGCCTGCAAGCGGCTGAGAGGTAGAATTCCAACTCTAGATTCTTGCCAGCACACTCTCGTGGCTTCTCCAGACACACCAGAACTCCTCCAAGAGCTGGGGCATCTGTCCAGAGGAAAGCTCAGGCCCCCGCTGGTTAATCCTCCAGGGGTTCCTCAATAGGACGAGCCAGACCAGGAGCCTGGGTGCGGTGGGAAGAGGCCGCCGGCCGGTCTGGGGCGGACAGGTGTTCCGCAGGGTCGGGACCCACCCCGGCAGCACGGACTGCCCCCTCCGCCAGCCCCCGGCTCCCCAAATGCAAATCGCTGCTTTGCCTGGGCCTGGGGCCAGGCGCGGGGGCCCTGCCAGGGGGCGTGGCCCGCGGCCCCCGCCCGCCGCGCGGCGTGCTCACCTGGGGAGTGTGGCAATCCCGTCGCGCCGAGTGCTGCCCGGGCGGCCGCGAGCGAGCAGCGGAGCGCGCGACGGCGGCGGCGACGGCTCCGGCGGCGGCTCCCGCGGCGGTGGCGGCCGGGGACAGAAGGCAGGAGACCCTGGCTTCCCCTGGGGCCCGGCTGGGGCAGACGCGAGGGGCCTGGGGGGAAGCTGGCTTTGGCCCCGCCTGGGGCAGGATGGTGAATCTGGAACCCATGCACCCAGGTGAGGGGCGGAGGGCGCGAGCTCTGACAGGTGTCCCTGCGTGCGGGAGGGGACGAAGGACAGGGGCGCCGCTCTCAGGGGTGTTGTTCCCCTGCGGCCAGGTGAGGGCGGTGTGGACAGCGGGTCACCCGGGGCGGGCGGGCGCCTGGAACGTCTGGGGGATTGGGGGGAAGAATGCGGGTAGAAGCTACAGCCTAGGGGTGTCAGGGCTTCTGAAGGCTCGCAGCACCCCAAGAGCCACAGCTATGTGGGACCTGAGCGTGCTGGGCTGTCCTAGGCTCGGGGAAGTTGCCTTACTGTTCACTTACTGCAGAAGGGTGGCTCACTGGCTTAACCACGGGTGTGGACCTGGGAGTGCAAAAGTGAGGGAAGTACTTGTATCCACATGTTGGTGTTTGGTGTCCCCGGCATTTATATCAAGTAGAGGCCAAATGGACATTTGTGCCGTCTAGGGGTGCCTAGGAGAAGCGAACAGAGCTGGGCATTTACACAGGCACAACCCGGGCAGCTGGTACAACGCACCTATATTGATTAGGGCTTACGGAAGTACGTCTGGTGAATATCAGAGGGGAGTCTACCTGTCCTCAGGTATGTTGGGAGAGGAGGTGGAGCAGACCCCATGAAGGTGTGCCTGCTCCCCAGCTCTGTGGATCTAGGTGGTGTTACAGGCTGGTGCACGGCGGGGTTGGGGAGTCCGTGTGCAGGGGCTGGGCCGGAGCTCTGTGGGACCCCACCGGAGGAGTAGCCTGCTCAGGGGCCTGTGGGAAGTCCTTCCATCTCTTTGTCTGAGAGGGGATGTGAGAGATACATCAGCAGTGGGTGCATGGCAGCGGAGACCCAGGGGTACCCAGTTCCTGTGTTCTTTGTTCCATGTCCCATAGATTTAGATTCCAAGCTCTCCTCTCCCCAGGAGTGGGAACCTAGGCCATAGAAATACTCTTCTGGGAGTCAGTTTCCCCTGCCTGAAAGGTCTGTGAGCACGGAGTGAACCAGGGCCCTCTCCATTCACCCCGCTGATCCCTCCTTCCCCATCCGGGGGAGGACAGGGGCTCCTAATACCAGAGGCTGGACTTGGTGTTGGAGTGGGGCTTCTGGAGGTCTGAGGGCCTGAGCAGAGAAGGACTCCAGGTGAAGAAAGCTGAGCCTGGTTTGGCCATTTCAAACCAGCGACTTGCCTCTTAAAGGGGGCAGCACCCAATGCATGGCCTTTATTAAGAACTTCAGGGCTGTTGGTGGAATTTTGTTACCTGCTCTTCTTTCTGGAGGAAGCAATTTTCAAGACCCAACCCAAGGAGCACGGCAGGCTAGAGTCTGGCCTTTTCCTGGAGCGGCCAGTCCTGAAATCAAGCAGCAGTGGTTGCACAGGGGAGACCCAGGGACCCCAGTTTCCCCAGACGTAGTCCTGATGTGGCTGAGAGAAAGCCAGCTGACAGGGAGGTGTTAACTCTGAGTGGATCCCTGGGCACCAGGACGTGCCAGGAAGGGCTCAGTGAGGCGGAAGGAGCCATCCAACTGGGTATCATCCAATGTTTGGGGAAAGTCCATTTCCAGATCCTGAAGCACCAGTATGGAGCTGGACGTGGCCAGGAGCCTATCCTGGGCTCTCGTTCCTCCACTTCCCACCAAGAAGGCCTCAGCACACATGGGGAGCAAGACCTCAGGAAGATCAGAGACTTCCTGGGGGTTTTCCACCTCGTTGTCTTCTAGAGGCTCCTTCTCTGGGGGAAGTGGGAGGAGGGGGGACCCTGCAACCCAGCAGGGAGGCCGTCTGAGGGTGAAGAGGATCTTGCCGAGAGCCCTAGAGGGTGAGGCTGAGGTGAGGAGGCCGAGCCCTCCTTGCCTGGCCTGGGAGAAAGCTCCAGGCTGATGCTTATCAGAAGCCCGGCACCTCCCCCAGCCCTGTCCCCGCAGGCAGACACCGAGGGGTGATTAAGCTAAACCTGAGGGGCACTGCCTCCTCAGGTGGGGTCTGCGTCTACTCGGTGTGGGCAACCTGAGTCATCTCTCTACAGCTGCTTCCTGCCACTCCCCAGCCCACTTCTTCAGCCTGTCTCCCCTTGGGGCTGTCCAGCCTCCCTGTGAGGTTTCTTGGCCCCTCTGTGGTGTCCGGTTCCCCTTCGACAGCACCTCAAAGGGATCGCTCAGTTTGGGACTTTCTGTGAAGCCTCTCTGACTGGGTCTCCATTTGAGGGTTCCCTTTGCTGGGTCTTCTCAGTGGGCTTCTTACTCCAAGGTCATCTTTTTAGGGTCCTTCAATGAGGGCCCTGCTGTGGGGTCTCTGAGGGAGGGTCCATCTATGGAGTGTCTCCTTGTGGGACCCTCTCTCGGATCTCTCAGTTCAGGATCCTCTTTGCGGAAACTTGGTCTCTCTCTCTCTTTTTTAAAATTATTTATATATTTATTTGGCTGCATTGGGTCTTAGTTGTGGCACTCAGGGCCTTTCATTGCAGAACATGGACTCTCTAGTCGTGTGCAGGCTTAGTTGCTCCACCGCATGTGGGATCTTAGTTCCCTGGCCAGGGATCGAACTCGTGCTCCCTGCATTGCAAGGTGGATTCTTTTATTTATATATATATATATATACATATATATATATATATATATACATACACACACACACACGCATACACACACACAATAAATTTATATGTAATGAATAAATATATAATAAATTATATATATATAAATATATAATATAATATTTAATATAAATATATATATATATAGTTCCACCTAAAACTATCACAACATTTTTAATTGTCTATACTCCTATATATATAGGAGTATAGGCAATTAAAAATGTGATAGTTTCAGGTGGACAGCAGAGGTTCAGCATGTATACACATGTATCCATTGCTCCCCTCCCATCCAGGCTGGCAAGACGGATTCTTAACCACTGGACCACCAGGAAAATCCTGAAATCTGGTCTCTTTTGAACCCTATTTTTCCCCTCCCAGTGGTCCTGTGTCCTGTGGGTACTTTATAAACAGCACTTGCCCTTCGAATCCCCAGTCTGAGCCCTTGTGGATTCCTCCTCCATTGATTTACTACAAGAGTTTGGGGTGGGGTGTGGGCTACCCTGAAGCTCCCCACCTAGCAGCTCCGTTGGCATGTCAGCCCCTGTGCCAGCCCATCTTTTCACTCAGATAACCTGGGTGCCAGCTGTGATCCAGGTCTGCCTGGGGCCTCAGCACTTTGTGTTTTGTAGAGCGCCTCTCCTTCGACTCAAACACTCGAGCATGAATGAGGTCACCAGACAGGGGGGCACCCCAGCCAAAGAGGGGCTCCTCCCTCCCAGGCCCCATACAGGTGGAGGGGTAGACAAGAGTCAGACAGAAGGCTTCCCTGGGGGTGCAGCTAAGAACCTGCCTGCCAGTGCAGGGGACAGGGATTTGATACCTGGTCCACGAAGATCCGGTAACTAAACTCGTGTACCCCACCCACTGAAGTCCACTCGCCTTAGAGCCTGTGCTCCTCAACAAGAGAAGCCACCACAACGAGAAGCCTGCACAGCCGGCAACTAGAGAGCAGTACCCACTTTCCGAAAGTAGAGAAATTTGATGCGCAGCAACAAAGACCAGTGTAGCCAGAAAAAAAAAAAAAGGAATCAAAAACCTCAGGCAGAAGAGACAGAAGAGACAGTGGAATTCAGCCTAAGGGGGACACTCAGTTAGTCCCAGGGCACCTCTTGTTTTGCCCCTTTTCTCACTGTGAGCTGTTCCCCATCAGGGTTGGGAAAGAAGATTCAAGTCTCACAGACTGATACCAGTTACGGCTCGGGACCCCAGGGTCCTTCCAAGGTCTCATGAGAGGATGTGCATTTCTCCTGAAGTAGAGGTGAGGGTTGACTCCTCCACAGCAGAGTTGGAAACATGGCTAGCTTAGAAGTAGGAGGGTGGGCCCCTTGAATTGCCTCTGGGAGAAGTGCCCCCAGCAGTGGGTGTGGGAGGGAGAAGTCAGGAGGAGCTCCAGTCCCTTCCGAAGAGTTGAAGATGGACCGTAGGAGAGAGGGGAGTGGACCTTTTGCTTTCCCAGCATCGCCTGGGCCCGGGATGTCCAGGACACTGTGGGCACTGAGCCTGCAGCCTGGGGAAGTGCTGCCCCTCAGACTCTGCTCCTATAGGTTCACACACACATCCTGGTTCACCAATGTGTCAGGAGGGGCTGCTGCTGGGTCATGCCAGGGCATCAGGAGGGCAAGGCCGGCAGCCAACACCTTGCCCCAGCTTCAGAGAATGACGGCGCCAGTGAGGCAGATGAGGGGCTGTCTGGTATCTGGGTTCTTACACAGAGCAGCTGAGCCTCCCCAGGGAAGGGAGTGATGGCAAGGAGCCTACTCAGTGCCAACTGAGATAAGAACAGCACAGAAGCCCGGCCCCACCCCACACCTCCCCCACTCACCTCCGGCAAGTGTTGTCCGACAGGCAAAGGGTTACGGCGTCTCAGGGAGTTTCGGTGTTGGCCCATTTTTAGGCTGAGACCCAAGAGCTCATTCCGCCCATCAGCCTCAACCTCCTACCCAACAGGAACAGGCTCTCAGTATCTTAGCATCCTATGGCACTCAAGAGCTTTTACAGATCATCTCAGCCTGCCCCTCCATGCAGACCCACATCTCTGTCCGATCCCGAAGTATCACAATGTCGCTCCCATGATGGATACGTTGAACAAGTAGATGTCCTGGTAGAGTGTGGAGCCTTTGACTCCTTCAAAAGTTTTTTTTCGATATGATTAGGACTTCCTTTTATGCTAATTTAAAAGTTCAGAGAGATGGCTTTTGGATAGATTTAAAGATGGTGCAGGGAATGGGTTTTGGAGGAGAGTCTGCGTTATAGGCATAAAATTATGGTTGAGCTAAAAAGTTACCCTTCTTAAATGTCAGAAGTTTGGAATAAGTTGATTCAGAATACTTGGTTATCATCCCAGCCTTACTACTACTTAAACTCTTCCTGTGCCCATGAGCGTTTTTCTAATGAAGTCAGAATTTGGAGAATGCAGATGCCTTCCCAGGTAAAGGACAAATTACGATAATGCTGAGACAGAAAACCAAAGCTGTTTATTGTAATGGGAGAAGGGGACCCCCATTGAAGCTTAAGTATCCAGTTAGTTCACTCATTTATCACAGCTTTCTGTGTGCCAAGTGCTGTGCCAGGCTGTTTTCATTCAAAATCTTACTTGCTCATCACAATAATTCTGGGGAGTATCATTCTTTTCTTTTCTTTTTTAGCTGAGAAAACAGGTTCACATGTGTGGCCAGGGTTCCCCCTGCTAGTTAGGATGGCACTGGGATTAAATCCAGGGCTGTCTGTCTGCTGTCAAAATCTGTGCTCTGAATTCCCAGGACTGCTGAAGCAGGTTTAAAAGCCCAATGAGGGTGAGAACTCACCCCCCTCCCACCCGCTTCCTCGTCAGTCTCTGGTTTTTTCTCAGCACTGTTGAGAATCCCTATGGGGGAGTGTGACTGAGCCTGTTTGTGGTAGGCAATGCCCAGCTCAAGGGTGGGACTTCATTGGTGGGACAAAGCAAAGCCTGTTTCCCACTGGAGCAGAAAATGAGGACTAGCAGAAGTCCTTTGCAGGTGTGTCCAGGTGGCCCACCCTAGTTATGCTGATGCATGGCAGACTATACAGAAAGTTTCAAACTGCAGCAGGAAGAACTTTGGTTAAGCTCGCGAAATGCTTTCTCAAGTGTCATGCGCTGAGAAGGGTGGCCAGTGTGGTTGCAGGGTTTCCCCTAGAGGTCTGTAACCACACAGGACAGCATGGATGTCTGAGGCAGGCTTACGGAGCTCCACTTATTCATCTGGGAGTGGTCACTTAGGCTGATCTCAAAAATACTCCTCAAACTACAGCAGCTCCTAAGGTTGCTTACCCCTACCCCTGCTGCTGGGGTGTTCCAAGGTCTGGAAAGCCTTGCGACTCCCCATCTCTGTCTTGCTTGGCGTGACAGTCACCCCTTCTACATTGCAGTCACTGCTACCCCTGGGACCACAATTTAAGTCTCTGCCAGAGCCACACACGTCATTGCCCTAAACTAAATAAATAAATGAGTTTCTTCCCGCTTTTCCCCCTGGGGGAGGTCCACCCTTCTCCCTCATCCTGATCCTCTCCAGACCTCAGGCATCCAGACTGCCAACTGCTTGATTACCTGATGCAAATGAAGATGGCCTGCTTACCCGACATTGGCTGGGGAGCTGGGTATGCAAATTGGCTCACCCAGACTTTATCAGATTTGAAAGAGTTAAAATGCTGCCCCAGAGAAGAGGGTGGGGGTAAGGTGGGTGGGTGGGTGGGGAGTCAACCCAATTTGAATAAAATATTCTTCTGTCTTTAAGGGCTTCAGTATTTGAGTGGTTTAATAAGGAGAGGAGTCTAGAGAACGAGAGTTAGTTCAAAGTTACATCTTTCCTTCTCTCTGTGCACCCTGGAGGGGACTTAGGGGCCTCTTAGGTAGTGGCAGCTGTCTGTTGTGGGTAAATGTTTAATTTATTGAAATGAAGCAGGGCAGACAGGCCAGACCAGAAGCACTTGGGGACTGAGACAGGGGGCTTGTGTAGGTCTTCTCTCGCTGTGGGGCACTGACCCAGTCACCACCCCTCTCTTACTAAGAACTGAAAATGCTGAATGAGTAGGAGAGAAGGTAAGGATTCCCAGAGAGGGCCACACAGATACTAGGGTTTGATCCCTAGACAGTGGGCTGGCCTCTGAGAATCAAACAGAGAACAGAGGCAGAAGGGCAGGCCTTGGTTCAAGCGTACTCTTACCTCCCAGGTTAGATTTATTATAGTGGGGGTTGGGGGCAGGATGCGAGATGGATTTCTTATGCTGCTTTAAAAATTACTTACATTCTCCAGATGCCAAATGAAGTGAGGATGAAGAATGGGAGACATTCTCCCCCATGCTCCACCCACCCTCTGTTGTACCCTTCCCCTTGTTTAAATTTTTACCAGCTGAGCCAGGCGATGGAAAGTAGTGGCAACGAATGATACAAAGTGGGAGAGACCCTACAGTAGCCGGAAGAGGGGGGAAAGGAGGCTAGCCTGAGAGAAGAGTATATGTGTCCCCAAGCTTATGAATATTCTAATAGTTGTACGTTCAGGAATCAGGAATTTGAAAGTCTGATGGTTGTTGTAATTACACATTCATCTTCACTGTTTAGTTACAGCCACATATGTCAAAGCGAGAAAAATTGTGACCTGTTATTAAAATCGGTTGTGTTTTCCCTGCAGATATAAAGATGAGTGGGGACGTAGCAGATTCTACAGATGCTCGAAGTGCTCTCAGCCAGGTGGAGACAGGTAAGGGTCTTCTCTTCTGGGGACAGAGACAGAAAAGCAAGGGTGGGAGAGGGTTATTGGAATTCATCGAATAATGAATCTCTTATTCATTTCTTGTATCCTTTCTGGCTTGGTCTTTCAGCCAATCAGACCCAAAGGCTGAGTCAGGAAGCGAAGAGGTTCCCTAGAGATGTGGGTATGACCCTTTGAACAGTAGACATTGGTCTACAGTAGAACAAAGTCTCTGGAACGAGGCCTTAGATCCTTAGAAACAAACAAGTTAGGGAGGAGATTCACTTCTTCTCCCCCCGCCTTTTTTTTGTGCCTGCACTGTGCAGCATATGGGATCATTAGTCCCCGTACCAGGGATCAAACCCACTCTCTGCTGTGGAAGCTTGGCATCAAACCACTGGACCCCCAGGAAAGTTCCGAGATTCACTTCTTCATTTGCCATTCCAAGACCCCTAGAAACAGCAGGCTGTGTTCCCAGCTGCTACTGGCTGACGGAAGGCAGAACCTGTCTTTGGTAAATGGGAACTAAGGCCTTTTAACCCCAGATTTCTCAATAATCCTACTCAAGGATCTAACCAAAGAGGCCCATGTACAAGTGTTTGTCTTCCAAATTACATGCATGTGGGTGGTAAATAGACCCAGAAAGGAAGGCTTAGTGCCTGGAGATGATTTTGCTTTGTGAATAAGAGAAAGAGAACAGAAAAGAATTGAGAAGAAAGTTTCATAGCTCCCTGCTTTTAACTCTGTCATCCTTACTTTGAAAGCTCCATATAATTAAAAAGAACTTAAAGAAAGATGAGTATAAATTGTAACACCACCAAATAACTTTAATAGCATCCCAACAAGACCTCAATTAGTCTTTCATCTAGATCATTAGAGGCGTAAAAATTAGAAGTGGAAGAGAATCGATGTCCCCCAGAGCTAAAATCTTTTCCCAAGTCTTCAGGTGCAGTCTCATTCCATTCTTTTTTTTTTTTTTAGTATTTATTTATTTGGCTGCACTGGATCTTAGTTGTGGTACATGGATCCCACGGGTTCTGTAGGCTAGGCGGGCTGGCTTAGTGGCCTTGTGGCGTATGAGATCTTAGCTCCCAGACCAGAGATGGAACCCATGTCCCCTGCATTAGAAGGCAGATTCCTAACTACTAGACCACCAGGGAAGTCCCAGTCTAGTTCCATTCTTAAAGCTAAAAGGCTCCGGATCAGGGACAAGAAAACTGAGAGTCTTGTGGAGGCATCTGTAGGATATATTTCCCATAAACTTTCCTGCCCACCCCGCTCCCCAGTTTAGTATTGATACTGTCTGTCTGCACAGGTGGTGGCACAGGTTTTATGTTTTGCTTTGTGTCTAGGGACAGTTAAGTTAGGAGAGGGTGGGCCAGTTGCAACCATTTGCCAATTGATTTATTAGCTGAGAATGTGTTACTATAGGGTCTATGGAATGGGGCATCTTTTCTTCCCAGTTGTGAAGAAAATTGCCTTTTATCTCCAGAACTCAAGCAAGGCTTTCAAATGAGTTCTCCTGAAGAGTATCAGGCCTGTCTCTGTTCTGAACACTTCCCTAGAAAAAGGAGAGTCCAGAAGCCTTGTTTCAGGGAAGCTGGGCCACCCTCCCCCTGTAGCAGGCTGGCTGGAGCCAACTCTGCTCATCTGGGCCGAGTATATTGTCCCAGGTATGTGAGGACACAGTTAAGAGAATGTCCATATGGATGGAAGAGTGCACTTAGCAGGCTAGCTCTGGGGCCCTGTTATTAGTTATGGGACCAAGTCAAGGTGCCTGTGTCGGGAGTGAGAAGGACCTATAACAAAACCCTGAAAAGTGAGCCAGGAGGTGGAGGGAGTTCAGATCCTGAGTAGGGATTGGTTGTTTAGTTGTTCAGTTGTGTCTGACTCTTCGCAACCCAGTGGACTGTAGCCCTCCAGGCTTCTCTGTCCACGTGATTTCCCAGGCAAGAATACTGGAGTGGGTTGCCATTTCCTTTTCCAGGGGATCTTCCCAACCCAGAGATCGAACCCAAGGCAAATTCTTTACTGCTGAGCTACCAGGGAAGTAAAGAATCCGCCTGCCAATGCAGGAGCTACAGGAGACGCAGGTTCGATTCCTGGTCAGGAAGATCCCCTGGAGAAGGGAATGGCAACCCACTCCGGTATTCTTGCCAGGATAATTCCGTGGACAGAAGAGCCTGGCAGGCTACAGCCCATAGTGTCCCAAAGAGTCAGACATGACTGAGTGGGGTTAGGAAGGTTTATTTTCTATAGGCCATCTCCATGGTTCTGGCCTCCTGTCTGGGAGTGTAGGAGCTCGCACAGACTAGGTTGTAGGTCCAAGAATCTGAACATAAACTGGATCTTTCAAATACAACTGTCATCCCAGTGACTGTCAGTTCAAAATGTGACCTTAGACCAGTTTGCTTCCCCAAGAGGCAGGAACAGATGACCTTCGATGAGTATGGATTTAGAATCAAACAGATGTAGGGTAAAGAAAACAGCTTTCCTGCTTACTGGTTGTGTGATCTGATAAGTTAATTTAATTTCATCTTTTTCTCTTTTTTATTAAATTTATTTTTGTCCATTGATTTGGCTGCACTTAGTTGATTAGTTGATTATTGATTAGTTGTAGCATGTGGGATCTAGTTCCCAGGGACTGAACTCAGGCCCCCTGGGTTGGGAACATGGAGTTATAACCACTGGACCACCAGGGAAGTCCCAGTTCATCTCTTTTAAAGGGGACAATTAATGTCCATCCTTAGAGAGTAGGTTGAGAGCTGAGATGTTTAAAGCCATTAGCACAGTTATGACAGCTGTGGCCATCATTTCCTCGAATGGCATCATCAAGGTCTTGTGATTCTGGGGTCTTCCCTGGTAGTTAGCAGTTGGAGCTCTGAGTTTTCACTGCAAGAGGCATGGGTTCAATCTTTGGTGGGGGAACTAAGATCCCACACGCCATGAGCCTGACCAAAAAAAAAAAAAAAGATGCAACGTATATAACGAACCTTTCTGCTAAGCGTTTTGGGGCTGCAGGTAGCTCGAGTGCCCTCACCCCTTCACTCAGGCCTCGAGGGTCAACCCTAGATATTGATTTTGCTCCTTTCTTCCACCACTCAGGGAAGAATTCTGTATGCGTCCTACACTCCAAGGAGACCCGTTAGTCCATGTTGTCTGGAACACCTCTAACCCCAGACCCTTCACTTTTAGGGGCTCAGCTTGGTAGCTGGTAGCATCCATGCTTGAGTGATTGTCAAATTACTGCATGTTTTTAAGGGCAAGAAAAAAAGAGGTAGCTAATTAAAGTAACCAAACTTCCTGGAAAGTCGTTCTGACTCATTTTTTATGAAGGAAAGCTCATGGTGAGTCACAGTGGTTACCAACCTGGTTTAATGGCTTCCTTTGGATTTTTGAAAGGCGGATTACCCTTCCAGGCAGTGCATGAATTAAGGGGTAGTTTGTCTCTGGGTTTTAAAGGAACTATAAACAAGGGTGACCTAGAAAGCCCCAGCTCCCAGAGAACACCCTTGGTGTTGTGTGAAATCCCCAAGGGGCACATGGTGGGAGCTGAGAAAGGGAAGTGAATTTCCCTTTCACCCTGGCCAGACCGACATAGGAGAGCGTTCTCGGGTCCAGACACAGACCTCCCCGGCTGGTAGAGACCTGGCAAGGCTGCTCATCCTTCTCTTCCCTGCCATCTGGGCAGACAGGTAAATGCAGAGTGTCTTTGTGACAGCATGAAGGACCAGAGAAAGCTCCCGATCCCTGTCCAGCGCTGTTTCCACACCGCCCAGAAGACCAGAGCCGAGCTGTTTCTATTGTAGCTGTTTTGTCCCTCAGTCGTGTCTTGACTCTTTGTGACCCTGTGGACTATAGCCCACTAGTCTCCTTCTGTTCATGGGATCTTCCCAGGCAAGAAATACTGGAGTGGGCTGCTGTTGCCTTCTCCAAAGCTGGTTCTAGACTTCTAAACTTTTCTGAATCCCTCCTTTGAATCCCTGTTTTTACTTTTCCTTCGTTCTTAAGCTGACATCATATACATTTTTTTTTTCTGTTCTCACTTGAGTGGTTGATAAGAAAATAAGATTACCCACACTTCAAAAGCCCCTGGCTCTGTACTGACCAACCCCAAGCACCCACGCAGCTGACCCTATGACTTTTGACCACACCGATCATGATGTAGCTTCCAACACAGGAGAGGACAGATGGGGTGGTCTTGGGAAGAGGAAGATAAAGGCCAGTCACATCCACGGAGCTTCCTTCCCGTGCCCAGGCCCATGGAGCCAGCTGTAACTACATCACCTCATCTCATTCTTACAATCCACGTTTTTATCAGTGAGGAAATCGTGACTCAGAATGAGAAACTAACTAGCCCAGGATCGCACAGTTTCTAACCAGGAATCAAGTCGGGCCTGCCTGACTCAGGCTATTAACTCCCTGCAGATTACTGGGCAAGTGTTCCCTACCTGGATGTTGATTTTCCTCCCCATTAAGGAGGATTTGGGGGCTTCTCAGTGTAAAGAATCAGACAGGTGAGGAGGGTTGTGGATCCCTGGGATGGGAAGACCCCCTGGAGTAGGAAAAGACACCCCACTGCAGTATTCTTGCCTGGGAAAAATCCCATGGACAGCGGAGCCTAGCAGGGCACAGTCCACAGGGTTGCAAAGAGTCGGACATGACTGAGCGACTAAATAACAGCAACAAAGGAGGGTTCGGGGCTGGATAATCTTTAAGGGCTGGATTTTTAAAGATGTGTACGCAGCTCTGCTTTTCAAAAATCTCATTCATCGGTTCGCACACCCACGTGCTGTGTTTGTGTGTGGGCCTCCTCAGGCCCGAGCTGCCTGTGCACCCCATCACCTGCCTCAGCCCCTACATCCCCTCTCGGCCCACTCTCCTCTGACTCCTCCAGCTGCCTTGCTGAGTTCAGGCTCCGATCTCTCCTCTGACCTCGCTGGCAGGTCCCCTTGTGTCAGAACCTGGGTTCAGAAAGATGAAGAAACAGTCCCTGTCTTCAAGGAGCTTTTCTCCGGGACTTCAAGGCGGAGTGGGTAACAGGGCCAACTTGTGTCTGCCAGGAACAAACATTTGGCCTTTACAACAGTTCTGTGCAGCTAGATGGCACCATCCCACTTTGCCGATGGGGAAATTGAGGCTGGTTAGCAAATTTCCCCAAGATTCTGAATCTAGCAATTGACATAATTAAACCTGGGTCTTTCTAGTGACTTTTTAAAAAAGAATAATTTTATTTACTTACTTACTTTTGGCTGTGCTGGGTCTTCGTTGCTGCACAGGCTTTTCCCTGGTTGTGGAGAGTGAGGGCCACTCTCTAGTTGTGATGTGTGGGCTTCTCAGCGTGGTGGCTTTTCTTGCTGCAGAGCACAGGCTCTAGGGCGTGCGGACTTCAGTAGTAGCGGCTCGTGGGCTCAGTAGTTGCGGCTCTCTTTCTACTGACTTTTCACCTAAAGAAGGTGGTGGGAAGACCGGAGACCTTCACGGGGAACAAGGGACAGATGACGCAAGAGAGTGACGGCATCAGAGAGATGCTAAAACGATGGCGGGTGGCTCCAGCCAAAGGGGCCAGAGGGGAGCCAAGCCCCTGCTGGGGGCTGGGGGGGCAGTCTCTTCCAAGAGGTGGAAGCCTTGTCTGCTGCCAAAAGGTGCTTGCTGGGAAAGAGAGAGAAAGAGCTGGGGTCCACTCACTCCCTTTGGTGAAGTGTGGAGGGTGAGGATCTGGCCTCAGAGAGAAGTGTCTCCTCTCTTCTCTCATTCAGCCTTACCAACGTACCGGCCCCAGCTCCTCACAGTCTGCAGGCTCAGCTGTCATCAGTGGGGTGAGGAGATTGCAGACCCAGATGTCACTGGAGCAGATGCCTTGGCACTCTGTCCTGCTCAGAGATCTGGAAAGGAAGAACTCCGTGAGGGCAGCCCATGGGGAGGAGAAGGGGGACAGGAAGAAAAGAGGGCAGGGACTGGACTTCATCAGTCATGCCTTCCTTTCGCCCTTCTCCGCTTCAGTCACTTATCTGTGAGATGAAACTGCTCACTGTGTCGCATTCTCCAGAAGGACCAGCCAGGCAAGTTAGCTGTGTGGGGTCCCTTTGCAGAAAATCTCTCCTCACTTAAATCTGGGAACTTTTTTTTTTTAATAATTAATTTGTATTGGAGTATCATTGCTTTACAATGTTGTGTTCGTTTCTGCTGTTCAGCAAAGTGAGTCAGCTATACACATACATATATCCCCTCTTTTTTGGATTTCTCTCCCATTCAGGTCACCACAGAGCACTGAGTAAAGTTCCCTGTGCTGTACAGTAGGTTCGCATTCAGTTCAGTTCAGTCGCTTGGTCGTGTCCAACTCTTTGAGACCCCATGGACTGCAGCAGGCCAGGCTTCCCTGTCCAGCACCAACTCCCGGAGCTTACTCAAACTCATGTCTATCGAGTCAGTGATGCCATCCAACCAGCTCATCCTTTGTCAACCCCTTCTCCTCCCGCCTTCAATCTTTCCCAGCATCAGGGTCTTTATAGTGAGTCAGTTCTTCACATCAGGTAGCCAAATTATTGGCGTTTCAGCTTCAGCATCAGTCCTTCCAATGAATATTCAGGATTGATTTCCTTTAGGATAGACTGGCTGGATGTCCTTGCTGTCTAAGAGACTCTCAAGAGTCTTCTCAAACACCACAGTTCAAAAGCATCAATTCTTTTGCGCTGAGCTTTCTTTATAGTCCAGCTCTCACATCCATATGTAACTACTCGAAAAACCATAGCTTTGACTAGATGGACATTTGTCGGCAAAGTAATGTCTCTGCTTTACTGTCTAGATTGCTGTCTAGATTGATCATAGCTTTCCTTCGAAGGAGCAAGCGTCTTTTAATTTCATGGCTGCAGTCACCATCTGCAGTGATTTTGGAGCCCCCCAAAATAAAGTCTTTCACTGTTTCCACTGTTTCCCCATCTATTTGCCATGAAGTGATGGGACCAGATGCCATGATCTTAGTTTTCTGAATGTTGAGTTTTAAGCCAACTTTTTCACTCTCCTCTTTCACTTTCATCAAGAGGCTCTTTAGTTCTTCTTAGCTTTCTGCCATAAGGGTGGTGTCATCTGCATATCTGAGGTTATTGATATTTCTCCTGGCAATCTTGATTCCAGCTTGTGCTTCATCCAGCCCGGCATTTCACATGATGTACTCTGCATAGAAGTTAAATAAGCAAGGTGACAATACACAGCCCTAACATACTCCTTTCCCAATTTTGAACCAGTCTGTTGTTCCATGTCCTGTTCTAACTGTTGCTTCCTGACCTGCATACAGATTTCTCATGAGGCAGGTCAGGTGGTCTGGTATTCCCATCGCTTGAAGAATTTTCCACAGTTTGTTGTGATCCACACAGTAAAAGGCTTTGACATAGTCAATAAAGCAGAAGCAGATATTTTTCTGGAACTCTCTTACTTTTTCGATGATCCAAGAGATGTTGGCAATTTGATCTCTGGTTCCTCTGCCTTTTCTAAATCCAGCTTGAACATCTGGAATTTCCTGGTTCACATACTGTTGAAGCCTGGCTTGGAGAATTTTGAGCATTACTTTGCTAGCGTGTGAGATGAGTGCAATTGTGCGATAGTTTGAACATTCTTTGGGATTGGAATGAAAACGGAACTTTTCTAGTCCTGTGGCCACTGCTGGTTCTCATGAGTTATGTTAAATCTGACAGCTTTCTGCATGGTTTTAAGAAGCAATGGACACAATTATATAGGAGAGCCTGGAGAGGTTAGTGATTCTCATAAAAGCCCAAAGAAAGAATGAGGAACTGATTCAGGACGAGAAATCCCATCTCAATTTGTTTATTCCTGGGATCTCACTGTCTCCACCCTACTGCGTCCCCAAGAAAAAGTCTGAGGATAAAGAAACTACAGCTTATTGCAACCAAGAGATGCACTTCCAGGCAGAAGACTCTGGAGATGTGTATGGTTTTTAACCCAAATGTTTATGCAATAAAACTGTTCTTTCAATGACACAGAGGACAGCCGGGGTCTAGGAAGTACCTGGGGTGAGGTGAGACTTGGGGAAAGGTGCGCAAGAGTCTCCTCTTGATAGCTCTTCCTAATGAGGCATGGGGGTAAATACACACTCACATGCACGCCTTTTATGATTAAATGACAGAGTAGGTGTGAAAGCACTTTGCAAAGTGTCTGTCACCATACAAATATAATCCATCATTAGGTTGATAATTATTGGAAACATTCAGGAGACAAGATAAAGAAAGCTCTGTCACTTAGCAGTGTGGGACCAGTCTGCTGGTGCCCTAGGCCTGAGTTTCCTTGTCACAATATGGGGAGGAGAGGGCTGGCTGCAGGAATAAAGTGAAGGGAATGGGCCAGGTGGGCTCTACGACTCAAGCCCAGGGACTCTGGTCCCGTGCCTTAGTCTGAACCTACTCTGTCCCTTACCTCTCTGGAGGAGAAAAAGGAAGTCACGGCCCCTGCAGATGTCCAGGGGGAACTGACAAATTCCTGGGGAGGCCAGGATTCTGAGAGGGAATCTCATTCATGCCTCACTCTTCCTTTGCAGATGTTTCAAATCTGTCCCCGGAAAATGAAAGAATCTGTTGTTCTTAGAGCTGTTTTCCCATTTATCATCCATCCTTAAGAAAAGCTAACCCCACCATTTCTCTTGGCCACCTATCCTTACTGGATGCAATTCTCAGGGTCTGAAAGTCCTTATCTCTTGCCTACGACCCTCTTGCTGCAGTAAAAGCCCCATGCCTCTTGTTCTGGCCTTCCACAAGTGGCTTCCGTCTCACCGTGTTGCCAGTTTCTGTGGCCGGGAGATTAGGAGGTACTCAGTCACCATCCAGGCTTCCTACTGTGGCCATGTGTGCTGGAGACCTCAGGAGAGCAGCCTGTGGTGTCGGGAGGTATCTGCCTCCAGCACACGAGAACCTCAGCAAATAAAACAGCTACTCCAGCAGCTCACACCTGTGCTGCACAGCTCACAGGCACTTTCTCACCGTCTAGTCCCAAATCCAACCCTACAGGGCAGAACCATGCTGCTCAGATGATAGGTGGCTGGGCCAGTCCTGCCGGGGACCTGTCCCTCTTCCTTTCTGGGGTCCCTTGAAGGATGTACCCCTCTCCCTGCCCAAGCAGCCCTGAAGCGCTTGGACCTCCTTTTCTCTTCGATCTAAGAGGGAGTAAAGTGAGGTGGCCACGTTGGGGGCCGTCAGTATGTAGTCTTTTGTTATCCTGGTTTCATCAGTGGTCATTCCTTAGGGCACCGTTTCTTAAATAATGTGGGTTGCAGGACCAGTCATTTTATTTCTGGTCAGTCACAGACCAGTCTGCAGTCCCACCATCCATGACTGGTAATGCAGCTTATACCCACCGTACACATTCAATAGGACCCAAGCTGGTCTACACCACATCCACAGAGAGTGCTCACTAATCATGTGCTCCGGGTGCTGCGAGCATTTCTAAATTCTGACTCTCTGTGTTTGGATGCATCTGGTCTCAGACTTCAGTGAACAAGTCAGACCAGCCTGGTTGTGGGACCACATTTGGAGGTGCCTTAGAGGATAAGGATGTGTCCAAGAATGCCCGTTTCCTTTGGCCTCCCATGGGCAATGGATATATCTTATGGGCTTCTGAGCATCCCTCCTGCTTCCACTGTGGCTATTGTGGGGGCAGTGATAGGGAGATCCAGCAGGGGAGGTAGGCCCAGGCAGTCCTGTGCTGTCAGGAGTGGAATGACACCACAGACACACACACACTCCTGAGCAGTGTCCAGAGGCTCAACTCAACACTGTAGCTTCTGGGTTGGATCCCTGCATTAAGGCACCTAAACTGCAGCCTCACTTCTCAAGCTGTGAGTAGATTCTTTTGGTCTCTTGGCGCTACTTTGCTCCTCAAGAAACAATTAGGGCAGTGAACACCTGGTGTGCAAAAGTGCTCAGCAAGTGGAAAAGGAATTTGCAGAGAAATGAGCAGCCAAATTAGAGTAAAGTCTGAGGGCTTGAGGCCTTCCCTAGTGGCTCAGATGGTAAAGAATCTGCCTGCCAATGTAGGAGACCCAGGTTCCAGCCCTGCTTCGGGAAGATCCCCTGGAGGAGGGCATGGCAACCCGCTCCAGTATTCTTGCCTGGAGAATCCCATGGGCAGAGGAGCCTGGCGGGCTACAGTCCATGGGGTCACACAGAGTCGGACACAACTGAAGCGACTTAGCATGCACGACTGGGGTAACAGCAGGGCCCTGGGAGTCTCAGGGAGGGCAGGCCTTTGTGCCAAGCCAGGAACGTGAGAAACAGAGCGGCGGGCATCTCCCAAAAAAGCAGTAGTGCAGTTGACTCAAAAAATAATAGGTGTTAATTTGCATGGCATTTTACATACGCCCTGCTTTCCATTCCTACCGCTGGAGAGGCATGGCCGAAACCCCCCAGGTCTGTCCTCTCCTGTCACCCCCTCTAGGAGCATCGCTGTGTCCTCCAGGCTCCAGAACTTTCACCACCCAGCCCATCCTTAAATTAGGCCAACCTGGGGAAAAAAACAGCAGTGGGCCTCGCTTGGGTGTGCAGGGTCCAGATTTGCACTAGAGAAGCAAGCAGGTGGCCTGGTAGGTCTGGGACCCTTTGGGCACCTCGGTGAGGGGCGCCCCACTTGCCTGCGGTGGCTACAGTGAGGCCTACTTGGTAGGCAGGGGGCTTGCCCACCCCACCTACTTGGACTGGGGAGAGGAACAAAAAAATCTAAGCCGGGGAGCCCAGAGAGGTGTCACCCAAAGGAGAGGAAACCCAATGGTTGCCATGACGATGGGGACTGGTGCCTGATTTGCATAGGGCAATGATTTCCATACTGCAGGGTGGATTTCCATATCCCTGCCTCAAAGCCTGTTGGGGCCAGAAGCGGGAGAGGGGAGAGGTTATTTGAAATTCAAATGAGGGTGATTAAGGTTTTCTTGAGGAGGGAAGCGTGGACAAAAGGGGTTAAGCCAGCTGGGAAACGTCTGCTCAGGGCTCCAAGATATCAAAGGGAGGTGGCTGCTCTGGGCTGGCCTCTCCTACCCCTGTCTCTGTCCCCTCACCCCCTCACCACAGGCCCCTGGAGGCTGAGGGTGGTTGTCTGGGCCGGGTATTTGTGGCCTCGGCCTCCCAGGAGAAACAGCTAGGTCTTTATTCCCCTCCTGTCCCAGACTCAGTTTACCTCCCAGGGTCCTAAAAGATGCTTGGATTCTTAAAAACCATTGAGTGAGTTAATGAGTTCTAGTTCTGGGCTTAGGCCTGCCACCCTCTGCTGACAACAGATTGGTCATCTCAGTTTTTGTATCAGTGAAACTGGAGAAGCAGTCTGCACCTCCTTGTCCGACTGAGGAGATGTGAGGAGACAGGCATTCTGGAATCATCTCTGCCATGAACCTGTGCCAAAAAATCACCTCTGTCTTCAGGCCCTGAGTCTGTGCATTGGACGAAGGATCTGAACTTGAGGGTCTCTGATATCACTTCCGGTTCTAAGATGCTGAAGTCTGTGAGTACATGATTGATCCTATGTGCTCACCGGTTGTTATTTGTAAGATGTGGGTTGCTGCACCCCTGGTTCCTCTAATGTGTTAGGAACGGCAGCCCTGTCCCCCAGCTCACCAAGGTGCAGGCCATAAATGCAGTGACTTTGGAGCCAGAGTCTGTATTTGAATCCCAGCTTCTCTACTTACTAGTTATAGGACCTTGAGGTGGTTACTTAATGTCTCAGCTCAGTTTCCTAGACTGTAAAACGGGGGTAATAGTAGACATGGGTCTCATAGGGTTCCAGTGAAAACTGAATAAGCCAACATCTGTAAAGGACTTAAAGTAGAGCTTGAGTGAGTGAAAGTTGCTCAGGCGTGTCTGACTCTTTGCAACCCCATGAACTATACAGTCCATGGCATTCTCTAGGCCAGAATACTGGAGTGGGTAGCCTTTCCCTTCTCCAGGGGATCTTCCCAACCCAGGGATCGAACCCAGGTCTTCCACATTGCAAACAGTTCTTTGCCAGCTGAGCCACAGGGGAAACCCAAGAATGCTAGAGTGGGTAGCCTATCCCTTCTCCAGCAGCTCTTCCTGACCCAGGAATTGAACTGGGGTCTCCTGCATTGCAGATGGATTCTTCACCAACTGAGCTAACAGGGAAGCCTCTAGAGCGGAGCCTGCCATACGTAATACAATACAGGAATGCTATTTGCCAGTGTTAGTATCAGAAAGACAAATTGTCCACACGATGGAGCAGTGACCCAATCGAGGGACCCTCTGTTAGGAATATGGGCTGTCTCCTGAATGGACCTACCTGTGAATTCATTCACTTGTGGCCCACACACTGTCACAGCCACCTGTGCTTGGGAATGGGAAGCATACGTCAACGAAGGGCCCTCAAACAAACTGACATAAGGCAATCCAGAAATGGCTGGAAGGAGGGGAAAGAACTAGTGCCAAGACCCCTCCTCCCCACACCCAGTGCTTAGAGATGTGACAGATTCAAGGAGGCTGCTGCTGCTGCTGCTGCTAAGTCCCTTCAGTCGTGTCCAACTCTGTGAGACCCCATAGACGGCAGCCCACCAGGCTACCCCGTCCCTGGGATTCTCAAGGCAAGAACACTGGAGTGGGTTGCCATTTCCTTCTCCAGTGCTTGAAAGTGAAAAGACTAGAAGACGTTTATAGTTCTGGAACTCTAAAGGTCTTTTTTCCTTCTCAGGTTTCTGCAACAATTCCATTTTTTGTTTTCATTTGGAGATAGATAGTACAAAAACTGTGGTGTAGTCAGTCTTGGCTGGTGGACAGATGTGGGCTTGAGTTTCTACTTGACAAGTTACTAATCAGTAACCTTGGGCCAGGTTGATTAGCCTCTCTGAGCCTCAGTTTTCCTCATCTGTGAAATGGGATAATAAGAGCACCAACTCGTGGGGTGATGATGAGGATTAAATGCTGTCCTGTATATAAAATGTTTAATACAAAGCTTGGTGCATAGTAAATGCTCAATAAATGCCAACTATTAATTAATCCCTGTTATTTGAAAACAGTGTTCTCTTGCCAAAATGTTTGAAAATTCTCTGGTCTAGTCCTATTCTCGTATTTTATGGGGAAAGAGACTGGGGTCAGAAAAAGGAGAATGATTTTTCCAAGGTCACAGCAGAGAACTGAGATCCCTGTTTCTTTAGAAGTCTTTCCCTACCCTAGAGGTAGTCCTCTGTCCTTCGTTTTTTTTATTGTTTCTTTGGACAAAGCCTCATCTCTCCCCATCACCTGTCCCTCAGAAGTGGCCGCTCCGACGCTTGGAACAGGGGCCCCAGAAGGGAAGGAAGAGGCATGACACAGGGTGAGCACAGGGCATGGTGTCTGGTTCCAGAGGACATTGGCAGGCCTCACTGTCTCTGAGCCTCAAGTTTCTTCACTGGTGAAGTAGGCGTTCTGGAATCTCTGGCCCTGTGGACCTCACAGGTAGGCGAGGCTCTCTTAAGGATGTGAAACGAAAGTGTACTGCCCAGAAAGGAACAAACCCAGTTCAAGTCCCCAAGACCCATGCTTGTTGGCCAGCCCATGGGCCCTGCCTCCAGAGCTGAGAGAGCAGATTTCCATCCCTCCAGGTTGGGCTCCATGACCCAGCCTCAGTTTCCTTATCTGTAAAACGAGTTGTAAGGCGGGAGCATGTCTGTGGCAGCTGAAGGAAGTGTGAGTTGTTCTACAAATGTGAGATAGCATCTTCCGTCTAAGCTTTCCCACCGCACACGTGCCCCTTGGAGCCACACAAAGGACATCTGTGTGCCTGTGTGAAGCCCAGAGACCCGCTGCGTCTATGCAGCGTCTCTTAGCAACCTTAAACCTCTTCCCCTCTCAGAACTCAGGGTGGAGTGGGCTGGGGGCTGGTCTGGAGGAGACCTTTAGGGAACCCCTTGACTGTGGTCAGAAGGCAAGTTCGAGCGTCAAAGCTGGGGTTCTGTTCCTGCTTTGCCTGCATTACCTGTGTGGCTTTCGCTCATCACTCATCCTGTCTGGGACTCAGTCTCCTCACCTGTCAGTGGTGAGTGCAGCACCGGGCGTCTGTGTGATCCTGTTCAGCACAAAAAGTGCTGATAGAAAAACAGCAGCCAAGGCACTTCTCTGATCTGTGCCCAGAACCCTGGGTTTCCTTAACAAAGTTTTTCCTTTCAAGTTGGATTTTTATTGTTTTCCAGGGTCAAGGGATGATGAGTGGAGACTGGGCTGGGGATCCTGGCCCTTTGACCCCATTCCAGGCCAGGGCCCGAGTCCCTAGTCTCTTTTTACGGGAACCTGACACATCTGCCCGCATGCTCCTTCAGCTCCTCTGATCACACTGCCCACTTTGGGCCTCAGTGTGTGGCCAGCAGAAAGTGGGGGTCCCAGGAGTCCCCTCTATAGCTCAGACTGAGAGGAAATGAGGATTCTATTTCCTAAAAAATTAGAAGACCTTGGGGAGGAGCCTTTCATGTATCAAAGAATGACAACAAATTATAAAGGGAAGCCAGAGGAGGCTGGGCCTCCGTTTTAGCAAAGGTGGAGGAGTGGGCACCCTCTGTCCATGGTCACCCGGACCCATGCCCCTGACATCTGTGAGAAGGGCCTGGAGAGCAAGGCTTTGTACAATGGCACAGGTGGAGAAAGTCACTGGGACACTCACAGGCCATGTCGCAAGGAAGCCCTTGGCGACACCAGTTGGGTTTACTCTGCCATTCTAGAGAAGAAGCTTTAAATCATGAAAATCTACAGGGAGTCAGAGCTGGAGGGACCCTGGAAGATCTTCCTGTCCTGGGGTAGCAAGTGGGTTTCTTCAGGAGAGCCACTTCTGATCATCGCTGGTGGTCGCTATGCACTGAGTTTAGGAGAAGGAAGTGAATACAGCGGGTCATCAGTGATGTCTGCCCAGGGCATGTCTCCCTCGCTGCACCTTTGCACCTGCTATCCACAGCTGAGACCATTCAGCCGGTGGAGAACTGCAGCTCTGATCTCCCATCCCGTAAGCCAGCATTCTTCCCCCAGCCCATCAAGGTCCTCCCGTGTCCTGTTCTTCAGGTGCCTTCAGGGGCCAGCCTCAGTTTCCTTTGAAACGGAGAAATGCCAAGGCGTTTCTTTGCTCCCACGAAGAAAGTGGCATGAATACAGACAGAATTTTTGGTTATAGTATGTAATGGAAATTGAAAGCTATGGAGATCAAGCAACTTGCCCAAAGTCCAGCAGAAAATAGCCTTTGAAGTAACCCTCGGGCTCAGTTTACCGTGTGTTCTCTGTACAGAACTCTGGCCATTAGGCCACAGTGCCCAGTTCCTTGGAGGAATCTCAAATAACAAAAAAGGTAGGCTTGGTGTCTGTGGGGTCCTGGGAAAAACTGTTTTGACTGGTTAGAATGACTTCACTGGGAAGTCTCTTGGTTTGCTCTGGTGGCTACCTGCCCAGGAGGGCCTCCAAAGGTGCTGGTTATTTTAATCATTGCTATCCCAGGAAGTGCTAATACATTGCCAAGTAGTCATAAAGTGACAGGGGAAGTCTTACTGGGTTTACCTGGGAGTGGAGCTGGTGAGAAGAGAAGCAGCCCAGAAATGGGAGCGTTTCAGCCTCCTTGCAGAACGCTCCCTGTGTGTTTATCAGGCAAGAGTGAAAAATCCTGCTGGAACAGTTCTCCACTCCTGTGCTTCCACCTCCCTTACCCAGAGAATTGCTCCCCAGGCAAGCTCATACCCCAGTGCTGCCAAAGCATGCAAATCAGTGGGCCTGTAGCACTGTGGCTCAGAGGTGGGAACGCGGAGGGCTGGCCAGCTCCTCCTGTCTCCGTCTCGACAGGGGTCTTTGCAGGTGTCTGGGACTGCTGATCTGGTGTTCACCAGATGCCACGGAGGAGGGACAGAGATGGAAGTTGCCTTGCCCGCTGTGTTCCTCCTATAGACAGATCCTTGACCTTTCTCACTGGGACTCTGTTGAGTATTACTCCATCCTGGTCTAAGGAGATTCTATCCAGAACCCTGGTGTTCCCCACCGATTCAAGATGCCTTTTACCCTCTTTTCATCACTGACTATACGTGTGGTACTCAGTTGTGTCCAACTCTTTGTGACCCCATGGATTGTAGCCCACCAGGCTCCTCTGTCCATGGAATTCTCCAGCCAAGAATACTGGAGTGGATAGCCATTCCCTTCTCCAGGGGATCTTCCCAGCCCAGGGATTGAATCTGGTTCTCCCGCACAGCAGACAGGTTCTTTACCATCTGAGCCCCTCAATTCAAAAACCACTTCTATAACATCTCTGAAATAAGCAGCCTCTGCTTGAGCTCTGTTGACATGAAACCATGGGTTTCACTGCTGGACAATTCCACATTTGACGCAATTCTTCCTTATCCTGAGGTGAGCCTGCTTCCTGGCAGCCTCCACCACTGACCCTTGTGGAGCTGGGTTTTAGGAGCTGCAGGTTAAGCCTGCTTCATGTCCAAACCAATATTTGGGGAAGAAAGAAAAGTACTCTGACATTTACCTAAGAACATACTATGTACCAGGCATTGGGCCAGGTAGAGCTTTCAAATGTTCCCTCATTGAATTACTTTAAAAAGTTTTATTTTGAAAAACTTCAAATATATAGAAAAGAGAAGAAACAGGTTAACGAACAACCATATACCTACCACCTGGATTTAATAACTTAGCATCTTGCCATATCTGTTTCATCCATTTGGGGAGGGAAATATTTTCTTTTTAACTTTTTATTTCAAACACACCTGAAGGTAGACACTAAAATGATGAGCCCCCTTATACTTATTGCCTACTGTCAACAACCATCAAGTTTCTGCCATTCATGTCACTGAAGTATTTTCTTACAAACTATAGACATTATAAACATTTCGATCCTAAATATGGCAGTATGTGTCTCTAAGCCATAAAAGACATTTTCCTTCTTGACCACAGTACTGTTATCACACTTAACAAAATGAATCTCTCACATAATTCTTGTGGCCATCCTAGGAAGAAGGGTTGATCTAAGGGCAAGGGTTGATCTTTATTTGTTTGGGCTCCAAAATCACTGCAGATGGTGACTGCAGCCATGAAATTAAAAGACGTTTACTCCTTGGAAGGAAAGTTATGACCAACCTAGATAGCATATTCAAAAGCAGAGACATTACTTTGCCAACAAAGGTCCGTCTAGTCAAGGCTATGGTTTTCCCTGTGGTCATGTATGGATGTGAGAGTTGGACTGTGAAGAAGGCTGAGTGCCAAAGAATTGATGCTTTTGAACTGTGGTGTTGGAGAAGACTCTTGAGAGTCCGTTGGACTGCAAGGAGATCCAACCAGTCCATTCTAAAGGAGATCAGCCCTGGGATTTCTTTGGAAGGGATGATGCTAAAGCTAAAACTCCAGTACTTTGGCCACCTCATGCAAAAAGTTGACTCATTGGAAAAGTCTCTGATACTGGGAGGGATTGGGGGAAGGAGGAAAAGGGGATGGCAGAGGATGAGATGGCTGGATGGCATTACCGACTCGATGGACATGAGTTTGAGTGAACTCCAGGAGTTGGTGATGGAGAGGGAGGCCTGGCGTGCTGTGATTCATGGGATTGCAATATTCGGACACGACTGAGCGACTGAATTGAACTGAACTGAAGGGCAAGTGTCCTCTTCTCTAGGCTAGATATCCTTTCCTCATTAGATGTGACTTGGAGGCCCCAGTCTTGGTCCTCATGCTCTACAGCCAGTTCATCAGGGTCGCTTTTAGAAAATGGTATCCTGAACCGGGCCTGATGCTCTCAGCAGAGATCTGCAAATCTGCATGTCTGCTAACATGCAGGTTACCACGCACGTGTAGCACACTCCAGCCAATGTGGGCTTCATGCGTGCATGCACGTGTGCTCAGTCATGCCTGACTCTTTGTGGCCCCGTGTGCTGTAGCCCACCAGGCTTCTCTGTCCATGGAATTTTCCAGGCGAAAATACTGGAGTGGGTTGCCTTTTCCTCCTCCAGGGGATCTTCCCCACCCAGGGATTGAACCCACATCTCCAGCATTGGCTTTAGTCAACTGAAATGCTCCTTTTTTCCAGTTTCTTTTCCACAGGAAGAACACCAGCCTCCTCTCTCTTCCCCTCCCCACAAGGAACTCCAGTCTGTTTATTTCCAAACATGTCTGCCAATAAACAGAAATGGGAATCATTTTTTTTTTTTCCGTTGGGATGGGAGAGATATATTGAAGTGAAGTGAAGTGAAAGTCGCTCAGTCGTGTCCGACTCCTTTTGGGTTGGCCAAAAAAGTTCATTTGGGTTTTTCCCTGTAATGAACTTTTTGGCCAATCCAGTATTATATTTCTTTAGGAGGCTGAGTCTCCTTGAAAATGTGAAATATGGAGTATAGATATTTTGATGGTCAGTTATCTTTAATTATGCACCCATGAATTTTTAATCACTGTAGTTACTCGCTGTGATTATTTCTATAGTTTTAGTTTGAGATTGGTTATTGGTTTTGTTGAAAAAACTCTTTGAAGTTTCACATCGTAACCCAGAGTCTTCTGTTTAAGCTTTATTGAAGTGTTACTGGTAAATAAAATTGTAAGATGTCTACAGTGTATATCATGTGATTTGGTACATGTATATATAGTGAAAGGATTCCCACAGTCTAGTTAATTAACACATCCATCACCTCTATATTTACCTTTTTATGTATGAGACAGAACATTTAAATTCTACCCTCTTAGCAAATTGTAATTGTTCAGTACAGTGTTATTAACTATAGCTACCATGTTATAGACTTCCCTGGTGGCTCAGCAGTAAAAAACATGCCTGCAAATGCAAGAGACACGGGTTCGACCCGTGGGTCAGGAAGATCCCCTGGAGGGGGAAATGGCAACCCTCTCCAGTTTTCTTCCATGGGAAATTTCATGGGCAGAGGAGCCTGGTGGGCTACAGTCCATGAGGTCACAAAGAGTCAAGACACGACTGAGCGACTAAATAACACCACCACCACCATGGTGTATATTAGATCTTCAGACTTGACTCCTCCAATAGCTGAAAGTTTTTGTCCTTTTAGCAACTTTTCCCAATTCCCCCCACCCCTCCAGTGTCTGGTAACCCGCTTTCCACTCTCTGACTTTTTTTTGAGTTTGAGTTTGACTTTTTTTCTTTTGATTCCACATATAAGTGATCTGTGCAGTATTTACTTGACTTTCTCAGTCTGACTGATTTCACTTAGCATAATGCTCTCAAGGTCAATCCATGTAGCTGCAAATGGCAGAATTTCCTTCTTTCTTGGGGTTGAATAATATTCCACCATACCACATATATATATATATATATATATACACATATATATATATGGCATTTTCTTTACCCATTCATCCACTGATGGGCTATAACTGAAACTATTTCCTTAACTTGGCTATAGTGAATAATCTTGCGGTGAACAGGGGAATGAAGCTATCTCTTTGATATCCTTTTTTCATTTCCTGTGGATATATACCCAGAGTTAGATTACTGGATCATATGTAGATAGGTTTAAAGGCGGAAAAACATATAATATTAAATTTAAACATAACACTTACCACCTTAATCATTTCTTAATTCAGCATCCTTTATCTTTTATGTATACAGTTGACTTTTTTAAACCTAAATATAAGGCTTAGATTTATTCCCGTTACATATTATCTTGTTGGTTTTTGCCTTCTATTCAGTTCAGTTCAGTTCAGTTCAGTCGCTCAGTCATGTCCGACTCTTTGCGACCCCATGAATTGCAGCACGCCAGGCCTCCCTGTCCATCACCAACTCCCGGAGTTCACTCAAACTCATGTCCAACGAGTCAGTGATGCCATCCAGCCATCTCATCCTCTGTCATCCCCTTCTCCTCCTGCTCCCAATCCCTCCCAGCATCAGAGTCTTTTCCAATGAGTCAACTCTTCGCATCAGGTGACCAAGGTATTGGAGTTTCAGCTTTAGCATCAGTCCTTCCAATGAATACCCAGGACTGATTTCCTTCAGAATGGGCTGGTTGGATCTCCTTGCAGTCCAACGGACTCTCAAGAGTCTTCTCCAACACCACAGTTCAAAAGCATCAAGTCTTTGGTGTTCAGCTTTTTTCACAGTCCAACTCTCACATCCATACATGACCACTGTAAAAATCATAGCCTTGACTAGATGGACCTTTGTTGGCAAAGAAATGTCTCTGCTTTTTAACATGCTATCTAGGTTGGTCATAACTTTTCTTCCAAGGAGTAAGCGTCTTTTAATATCATGGCTGAAGTCACCATCTGCAGTGATTTTGGAGCCCCCAGAATAAAGTCTGTCACTGTTTCCACTGTTTCCCCATCTATTTCCCATGAAGTGATGGGACGAGATGCCATGATCTTAGTTTTCTGAATGTTGAGCTGTAAGCCAACTTTTTCACTCTCCTCTTTCACTTTCATCAAGAGGCTGTTTAGTTCCTCTTCACTTTCTGCCATAAGGGTGGTGTCATCTGCATATCTGAGGTTATTGATATGTCTCCTGGCAATCTTGATTCCAGCCTGTGCTTCTTCCAGCCCAGCGTTTCTCATGATGTACTCTGCATATTATTTAAATAAGCAGGGTGACAATATACAGCCTTGACGTACTCCTTTTCCTATTTGGAACTGGTCTGTTGTTTCATGTCCAGTTCTATTCAGATCAGATCAGATCAGATCAGTCGCTCAGTCGTGTCCGACTCTTTGCAACCCCAAGAATCGCAGCACGCCAGGCCTCCCTGTCCATCACCAACTCCCGGAGTTCACTGAGACTCACGTCCATCGAGTCAGTGATGCCCTCCAGCCATCTCATCCTCTGTCGTCCCCTTCTCCTCCTGCCCCCAATCCCTCCCAGCATCACAGTCTTTTCCAATGAGTCAACTCTTCGCATGAGGTGGCCAAAGTACTGGAGTTTCAGCTTTAGCATCATTCCTTCCAAAGAAATCCCAGGGCTGATCTCCTTCAGAATGGACTGGTTGGATCTCCTTGCAGTCCAAGGGACTCTCAAGAGTCTTCTCCAACACCACAGTTCTATTAGAATCAACCAAAATATTTTCTAATCCTGATTACATCAACCAGCTTTCTGAATTAATTTTGCTTCCTGCTTTAAATCACCTCCAAATTTGATCAGCATCTATCCTGCTTACTTGCCTAAACTATTGATTATAGCCTAATACTTGATTCCCTCTGTGTTGGACTCTGGGCACAGTGAGTTTATTGGGAAAACTGAATGAGTGTAGGAGTTGAGAGATCTAAGCTTTAGTCTGAAATCAGAGTCTCTGAGGCTGTGTGACCACCACAAGGTGCTTCCCTCTGAGGCTGGACTTCAGTATCCTTCCAACTCTAAAATAATGCAGTGGTCCTTCTTGGCGTCTGTCCTGCTTTGTTTTTTCCTACAAGTGACTGCCATCTTCCAAGAGCTTGTATAATAGAATGTGTTCAGATTTCTGCAGGTGGAGGGACCCGTGATTTCTTAGATCTGAATAGAAGATCCATTTCAGTTGCAGTTTCTGAGTTATTTGGATCAGTTAAACATGCATTCATTCAGCTCCTACTATGCGTTAAATGCTGTTAAAGGCTCTCAGAGTACAAAAATGAGTAAGAAGAAATAACCCTGGCCTCTAGGAGCTCACAATTTCATGAGGAAAACAGACACACAAAGCATTGACTCTAAAATATGTGGCAGGACTTTCCTGGCGATCCAGTGGTTTAGAATCTGCCCCAGAGCAACTAAGCCCATGGGCCACAACTCCTGAGCCCACGTGCCACAGCCAGAGCCTGTGCTCCACAGCAAGAGAAGCCACCGTAGTGAAAAGTCCACGTACCACCACTAGCATAGCCTCAGCTCGCCACAGCTAGAGAGAGCCTGTGCACAGCAACATCCCAGCGCAGCCAAAACTAAATGTATTTTTTAAATATCTGGTTGTGCCAGGTATCAATTTAAAACCCAAGTCCTTCTAACCACCTTCACGGCTGCCCTTCTGTCCTGTGCAGTGCCCTCTCTCACCTGACCCACTGCATGGCCTCCCTTCCCCCTTGCTTATCCCTACAGCTGATTACCACAGGTTTATTTATTTTTGGCCATGCCACATGACATACAGGATCTTCCCCAACCAGGGATGGAACCTATGCCCACTGCAGTTGGAGCATAGAGTCTTAATTACTGGACCACCAGGGAAGTCCCTGATCACCGCAGGTTTAAGCACTGAAGTCAGTTCATGTAACTCCTCTGCTCAAAACCCTCTGATCACTTCCCAGTGTCCTTGGCATGAAAGCCAAAGTCTTCGGCATGACCTGCCTTCCAGAGCCACGTCATCTTGCCCTGGGCCACACCCATCCCCTGCTCTCCGGCCCTACTGGTCTCATCACTGTTCCTCAACAGGCAAGCCTGTTCTTGCCTCACACAGGCCTCAATCCCTCTGTCTAGAATGATCTTCCCAGACCACCCTGATCATGAACAGCCTCTGACACTCTTCTCCTGACCATTACTACTGCTTTCCATAGTAACTCTTTCTAAATGAAATTGTGTATTTGTTTTCTTATTCCTTTTATGTCTCTTCAACTAGAAAAGAAGCTCTGTGTGGCCAGGGACTTCATCTGGTTTTCCAGCATGATATTTCAAGTGCCTAGAACAGTGCTTGGTATATAGAGTGTATTTTGTGGAATGAATGAATTTGTTCACATTTTAAAATTACCCCCTTACAAGGCTACATTTACAGTGTCATGAAAGAATATATTTTTTTTAATACGAAAGCAATTTTATCTTTAAGTCTAGCCTCTGCACACACTATTTTCAGTCCTTGGGCCCTTCCCATCTTAGCTCCCCTCTCAGATTAGCTTATTTAATCTCAAAATTGGACTGCTATTCAAAGATGACTTCCTGTCTCACCTATTTCCTCTTTCTCGGAATCCCAGAGCCCTTAACCTCTACTGTCATCTTGCCAGCCCAGCTGCTCTCGGGGATGCTTCACAACCTATCAGGCAGGCAAGGGCCAAGCTTATCTATCATTTAGAGCAGAGCAGAGGGAAGGGGGCTTCAGTTAAAGCTCCAGAGGATTCTTTTGGACCCCATTCATTCATCTATCAGGTGCTTCTTGAGCCTCTGACCAATGTTAGGAACTACAGTGGTCTTTGAGGACAAAAGTGGTGTCATCCTTCTGGTTTTCAAGGAATTCATAGGCCAGAGGGAGAGAGAGACATGCAGACAAGAAAAGGAGTTCCATGACATGTGCCATAGGGCTGGTAGAGAGGGGAGGGGGACCAACTTTGTAAAAGGGAACAGTGCATGGAGGCCTGGAAACGGGAGGGGTGTGACGTGTTTGGACGTGTGGATCTTTCCATGTGACTGGAGCACAGGGTATCTGGGAGGGAGGAAGGCGAGATCATGAGAGCGGAAGACAGAGCAGGGAAGGTAGGCAGAAACCAGATCATACGGGGAATTATTTATCACACTAAGAAATTTGGACTTCATTCCAAAGCTATTGAGGAACCAATGGAAAGCAGAATTTTTTTTTAATTAAAAATAACTGTGTTGGTACAAAGTGATAACCATCGTCTGAGCCTTCAGTGAGTCATAGTATAATCAGATCAGATCAGATCAGTCGCTCAGTCATGTCCGACTCTTTGCGACCCCATGAATCGCAGCACACCAGTCCTCCCTCTCCATCACCAACTCCCGGAGTTCACTCAGACTCACGTCCATCGAGTCAGTGATGCCATCCAGCCATCTCATCCTCTGTCGTCCCCTTCTCTTCCTGCCCCCAATCCCTCCCAGCATCAGAGACTTTTCCAATGAGTCAACTCTTCGCATGAGGTGGCCAAAGTACTGGAGTTTCAGCTTTAGCATCATTCCTTCCAAAGAAATCCCAGGGCCGATCTCCTTCAGAATGGACTGGTTGGATCTCCTGCAACATCAAAGATTGTTGGTCACAGATCACCATGACAAATATAATAATAATGAAAAAGTTTCAAATATGTGGAGGATTACCAGAATGTGATAAACCTGAATATACATTATTACATAATGTCATTGTGTTCAGGTTTCCTTTTTTCCTCGGGCTGACCAAGCCAAAGCCAGATGTGAACCCTCTGCATTTGTGGCAAATCTGTTGTTGAGGACAGAGTTCACAATTGTACTCAATTCACTTTATGTAGAGAGAAAGCAGAAGAATTTTCTAATTGAAAGGTCTGAATTCATTCACATGTTCATTTATTCATTCATTCAACTAATATAATATTTAAAAATTTTTTTTAATTTTATTTATTTATTATTGGCTATATGTAGAATCTTTATTGTGGCTCAGGCTTAGTTATCCCATGCATGTGGGATCCCTGACCAGGGATTGAACCCACATCGCCTGCTTGGTAAGGCAGATTCTTAACCACTGGATGACCAGGGAAGTCCCAACCAATATAATTTGAACTCCTGTTATGTACTAAGCCCAGTGCTAGGCTCTGGGTGTATGGCATTTAATATCATTTTCTTGCCATTATAGAGCCAGTTATCCATGGGGCTCAAAGGAAGATTGTTTGGCAGCTCCTGCCCTGAGGAGGTATATGAGTAGGAAACTTAATTTTAGTAAAGAATGGAAGCATTTTTCTAATAATAGGTATATGTTTAAGCAGATTTTGGTATGTCCATAAATGGAATATTATGTAGCCATTAAAAATTATCTTTGCAAGCATAGGAGAAAGATTTATGATGTGTCTTAATGGTGTAGGAGAAAGATTTATGATGCTCACTAGAAAAAGCAGAGTAAAAATCTGTACAGAGTGGTATATATCAATTAGGAAAAGCAAGCATAAAAAGGTCATGAAATATACAAAAGTAGTCATTGTAGCTCTTCGCAAATTGATTTTTTCTGCTACTTTTTCTATATCAAAAATTTTTTTCTATTAAGCATACCTTTAATTTTTCAACCGAACATTTACTATAAAGGGAAAAAGATGAATAAAACAAAGAATGAAAGTTGGGGGACAGGTGGTAGAAACAGGTGTGACAGTCATTTACCTGACATGATTTAGATCCCATCAACCCTGGAGGGCTGGGATAGTGGAGGGACTTCTTGCCTTCGGGCAGTTCCTTTAGGATCCGTGGCTGGTCATCCCTTGCTTTTCCAGAAAGCCTGTGTCAGAACTTCTGTCTGAGGACATCTGGCAGAAGCATTCTGGTATGGCAAGTTCTAATCCCAGTTAGATTCTAGATGACCTTGGACAAGTCAGTCTCCCCTTTCCTTGTCTGGTTACTCCCTTCTTGAAGAAAAAATTTTCAAAGACTGTCCCAGGAAACAGAATAAACAGGAAGAGTCTGGCCACAGGGCAGGCAAGTGTACTTTTTCAAAATAAACAGAAGCTCATCCTGACATCCTATTTCCCTTTAACTTTCAGTCTCTTCCAATCTTGCTAGCTATTAATATTTTCTTTTTTTTTTTTTTATCTTTTTCAGGAAATGATCGAAATGGCTTAGATTTCAACAGGCAGGTAAGGACATTCAGAAGAAAAATTTATTCTATAAATTTTAGGGGTCATTCATACTATGTCAAGTGTGGGGACACAAAGAAGATTAAGGGAAGTGTTCAAGGGTGTTTATTTGTAGATTCATCACTCTCAGGATTGGTAGGGGTATTTCAAGAGCTTTTGCAACCCCCATCTGCTGAATTGGCAGGCAAATTCTTTACCACTAAGCCACCTGGGAAGAAGACAAAAGGGTGGGCTTCAGTTAAAGACACATCTAGGTAAACTACGAGGAAGGACTTGCAGCCAATGAGCTTTATCAAACACTGGAAGAGCTACCAAAGGAAGGAGGCTGTAGAATAGGCTTCTCTCTCAAGGTCTTTAAAAATAAGACAAGGACTTCCCTGGTGCCTAAGATCCAGTGCCTAGGACTCTGAGTACCCAATGCAGGAGTCCCAGGTTCCATCCCTGGTCAAGGAACTAGATCCCACATACTGCAACTACAGATCTTCAACTAGGATCCTATGTGCCCCAGCTAAGCCCCAGCTCAGCCAGATAAATAAGTATTTATTAAAAAAAAAAAAAAAGATGAGACAGATTCTCAACTAAGGGATAGTTTGGCCAGGTGTGTTTCCAGGGCAGGAGGATGGAGGATATGCCTGAGGATTCTGTGACCCTGAAGGAGCCCTCCGTGGTTGGGGTGTGGCCCGTTGCCTGTTCTTTCTGAGCTTCGTGGCCCTTGGATGAGGGCATCTCACAGTCCCTTGGATGAGATGCGCAGGGAGTAGCCCATCCACACCAAGACGGCGGCACTAGCCCAGCCTGGAGGTGGCCCGCTCCACAGGCCTGGTGGGTTTGGCTGCCTGTGTGATCTGTTTGAAGCTGGGGAAAACCTTGCACTTAGGTCAAGGGTGGGGGCAGCCCCTCTGGTCCCAGCAGCCTACCGAGAGGCCCCTGATCCTTTGAACTTCTGTAGGGATAAGATTTCCTCACCAGTTGGGAGAAAGTTTCCAGGTTTCTGTCAGGGGAGGACCTCACTAGAGTTTGCTTCTCTTGGATAAGCCTCATCAGGGCAGAAAGGAGGGCAATCCCACCCTCCCCTGGGAAGGGTTTCTGCATTTCTCATTAATGACAAGAACAAACACAAGAGATTTTTTCCTTTTTTTTTTTTCTTTCGGTGCACAGGCTTCTCTATTTGTGTTATGCAGGCTCCAGAGCGTGTGGGCTCAGTAGTTGTAGCATGAGGGTTAGCTGCTCCATGGCGTGTGGGATCTTAGTTCCCTGACCACAGTTCGAACCCGCATCCCCTGCATTGCAACATGGATTCCTAATCACTGGACCACCAGAAAAGTCCCACAAGAGACCTTTTCTTTAGAGGGGTGGGAATTTTGGAGTAAGAGAGGCTCTGCTGGTCACGCTCCTTTACACACTTAGACTGGCATTCACCTCTGTGCACAAACACACACATCCACACCCTCCCTAAGAATCCACCTGGCTCCTTCTCATTCTGCCTTTCAGATGCCATCAGATACCAGCACCCACACCCTCACATTCACACCAGCTCACCTGTGGACCTGCAGGTGGGCACTAGAATTTCTCAGGTCCCTAAATTGATAGTGATACCCTCGAGCTTCATGACGAGGGAAGTAAACCAACATTTGCAGACACTCAGGCAGTAGGCAAGGAGCTTCTGGCACTTCGTCTCATTTGATCCTCACTATTCTCACCTTACTTGGTAAGGAAATCGCTTCCCAGGTAGCCCCACCTGATTTGGGGAAGGGTTTGAGAGGTTAAGTAATTTGCCAAAGGTCATGCACATTGGTTAACTGGCAGAGCCAGGACTTGAACCCACATCTCCTTGACTCCTAAGCTCATTTTTCCCATGATGCCTTGCAGCACCCTCCTCCCCAGTCCCTCAATTCCCCTCTCCCTGAAAATGCACACCGTCCTTAGGGAGAGGCCTGGGAGCCAGCAGCTGAGTGTGACCTCACCGTGACTAACCTGGAGGAAGTGGGAGGTGGAGGGAGCTGGGAGGGGAAGAAACAGTGTTGTGTAGGAGTCGTCTTTGTGTCTGATACCGAGAAGGGTTGGCGGACACGGGAAAGCAAAGGCTAAGCCGCCGCCTTTGGTGAAGCTCCGGTTGGAAGACCCCAAGCCAGTTGGTGCCATGGGGAATTGCAGCCAGGCTCTGGGTACACTGCCCGCCATCTTGAGGTTGCATGAACAAGGGATGTTTACTCATCAGGAAGTTTCGTGCTGAGCCTGTTAACTTCCTGATCCCAGGAAAGCAGCCTGAGCCTGTTTGGGAGATAATAGTGAGCTGACCCAGAAGCAGGGCCACCCCTAAGTCCCTCGGAAAGATTAATTCAGAGCTGGAAGGCAACAGGACAAGGCCAGATCCCTGGACGGGGAGTCCGAGGTCCTGAGGGCCAGTGCTCTTGCACCGTACACAATCCTCTCCTTTCTGGGCCTCAATGTCCTCATGAATAAAAGAAAGATGTTTGCATAACATGGTCGCCAAAGCCCCTGCAGTCTGTATGTTATGGTCCCATCAATTTTCTCATGCCATATTCTGTTTGGTTATGCTTCCACATTCCTTTCATGTTTTTCTTTGAAGAGAAACAGGGAAAAGAGTGTCCATTTCTTTACCCTGAGCTGTAGAGAGTGAAGAGAAAATGTCACATGAAATCTTTCCAGCCTTTATGATCTCGTGTCATCCAGAGAAAAGCATTTTTCTGAAATTTAAGGCGCAGAGACAGAAGGACCCAGCAGGCTAGATCTGGGGCTAACCATTCATTCTTTGAATACTTAATCATTCCTAAGGGTTAGATAGAGGGTGTCATTTGTAAGATGATAAATTGCCAACGAACTCTGTAGGCAATTCTGTTAAGACAGAAGAGCGCTGAGCTCTGAGATACTGCACAAGGACGTCACCATAGAGATGGTGTCCGAAGCGGGTGACAAGGGAAGAGTATGGGATTTGACTGGCAGAGAGGAGCAACAAGAATATTCTTGTTGCTGTGAAAGTAGAGCCTCACCACGTAAAAGGGAACTATGCGAAGGTCAGCATGGGGTGTGATGGTGGGAGATGAGGCTGGACAGACTGTGTAGAGCTTTGAATGCCCAGCAAAGAAGTCTGGATCTATCCCATGGACAGGAGGGAAGCCACTAGGCTTTTTCAAACAAAACTAGTTTCACTTAATGGAAGAGCATCAGAAGTGGGTATGGGTGAGGAGGGAGGAAGGATGAACGGACTGATGTGAGAGCGGCCAGCGGGATGCTGCTGAAGCAGGAGGAAGTGGGCAGTGCCAAGGAGTGGGATTAAGCACACAGACAAAGAGCCAGATGGCCTGCATTAGAGTCCTGGGCTTTGTACTGCTTGGCATTGTGACCTTGTACAAATTCTTCAACTTCTATATTTCTCTGGGGAGAATACTGGTACCTGTCTCACAGGACTGTTGTGAGTGTGTGTACATTAGTGTACCTCTTTGACAATGTCTAGAATATATATATACTGTATGCTGCTGCTGCTAAGTCGCCTCAGTCGTGTCCGACTCTGTGCGACCCCATAGACGGAAGCCCAAGAGGCTCCCCCGTCCCTTGGATTCTCCAGGCAAGAACACTGGAGTGGGTTGCCATTTCCTTCTCCAATGCATGAAAGTGAAAAGTGAAAGGGAAGTCGCTCAGTCGTGTCTGACTCTTAGCGACCCCATGGACTACAGCCTACCAGGCTCCTCCACCCATGGGATTTTCCAGGCAAGAGTACTGGAGTGGGTTGTCATTGCCTTCTCCAGGGGATCTTCCCAACCCAGGGCAAAATAGAGTCCAATTTGGGAGAGATTTCTGGTATACAATCAGGAGGATTTGGGCAACAAATTGGAGATGGACAGCAAAGGAAGGGGAAAGGTCTGGCACAATTCTTGTGTTTCTGGCTTCGATGCTAAACATTAGTGGGGCTGCGATCAGAGATCAAGAGGATTGGAGGTCCAGTCAGTTTGTTCAGATGATAGGAGGAGGAAGAAAGGCAGATAATGGTCTATAGGTGCTCAATACATGATGAGAAACTCAGATCTAGAGCGAGCAGACAGGTTAGGATGCGTACTGAGGAGTCACCATTGAATGGTGTTAATCCTAGCAATGGGAAGGAGTGAGGTCACCTTGGGAGGTGGTGCAGACTGGGATGAGAATCCAGAGAAGACCTGGAGAGAAGGAACATGTCAGGGACAGGCTGATGAACAGGTACCCATAGATGAGACTAAGAAGGAGTGGTGAAAGGGATGGATGGAGAACCACACCCACAAAGGAAAGATTTTCACAAAGGTGGGGACAACAGATAGCATCAGAGTGCACAGAGATGTTGTACAGCCCCAACTGGGAAGTGGCCATGGTCTGGAAGTGAGGTGAATGGTGCTGGTCTCGTCATGGCATCGTGATGAGAACAGATGCCAGGTTGCTATGGGGTGTGGGGGAGGGGAGGAGGGGTTAGGACATGATGGAGATGAGGACTACAGAATTCCCTTCCAAGGAGTGGGATGATGAAGAGATGGAGATGTTGGCCGAAGATGGAGACAGTGTGAAGAGAAGTTTTTGGGGGATGAGGGAGGCTTTGGGGGGCTGTGGGCCTGGGGAGAGATGGGAGATGCAGTAGAGGAGACAGAAGAAGGAGAACATGGATGGAAGATTTAGCCTAGAAGAGGGGGGTGGGGGGAAGGGCTAAGCACCCTGCCAGTGAGTTCAGGAGCCCAAGGGACAGCCTTCCAGTCCCGGAGTTTCTCCACTTCCACTTCCTGCTCTTTGGACCCGCAGCTAACTTCAGAAGAACTTTAGGAAGTATTATTGACTCACAGGGCTTGGAGAGCCCACAGTGACACAGGCACCCCTGGGCAGCCTGGCGCTGCTCTGTGCTGATGGCTTCTGGGTCCCTCATCAATCCAGGGCCATGGTTGTCCATCAGAACTATCAGCATGGCGTCTCCACCTGTGCTGTGGAATGCTGTCTGGCCAGAAGACTTCACAAAAGCTCTCTGAAGCCAGAAGAGAGTCTGAAGCAGGTTGGCAGGTATCTTTGTCTCTGAGCATCCTGCCCCCAAAGCTGACAGCCAGCTACCTGGGGTTCTGTCTCAGCCCCAGGCCTGGCAGTATTCTCAACTCACCTGCTCCTACAACAGGAGGCACTTCCTTTCTGGCTCAGCTGGTAAAGAATTCACCTGCAATGTGGGAGACCTGGGTTCGATCCCTGGGTTAGGAAGATCCCCTGGAGAAGGGAAAGGCTACCCACTCCAGTATTCTGGCTTAGAGAATTCCATGGACTGTATACTCCATGGAGTTGCAGAGTTGGACATGACTGAGCGTCTTTCACTTTCACTAAGCCACTTGAGTAGTAATTGGGCTTCCCTGGTTGCTCAGACGGTAAAGCGTCTGTCTGCAATGTGGGAGACCTGGGTTCGATTGTTGGGTCGGGAAGATCCCCTGGAGAAGGAAATGGCAATGCACTCCAGTACTCTTGCCTGGAAAACCCCATGGACAGAGGAGCATGCTGGGTTATCGTCCATGGGTTTGCAAAGAGTCAGACACGACCGAGCGACTTCACTTTCACTTTCCATGATGGAGGCAGGACCAGGCTCTCAAGCTGGGGCTTGAAGGTCTGCAGTGAAGACATAGTGAGTCTTCTCTGGGGCACCCAAGGAGGGCTGGCCCCACTGTAGCTGAGCACCAGAGGGTGAGGGAGGGAATTAATTGACCACGTTTGACCATTTAGTCCCACAAACCTGTGCCTAGCTGGGTAGTGAGGAAGAGTCAGAGAAGGGTAGAACGAGGTCCCTGCCCACAAAAGCTCCCAGTTGGTGGGAAGAAAACACAGTGGAAGATGCAGGGGGAGAGAAGGGAGAGAGGGGGGGTGCCCTGCATTATAGTAATGCCAGTGGGCTGATTCAGGGAGTCTCAGAAAGAGCTAGAGCATAGGGATAGCACTAGGGATAGAGCTAGGGATAGGGGGCCCAATAAGCTGGAGGGAGACTCTGAGACCTCCTTGTGAAAGACCTCAGAGGATGAGAGTTAGGATTGTGAAAGTCTTGATCCTCTGAGGCTTGTTTCCGTCTGCGGCAGAATCCAGCTTCTGGTCCTGTACTTCCAGGTGGATGCAGGATTGTTGATGGTGGATGGGCAGACTAAGGGAAGAGATTGAGCAGCCAGCCAACTACATTTTGCTCAACCCTAAGCAGTAAGGTTGGGTTTTAGTATGTTGACCTATGACATCCCTCTTTTTCCCCCGCCCAGGTACCAAAGCAATTGAAAAACACAGATGCAGGAGTCAGACAGATAGAGCTGCAAGGAAGACACGATTGTTTGTTTTTAACTCAGTGTGCTTTTATTGCCAAAAGAAAGTGAAAGTTTTACCCTAGGAAACATTGCTATAAAAATCATTTAACAACAAAACTATAAAGACAGAGTAATGACAAAGATAGTGGTAAATTCTATCAGAGAGCTTAGATGGACAAAATATATATAGTGAACATCAATACATCTCTCTTATTTCTTTGTCAAACAAGAGAAGAAGGACAACAATACAGTATTACTTTTAGGTAATATCCTTTATAAAGGTACAATTTATTTAAAAAGATTGCACTTAAACAATAGGCCAGAACTTATTTTCAATTAACTGGTTGGGGGACATGGTTCTGATGTGTTGCCATAATGGACTTTCAAAGACCTTGCTCCAGAACTAAATATATCCACCCAGCACACATAGAGTTGGTGGAGAAGAGACTTTAAAGTACCCTCCTAGCCAACAGGCAGGTCCCAGAAGGGACCAAGTCACACATATCCATTTCATTCTAAACCTGTGCTTCTCAGCCTTATCAGATACAATATCCCCTGTAACAGGGTGCTATAAAACTCCCTTAATATGCTAGAATGAAACTTATAGAAGACATACCTAAAAATCAGTAGGATACTCTAATTTGGATAATGATTCAAAGGAGAATGAAAAAAAAGTAAATAATATATATTTCAGCGAGTAAATCCTCGTGAAGACTCCCCCGGAAGGTTTGATGAGATAATATGATGTTTATATGAATGGGACAGACACAAGTACAGACTGATATTGGTATGCTATGCTGGCAGCTCAAAAGCCATGATTTTCCAAAATGTTAAGCAAACTCTTGATAAACTTCCAAACAAAGTAAAATATAATCTTTCTTCAATTTATGCAGAAAATGGCATCCCAGAAAAAGGCAATGCATATTAAAAGTGTGCAAAAAGTACAGTGTGCCCGCCTAAAAACTGGAATTGGGGACTTCCCTAGCAGTCCAGGGGTTAAGACTCACACTTCCAATCTTCCAATGCAGGGGACGTGGGTTCAATCACTGGTTGGGTTCGATCCCTGATTGGGAAACTAAGATGCCACCTGCTGCATGGAGCAGTCAAACGGAAAAATAAAAACTCTGGAATTGGGTTCTAGGCTCGTGTGATTATAGGCAGGCTATTTACTGACGCAAGTGACTGATGGGTATTTGAAAGCCAAATACAAGTTGTACAGAACACAAACAAGTGTTTCTTGGCTATTACCGTCTTCTGCATCACAGGATGTCTAGAGTGTCTGTCCTCTGCTTGGTAAATGCAAACAGAACCTCCTAGTTATTAAGACAGAAGAACCACCACACAGATATCAGAGGATGACCTTTAGCTTTGCTCTCACCGCTGCCCCTCAACCCCCGCCCCGCCCCACGGTGAGGACAGCTGCTGACTTAGGCTCACCCGGGACACAACCCTTCTTCAGGAGGTGGAGGGCACGGTGTTTCTGTGGCTATGATCCTTCCACACAGAAAGGCAAGACAGTGAAATACGGAGGCTCCCCAGCACTGGGAAAACGTACCCCAAGTGACACACACAAACCTGCCCTCAGAGAACTCGCTTGCTATTCCACAGGGAGACAGGTCTGAAAAGTACCTTAAAATGTCAGAACAACGGGTATGTAAACCAGTGCAGCCTGAACAGGGACTAAGCTGGGCCTGTGGAGTCACAAGGTAGACGGAGGGCAGAATTCTGAGGCAGGAGATGGTTGGTGAGACAGAAGGACTCCTTTCTCCAAAGTGATTCCCCCGTCATAGTCAAGATAAGGTAACAGTAGAAATATTTATTAGTAGTAAATATTTATTATTATTAAATGATAATAAATCCTGCCTGTGCACAGGTGCTGAGTGCAATGTGCTTCGTTTTTATTGTTCCTTTTATTACTTAGAACACTCCTGTGAGGTCTTTGGGATCATTCCAATTCCACAGATTAGAAAACTGAGGCGCTGAAAGGTTAAGGAATTTTCCCAACATCACTTCATCCAGAAGTACGGAATTTAAGGCTAGACCAGCCAAACTCCAGACTGCATGCTTCTTCTGCTCCACGGCCCTTCTTGTCTGGGAGGAGGTGGTCCCATGTAGTTGAGCCAATTGTCTGTATTGGTCAACCTCCCCGTGTTTCACTGTCCTCACCTGAAGATGAGAACAGTCATCAGGCCTCCTTTCCAGGCATGTTGTAAGGGTTAATTACAGTTAAGACACAGAATAGGCTCTGACATACAGTCATTGACCAATAAACATTAGCTGCTATTATTTCTGATGAATGAGAACCCATAATTTTCTCTTCCCCTTCTCTCCCTGGGTGGCTGCTCTGCCAAACTTGCACCAGTTTAGATGGGCTGCCAGTGCTACTAGAAGGAAATTTTTTTCTGAGATGCACGATCTTTCCATCTAAGCTTCCCCCTATCCAACCCTAGCTTGGATGGGAAGCAACTGATGAGTGTCTTCGCTTTTGGAGAGGTGGGAATTTGTCCTTTGCCAATCATGCTCTGCTGTTTGGCCTGAGGCTCAGATGTCAATGGTCTCCTGTTCGTGGCCTGGGCAGCAGCCTCAGTATTTAGATGGATTGAGCCTTATTTAGAACAGGACTGTGAGGAGCAGGTAGGAACAGGAGCAGCCAGGGTTCTCAAGAGGCTGGTCCTGGGACACCCTGGTTGACCTTAGAGCCGCCACCACCACCACGAAGCCCCTCTAGGGCACTGGGTGTGGGGCCAGCTCGTTCCGGCTGCAGCAATGGCACAAGCCCACGGGTGCCTCTAGATGGGGAGTGGGAGACCGAACATTCCTCTCCACTCATGTGTGGGGTGGAGAGCAGAGAGGACACAAGAGGAGAAGGAAAGCATCAGACCTTCTCCCCGATTCCGCGGGGATCCAAAAGAGGGCTTTCTTTGGAGATTTGAATGAGTTGCCTTTGATAGGTCTACATTCTGGTAAGGAAGGGCCAGTTTGTCCCCCTCTCGTGTAGAAGTCTTTTTGGAGCAGGAGTCTTGAAAAAGAAGCTGGATTTGGCTCAAATGGCATAAGAAATTAATACCATCCTGAGCTGAAAGGCAGTAGGCCATGCCTTCCATAAGCAGTATCTCATTGGAACCTCACAGCAACCCAGAGGGATAGCTTTTAGAATTCCCAATTTACAGATGAGAAAACGGAGTCCAGAAAGGTCAAGAGACTTTCCTGGATTCAAACCGTGAATGATGGAATGTGCCAGGCACTTTACCTAAAGTTCTATCTTATTTGATATTACTTAATCCTTACGACAGCCAGGTGAGGTAAGCGTGATTATTCCCATTATACAGCTGGGGTAACTATAACTCAGAGCGGTTAAGTAATTTATCCGGGGTGGAGCTCAGATGTGCAGCAGGCCTGTCTGACCCTACCCTGTGGCAGGCTGTTTTTGAGACAGAGAGATCCTGCGAAGCAACGAGCCCTAATGTTGCACAGAGCCCCCCGCCTGTAGTCTGCAGGGTACTTTTCCACAGGTCCCCAGCCCTCGTGCTCAGACCGCAGACCTCTCGCGGCCAGGGCTTGCCAGCCTGCATGACAGAGATGCTATCTGCAGGCTCGGGGAAGGCTGCCAGGGAAGGGGTGGGGTGAAGCAGGGTTCCCACCCAGAGGGTTCCCCTGCCCCGAGAGGAGGAGTGCCTCCCCGGCCTGTGCGTGAGAAGGGTGCAGGGAGGAGATGACTGTTTGCCTGTGTGTGTGCCCACAGGGCAGGGGGTGGGACCTGGCTTCTCTGTGCCCCCAGTCGGAGGGCTGTCGAGGCAACTCTAGTACCCAGAAGATTCTCCTAGAATCACTGCTGCGGCAGAAAATAAACTTTTCCACCTCAAACTTCCCTCTCCTAGTCTAGCCCGAGAGTGGCTTCGGAGGCCGGGCTCAGGGCTCAGGCGCTGTGGCCTTGTTCAATTCCCTACCCCATTAAGCCAACAGTTTGACTCTCACAACAGCTATTAAACAAGCATCATTATTCTCAATGAACAAGGGAAACTTCGGCTTAAAATGGTAAAGTGACTTCACTTAAGTGGCAGAGCCAGGGCTTATTCCACTTACCTTTATTCAGTGTTTACTTGATCATATGCGCTGTGTCCATTACTGGCCTCCTGTCTCCAATTCCAGCTTATTCTACTAACTGGCTGCCCCCTTCACCCCCATCACCCCTCTGGCCTCTGCTGCTTGTGTCCAGATCCCATGTCAAGACTCCCTTCCCTCCTCCCTGCGAGGCCGCTAAAATCCCCTCGGCTTCCAACGCCCAAGGATTCACATCCTGTTTTGTTTCTCTGTCTTGGCAGCCCCTCCCCTGCACTGGCATCTGTAACATTTTCTCCCCAGACACTGCTGGCATGGACTGCTGCAGGGCGTCTGGTTCTAGGCTTACAAGTGGCAGTGCAGTGGTCAGAGATCCAGCCCTGCGATCACACAGACCGGGATGTGAATCTTGGCTCTGCCACCAGGAGCTGGGGTCACTCACCCTTCCCAAGCCTCAGTTTCTCCCTCTGTAAAATGCGGGGAAATAATAGCATCAACCTCACAGCATTGTTAGGATGAGGATTGAAAGAAATCTTGAGCGTAAGCTGTCTGGGATATAGTAAGTGCTCAATAAACTGGCTGTTGTTGCTGTTGCCACAGTTGATTCGCGCTGCCCTGTTTCACATCAGCCTGCTCCAACTCTGCTCTTGGGAGGCACTGAAGGCCCAAGGTTCACCATTTTCCAGATGATAGTTCCATTCAGATTCCCCCAACTGCAGGCCTTTTTCTGGGTGCCCTAACCTGTGCCCTTGTGCCTGACTCAGCCCGTTCCTAGAGGAATAATAAGAAAAATATGCCAGACTCAGTTGGTGCCAGGTAAACACAGGCATGCCTCTCCATACCTGAGAGGGTGGTTCCTAAAATGTTGTACGTAAGTTAAAGTTTTATCAACTAAATTTAATTTTTTTGCACCAAGAGCCTGCTATTTAAAGCAATATTATGCTCAATCTTTTTAGAGACTATAAAGAATGCCCTTTTACGATGAATTAAAGCAAACATCATCCATAGGATTTGCTTAAAGTAAGTTCTGTATTAATTTGGCTTTTTCCCGATGACATCTTCTCAAAGAAAGTGTGTGATCCTAACCAGGTAATGTTTAAACTTGACCCCATCACAGTGGACGGGACTCATCTGAGAGCTTGGAAGTGGGTTTTGCAGGCCAGTTGGGGAGCTGGTAAACTGAAGCCCAGAAAGATTAGAACACCCAGTCCCTGGGGGTAAACGCTGATGCCTGCTGGGGCCAGTGGTGGAAGGCTTCTGTGCCCCCTGTCTGGGGCTGGGACTCTCAGAGGTGTGGCTGCTAGGGTACAAGCCCCCAGGCCAGACAGAAAAAGTTACCACCACTCTGGCTAGAGGGAAGCCATGCAGCTGCCCAAAGGCATGGAGTCCCTTTCTCTCTGAAGTGAACCAGAACCAACTTCCTTTTTGAGAATTTGGTGCTTCCCCTTATGCTGGCCGGGCAGTGCAGAGGAGTACAGCTTCCTGGCTTCGGGGCACTCCCCAGCCTGGCCAGGCCCATGGCCTCTGAGAGACAGACACTCTTCCCACATAAAGCAGGTGGGGAGTAGCAGGATCTGAGGTTTGGGACTTGGCTGAGAATCTAGCCACTCAGCCAGGGTCCATCTAACCTCACAGGAGACCTCCAGGCCCTCTTCTTCCCAGGTCCTAAGGGCTTCTAAGTACCACCCAGAAATGATCCTCTTTAAAATAAGGAAGTGTCCTCAAGATAGGGAGGAACAGAGGAAGAGGCAGCATCTAGACTCTGTTGCTTTTTAATTTTTAAAATTTATTTTATTTTTGGCTACACCGAGTCTTTGTTTCTGCACACGGGCTTTCTCTGGTTGCAGCGAGCGGGAGCTACTCTTCCTTGTGGCGCTCGGGCTTCTCATGGTGGAGGCTTCTCTTGTTGCAGAGCGTGGGCTCTAGGGTGCATGGGTTTCAGCATTTGTGGTGTGTGAGCTCAGTAGTCATGGCTCCCAGGCTCTAGAGCACAGACAAGACTCAATAGTTATAGCGCACTGGCTTCACTCTGCGGCTTGTGGGATCTTCCCAGCAGGGGTCAGACCAGTGTCCCCCTGCATTGGCAGGCCGATTCATAACCACTGGACCACCAGGGAGGTCCTCAACTGTTCTGAATGAGCCCTACCCGCACACCGCCAACCCCCTCACCGCCTCATCCTAACTTTCCATCACCCTGCCATTTATCTTTCCAAACTCAGCTCAGATGTCTTCTTCTTCAGGTAGCCTTCCAGAAGATGGGAAATATTTGAGGAAAGAGTCTGTATTGTATTGATTCCAGTAAAGCAGTGCCTAGCACAGAGCAGACGTTCAGTACGTGTTTCTTAAATAAATGGACTGATGGATAGCTGTGATGAACCTATCCACCCGTCCCTCCATCCTGGTGCCAAGGATCCCACCTCTCTGCTTTTCAGGGCCTTCTGCTCCTCATGCTGCTCTGCTCCCTGTCATCATTCTCTCAGCCAGCGATTCTCAGAAACACACCCGTCCTCCCAGGGCGGTGAGCTTGCTGGGTGTCTGCACATAGCGTGTACAGTGGGCTCCTTCCAGTCCACTCTGGTAAATATTTCCCAACTCCACTGCTTTACTGGCTGGGTCCCAGGAGCTATTGGCTGAGGCATCTCAGCTGTTTGCTCAGTGGGTGCTGGGTGCCAGGGCCTACCCTCTAGGCATCCGGGGTCTGCATATAGGACTCTGGCCAACCTGGCTTTCTAAACTCTTTGAGGTTGAGAGTTCAGTCCCAAGCTACATATCCCAAGCCAGAGGAGGCCCCTTACAAACGCCCCTTAACGGAGGACAGGGCTGAACTTCTTCTCCTAGGACTGCCCTCTCCTGGCCATTTCAATAGGAAGTGTGGTTGAGGGTAACCAGTGACCCCTGACAGCACTGTGACTATATTTTTCATTAGCTGTAGAGACAAATTTGGGTTGCATTTCTAACTCCGGAGTGAGTCAGAGACAAATAGACCCTTAGGGCAAAAGGGTCCCTTAGGTCATTTGTCCCCTGTATCCAGAAGGGTTCCACAGATCTCTGCTGTCTGGCACCAAGGCTTTATTCTTCTTTTCTCCTATCCCGTCTGTGGATACACTTATTTATTCATAATACAACATTTTACGACTAAGTTTTCACCATCTGCATTAGAATTTTAAAAAAATATTTACTTATTTATTTGGCTATACCGGGTCTTAGTTGCAGCATGTGGGATTTAGTTCCCTGATCAGGGATTGAAACCAGGCCCTCCACATTAGGAGTGCAGAGTCTTAGCCACTGGACCACCAGGGAATTTCCTGCAGTGACATTTTAAAAGAATAAAACATAGCAAATTTTTATACAGTTAAATATGTCCAATTTAAACAGTCTGAGAGTTTGCATTTTGGGGTATTAAAATATCAGTTGCATGTAATGAAGTGATGACTTGAGTAGGTGATACTGGTTACTTTAATGTTCTTAGTTGACAAAAGAACACTCTCTGAACTCTGCCAAAAAAAATTAATTAATTAAAATTTACTTGTCAGGAGTCTCAAAACCAGCATAAGCCTCAAAACCAGCTTAAGCTACCTCCTGGAGCAACGTTCTTCTGCCGACATCTCTGACAGAAGGCCCCTGGCCCCACACCTCTGGCCAGAGCTCTCCCAGGAATTCGGGACTCACTTCCCAGAATGCAGTTCACTGCAGGGTTCAGCAGATTGCGATGTTAGGACATTCTTTCCCCTGAGGCTCCATCCACTCTCTGTGGCGGTCACCCGTGGTCATCACTCCACGTGCTCCAGGCCCTAAATCCGTCCACTTTAGTTGACAGCCCTTCAGTATTTGAGAAGAGCTCTCACCCCTCATCCTGCCACCTACACCAGGGCTCCCTCGTGGCTCAGATGGTAAAGAATCTGCCTGCAATGTGGGAGACCTGGGTTTGATCCCTGGGTCAGGAAGATCGCCTGGAGAAGGGAATGGCAACCCACTCCAGCATTCTTGCCTGGAGAATTCCATGGACAGAGGAACCTGGCGGGCTACAGTCCAAGGAGTCGCAAAGAGTGAGACATGACTGAGCAACAACACAATACAACAACTCACCTCTCAATCTTCCCCTTTCCATGTAAACATCCAGAATTCCTTCAGCAAAGTCATATAGAGGTTTCTAATTGCCTTACTTAAAGCAGTCACACACAAAGTGTATGAATGCTTTCTTGTAGAAACATTGTTCCTTGTTGAGCTTCGGCCCTCTTTGCAGAGAGAATTTCTCTTATCAATATGGTGTGTATGTGTCTAAGAACCTTCTCTCCACTCATACGTGGATATGGGAACAAATGGAAATTATAAATATTTGTGGAGTTTTAAAAATGCATGTATATGTACATATGTAGGTAGGTATAAATTATAAAGTGTGTATTCCTTTGTGAATTTGTTTTGAAATTTAAAAATAAGATTTGTAGATTGCCCCTGGGTGTTACACATAGGGTCGATTATGATTATTGTTAATGACTGCATGCCATTCTGTTGTTTCAGTGTAATTTTACTGTTCTATTACCCTACCAAAGGACATTAGGTTGCTTCAGCTATTTTTGTTCAATGCTGTGACAAACCCTTTGAATTTGTTTCTGCCTTCATGCCTTTCACCCTCTTTAGGTATAGTATCCACAAGTGTACAACATTTAATACTCAGACGAATCTGGCTAGGCCAGAGCACCTTGGATGATTTATTCATTATCCATTTACTCATTCAACAAAATTTAATTGAGCAAGTGCTGTATCTTTGTTGTATCTTGATTCCAGCCGTTACAAGCCCAGATAAGGCAGTGGCAGGCCTGTCCAGGTGGAACTTGTATGGTTAAGTAGGGGATCCTCATTCCACACTCTGCTGCATTAGAATAGTACAGCCTATCCTACAGATTTTTTATTTTTATTTTTTTCTTTAAATTTTGCTGGACTGTGGTTGATTTACAATGTTGTGTTAGTTTCAGGTGTACATCAAAGTGATTCGGTTATACATATACATATACTCATTCTTTTTCAGATTCTTTTCTCATATAGGTTGTCATGGCATATTGAGTAGAGTTCCCTGAGCTATACAGTAGTCTACAGATTATTTAAAAGATAATTATATCACACTTTCAATTTACATGGTCTTAAGTGTCAGTTAACACCTCTCAAGTCTTCTTGAAAAAATTACAAACTGCTGCCTCAACTTGTGCAGTTAATTTTCATATTCTAAGTAAAGGATTTTTATATTTCCTCTTATGCTTTATCTTATTACTTTGTTCCCTTCCTTGCATCTTTTCAAGTTTATTTTTTTAACCATGATGTTTTTGCGCACAGTAGTAGTAGCCAATCCTGTTCCTCATACAGAGATGTATTAAGTATGCAGGGTACATATCTCTTCATAGTCTAATGTACTGATGACATTCTTAGCAAGACTGGACCATGAGCAGAGTCCCATGGCATGCCATTGGAGACATCCCCGTTGGATGACACTGATTTGTTAATTAACACTCTCTCAGTCCTTATGACCCCCATCTTGATTTCCAGGGACATGTGTATATATATATACATATAATAATTATAGCATTCATCTGATCCTTATTTCTAAAAACCCTGTATAAAAGAAAATGAGCCTAGTTTGGCGTGACTTTTTAAGTCAGCACGATACCAGGGAAAGGGAGTTCATTCTGGGTCTGCTCAGTCTCTCAGTCGTGTCCGACTTGTTGGGACTCCATGGACTGTAGCCTACCAGGCTCCTCTCCCCATGGGATTATCCAGGCAAGAATACTAAAGTGGGTTACCATTTCTTCCTCCAGGGGATCTTCCCCACCCAGGGATTGAACTCACGTCTCCTGCACTGCCTGCATTGGCAGGTGGATTCTTTGCCACTGAGTCACCTGAGAAGCCCAAATCTGCTTAGACTTAGATTCAAATTCCAGCTCTGCCACTTTCTAGCTGTATGGTTTTTGGGAAATCCTTTGATTTCTCTGAGACTTGGTTTCCTAAATTCTAGGATTATTGAAAGTATTTATGCGTCAGTCCCCTATCTATTCAATAAGCATTTAGTGACAGGCAAGCAAGATAAGTATCCCAGGTAATACATGTGCAAAATCATCATCTTCATATTGATTTGGTGACAAAATCAGGGAAAGTCCTTCTTAGAATAGGTTTTATAGATGTGTGTGTACGCTCAGGCATGTAGTTGTGTCCTACTCTTTGCAACCCTATGGACTGTAGCCCACCAGAATATTGGCAAAAATACTGGAGTGGGTTGCCATTTCCTTCTCTTGGGGATCTTCATGACCCAGGAATCGAACCTGAGTCTCCTGTATCTCCTGCATTGGCAGGCGGATTCTCTCACTGTGCCATCTGGGAAGCCCAGGTTTTATAGTTCTTTATCCCTAAATCCTTGACACCTGGGCAGGAGTCAAAGATGATTTTCATTTTATAAGTAGGGAAACAGATATACTGTCAGAAAGTCCCTTGGCTTAAGTTCACTGCCTTTTGGCAATAAATTTGGTAACTGCTCCTCAGCCATAGAGAATTTAGCTTACACTGTCAATTGTGTGGGTTCAGCCAACCATTTTGCCTGGAGTCCTGTCCCAGGCTAATAAGGGTAACAGGATAGATATGTACTCAGTAAAATTTGAACCAAAAGGCAAACCCCATGTCAAACAGCTACTCAGAGCCATTGCAGTGCCTCAGTTATCCAGAGAGCCCACAGCCTCACCTATTTAGAATCCAACTGAGAGTAAGAAGGAAGCCATTGAGACTTGGAGCCAGATGATTTCTCAAGAGCCTTAAACTCCTATTTTAGAAACAGTTGTAACAAACTTAACTATCTGGTTTTTCTAGCCCTTAGCAAATAAAAGTTGCGAAGTTAAACTGGCATGGGGGGCTGCTAGAAGCCAGGATACCAACGATAGGATAAAAACCTGGTTGTGAGAAAGGAGGCAAAAAACATGGAAAAAACCAGAACTGCAAAAAATAAAGGGATTCAGAGCCTTTTAGTGCTACACCCAACAGAGGCCAAACGCTTCAGTGTCCCTGAGGGCACGATTGCTTTTAAAATGTGTTCACAATTGTGATTGCGTCATTGACTAAATTACCTTTCAGGTACCCTTTAAGGGAAAGAAGGGATGTGTATAATACTTTTTAGCAAGATCTCTATTCAAAAATGAAATCAATCAATATGTATTCAAAACGGAAAGAAAGACTTGGAGCTAAAAAGGATAGATTTTAGTAATTGAAAAATGTACTTATTTGGGGAGGCTTTCTCAGGAAATCTTAGGAATTTTGAAAGATGATGTGTTGGTTTTTTTTTAATTGAGGCATAGTTTATTTATAATATTATATTAGTTTCAGGTAGACAACATAGTGATTCAAAATGTTCATATATTATACTTCATTTATTATTTATTATATAACACTGGCTGTAGTCTGGCTGCTGTACAATCTATCCTGTGGCTTATTTTAGACATGGTAGTTTGTACTTTTAATCTTCTCCCCCTGTCTTGTTCCTCCCCCTTCTCGCTCCCCACTGGTAACCACTAGTTTGTTCTCTTTATCTGTGAGTCTGTTTCTATTTTGTTATATTCATTCATTTGTTTACTTGGGTTGGCCAAAAAGTTCGTTTGGGTTTTTCCGAAAAAAGGTATGGTAAAACTGGAATAAACTTTTTGGCCAACTCAATATTTTTTAGATTCTAAATATCAAGTGGTAACATGCGGTATTTTTCTTTCTCTTCTGACTTATTTCAGAAAGTATAATACCCTCTAGGTCCATCCATGTTGTTGCAAATGGCAAAATTCCATTCTTTTAATGGCTGAGTAATAGTCCACTCATATACACATTCCACTTCTTCTTTATCCACTCCTCTGCGGATGGACAGTTAGGTTGGGTTGCTTCCGTGTATTGGCAGTTGTAAGTAACTGCTGCTATGAACATTGAAGAGCATATGTCTTTTTGAATTAGTATTTTCATCTTCTTTGGATATATACATAGTGCTGGAATTGCAGAATCATACAGTGGTGCTATTTTCAGTTTTCTTAAGAATCTCCATACTGTTTTTTCCCACAGTGGCTGCACAAATTTACATATACACCAACAGTGCACAAGGGTTCTCTTTTCTCTACATCCCCACCGACATTTGTTATTTACAATTTTTTTGATGATAGCCATTCTGACAGGCATGAAGTGATATCTCACTGCAGTTTTTATTTGCATTTCTCTAAAGATTAGCAATGTCGAGCATACTTTTCATGTGTCTGTTGGCCATCTGTGTGTTTTCTTTGGAAAAATATCTATTCAGTTCTTCTTCCCAGATTTTAATCGAGTTGTTTGATTATTTTACATTAAGTTCTATGAGTTGTTTATATATTTTGGATAATGACCCCTTATTGGTCATATCATTTGCAACTGTTTTCTGCCATTCAGTAGGTTGTCTTTATGTTTGTCAATGGTTTCCTTCGTAAAAGATTTTTAAGCTTACATGGGTCTCATTTGTTTATTTAATTTTTAAAATTTTATTTTGCCTTAGGAGACAGATCCAAAAAATATTGCTGCAATTTATGTTAAAGAGTGTTTGTCCTATGTTTTTTTTTCTAGGAGTTTAATAGGTTTTGGTCTTACATTGAGGTCTTTGACCCATTTTGAGTTTATTTTTGTATATGGTGTGAAAAAAATATTCTATTACATGTAGCTGCCCAGCTTTTCAAGTACCACTTATTGAAAGTATTAGTCACTCAATTGTGTCTGACTCTTTGTGATCCCATGGATTGTAGCCTTCCAGGCTTCTCTGTCCATGGAATTCTTCAGGCAAGAATACTGGAGTGGATAGCCATTTCCTTCTCCAGGGGATCTGCCCAACCCAGGGATCAAACCTGGGTCTCCCATATTGCAGGCAGATTCTTTACCATCTGAGCCACCAGGGAGTTCTTATCGAGGAGACCACCTTTTCCTCATTGTATATTTTTGCCTCCAGTGTTGTAGATTGACAGTAAATCCATGGGTTTATTTCTGAGTTCTCTATTCTGTTCCATTGATCTATGTGTGTGTTTCTGTGCCATTACCATGTTTTGTTTTTTTTTTTTTTTTTTGATTACTGTAATTTTGTAGTATAGTCTGAAGTCAGGGGGATCATGCTACCTTTAGCTCTTTACTTTCTCAACATTATTTTGGCTCTTCAAGGCCTTTTGTGCTTCCGTACAAATTTTAAAATTACCTCCTCTAGTTCTGTGAATAAGGCCATTGGTATTTTGATAGGGATTGCATTGAATCTACAGATTGCCTTGATCATTTTAACAATATGAATTATTTTAATCCATAACATGGTGTACCCTTCCATCTGTTTATGTTGTCTTCAATTTCTTTCATCAATTTTGAGTACATGTCTTTTACCTCCTTAATTGGATTTACTCCTAGGTATTTTATTCTTTTTGATGTGATTTTAAATGGGATTGTTTTAATGTCTCTTGCTGATAGTTCATTGTTAGTGTTTAGAAATGCAAGAGATTTCTGTGTATTAATTTTGTATCCTGCAACTTCACCAAATTCATTGATAAACTCTAGAAGTTTTTTGGTGGGGTGTTTAGGATTTTCTATGTATAGTATCCTGTCATCTGCAGTGACAGTTTTACTTCTTCCTTTCTGGTTTGGGTATCTTTTATTTCTTCATTTTCTAGTTGCTGTGGCTGGGACTTCCAAGACTATGTTAAATAAAAGTGGGCATCCTCATCTTTTTCCTAATCTTAGAGGAAATGCCTTCAGTTTTTTACCACCAAGTATGATGTTAGCTATGGGTATGTTATATATGGCCTTTATTATGTTGAAGTATGTTCCCTCTCTACCCACTTTGTGGGGAGTTTTTGTCATAGATGCTGACTTTCATCAAAAGCTTTTTCTGCATGTATTGAGATGATCATATGATTTTTTATTCTTTAATAAATTAAATGTGATATATCACATTTTTTGATTTGTGAATATTGAACCATCCTTGCTGCCCTGGAATAAATCCTGCTTGGTCACAGTGTATGATTCTTTTAATGTATTGTTGGAGTCAGTTTGTTAATATTTTGTTGAAGATTTTTGCATTTATGTTCATCAGTAATACTGGCTTATAATTTTCTTTTTTGTGAGTTCTTTGTCAGGTACTCTTTAGGGGAAAGTAGAGATGTATATGATATAAGATGTCTGTTCAAAAATAAAACCAATAGGAAAGAGGAGGAGAAGAAAATCATATAGTAGGATTTATTCCAAGAAGGCAAAGTTGATTTTACAATAAAATGTCAGTTGTGCAATTAATCACAAACAGAAGTCAAAAATTATGTGGTTATCTTAAAAAAATAAAGAAAAAAAAATTTGATAAAATTCAGTTCAGTTCAGTTCAGTTCAGTCGCTCAGTCATGTCCAACTCTTTGCGACCCCATGAATCGCAGCACACCAGGCCTCCCTGTCCATCACCAACTCCCGGAGTTCACTGAGACTCACGTCCATTGAGTCAGTGATGCCATCCAGCCATCTCATCCTCTGTCATCCCCTTCTCCTCCTGCCCCCAATCCCTCCCAGCATCAGAGTCTTTTCCAATGGGTCAACTCTTCGCATGAGGTGGCCAAAGTACTGGAGTTTCAGCTTTAGCGTCATTCCTTCCAAAGAACACCCAGGGCTGATCTCTTTCAGAATGGACTGGTTGGATCTCCTTGCAGACCAAGGGACTCTCAAGAGTCTTCTCCAACACCACAGTTCAAAAGCATCAATTCTTTGGCGCTCAGCCTTCTTCACAGTCCAACTCTCACATCCATACATGACCACAGGAAAAACCATAGCCTTGACTAGATGAACCTTTGTTGGCAAAGAATTAAACACCCATTAATGGTTTTAAAATTTAAAAAGCTCAGTAACTAGAAATTGAAAAACAATTTTTTTTAATCTGGTAAAGGATATCTTCCAAAAAATACCAACCTCTAACATACTTGGGAGGACTGATGCTAAGGCTGAAACTCCAATACTTTGGCCACCTGATGAGAAGAGTTGACTCATTGGAAAAGACTCTGATGCTGGGAGGGATTGGGGGCAGGAGGAAAAGGGGACGACAGAGGATGAGATGGCTGGATGGCATCACCGACTCGATGGACGTGAGTCTGAGTAAAGTCCGGGAGTTAGTGATGGACAGGGAGGCCTGGCATGCTGCGATTCATGGGGTTGCAGAGTCGGACATGACTGAGCAACTGAACTGAACTGAACATACTTAATGATGAAATGTGACATTGAGAAAATGACAAAAATATACACTACCATTACTTTTATTCAATTATCTTGGAAGTCTAAGCCAGAGCAATAAAGTAAAGGTACAAAATAAAAATAAAAAGTGTAAAGTTTGGGAAAAAAGTAAAACTATCTTTATTCACAGAAAACTATTGACCAAATTGTGTAAATAGAAAATTCAAAAGATCTTACAGGGAAGTTATTAGAATTAATAAGTGCATGTAATAAAGTTAATGAGTATCTGATCAGTATGTGAAAAGCAAGTGTATGTCTATATTTCACAGCCAACAAGTTAAAAATGAAACTGTAAACACATTTATAACAGTATCAGAAAAATCAAATCCTAGAGGTGCAATACTTCTAAAAACTATAAAACATTGCTGAGAGAAATTAGAATATTCAAATAGGCGAAATTTATATAATTTAGAAGGTCTACTGTAATAAAGGTGTCTATTTCCCTCAAATTAATCTATAGATAATGCAATCCCCATTAAAATACTGGAAAGTGAAAAAAAAAAAGAAACCAATAAATAGCTATCCAAAACTGAAATAAAGTCTTTGGATCTGTAAGAGATAATTTCAGGGACTGAAAATCCACTTATTTGGGAAGCTTCCTCAGAAAATCCTAGAAATTTGACAGATGTGTTGACTTTTAAATCAGATAACCTGAGTTCAAATCAGAGCTCTCCTGATAACCAGCCATGTACCTTGGACACATCATTTACCTTTCATGAACCTGTTTTCCTTAACAGTAAAACAGGAATAGCATCACTTGCCTTTTCAATCTCATGGGGATATTCTGAAAATCAACCAAACTGATATGTTTGAAAGTGCTTTGTAAACTGTAGAGCTTCATGGAAAGGTATGGGTAAGGGCTATAGGCCACATCCAGGTGTGGCCTCTTGGTAGACGATGACTCAGGTTATGGCAGGAGAAGGAGATGGATTCTCAGTTATTGATTTAAAAACACACACATACAACAAACATATCTATCTGCATATATGTGTGTTTATTTAGAAAATGTGCCCCTAAATGTCTCAAGACACTTCTTTCACCAGGTAAAAAAGGAAACTATCACTAACTTGAATACCTTAGGAACTGAAATCTTCCAAACTCAAGCACTGAAATTTGGAGTTCTTTCTCTTTTTAATCTTATTAATATTTTTTTTCTAATTTAAAATGAATAATTACCTTTGAAAATTTGGACATTACAGAAATATTTGACTTAGTGAATACCTTCTGGAACCCCAAATGCCCTCCGTGTGTCTGTTCTAAGCAATTGGATTGACTCTGGTCTTTCAGAATTTTTTCTGTGTTGGTTCTTTGTGTCCTACAGGCATTCAACAGAGAATTCCTGAAATAGTCCTTTGTTATAGAGGATAAACCTTTGGGGGTGGAAATATATTTTCGATACTAAAAGTTTGCCATTCCATATCTGCCTCTCCGTTCTTACTGTTTTGGCCTTAGGCATGTCCTCAGCAGCTCTTTACCTAGACTGTCATGATAAACAGCTCTTTAATTAATTCCCCTGCTCACAGGTATCCTCTCTTCAAATCCATATTCCATACAGCTGTTAGCATAATCTAACTAGGTGAAACTCTCACATGTCCCTGCCCTTTGCTCAAGTTACACTTTGCCCCCGAGTCCAGCCTCAGCTTCTTTGCGTGATCCACAGGGCCTCTGTCATCAGGCCCTGGCTGCTTGCCCCAGCCTCTCCCACTCCACGCTGTGGCAGCACTGAATTGCTCGTCGCTCTTGAACATGAAGTCGTTTCGTTATCTGTGACTGTGGACAAGCTGCTCCCACTTCCTGGCATGCCCTGCTTTCCCTTCTGCTGAACCCCCCTTCATTCTTCAAGGCTCCTCAGAGGCTCCCACCTCTCTTTCCTGGAACCTTCCTATCTGACCCCTCTTTTTCTGGTTATCTGTCCTCTGCCCTGACAAAGCAACTCACAACCTTCCCATGTGACCACCGCAGCACCGCCTTCCCACTGCCTTCAGTATTGCACTGTAGGTGATGTTTTTGTTTGTTTCAATTCATTACTTATCTATTTTTTAAAGCTTTTTATTTTATATTGGAATGGCAATGATCAACAATGCTGTGATAGCTTCAGGTGGACTGCAAAGGTCTCAGCCATTCACATACATGTATCCCTTCTCCCTCCTCCCCTCCTAGCCAGGCTGTGTAGGTGACTGCAGTTTTACTTGCCATCTCCTAATTGGTCTGGGAGGTCCCTGTTCACCTTTGTGTCACAGTTACTCTTGGTATACAGTAGGTGCATACTAAATGTTTATTGAACTAAAATGGGAAGGGGAACTTTATGGGGCAGAAAAAGCTATGTTTAAAGCCACTTGGAAGACCATATGCTCCACTGCTACCGGAGCAGATGTGGGATCAGAGGGCCACAGAGGCACATCACTTTATCCAGGGCACCAGAAGAATACAAGAGACAAGGACCTCAGTCTTCCTTAGAAGACTATTCTCAAATATGCATGTTACCAGGGAAAGCCTTTTACTTGCATTTATAGCCAATGCTCAGCCTTTCAGAGACAGGCTTCCAGGTCACAGGCAGTTCCCCAGGGGATGCCAAAGAGAATCCCAGTCAGACTTGTTGAAAGTTTACTTTTGATCACTACGTCAGCCCCACATCCATGTAAAAATCCCAGGCTCCACTTGTGGAAACCTGTACACCAACTGTGTACCACATGTGAAAACAGCATGGCCCACTGAGGAGGCAGAGGTCAACAAGTTCATTTTTAGGTGGGAAATTCTGGGTGGAAACAGAATGGGATGCCTTACAGAGTGGTATGGGCAGAAGAAGGGAGGGTCTGGGGCCCAAAGATCCAAATAGAAAGTCAGGCTCTGCTCTTCCTGGCTGTGTGATGGGTCTATTAATTTCTCTAGTCTTGGTTCCTACATCTGTAAAAATGGTTCAATAAGATTATTTTCCTCATTGAGTTATCATGAAGAATAAATGATGATCCATTTGAAAGTACTTTTATTTTTATTGTAATTGTATTTACTTAGTTTTGGCTGTGCTGGGTCTTCGTTGCTGCATGGACTTTTCTCTAGTTGTGGTGAGCAGGGACTAGTCTCTAGTTGCAGTGTGTGGGTTTTTTATTGCGGTGGCTTCTCTGTTGTGGAGCACTTGCTCTAGGCACGTGTGCCTCATTGGCTGTGACACATAGTTGTGGTTCGCAGGCTCTAGAACACAGGCTCAGGAGTCGTGGCACACAGACTTAGTTGCTCCGTGACTTGTGGGATCTTCCTGGTCCAAGGATCGAACCCGTGTCTCATGCACTGGCATGTGGTTCTTTACCACTGAGCCACCAGGGAAGCCCTAAAGTATTTTTAAAATATTACTTTTTCCCTTTCTTGAACTGATGCTCTTGGAACTAATCTCTGTAGCACTTCATGACTGCAGGCTGGTGCTGTGTGTGTGCACAGTCTCCTTTGGACCCCAGAGTACAATATACAGTAGTGTGAGAATATCGTGGTGTGTCTGAGCCTTCTCTTGCCCTGTCCCACATCTCTTCCTCATGATGAGGGAGGAAAAGAGCAAATGTCAACCCCCCTGGAGTTAATCTGTCTGTGTGAAAGTCAAGGGAATATAAGAATGCTGGTTCCCAAAGCAAGCGTTATCAGGTCACACATCAGGTAGATGTGTGCTTTATCTGCATCTAAACCTTACCCTGTGTAGTAATGGAGAACTCTGAATCGGGACTGAGATTAAATCTTATTAGAGCAATGGGATTAGGGTTACTACTGAGTTACTTCAGGAGCCAGAATGGGCAACAACCCCAGGGTGATAGAAACAGGAGGCAGAGTCATGCCACTGTGTAGGGGAGTGGACTTGAATACTGGGTGGAAAGTTAGGAGACCTGTTCTTAGGGGCCCTGACTTGGTCTCCAGACTTGGTGTGACTGCATCTCTAGCTGGGTTGCCCTGATAGGTGATTTCTCCTCTGGAGAAATCAGAGTCAGAGCTGTAAAATGAACCATTTGAACCAGGTTGTATCTACACTTCCTGTGAGTTCTGATGGGAAAGGGAAGGAATCCACATTGTTGAATGTCTGCCATGCACTTGACAACAATCTGCACAAAGCTACCTTGAAGAGTCTATGGTTTTATCACACATGGTAGTCAGGTTTATGTAGAACTATGCACTCAGATAGATGTGGATTGAAATCCCAGATTTACCAGCAGGAAGTATCTTTTAGCGTTTCTTAACTTTTCTAAGACTCAGTCTAGTAAAATGGGTCTGCTGCTGCTGCTGCTAAGTCACTTCAGTCGTGTCCAACTCTGTGCGACCCCATAGATGGGAGCCCACCAGGCTCCCCCGTCCCTGGGATTCTCCAGGCAAGAACACTGGAGTGGGTTGCCATTTCCTTCTCCAAAGCGTGAAAGTGAAAAGTGAAAATGAAGTTGCTCGGTTGTGTCTGACTCTTCGCGACCCCATGAACTGCAGCCTACCAGGCTCCTCCGTCCATGGGATTTTCCAGGCAAGAGTACTGGAGTGGGGTGCCATTGCCTTCTCCAAAATGCGTCTAGTGACTCAATAAACGTACCTGTGTGCTCACAAGTCAACTCCAACTCTCTCTTTTATACATGACAAATTTCTTAAGTAGATTCCATCTGGTGTGTTTTCTTCCTTTCATGGATGCATAATCTAGGCCTAGAGAGATGAGTGAAATAACTAAATATAAGATCATGCAGGTCTTTAGAGGCACACATGGAGCCCAAAGTCAGGTCTCCTGGTTAATTCTGAGCCTTGTGCTTGTTTCCTGGATGTGTTCTTTTTTTCCTAACCCCTGCTCTGAAATGAATCACAAGGTTCTTCCATGATAGGCAGCCCAGTGTATGCAGAAGAACCCAGTGTGGTGACAACCAGCATTCACACATCAGATAGTTCCCAAGAATAGCCACTAGCAAAAGGTTTTCAGAGTTTGATTCCATGCTCAGCCTTTCGAGCCCCAGCCCTCCCCACCCCTTCTTCTGGCCATTTCACTTATTTGGGGGGCAGAACAGCCATCTATAGGGGTGAATCAACAGTTCTCTGTGGCACTCCTTCCCAGTCAAAGAATCAGAGAGGCACTCCACACCTCTTGTCGACCAGGTAGGTGGCCAGGATAACTAGAAGACTCTGATTCAAAAGAGGTCAGGGTTAGGAATTCCCTGGCTGTCCAGTGATTAGGACTCAGCACTTTCACTGCCACCGCCCAGGTTTAGTCCCTGGTCAGGGAACTAAGATCTGCAAGTCAAGTGGAGAGGCCAAAAAAAAAAAAAAAAAAAAAATCAGGGTCTAAAAAGAGGGCTAGCATTAATCCAGCTCTTCACTGGAAGCAGATGCTGCTGGTGTCCCCAGAGGGCTAGAAAGCAGCACAGTGGTTAAAGTGCTTCAAGTCCTGGGCACCGAAAATAATCCATGAGGATGTGACCTCCCAGAGAGCACAGCCCCTTCCTAGAGTTTTTAAACTTGAATGCACGGACCTGTATGCCAGAGGGAGAAGAAAACTTTTATGGGCTTAAAATGATGGGGTTTTTTCAGACATGTGTCAGTACTAGCAGTGCTATGTGCTAAGAACTGAAGCCAAAGCATTAAATAACAGGACTGATAAGCATATTGCATTTCCAGAGGAGGTACAAGCAGGAAAAACAAGAAGGCCTCTATGGAAAGCTTCTTTTCAGGAAGGAACAACTCCAAGTGGCCCCACCCTCCTAAGAAATTCTATGTTTATTGAAGGACTCCATGTCTCCTCACTTCATCAGTCTTTGTCTAGAAGTTCAGTGCTGCCCAAGAGAAGATTCCAAAGTGTAACAGGCCAAGGTACATCTAGGAACTTCTCTGGTGGTACTGTGGATAAGAATCCACCTGCCAATGCAGGGGACAGGGGTTCCATCCCTGATCTGGGAAGATTCCACATGCCTTGGAGCAACTAAGCTAGTGGGTCACAACTGCTGAGCCCACGTGCTGCAGCTCTTGAAGCCTGAATGCCTAGAGCCTGTTCTACAACAAGGTTTCTTACTGTTTAGTCATTAAGTCATGTCCAACTCTTTTGCGACACCGTGGCAGATGAGCCCACCAGGCTCATCTGTCCGTGGGATTTCCCAAGCAAGAATACTGGAGTGGGTTGCTATTTCCTTCTCCCAGGGCTCTTCATGACCCAGGAATCGAACTCGCATCTCCTGCACTGGAGGCAGATTCTTTACCACTAATGTACTTGGGAAGCCCGCTCTACAAGAGAAGCTACCACAATGGGAAGTCCGTGCATTGCAACAAAGAGTAGCCCCCACTGACCACAGCAGAGAAAACCCTCGCAGTGCAGTGAAGACCCAGCACACCTAATTGAAAAAAAAACACCCACAAAATTGTTTTTTAAAGAAGGTGCATCTAGGCTAGTCTGTCATAGACCTGACTAGACCTCATCCAGTCCATCTCTTCTCCCCAGGCACTTCCCACAGGGACCCAAAAGGGTGGGAGCCTTGGACTCATGGGAAGCAGTCAAGAGCCATGGAGAAAGGAGAGTCTCTTGGGCAAAAACACAGCCAGCATCTCTTAGGGGACTCTCAGCCTTGTTCATCTGAGTTAGCTGCCTGCCCCATTCCACTACTTGGAATGTATTTTTAGGATTGTTCATTAGCAATGTTTGTCAACCCTTTTATAGATCAGTTACAAAACAGAAACTCTTCCTCACTGCTCTGGAGAAGTATAGAAGGGGTGGGGGGGAGGGAGAAACAACCAAAAAAAAAAAAAAAAATCTTGCCTGTAATTGAAGGCAGGTTGGGAGATGTTCACGCTTTGAAATTCTCCTTCTTGTGAAATGTTTATGAAACACTTTCCACAAACGAGTTATGCAACTGGCACTACAGCTTTGATCATTTTCATCGCTAGTGATATATTCATTAGTGTCGGGCTGTTTTCCCCCCAGGAGAGGGCCATGTGAAATGTCACAGGGAGGGGGCTAAGGCTAAGTACTCCAGCCCCATCAGATGGTTAATAAGGAGGTTCAAGTGTATGTGTGGACCACAGCATCACCTTTTCCATCACCTATCGTCTGTTCTCTCTCTTATCCCTGGAAAGTATGTAGTACTGTTTTGTAGAAAGAGTGCCAGGGGAGGGTCAGAGGACCATTCCCTTGTCAGGGTTTAGCCAGTGTCCTGTTGAATACCTTTACACTCATCTCTGAAGCACTCCTGGTCTCCATGAGATAGTAAGATACGCACTTGTCTTCAAAATTCCTGACTGGGAGGTGAAGCTAAGTAAGGAATGTTTGAAGGGTTTCCAATTCATCATAAAGGGCTCTCTCTTCCCAGGAAGAGACTATTTATTGCTTTCTATAGCAGGTGATGTCAGGGAGTTTGCTGGGGTTAGAAAAGATAATCACCCATGATACCTCTTTACCTCTCTGGTCACTACCCAAGACTCAGTGTAACACCTTTGCACAGCACAATGGGTGGAGAAGATCCTAAACTAACTAACTGTGTCCAATAGATGGACAGAGTGATCGATGGCCTTGACCGCGCCTTGACCTGGCAGAGCCCTTTGTGGTGGCTCACGTTCCCAGGGATCGGTCCATCGCAACAGGGCCTGGAGAATTAATCTACTGGCGTGAAAAGATGCTCCAAAGGGACCCTGCAGATGATCTGCACAGTTTCAGGGAGGCTGTGGGTTTGGTGGGGTTTTCACAAGTATGCGGGAAATTGGGTTTTCGTCCAATTTGCCTCTGGTTCTCACGTTATAAGTCAATGGGATCCAACAGAAGTCTCTCTATCTCATCGTTCCGACCCACAGCCAACACCCAGTTGCCTGGAAAGGTTCCAGTCTTTTCCATTTGACAGCCGTGAGAGGGATTTTGGGATTTGGAAGGGACTTGATTTCTTAGTTTCTTAGCCTCTGAACTCTCGGAGAGTAATCAGAGAAGTGTGCAGGGGGGTGGGAGGGGTGTGGGATCAGACAGAGTTGCTGCCGTGTCTCTCCTCCTCCTAGTCCAGTTCAGCTCTTTCTGAGACTCAGTGACCAAAGCGGAGATTTTAGAACTTGTCACAGGAAAAGTCTTCTGCTTTGCTGTCTTTCAAATTGGTTTGTTTAGGATTGCCTTCTTTGGGGTTCACCATCAGCAACTCATACCTAAGGGGTAGTAAATGATGAAAAATGAAAGAATAAGGTGTCGATAAATAAGGTGTCGATAAAGCAAAAACTCAGAAGAGTAACACACGGAGTTGTCAGAACACCCCCAGGCTAACACCCAGGGGGATGTTTTGCCATCAGGAACCTCATTTTCAGAAGTGGGAGGTCGGCAGGGGCCTTGAAAGAGCATGGAGGGCAATTGATCCAGGAAGCAGATGAAAGGGTGCATTTTCTTTTATGATGGCGCTGGTTTCTGAAATTAAGTGTTGCAGGAAGACCTGGCACTGATTCTAACAGATAGCACTCAGGTTGGAGGCAAAGCACATGTTTTCAAGCTCTGTCATAGCTGCACCTTCTTATCTCCCCATTGCGCATAATGAGTCTATAAAGGAACCCTGCCACTTGCCTCCGAGCTGGAGCCCTGCCAAGCTGCCTGGGGTGGTTCCACCAGCGTGCTGTGAGCTCCGATTTTCCATGTTCTCCCTCCGTCTCCCTTCCTCCATCCTGTCTCACCTATCCCCACTGGGGATAAGGGATGCCCGGGAGCACGAGGGGGCTGCAAAAGAAGCATGTGGGGAAGGGAGGCTTTGCTTAAGTAAAATCTCCTCTCTGTGCAAAGCTTGAGCTTGGTGGTGATCTGAAATAAGTAGTTTATCATCTATTTTGAGCTTTCAAAAACCTGCTAACGAATGTTTCCCCGGAATCTAGGATGTGAAAACTCTAACTTCTGGGGGAAGAACTAGGACACTGGAGCTTCTTAGATGGAGATGCCAAGTATGGTGGGTGGGGAAAGCTGAAGGGCATTGAGGGTGGGGATGGAGGATATTCTGGAGAACACTCCTGGGGGGCAGTGCCTTTGAAGTTTTCTGGATGTCTAACTGTCTGCCCTCACAAGGCTGTTTTCTGACACTCTGACTTCCTCCTCTTTGCTTCCAAGTTTCTAGAATAGTCTCCTTAGGTGAGGAAGGAGAGGAAAGATGTATAAAGACTATCCCCAAAAGGACCATCTTCTTATCACTTTTGGTACAAGCAGGGCTTCCTGGTGCTGTTTAGATCTGCTTTATCTAAGAGCGCTGTAGCAAGCTGGAGGAGCGAAAGAAAAATCATGTAGAATGGGGAAACCAAGTCTCACAGAGACGAAATGATTGCTCAAGGTTATGTTGTAAACTAGGGTCAAAGTTAGGACTAGAAACAGGTTCTAGCTCCCTGTTCGATGTTTTCCTCACTGTATCCCGATGCAGGATGGGGAGAGAGACTCTGTGTCTTTGATTCAGTTAACACGCATTGGGTTCCCACTAGGTACGAAGTACCATACTTAGGACGTGGGCTCCCCCCTTGGTCTGTGTCACTCAACAAGATCTTCCTAACTCTCCAACCACAGGGAGTTCTTTCTTTAGTGATCCAAAGCACCATTTTCCCACAGCAGTTGAGCACAAGTAGAGCTGTTAGTCTGAACCTTTGACTTGTGTTAAACTAATGCAGACAAGAAAGATTCCAGGATGTCAGTGATATTCCCAGCATAGACCAAGAAAATGGTTTCAACCAAGATTCCTATGGACAAGAGCTTCCAGCCAAGCCATACCCGCCCGACACCAGCCCCCGCCCCCCCAATGTCTTTTATAAGGTTCTGTCTGGATCCCAAGCTCCCTGCTGTATTATATGAATTCAGAGTCCCTTGCATACTCTCTACCCACCCTCCACCCCCACAATGGACTTTTTGAAAGGCTGCAAGAGGGTAGTTGTTCTCAGGGTGGGAGAAGGGGTGGGCATAGGTAGAACTTCCTGCCCTGCCCTTGGACACCTGGAAAACCCACAGGTGGGTGGTTGGTGCTGCCACTGAAGGGTGGTAGAGGCTGGAGAGAGTGTGGAAACCACCACAGGCCCCTCAGGCTGCAACTTCAGCAGTGACTGTGAGGGAGCATGTCCCCACCTGTAGGGAGACAGGCAAGGTCTGTCACCCAAGCCGCATGGCTAAGGAAGCTGGCTGCCAAAGCAACTCAGCTCGCAGAGGGCAGGTTAGTGTAGAAAACATGGGGGAATGGAGGGAAGCTGGTTCCCAGACTTTGGGATTTTGTGGACCAGGAAAATAAAAAACAGACTATAAGGGAGATTGGAAAAGAACTGCCTTTTTCTTTTTTTAAAAAACTTTGTAAAGTGCACTCTAAAGCCCATGCTCCACAACGAGAGGCCCGTGCACTACCTCTGGAGAGCAGCCCCTGCTCACCACAACCAGAGAAAAACCTGTGCAGCAGTGGGGACCCAGCTCAGCCGTAAATAAATAAAGAAAATGGAATAAAAATACCATTGAGGAGCACTATCATGTCCAAAAAGAAATCCTAACATGCCACCCCCAAGACAAAAAGAATATCATCTAACAATCTGAAAGAAATGTTTGAAGTCACTACAAAAATTCCTCATTTTTTGAGTTTTAGTGAGGAAGAACGTGTATTGCTGTACACACCAGCACAGGCCATGGTGTTCAGGAGCAATCAATCCAGGTGGACACCCCGTTGAGCACATTTACCCCTGAGAACCTCTCAACCTCTGTCCCTTACCAGCTGCCCTAACCTAAAGGACTCACACAGGCAGGAAAATCAAGTTGCAGCCCAATAGGCGCTGCGCGAGTTTTCTGACTCTTGGGGCTTGTTGAACATCTCCTGCCTTCGCCTTCTCCGAGTTTCCCCTTCCTTCTGCTTGAGGGGTCCTGAACTGATGCTTCTCCTTCCTGCCTCCGCTTACAGATTAAAACTGAGGACCTCAGCGACTCCCTGCAGCAGACTCTCTCTCATCGACCATGCCACCTGAGTCAAGGACCTGCCATGATGCCCGGAAATCAAATGTCTGGGGTAAATGCCAGCTCAAGTCGGGGAGCCCTAATAGTCTCAGTGGGCCAGTGAGTTTCAGGCGAGCCTCCTGCAAAATGCTTCACCTCTGGACCTGGCTCTCAGTGCATCCAGATTGGGCCAAAGAATCCCCTGCAGGGAAACTTCGATGTCTGAGGTGGGGCTAGGGTTACCAGACAGTCCTCAGAAAGATGAAGCCTGGCTACTTATGCAAAGAGGGAGGTCTCCACCTCTCTGGGAGAAAAAGCAGCCTGTCTTGCCAAAATGATAGGGCTCACAGCTATAGGGCTGGGGTCTGCCAGCCATATTCAGTGGAGCCCCACGATGACAGCTATGGTCACAGAGCACTTCTGTCCCCACTAAGCCCATTCTTCCTCCTCAAGAGTTTGTCAAGCTAGAAGGAATAAAGGGGCTCCTGAAATAGTAATGACAAATGTCTGAGAAGGCTGGATGTCCACAGGGTAAGTCCCTGATTTGATATGGATTCCCCCAGGGAAGAATGAGCCACCACTTCCCTGGAAATATTTAAGGATAGAATGTGCACTTATTCTTTCACTTCTTTTCAGCAAGGATTTACCAAGTCTTTTCTTTGTGCACAGACCTAAGCTCGGTCCTGTGGGGATCATAGACTCCCACGGGTCCAGATCACAGAGAACTCCCATGTCCCTGGATATTGGGACTGGTATTTCTCTTTGTGGGGGCTAATGGGAGGAACCCCAAGGGGAAATGGACTTTCTGTTTCATCAAAGCGTTTTTATTAAGAGCAAGCAACAGGCTTCTTCCTCCAGGAATGGTTTAGACCCTGGAAACGGCCAAGATGAAAATGGCTTTTAGTATAATCAAAGGGCATGAGATTAAAAAAAAAATTGTGTACTGTGTGTCATTTCTAGGGTAAACCTCTGAGAGATGGGTAATACCCACAGTCTGTGTCCTCGGGGCATTATCAGTCTAGCTGGGAGACAGTTCTGACACACACGAAAGTTAAATAACAAGGCAAGGTTAAGTAACAACAGGCTGCGAGGCACAGCCTGACTGAGGGCAGGCAGTGTATCAATAGCACCATTAACGGGGTAGCCGCTATGTGCCACATACAGGGACACACAGAGGCATAGGGCAAGCTCCCGGTGGATACCCCTGGGACAGACAGGCAGCGGGTGGATGGAGCCCACGCTCCCAGCTTGTAAATTCTATGATGTCTGTGTCGCCCTGCATAGGACATGGCCTCCCTCCACCCACTCCAGCAGCTCGTGCTGGTTCCCGGACACCTACAGTCTGTTTCCCAGTTCCTGCTATCTCAGAGCCAGCCTGGGCAGCAAGGTGAGAACCCTGGGGGTTTTCTATATAGACAAGGGCGGTAAAGGGCTGCTTCTGCCTGCTGGGACCCAAGTGTGGGGTGTGGGTGACCAACTCATGTGCGCATGTGTGTGCTAAGTCACTTCAGTTGTGTCCAACTCTTGGCAACACTATGGAGAATCCATGGGATTCTCCAGGCAAGAATACTGGAGTGGGATGCAGCTTCCTTCTCCAGGGGAATCTTCCCAACCCAGGGGTCGAACCCGAGTCTTTTATGTCTCCTGCACTGGCAAGCGGGTTCTTTACCACTAGTGCTACATTAAGGTTGGTGGGTGACCAGCTTACCCTCTGGTATTAAGAGCGGCTTATCCAGCTCAAGGCCTGAAGAAGGGACCTGGTTTTGCCCTTCAGGTTGAGAATCCTTCTCCTCCTCCTTCTCCGATCTTCCTTAATTTCATGACCAGTTGAGAACGAAGGTAAAAGGTGGCAGAGCCGGGGCAGAGCAAGGAAGGAGGAGCTCTTTGGGAAACGCAGTCCCAATTCCTTGGAAACCTCCCCAGGACTCAGGATGTGGAAACAGACGCCCGCCCTCGGGGAGCTGGAATTCCATTTGTGTGGGGCGGCAGCGCCACCCACAGGCTATGCAGAGCATTGTTGGGTTTCCTCCCACAGGGAAGTTCCTCGCAGAGAACTTCTCGTTGGCCAAGAGCAACTAGACTAGAATATTCACAGTAATAACTAACATTTCTTGAGCTTGATATGCCAGGAGTTCTGTGGAGGGATTTTTCTGACATCTTTAAAAATAACCTCGAATGGTAGGTGGACCTACTAGAAAGTTCCGTAAATTTCTTTTCTTCAGAAAACCCATTTTCTGAAAAATGGGTTTCAGAAACCCATTTTTTTGGCATTGCATGGTACTGCCTCGCTGTCTCCCACCTCCACCAACTAGAGCTGAAAGTGATGAAGTCTAAGCTTCTCTCCACTGTTCAAATCCCAAAGAGAGGCTTTGGAAATCCAGAACCCGACGAAACCGCAATCTTGCCTTCTGTCCTTACCACCTGCCCAGTAATAGGTATCCTTCGTTTCCAAGACATCTCAGAGTGTTATGATGATGATGAATGAGGACATAAGTGAATCTGTGAGTCTCTGCATTCACTAAACAGTGCACATCCTGTTCCTGGCATAGGAAAGGGAAGGTAACAGTTAATTCTATTTCTTTTGAAAAATGGCACTGTGAAACTGGCTCAGGCATATAACCAATGAGGCTAGTGTGTGACACAGAGAGAGAATACAGTTTAGTATTTAGAATCAGAAAAACTCATTGGTTTAAAAAAGTCATTTACTAGCTGAGTCTCCTTGAGAACCTTACCTGACCTCTCTGAGGTTCCTTTTTCTCCTCCCTAAAAATGGAATCATACTAAAACTCTGCCTCACAAGGTTACTGAGAGCTATTTGAAATAATGCATGTGAGAGGGCTTTGTACATTTCAAAATGCAGCGTAAATGTCAGATCACTGTTAGTACTCGTGCCTCTGACTCTCAGTACAGGGTTCTTTATAGCTTTCTTGCTTACGTATTTTTAAACTTCATTATTATTATTAAAAAAAAAAACATTTAATTTTGTGTTGGGATATAGCCAATTAACAATGTTATGATAGTTTCCAGTGAACAGTGAAGGGACTCAGCCGTACATACACATGTACCCATTCTCCCCTGAACTCCCCTCCCATCTAGGCTGCCACAAAACACTGAGCAGAGACCCTGTGCTATACAGTAGGTCCTTGTTAGGTGTCCATTTTAAATACAGGGGTGTGTACATGTCCATCCCAAACTCCCTAGCTGTCCCTTTCCCCCCATTATTCCTCCGGCAACCATAAGTTTGTTCTCTAAGCCAATGAGTCTCTTTCTGTTCTGTAAATAAGTTCATTTGTCTCGGGTAAGTCATCTCTCTTCATATTCCATATGTAAAGAATGTCATAGGATATTTCTTCTCTATCTGACTTACTTCACTCAATATGACCGTCTCTAGGTCCGTCCATGTTGCTGCAAATTTGCCTATGTATTTTATTTTTCTTGCCTATGTATTTTAACAAGGAAAAATTAAGCCTCCAGGGTCTCTGTTGTCCCTAATCTGTTCTGGGTCACTGATGTAAAGCATCTCTTCATTCTGAAGAGTACAGTGGTCAGCCTCAGTAGGTGCTACACGTCAGTGACCCAGAACAGCTTAGGGACAACAGAGACCCCAAGGTTCTGCTCTGTGCTGAGTGCGTGGGGTGACCTGCCCCATCACATGCTTTGGTAGTCAGTTCCATTCCCGTAATGTGAGTAACAGTTCCTGGCTGTGGCTCTTCTTAGAGGGAGGCCATTGTCATGACCACCAACCAGGCAGAGCGCTTCATGGACAGTTTTCCTGGAGCAAGAAGGAGGAAGCAGACCTCAGGCAGTGTGAAGAAGCAGGTAGAGTCCATACCACCAGAGAGAGTTGCCAGAAGCTTGGCCTGGGCTCTTCCGTTCTCTCTCTTAGCCCTTCCTCCCAAGTGTACAATGTCTGGGTCCTGCCAAGAGCCTCTGGCACTTGTCTGCTGCCCTTTAGAGCTGTATCGCCCCATTCCTTTGACCTGGCATCTTTTCAGATGTGGCTAGGCCTCTCTAGCCATCCCGGCTACTTCTGCAGGCAAAACGAAAACCCTCAGCCCCAGCTTGAATTCTGAGTAGTCACCCCCCTCATTTCCTTCCCACCTTGGGTTTCTTCAGGCCTGGCTATCAGATCCCAGAGCTGGTTTCCTTGACCCTCCTCAGCCTTTGTACCACTCCAGGCAGGCAGGCAGGCAAGCAGAAGGACTGGTTTGGGGACTGCTGTTTACATCTGCTTATCCCCATGTCTGATTCGCCTCCACTTGTGTGTGGCAATCCTGACAGTGTTCGTGGGGGCCTCTCCTCAGGGCTCCAGGGCGGGGTTGGGGGGGTTAGGTAGCAGGGGGGTGGGGACAGTTATTACGTAGAGCATGTCTTTCAGTTGGCCTGGATTTTAGGCGTTTGTTGCTTTGTTCTTCCCCTTTCACCCAGGTCTGCAGCCAAATCTTCTCCCCTTTCCGCAACAACAGAGCTCGCTCCTCCTTCCGCAGACGGGGCCTGGCCTCACATCCCAGGTAAACACGCGTACTCCTCCTCTCCCCTCTAGGAACCTCTCAGCTCTTGATGGAGTTAAGCTCCCTGGTTTCTCCTTTTGGGGAGAGTGAATAGCAAGGGATTGTCCCCATTGACGCAGAGGAGGAAATTCAAGCCACAGTCAGAGGAAATGAGTGACCCAGTGTCACTTGTGGAGCCAGAATTAGAAGCCAGAGATTCCAGTTCCTGGGCTAGCCTGCTCTGGACGCGCGCATTCCACTCCATCCCCGATCAGGCCCCTGCATCAGTGCTCTGCAGGGCTCAGCTAGCTTTCCAGACACACTAAAGTTACTGCCGCCCTCCTGGTACTCTCAAGACCCAAGGGGGAGACCAGAGAGCCACAGGCTTGATGTCAGGAGAACACCAAGACAAGGTCTCTCATCTCTGGGCCTCTCTTAAGAACCCACTCTTTGAGGGACTTCCCTGGTGGTCCAGGGAACTCTGCGCTTTCACTGCAGGGAGCACAGGTTTGATCCCTGGTCAGGAAACTGAGATTTCATGTGCCACGTGGCAGGGCCAAAAAAAAAAATATATATATATATATATATAATTGCTTTTCTAGATTGGCTTCTGTAGTGGACAGGTCCCTGGGTTGGGAAGACTGAGGTCTGCAAGAGGGCCCTTTGCAGAGCTGCCCTGGTGCCGCACAGCACCTGCTTGCCAGTGAGAAAAAAAGGCACCACTTCCTCTGGCCAGAGGCAGCCTCATACCAGGGAATGTGGCTTGGCCAGAGCAGCTGGAGTTACATCAGAGCTGCCACCCCTCCCCCTCATTAGCTGCCCCTGTGCAGTTAACCCCTACACCATTGCATGAGATGGCTCTGCAGAATCCGACGTGTAGAAGAGCTGGGAATGACTGCAGAGATCCTAATCCCTTCTCTGCGCTAAAATCCCCATGGATTGCCCCTGGCTTTACAGTGCTGGAGTCCACTGAACTTCTGGAAGAGCCGAGGGTGCCACCTAGTGGCTAATAGAAACGAGGACACCAGTGTCCTAAGCTCTCAGACCTCTTCCTTACTGCTAGCGGAATATCATCACCACAGACTTAGATCTGGAATAAATCTTAGAGGATTCTGAAGATCAACTCATGTGACTTATAACACAAGAGCCATGTGAGACCAGAAGCAGAAAGACTGGAAGATTATTAAGATCATCCTGAGGCAGCAGTAAAGAGACCTACTCAGAGTGGTAGCAGTAAGGGTAGAGGATGAGATGGTTAGACAGCATCACTGACTCAGTGGACATGAGTTTGAGCAAACTCCAAGAGACAGTGAAGGACAGGGAGGCCTGGTGTGCTGCAGTCCATGGGGTCGAAGAGTCAGACACGACTTAGTAACTCAACAACAGCAACAAGTAAGGGCAGAAAGGAGGGGCTGACAGAGGATGTGGGGGAAGCTGACTCAAAGCAGTTCTGCAGCTGATTGGATGTGAAGGTAGGACATGGGCTTTGTCCTGAGGGTCTGGTCTGCGCCACCCAGTCTCCCACTGAAAAGGTTCAAAGCCTAATGGTTTCAAATCATTCTGTTCTAAAATAACCTCCCTCGAGGAAAAGAGTCCTTAACGTTTCTCTGGTCATCACAAGGTTGCCTGTGTGAATGGGAGGCCTGAAGAAAAGACTAAAGTTAACCCCAGGCTTGGAAAGGAGTAAACTGGAAAGGAAGATAAAAGAGTGGACTTAGGCCACTTCATCCACATGGCTAGCAGCACAGCCGTTGCCCTGTATATAAGCCCCTTAGGACCCCAAGCCTGGGCTCCATGCCTTTTTCACGGACGAGCTCAATTTACTCCTGACCCCAATAGGCATAAATTGGATTCCAGGTATAAGAGTCTGTTCTATGAACATAAACTAAAGAAAGAACATCTCCTGGCAACCATGAATGCGATCAAGGGGCACTTGGATAGTAGTGGAATACTTTTGATTTTAAAAAAAAGAAAAGCAGAAAGCAAAATATTCTCATGAAAGAAAATGATGGTTTAGAAAGTAAAATGGTGGTCACAAGAGTCTGGAATTTTATGGGAATTCCATTAACATAATGAGTCTCAGACGCCCACTGTTATCTTCAGTTAATGCCTGTTGAACACCTCAGTCACTTTGCTTTGTGGAAAAGAACAGACGAGACAAACAACCTTCTCCTTATCCCATTTTGAGATTTGTTTTGGGGATCTTTGTAGACAACCCTGCTAGCTCCTTTTACGGTGGAAAACTGAAAGGAGGAAGTTACCTGCTCAGAGTCAAACTGTGAGTCATAGGCTAAAGCCCAGAAAGGCCACCGCCCTGTCCCACACTCCTGTTTCTGCCCTAGCTGCTCCTGCTGGTCCCTTCGCGTCATTGTTGTTTAGTCGCTAAGCCATGTCTGAGCGACCTCATGGACTGTAGCCCGCCAGGCTCCTCTGTCCGTGGGATTTCCCAGGCAAGTATACTGGAGTGGGTTGCCATTTCCTTCTCTAGGGAATCTTCCCAACCCAGGGATCAAACCTGCATCTCCTGCATTGGCAGGGATTCTTTACCATTGAGCCACCAGGGAAGCCCAGTCCCTTCACAGAAACTCCAATTTCCACTTCCAAACACTGACATAATAGGAATCTAACCTGTTAGCCTCTAAGCAGGGCTTTAGTGCAAAAAGCTCAGAGAATGCCATTTCATCTGTTGACTGTGGGTGAGCTTGGTGTGTGTCTCCTCTTAGGCAGTTGGGCGCCCTGGGCTACCAGGATCTTCTTTAGAACCCCATCTGGAAGCATCTCAGCATCTCCCTGTGCCCAAGCATCTCCCCAGTGCTGGAGGAGCTGACGAGCCCAGTGACCTAGAGGAGCTGGAGAAGTTTGCCAAGACCTTCAAGCAGAGGCGCATTAAGCTGGGCTTCACACAGGTTTGGTTTGGGACTGAGGAGGTGAAGAACTTGGGCTGAGTAGAGACTGGACTTCCTAAGTGTAGGTTTAAGAGCACCTCAAGCTCATGGTGTTCGGGGCAAACCCATTGTGCCCCTGTGTCCCCTAGCAATGGGGCACAGTTGCCATTGGTAGGGAAGCCGGGGACCCTGCTGATGGAGGGGGCAAGGAATGAGAGCCAGGCCAGAGGCAAGGCACACACCACTCAGAGTCTAAGGAGAGAAGTAACCAGGTTTCCATCTTAGAGGAAGAAACCTGGAAGGGAGCCAGGGTGATGGGTGGGAGCTCAAAAGGTGTGGCGAGGAGCTAGGATGGTGGGGGATGTGGACAAAGGGGAGAAGGGACCTGTCAATCAAGTTCCTCCCTCTCCACCCCCACGTGCAGGGCGATGTGGGTCTGGCCATGGGAAAGCTGTATGGTAATGACTTCAGCCAGACAACTATCTCACGATTTGAGGCCCTCAATCTGAGCTTCAAGAACATGTGCAAGCTCAAGCCGCTGCTGGAGAAGTGGCTGAACGATGCAGGTAGGCCTTGAGGACGTGAAGATGGATGGTGCCTTAGAGCAGTGGTCCTCAACCTTTTAGGCTCCAGGGACTGGTTTTCATGGAGGACAATTTTTTCACAGACCCAGGGTTGGGGAGTGGTTTCGGCATGATTCAAGCGCATTACATGTATTGTGCACTCTATGTCTATTATGATTACATCAGCTCCACCTCAGATCATCAGGCATTAGATCCCAGAGGTGGGGGACCCCTGCCTTTGAAGGTCCGCAGAAAGGGGCTGGTGACTGATCTATGCTGGGGCTTTCAGTGGTCAACACTCAGGGCCCTTTCCTCTCCTCCTGAGTCTGGAACCAACAGAAAAATAAGACACCGGGGACAGGACCTGCCTGGCCTCACCTAGGACTGCTCACCAGAGACAAAGGTGGGGTCTCCAGAGCCAACACACCCAGACTACTGTCTGGACTGGGTCTAGAGCAGGGGCATAGGGAAGGGGGCTCTCCAGGGTCTCATGGCCGGGAGGAGGAGGCAACAGGCACAACAAAAGATCTTTATCTGGCTAATCCTTGAGTAGGTTTTCAGAGGTCAGCAAGTTACTTGGGAAAGCGTTCCAGCAGGAGTGGGGTTTGCAGGAGGATTCAGTCAGGCGTGGTGGCCATGGAGGCAATTCCAGGAGGCCCAGGGTATAAGCCAGGGGCAAAACATTTGGAATAATGAATGGAAGAGTTTGGTGTCAGGGAACAGTGTGGGATAGGGTTCTTAACCACAGCATTAGCAGTATCTATGGAGAAGGCAATGGCACCCCACTCCAGTACTCTTGCCTGGAAAATCCCATGGACGGAGGAGCCTGGTAGGCTGCAGTCCATGGGGTCACTCAGAATGGGACACGACTGAGCGACTTCACTTTCACTTTTCACTTTCATGCACTGGAGAAGGAAATGGCAACCCACTCCAGTGTTCTTGCCTGGAGAATCCCAGGGATGGGGGAGCCTGGTGGGCTGCCGTCTCTGGGGTCGCACAGAGTCGGACACGACTGAAGTGACTTAGCAGCAGCAGCAGCAGCAGTATCTTGGGACAGACAGTACTTTTTCATGGAAGCTGCCCCATGAATTATAGGCTATTTAGCAGCATCCTTGGTCTCTACACACTAGATGCCCGCCCCCTGTTGTAACACCCAAAATGCCACGAGATAGTGCCAGACCTCCCTGGGGGAAGGATGGGGGTAGTACAAAGTCATCCCAGGGTGAGGAGAAGAGCCAGTGGTGGGGCTGGGCTCTAGTCTGTAGATAGTGTGGGTTAATGGTTACTATGGGGCTTCCCTGGTGGCTCAGATGGTAAAGATTCTGCCTGCAACGCAGGAGACCCGGGTTTGATCCCTGGGTCAATACCCTGGAGAAGGGAATGGCAACCCACTCCAGTATTCTTACCTGGAGAATCCCATGGACAGAGGAGCCTGGCAGGCTACAGTCCATGGTGTCACAAGAAGTCAGACATGACTGAGTGACTAACACTTCACTTCCCAGTGGTTACTAAGGATAAAGAGGAGAGTGGGAGATGGGCAGCCAAGGATGGGACCCTCTCGGAAGTCCTTCCACATGGAAACAAGGGAGTGGGTAAGGAAGTGTCCCCACCAGGCTGTCCCTTTGGCAGGTTTTACTGGAGCGCTGAACTGAGAGAGATGACCAGAGAGTCTTAGGATCTTTGGGAAAGGACCTTGCAGATCTCTTCTGGCGTGACTCCCCGTCTGCGCCTGAATGCTTCTGGAGGGCCCTCCCAGTTGACCCCTCACACCACCTCAGCTGCAGCACTCATGCTGCAAAGGAAGTGGCCTCACACCAGCCTCTGGCCTCCAAGGGCCATTGCTTTTAGCTCAAAACCCCAGTTCCCATTTCCCTCAGGATTCACATCCAGGCCTCCTTGTAAAAGACAGACCTGTGAGTGCCACTGCCCTCACCCACTCACACCCACACATGCCGCTGATGTCTGGGTGTCCCTGAACCATGACCGCAAATGCTGGAGGCACCGAGGTGGGAGGCGTGGAGGACCTTTGCCCGGAGCAGCGAGGAGAAGCAGGATTCTCAGGCTGTTCATGCTCCCCTGCGAGGGGTGGGGCCGCGGACCTGCTGGGAGAGGGTCATGGGACCTCAAGTCCAGGGAGACAGAGCCTGTACCGGCTGCCTTCCCCTCTCTGAGCCTCCTCTCCTCTCCCGCTCCACACAGAATCCTCCCCGTCGGACCCCTCGATGAGCACCCCCAACTCTTACCCCGCCCTCAGCGAGGTGTTCGGGAGGAAGAGGAAGAAGCGGACCAGCATTGAGACCAACATCCGTCTGACTCTGGAGAAGAGATTTCAAGATGTGAGCAGATCTTTGGGGTGGGGGCAGGTGGGCTGACTTGCACAGGAGGGTGAGCATACACGCACAGGTCCTTGGGCACCACCCCCGAGCCCCCAACACCTGCCCTGGGAAAGGGTCAGAAACAGAGACCTGCTCCTTCTCCAGGTGCTTGAGTGACAGGCTGGGCTCCAGAAACTTCCTCCCCCACAGACCCTGCTGGCTCTGACCTCTATTTGGTACCCATGATCCCTTGAGCCGAGAGATTTAGACTGGGATCTAGAATCCTAGTGGAGAGGATTGTATCTGTATCCAGTTGAGATAAAGGAAGCAAAGCCAGGACATTGTGTATATATTCTTTATCTTCCTCACATTGCTTTGTATTTTTCAAATTATATACGTAAAATAAATACTCATTGTAAAGAATTTGGAAAATGCAGGGAAGTAGGAAAAAAAATTCACCACCAAATGTCATCTATGTATGTCCCTCTGTTTCTTTCTTTGGCATACACTTGCTTCTCTGCTGGCTCAGATGGTAAAGAATCTGCCTGCAATGCAGGAGACCTGGGTTCGATCCCTGGGTCGGGAAGATCCCCTGCAGAAGGAGATGGCAACCCACTCCAGTATTGTTGCCTGGAGAATCCCATGGACAGAGGAGCCTGACAGGCTACAGTCCAGGGAGTTGTAAAGAATCGGACATGACTGAACAACTAACACTTTCACTTCACATACACTTAAATATTTGTGATCGTATTACATACACACATTGTTTGGGACTTGCAGCAAAAGTGTACTCTGGAGTCAATATGTGGAAGCTAATAATACCAGTTATGTGCCCCATGGGAGCCGGGGAAGAGATGAGGGATAAACATGTGTGGCCTAAAGAGCCTTTAATCAGGGTCCCTTAGGGACTGGCCTCCAGAGTTTCCATCCACACCGCTCAGGTCCCTCAAGGATGTACCCATGGCCTAGTTCTGCCTCGCAGGCCCCAGGCCTCCAGGACTGTGGCCTCCCCAGCAGATTCCCCCATGCATGTGACTGAGGACTTGATGGCTGCATCCTGCTGGCAGGATGATAAGAGTTGGTTTTTCCTTTTGCTGAAGTTTCTCAGAGTAGCAAGAGTAAGGGAGGCTGTAGAAAGGAGAGAAAGGGGGCTAAGATCAAAGATTGAGTTGGGGGTGGAAGCGGTCAAAACAAAGGAGTGATGGATATATATATATATATTTGAGTATGTATGCAAATGTATGTGCTTCCCTGATGGCTCAGTGGGAAAGAATCCACCTGCCAATGCAGGAGACATAGAGATGTAGGTTCAGTCCCTGGGTTGGGAAGATCCCATGGAGAAGGAAATGGTAACCCACTGCAGTACTCTTACCTGGGAAATCCCATGGACAGAAGAGCCTGGCAGGCTACAGTCCATGGAGCCGCAAAGAGTCAGACACGACTTATCGACTCACACACACACACAAACATGCTTATCTCCTCTGAAGTCTTGATGAGTCCACGTGTTTTAACTAGCATTTCCTATTCTGAGGTAGGCAGGAAGAAACCAGCTGAGAGTTTTCCTCAGATTATGAGGAAAGAGGGGAACATGGGTTCTGGGGATTCAGCCTGCCCCACCAAGCTCATCAGCTTCTTTATTCAGAACTTCTCCTGGATAAGAAGTGAGAGGAGAGCCTCCACCCTATGTCAGGCCCTGCACTTGGCAGTTGACACACATTTTCTCCTTCAGTCTCCACAATAATCCTACACAGTAGTCATTATTACTCTCCTTTCATAGATGGTTCTGGAGAAGGCAGTGGCACCCCACTCCAGTACTCTTGCCTGGAAAATCCCATGGACGGAGGAGCCTGGTGGGCTGCAGTCCATGGGGTTGCTAGGAGTCGGACACAACTGAGCGACTCCACTTTCACTTTTCACTTTCATGCGTTGGAGAAGGAAATGGCAACCCACTCCAGTGTTCTTGCCTGGAGAATCCCAGGGACAGAGGAGCCTGGTGGACTACCGTCTATGGGGTCTCGAAGAGTCGGACACGACTGAAGTGACTTAGCTTAGCTTTTCATAGATGGTAAGACTGAGGCTCAGAGAGGTTGGGAAAGTTTCCTGAGGCCACAGAGTAAGGGCTAAAACCACTATTCCATCTTAGGTCTGATTCTAAAGCTTTTGCTCCATCTATTGTTCTATCCTGCTTCCTGGAACATCTCTCCCCCACCTTTGATTCTTGGTCCTGTTCCCTTCTCCTCCTGATGGCTCTGTCCCTTTGGTTTCTGTAGAACCCCAAACCCAGCTCTGAGGAGATCTCCATGATTGCAGAGCAGTTGTCCATGGAGAAGGAGGTGGTGAGGGTCTGGTTCTGCAACCGACGACAAAAGGAGAAGCGAATCAACTGCCCTGTGGCCACACCCATCAAATCACCCATGTACAGTTCCCGGCTGGTGAGTGGCCAGGAGCCAAACTGCCTGCCAAGCACTGGGGGAGATGAAGCCTGGAGGCCAAGAATCTTCCCCATCCTAAGGAAGATGGGGTGGGGGAGTATGGAGTAAATAAATAAGCAAAGAGATACTACATATCAAATATATATAATATAAAGTAAAGAAGAATAAGGAGATAGAATGTGATGGTAAGGAGCTGGTGTTTCAGTAGAGGGGTGAGAGAAGGCCTCTCTGATAAAGTGAGATTTTATCAGGGATCTAAGTATTGAAAGGGAATGAAATATAAATATCTGGAGGAAAGAGTTGTTCCAGGTAGTGGGACCAGAAAATGAGAAGAGCTGGCATGTTTGAGGAAGAGCACGGAAGCCAGTGTCACCAGGGCAGAGCAAGGAAGGTGGTGAGGAGCGGGAGATGAAGTCAGAGAGGTAACAGGACCCCATTCACTAAGGAAAGGTCTTAGAGGCCATCAAAAGGACCCTGGCCTTCATCTTAAGTGAAATAAAATACCACTAGAGAGCTGCCACGGGCTGCCATTTGGAGATTAATCTGTGTGGAAGCAGGATACCACCTGAGAAAGTTACAACAATCAAGCTTCAAGGGGTGGAAGCTTGGGCTATGGTGGAGGGCATGGTGGGGGGAGACGTGGTTGGACTCTAAATGGATTTCCACCATGAAGCCAACAACGTGTGCTGTTAGCTCAGACAGGAAGTACGAAAAACGAGGCCAAGATGACCTCAACGGTTCTGACCTGAGCAACACATTGGCAGGTGTTGCCATTTTTTGAGATTATAAAGACTGTAGAGGAACAGGTTTGAAGGGTGGGGAGGTGAGCAGAGAATTTAGAGCTGGTTATATTAGACTTAACATCCTGGGCATCCAAGAGAAAGTGTCAAGTAGATGGTTATATCTAGGAATCTAGAATGCAAGGTGAGAAGTCAGGGCTGGGAGTGATTTGAAGTTCAGGCAGACTGGGAGGCCTGGAGGGTAGAAAATATCTTCTCCATCCCTGGGATTGGTGAAGGTTGAAGATTAAGGGAGGTGGGGATAATGGTGTTGTCCCCATGTTTCTAGCACTCAAGGGTGGCTGAAATCCAGCCTCGTCCTGGCATAGTTCATAAACGCATACTATTGTTTATTCTTTCACCAAACATTGATCAACCATCTACTATGTATTGTTCTTTGTACCAAGTGCTGGGGATACACAAATAAATAATATTTGTCCCCTGTCCCGGAGGACCTCACTGCCTAGCAGAGGAGACAGACAAATAATCAAATGGCAGACAACACGATGGTTTCTCTCAGAGAATTTAGGAGTAGCAGCTAACAAAGCCTCGGGAGGTGGTGGTTAGGGAAGGCTTCCCCAAGGAGATAATTAATGCCTGAGCTGAGTCTAAAAAGACAAGAAGGAGTGAAGAGGCAAGTAAGTGTGTAGCGGGTAGAGTTCCCAGAGGAGAAAGTAGAAGAACCATGGTGCAGTGGTGGGAAGCAGGGTGAAGAGGGCACGGAACAGCAGGTGGTTCCATGGGGAGGACTGTTGACAGATAAGACTGCATAGATCAGCAAGGGCCAGATGGAAGGGATTGTGGGCAGGGGTAAGGGAGGTGAAGGCTTGGGGAATTGCTGACGGATTTGAAGCAGGGCACTGGCATGATCAAATTTGCTTTTTAGAACCATCACTCTGACTGCAGTCATAGAGGGTGGCTTGAGAGGCACCAGGCTTGGTTTCAGAGATGAGTTAGATGTGACCGCAGTTATCCAGTAAAGATAGGATGAGGGCCAAAGCAAAGCCATTTGGTTAGATGAGGGGCATGGGAGAGATTCAGGAGATAATTAGAAGGTAGAATTATTAGGTCTTGGTTAATAGCTTGAAAACTGGGTGGGGGCAGGGAGAACCATAAAGGGAAGAGAGTACTCTGGGATGCCTCTCTGCATTCAGGCCAGACTGACTGGGTAGAAGCTGGTGCCGATGATGGAACAATTATACGTAGGGGAGGAGCTGGCTTAGGAGTAGGAAAAAATTATTTCAGTTCCTTTTGTTTTTTTTCATTTGGCTGTGCTGAGTCTTAGTTGCTGCATGTGGAATCTAGTTCCCTAACCAGAGATCAAACCTGGGGCCCCTTGCATTGGGAGCACAGAGTCTTAGCCACCGGATCTCCAAAGAAGTCCCATTTTAGTTCTTTACACCATTATGATATACAGTAAGGCCTATGGGTCACCCAAGTAGGAAAGTCCCCGGGCACTTGGAATAATGGGTCTGGAGTTCAGAAGGAAAAGCCAGGATAGAGAAGTGAGCTGGGGACTCATAAGCACACAGGTGGTGGTTGGCATCCTGGGTCAGGAGGGTCTCACCTGTTTAATTTGTACAGAAGAAGCAAAGAAGAAAATTGAAATCCCAACCCTGGGAAACACCAGCATTTGAGGGCTGGGCAAAGGAAGAGGACCAAGGGGAGAAAATAAGAAGGTGGAGCCAGAAAAGGCAAGAAATTGCAATGAAGTGGGTGAAGCAGCTGTAAGGAGCCCTGAAGGATTGCCGTGGGAACACCGATGAAAGACCCCCCAAATCAGGATGGGATGCAGGAGGGCTGACTCCCTAATTTGTTTGGAGAACAGGTTGGGAATTCATAAAAAGAACAGCATAGCAGAAGGAATAGTCTGTGAGAGGCATTGAATTCTAAAACAACATGATGCATCTGGGGAACCACAAGCTTTTTGTTCTGGCTGGAGCTAAGGGTTTAGGCCTAAGACAGGAGGTTGATGAGAGCTGGATCATGGTGGGCCATGGATGCTAAATTACCCTCGAAGCTATGAGGAGCCATTGACAATTTGAAGTTGGAGACAATATGATGTTCATTGACCATTCATTTCTTAAATATTTATTGAGCACACACTATTTGGCCCTGAGATGTGGCAGTGCACAGGATCGTTATTGGTGATCTCTGCTTAGAGTCTAGCAAGGAAAACAGACATTAAACAGAATGCAATTTGTGATGAAGCCTCCAGAGAAGGCGTGTGGGTATTTGAGGGACCAAACCTAGTCCAGGTATCAGGGACTTCTCTTTGGAATGATGGTCAAGTTGATGGCAGAAGAAAGAGTAGACTCGAATGGGGTAAAGGTCTGAGTTAGAGGTGGGGAAGGGGAGCAGGATGGCGGGGCAGAGGGAGTGTTGGGAAGAACATTCTCTGCAGATGAAACAGTGTGGGCAAAGGCCCTGAGGCTGGGGTGGGCAGGGAGAGGAAGCACAGAAGGTTGGAATGGAACACAGGGAGGGAGACTGTGTGAATGAGGAGGCTGGAGCAGTAGGCGGGCTAGATCCTGTAGGGCACTGTAGGCCACGTGAAGGAAACTGAACCATGCCATGAGAGATTTGGAATCCTTAAAGATGGGGCTTTGTCTAGAATAGTTGGGAGGTAGCTATCACCTCAGTTCAAACCGAGCTGGGGACACCAATGTGGAGAAAAGAAGTGGGAGGCATGGAAGAGCCATAAAGGAGCATCATGCATTCTCATCGTGCATTGGATACTGAGCACCTGCCAAGTTCTGGGTGCTGCAGCAGACACTGAGGATCCAGCAGGGGACCACACAAGCATCACACTCCCCTCATGAAGTCTCCAGCCTAGTCAGGGAGAAAGATGTTAAATAAATAGTCACATTAATACTTGCAGTCAATGCTAAAGGAAAACAACCCTGAATATTCATTGGAAGGACTGATGCTGAAGTTCCAATAATTTGACCACGTGATGCAAAGAGCAGACTTATTGGAAAAGACCCTGATGCTGGGAAAGGTTGAAGGCGGGAGGAGAATCGGGTAGCTGAGGATGAGATGGTTGGATGGCATCACTGACTCAATGGACATGAATCTGAGCAAACTCTAGGAGATAGTGAAGGACAGAGGAGCCTGGCACGCTGCAGTCCATGTGGTCGCAAAGAGTCGGACTCAACTGAGTGACTAAACAGGAACAACAATACTTTTGGCGTCCTGAAGGAAGAGGGTAGAGAAAATGCTCTAATTCGGTCTTCTCCTTGGGTCTCACTGGAACATTGTCCTTGGGACTGGGACATAGTTTCTTCTACTTCTGGTGTGAAATAATCTCCAAGATATACTGTTAAGCAAAACAAAAAAAAGAAGAAGAAGAAGAAGAAAGAAAGCAAAAAAGGCAAAATTATTCAGAGCAGTGTGGGCAGAATGCTACTATTTATATAAAAACTTAAAGGGAGAGCCATATCTCTGCTTGCACATGTACAGACTGTCTCCAGATAGAAGAGAAGAAGCTGGTTGCAGTGACTAAATAATTATTTATTTAAAAACAACAACAAATGGCTTGGGGTGTGGCAGCAAGGGGTGGGTAGAGGAAAAGAGGGAGGGAGATTATTGATAGCATCTCTCACCACGCTGCCCCACACCTGTCTCCACCCTTCGTGGGCCCCCAGACTACTAAAGAGGCTCCTTGTGAAAGGGTAGGTCAATGAAAGCAGCAGAACCATTGCTGATTGATTAGGAAACGAGTACATGCTGAATCCTGTCGGCATGGGATGTTCCAAACTAGGGGAGGGCAGGGGTGGCCAGTCGAAGCTCCCTGAGCAGAACCTCCCTACGAGGTCCTGGGTGGAGGCTGATCCGAGTGTCCCAGGACAGCATGAGAAGATGAAGGGGGAGGAAAAGTATGCCGAGTTCAGCTCCAGTGAAGAGATAAACAGCAGCTCAAGACATACAAGAGTTGACAGCTTCTGCAGGAAGGCAGGGAACTAACATTTAACAAGCCAGGTACTCTTTGCCAGGCATTGAGTTAGAAGCTTAATGGACATTATCTCATTAAACTTAATTAAAAGAAAATATGAGGGAGGTGTTACTGTTTTTTACGGATGAGAAAACCAAATCTCAGCAGGGTTAAGTAACGTGCCCCAGCTACACAGACAGTGGTGGAGCCAGGCCTCACTCCCAGACCTGTTGGGCCCCTGTGTCTATTTAGGATGGTAATACTGAGGGTAGGGATTCCTGGACTGTGTGGGAAGGTTAAGCTACAGTACCTTAGGTCCCTTCCCAGCCCAGAGTTGATGATGCTGTGAGGTCTCCAGGGCGAGATGCAAAGCTTCAGAGACCTCACACAGTTCGTCTCCTCCAGGGACCTCTGAAGAGTGGATGGTCCACTCATGCATCAAGATGCGAAGCCTGTGTCAGGATGGTTAGGGCTGAGCTCTTCTGCCCAAGCAAGTGCAAGGGTTAAAAATAAAACACAAGCATTTCCATTATTCTTTTTTTAATGTTTATTTATTGGGCTGCATTAGATCTTAGTTCCAGCATGCAGGGTCTTCATTGATCATGTGGGATCTTTGAGGCAGTGTGAGGGCTCAGTAGGCGCAGCATGTGGGCTTAGCTGCCCCATGGCATATCAGTTCCCCAACCAGGGATCAAACCTGCATCCTCTGCAATGGAAGGTGGATTCTTAACCACTGGACCCCCAGGGAAGTCCCCACAGGGGTCTTTTAAGAAGGAAGAAGAAGGGACTGGAAATAAAGCAGCCATCCTGCAGTGTCGGCCACAACGGCATCCTGGAGGCATGCTCCTCTCCTCACCAGAGCATCTGAGCAAGGCCTCTTTGGTCTGGCAGTGCCCAGGCAGCCTTGCCAGGGGTCACACTGCAGAGAGGCCCTGGCCTGAGGTCCGCAGGGAGTGGTAGGAGCAGGGCAGAGCTGGAGCTGTGTGGTGTACATGGTCCAGAGCCTTTCCTGTGACACAGAGCACAGGGCATTGGTTTGGGATTAGGAAACCATCCAGGAAGTGGAGCCCTAATCTCTGTGGAGTCTATGGCCTAGCACCCTGGGAGAAGCTACAGAAGATGGACATGGAAATGGAAGAGAATGTTTACAAGCTTCTCTCACCTTTCAGGTGTCTCCCTCTGGATCTCTGGGCCCGCTCTCTGTCCCTCCAGTCCACAGCACCATGCCTGGAACAGGTGAGCTCTAAAAATAAGGTCTACTAGCATTCTTTTTGGAGAAGGCAATGGCAACCCACTCCAGTACTCTTGCCTGGAAAATCCTATGGATGGAGGAGCCTGGTAGGCTGCAGTCCATGGGGTCATGAAGAGTCAGGCACTTACTGTGTGACTTCACTTTCACTCATTGGAGAAGGAAATGGCAACCCACTCCAGTGTTCTTGCCTGGAGAATCCCAGGGGACAGTGGAGCCTAGTGGGCTGCCATCTGTGGGGTCGCACAGAGTCGGACACGACTGAAGCAACTTAGCAGCAGCAGCGGCAGCAGCAGCATTCTTTTAGATAATGGGATAACAGAACTGCAAGATATTGACCTAAGTCAGTTCAGTTCAGTTGCTCAATCATGTACGACTCTTTGCAACCCCATGGACTGCAGCACGCCAGGCTTCCCTGTCCATCACCAACTCCCGAAGCTTACTCAAACTCATGTCATTCAAGTCGGTGATGCCATCCATCTCATCCTCAGCATTCCCAAAATGTGTTTCAGAAGATGTTAACATTTTTTCTAGGAGGAAAAGTCTTCCATGATCAAGTAAGTTTGGGGAATGCTGAGTAGGTAAAGTTTGAGCAAGTGTTTTTGTTTTAATTGCTGCACTTCTCGGCCCACTTTATGTACAAATCTCTTATACATAAAAATGAGCTGAACAGAAGGCAGGGTTTTCTAAACCAATTTTCTACAGAACTCTATTTTTCAAAAAGTATTTCAAAGAATTAGATAGGGTGACCATATGTCTGGATTTGCCCAGGACAGCCCCAGTATCTGATGATCCCCTGTGATGATGTCATTATCAATACCAATGCCTTCGACCCTTCAAAGCATCTTAGCTTGGAGGATGAAATCTATGTCACCTTATCCACGGAATGCTGTTTGGGAAACTCAAATACAGGAGTTCAGTTTTATCCAGATTTGCCACATTACAGAGGTCACAAAGAGGTTTCAGGGAAGTGAAGCAAGTTGCCACAGGCCACAGAGCTCTTTAGTGGATGGCTGGGACTCCTCCCGTGCTCTTTCTGGAAGACCACGTACCATGTGGAAATGGGAACCCCAGAGAGGCTGGCCATCTTGACCTGTGCTCTCAGCTTCTCTTTTCCTCCCCGAGCATTCTTCCTTCTCTCCTCCTCGCTTCCCTCCCGAAGCTCTGGTTCTCTTTCTCATCCCACCCCTGGGTCCCAGGCTGGATATACCCAGCCCAGGGTGTGCCCTTGGAATGGGATGGTTTTGGCATCCATCCTTCCTGTGTTTTGCAAGTCTTGGACTTGTGGAACCAGCCATGCCACTCTCAGGGCCTGGGCTAAGGAGAAGTGTGTACGATGAGGGCCCCCTGGGGCTGGGTGTTGATGCTACCATGATAGGAGGTGGGCAGATGGGTGGAGGCGGGAGTGGAGTAGGGAGAAGGTGAGACCCCTTGGGGGATACGTGCCTGAAGGTCACGAGGTCCCTGGAGCCAGCCTCATTAATTCCCCCTTGTTTCTGCCTCTCCTCGTGCTCAGTAACGTCATCCTGTTCCCCTGGGAACAACAGCAGGCCATCTTCTCCAGGCTCAGGACTCCAGGCCAGCAGCCCCACTGCATCTCAGAATAACTCCAAAGCGGCCGTGAACTCCTCCTCCAGTTTTAACTCTTCAGGGTAAGGTGGAGGGAAGAGCACCAAGACACCTCTGCCAGGGCCAAGGGACATGTGAGAAGCTGTGTCTGAGGGTCAACACCTTGGGGAAGAAGGCTTGTCACAGGGGAGGCAGGGAGAGGGCGGGGTGGTGAGCCAGACTGGACTCTATCCCTTGGGAGTGGGATTTAAAAGAGAAGCCTCAGCCAGTGCTGGCAAGGAGCTGATGTCAACAGAGCCAAAATTTCCATCCTCTCTGGGAGGGTGGAAATTTCCAAACACTCCTGTCGGAAAGGGACAGGTCCTTCCCTGGGCTTCGGAGAACTCCCTTTCACGCCAGTTCCAGCTGCAGTGGGGGCATTCTGCCCCGAGCCTGAGCTTCCCTGTGTAGCTGACGCCCTGGGAGAGGGGAAGGGTGCTCCATCCTAACCTTGTGCTCCCACCCAGGATGCAGTGACAGAAGCAGCCTCCAGAGCCTTGATGCAAAGATTCTCCTCTAAAAAGTGTTCCCAGAGTGGATGCCTCAAGAGGTTTCTTCCCCAGTTCAGAACAAAACAAGAGATTTGCAAGTCAGGCAATTAAAGACCTGAGCTTGTTTGAAGAAATGAACCTGTTTGTCCAAACCCAAACTGTTTGGCAAGGCAGCCAGCTCTTAAGAGCCAACTGTTGCATACCCCCAAAGCTAGGAGCTCCTAAACCTCCCCCACCAAAAAGAAGAGAGGAAAACATATAATGGACATTTAAAAAAAAATTGTTCTGAGATATAATTCACATTCCATAAAATTTACCAATTTAAAGTGTACAAGTCAGTGTTTTTTAGTATATTCACAGGATGGTGCAATTGTCACCATATCTGATTCTAGAACACTTTCAGCACCCCTAGAAAAAAACCCTATATGTATCTGCTAGTGCTCACTGCTTATTCCTGTCTTTCCTCATGGTTAGAAGCTGTCTGATTGACTCGTTCCTTCCTCCCCTCTAGATCTTGGTATCGATGGAGTCATCCCACCTACCTCCACTGAGACCAAAAAGTTTCTCCTCTGCCACCTGGCCCTGTATTCCCCACCAGAAGGAAGGGAATCATGCCATCTCTGTATGGACAGATTACTTTCAGGAGAGAGAGCGGAAGAGGATGAACCCAAACTCTTGTCTTCTTCGGACCAAGGGCCTCCAGAGATCCAAACTGTGATTGAACCGTGTGCTGACTCCTAGCGCTCTTGAAATGCACATCCCTCCTAGGAGTTGGTCATTTCTACCTTCCTTGCCTGCACCCTTCTCTAAATATTTCAGACAGTTTCCCTGCTGCAGTGGCCTTTGAAAAAGGACTTCTTCTTATTCTCCAGCTCGTCTCCAGTTCATTCTGGGCACAGCCATTCACCTAGTGCCAGACTACCAGAGGGGAGAGAACGGGTTTTGACTCTGAACTTAGCCACAGTCCAAGAACTGATTCTAGAATCTGTGAAAAGATTTGAATCTGATGTCTCTACCAAAGCTTGGATGTTTTTTCTGTTCAGCAAACTTTTCATTTCCCCCCACTTTCTCTTTAGCCTCGTCCCCTTTTCTAGAACCAAATCCATTCATAATCGTATTCTCCAAATTCCCTCCTCTTTACTCAGTCCCCTGGCACATTTCTCTGCCCACAGGTGCTCTTCTGTCTGCTTTGTCTGCCCCAGAGTTCAGGAACACCTGTTTCTTCTCTCCTTCCCTGTGTTTCTCCTTCTCTCCTTCTCTGCCCTGTCTCCTGTTGCAGAAGGAGGAACACGAAAGCACACACACAACAATTATGCTGGCAACATAACTGTATATAGCCCTTTCCTTTTTTTGCATTATGTTCTTCTCTCCTTAATGTGGAATTTTCCAGAAAAATGTTTAACTCAGGTGTGAATTTTGAAAATGTCTCTGTAATATATTATCTTCTTTAACAAAAAAGAAAGAAAGAAAAAAAAAAATACCAAAGTGTGAACTACTGTGCTAGCTTCCACAGGAGTTCCCACATGGGCTGGGAATCCTTGTTGATTTTTGCAGGAACGTTCTTTCTCCAGTCTCTTTCTTTGTGGGCCAGTGTGTAGACTGTAACATGAAGCCATTGTAGAAATGGTCACTTTTTATTTTTTTTAAGATTGCATAGCCAAGAAAATGTTGAGATTCAAAGGAATCTCTCTGTTCCTAAATAAATTTGTATAATGATATATACAGTATTCCACTACTGGTAAGAAGCTACTACTGCTAAGTCGCTTCAGTCATGTCCGACTCTGTGCTACCCCATAGACGGCAGCCCACCAGGCTCCTCTGTCCCTGGGATTCTCCAGGCAAGAACACTGGAGTGGATTACCATTTCCTTCCCCAATGCACCCATGCATGCTAAGTCACTTCAGTCGTGTCCGACTCTGTGCGACCCTATGGACAGCAGCCCACCAGGCTCCTCTGTCCACGGGATTCTCTAGGCAAGAATACTGGAGTGTGTTGCCATTTCCTTCTCCAATTGGTAAGAAGAGGTTTAGGTTATTCTGTGTCTTTTGTTGTGGGGGAATGTGAATGCATATAATGAAAAGGATGGATAAAGTGTTTCAAATTGGTGGATCAAGTTTATTACTCCCCCAACCAATGCTGAAGATGACATACGTTAATACAGGGCTCTGGAGAGTTCAGAGATTCTACTCTTTTTGACTGAACAACCTTGAGGAAAGTGTAGGTAAGAGATTGGCTTCCTCATTTTGTAAGTGGGAGAATGGTAAACGTGTAAGGTCAAGTTGTTTGGAGACTTATGAGGTGAAGTCCGGGGTTTATAGCTCATATCTCAGAAATCCTAAAGGTCATGAAAGTGATAGATATTTGAGACAAGGGATGATTCAAAAGTCAAGTATTTGGCTTTTGAATGCACTGTGACTTTTGAAGAGGCAGTTGAGAGGCAAGTTGTGGTCTTTCTTGGGTTAATAAAAATTTAAATAGTTACCATTTTTGAGGCAAACATTGAGCTGTAGGAAAAGGAGACCCTTCAAAAATGTAATGACTGAAGGGAAGAAACTAAAACTAGCATTCAAAGTTTGTTACAAATAGTATATCCCAAGGGGAAATCTATATCCAAATAACCACAAATTAACTGGGTTGTTTTTTTTTTTTTTTGGATGGGGCTTATATTAAAAGTAATATCTCGTGTGGTGAAGTGGGAGAAAGCCTATTGGTAGTGGTTACTTTGTCAAGAAAAGATCTAGTTGAAAGGAGCTAGATATGCACCAAAGAGACAAGAGGAGCCTGCAGCAATAATTTAATTGTATAAAGAAACTACTCTGCCACCCATAGGCCCATGTGTACATACACACGTGTGTGTACACTGTTCTTTGTACACTTGTGGGTGCCAGAGTAGACACTTTCCTGCAGCAGTATTGGCTACTTTGATACCTTGTTCAGGTGAGTGCTGCAAGTTGATGTGCTGCACTGTCCATGAGTCTGGTGTTCACTCATTTGACCCTTTAACAAATATTTTATTTTTTCAGAGCAGTTTTAGGTTTACAGCAAAATTAAGAGGAAGCTACAGAGATTTCTTGTACACCTCTTGCCCCCATATATTCATAGCTCTCCCCATGATCAACATCATTCACGAGAAAGTAATTTTTTTTTTTTACCAAGAATGAATCTACACCGACACATCACAATCACCCAAAGTCCAGCATTAAACATTTGTTAGCTTACCTTGGAGTTCTCTCTAGATGTCGTACCTTCTCTAGGTTTGGAGAAAAGTACAATGATGCGTATCCATCATTATAATCACACAGAGTATTTTTCACTGCCCTAACAACCCTCTGTGCTCTACCTATTCATCTCTCCCTGCCACACCCTTACAGCCTTATTTCTGTCGCAATAGTTTTGCCTTTTCCGGAATGTCACATGATTGGAATCATAGTATATAGCCTTTCCAGATAGGCTTATTTCAATTAGTAATATGCATTTAAGTTTCCTTCATGTCTTTTCATGAGCTTGCTAGCTAGTTTCTTTTTAATGCTGAATAATATTCTAATGTCTGGATGTACCACAGTTTATTTATTCGTTTACCTACCGAAGGACATCTTGGTTGCTCCCAAATTTTGGCAATTATGAATAAAGCTGCTATAAATATCTGTGAACAGGTTTCTGTGTAGTCATAAATTTTCAGTTCATTTAGGCAAATACCAAGGAGTGTGATTGCCAGATTGTGAGAACATTTAATTTTGTAAGAAACCACCAAACCGTCTTCCCAAGTGGCTGTACCACTTAGCATTCTCACCAGCAATGTAATTAGAGTTCCTGTTGCTCTGCATCCTTGCTAGCCTTTGTTGTCAGTGTTTGGGATTTTGGTCATTTTAATAGGAATACAGTGGTATCTCATTGTTGTTTTAATTTGCATATCCCTGATGGTATGATGTGGAACAACTTTTCACACACTTATTTATCATCTGTGTATCTTCTCTGGTGAGATGTCTATTAAGATATTTGGCCCATTTTTAAATCAATTTGTCTGTTTTTTTACTGTTGAGTTTTAACAGTTCTTTGTATACTTTGGATAACAGTCCTTTATCAGATGTGTCTTTTGCAAATATTTTCTCCCAGTCTGTGATTTCTCTTCTCATTCTCTTGATATTGTCTTTTGCAGAACAGAAATCTTTCTTTTTAGTGAAGTCCAGCTTGTTAAGTATTTCTTTCATGGTCTGTCTCTGGTGTTGGATCTAAAAAGGCAATACCATACCCAGCATCATCTAGGGTTCCTCCTATGTTATCTTCTAAAAGCGGTTCCCAACCTTTTCGGCACCAGGAACCAGTTTCATGGAAGACAATTTTTCCACGGACCAGCGGGGAGCACATGGTATGATTACCATCATGGTGTATCAGGATGATTCAAGCACGTTCTATTTATTGCACAGCTTACTTCTATCATTAGTATTACATCAGCTCCACCTCAGATCATCAGGCATTAGACCCTGGACGTCGAGGACCTCTGTTCCAGGAGCTTTATAGCTTTGTGTTTTACATTTAGGCCTGTGATCATTTTGAGTTAACTTTTGTGTAGGTTCATTTTTTCACATGTGGATGTACAGTTGTCCCAGCTCCATCTGTTGAAGACACTATCATTATCCTATTGTATTGCCTTTGCTCCTCTGTCAAAAATCAGTTGACTATATTTATGGGGGTCTATTTCTGGGCTATTTGACCATGGTTTTTATAAAAGAAATAAACAGAATTGTAGCCTACCTGCTCAGCCTCCAGTAGCTTCCATTAACTGTTGCTTTGGAATGTTGCTGAACAGACTCAAACCTAAAAGGGGGTACCAATTCACTTTTCATGTCTGTAAGATCCTGTAAAACTCATCATTCCAGTCAAGTTAAACTGAAGCCTGGTTAGCTTCTTCAGCATCTAATTAGGCACAAGAGAATCAAAGGGCAACAACCAGTCATTGTCTAGGAGGAAAGAAAGGGAAAAAGAATTGTTGCTGCTGCTTTTTGAATTTTCAAACTTTGATCTTTAGTAGACTCAAGACTGATGGGCTCAGCTGTGGGCTCCTAATACTAAGAGCTTTTGGTCCAACTGAGGGGTGAGAGGATGAGTTTAGTTGCAGACTCAAATTAGGAATCCTGTCCTGAAGCTCAACCCAATGTTCTGTGACAACCTAGAGTGGTGGGAAGGGGAGGGAGATGGGAGGGAGTTCAGGAGGGAGGGGATATATGTCTCTGAGTCGTGTTGATGTGTGGCAGAGGCTAACACAATATTGAAGAGCAACTGTCCTCCAATAATTGTATTTTGTTCTATACCTCTCAATATTGTACAATTATAATCTTTGATAATTAAATAATAATAATAATAGTTAAGCTAAAAAAAAAGAGAAGAATCCTGTCCTGGGCCCCCAGACTGCTGGCTGAGTGCCCCTTCCCACTGTGTACTCCGCTTCCCCTGGCCACATTCATGGACTGTGTTTGCTGCCTCTTCTGTTTTCCTGATAGACTGTGAGGCGCTCCTTGTAGCTGTCTGTCTTTTTCTCTGTATCCTCTTGACTAGTACTGTGACAAGGACACAATAGGCAATTCAGGTTTTCAAAACCCGAATTCTTTCTTTTAACCTCTAAACAACTTCTAATAGGAGCTGTGAATAAAGAACGCATAGTACCATCTTGGAGGAGACTCTAGGGGAGTGGAGGCAGCCTACCTTTGTGGTTAAGAGTATGACCTCCAATGCCATATTGCCTGGGTTCATTACCCAAATCTGCCTCCTACTAATCACATCACTTTGGGCAATTTCCTTCAGTGCTCTGTGACTCAGTTTTTCACCTGCAAAAATGGGGATAACAACAATATCCATCTCCAAGAGTTGTGAGAATTAATGACTTAATATGTATATATATGTAAAGTGCCTGGAACAATGCTTGATTAATAAGTGTTATCTGTTATTGTGATTATTATGATTATGATTGTTATTGTTAGTAAAATAAATTGGTGGAGAGCTTCCTGTTCCCTGCACAGGCCAGAACTTTCCTAGGGAACACCACAGTTGACAAGCCTGTGATTTGGTGGAACACAAATCACCAAATTTGTGGCCAAAGATACATGAATTAATAAAATTTAATCCCAGGTAATGGAGTTTGAGCCTGGAATCTCAGCCACCCCAGGATAAAGGTCCGATATAGGCTCAACTGGAAGAACTAGCACTTTCCCTTATGCCCTCAGCCATTAGACTCCTGAAGCCTTTAATTCATATTCTGTTTTTTCCTGGGAAATGGTGGCAGCAAGAAGATAATTCCAGGTTCAGATACTAGAAGAACTGTAACAAAAACAAATGGGGAAAAGTTGAGATATGCATACCATCTATTCATTCAGTGAAATGGATCTCTCCTTGTTTTCTTTCTTCAAGCTATTATTGTTACTTATCTGGTCCATTCCAATCCACTTGTGACAGGTTGTCTTCTCCAATTCATTTTATATTGATTTTCATTGAGTAGCAGTGATTCCGAACTTTGCTTACACAGATAATGGAATTATCTGGGAAACTTAAAAAAAATTGACACACACCGATTCTGATTTACTTTGCCTGGGATGTGGCCCAGGGAAATGGGACTTTTAAAAACTCCTCAAGTGAGTCTGTTGTATTGTCATGGTTGAGATCCACGGCCTGAATGTGCATACAGATCACTGGGGACTTTGTTAAAAATGCAGATTTGATTCAGTAGATCCAGGGTTAGGGTCTGAGAATTTGTGTTTTTAACAAACTCTCAGGTAATGCAGACTGGAGTAGCAAGGACTTGAGAACATGATAAAGTTATTCCCTTGCCAAACATCATCATAGGTTTCCTGTTATCTGCATAATATAATGCCTCAGCCTGGCATCCGAGGCTAGCATCAATAATGAAAGGTTCTCTAACATCAGTTCCTCCCAAATATGACTAATCATCTGAATGATCTATGAGCAGGTTTTAATAGACATAGATTCCTGAACCTCACGCTAAGCCTATTAAAGCACAACCTTCAAGGTGCAGCCTGAACAAAGGGTGTTTTGAAAACACTTCCCAAGTGATCTAGAGGGGCATTCAGATTTAGGAGTGCCAGTATGCTTCCAATATACATTTGCAGGCTCACTTCCCATTCATTCAGGCAGCAATCATTTATTGTGCCTGCCTTTGTACCAGGTAGAGGTACCAACAAAGATGAAAAGAGTGTGATCCTGATTCTTAAGGGGCCAGCAAAACAAATCACCCAAACTACTTACTATTCCCCAAACATGGCCTAAAGCCTCACCCTTCTGCTCAAGGTCTTCTCTTCTTAAGAATATCTGGGCCCCTCAGCATCCTATCATTGCCTGTCTTGATCAACCAACCCAGATGCCCTCTTTTTAAAAATTAATGAATGAATTTGGCTGCACTGGGTCTTAGTTGTAACACTCAGGATCTTTAGTTGTGGCATGTGGGATCTAGTTCCCTGACCAAGGAATGAACCAAGGCTGCCTGCATTGAGAGCATGGAGTCTTAACCACTGGACCAATAGGGAAGCCCCTTAGATGCCCTCTTTACCCCATTTGCATCTCCAAACTTTCATTTAGCTATCTCTTCAAACTCACTTTCATTGGTATCAAAACAGATTCAGAGAGGAGAGAGGATTAACCCAAAGTGAGGTAACAACAACAATAATTAACATTTATATAACAACTTCCATGTGCCAGCCATTCTGTAAGCACTTTACACATGTCAAGTGTGTAAAATTCTTGCAATAACCCAATAAGACAGCTATTATTATTACTATCCCCATTCTGTGGATGAGAAAACAGAGGCACAGAAAAGTTAAGCAACTTGTTCAAAGATACACAGTCAGTAACCAATCCGGATTTACTCTTAAAGCCTTATTCTCTACTGCCAAGGTAGTGAGAGGGCTGACCTGAGAAGGAACAGATAACATTGGTTTTCAGGCCTGAGCACTTTCCTGGAAATTAGTTATTTGTGTGCCTGTTTAACTTAAACGCAAAAGTGAAATCCCCCCCAGAGCCTAGTAGGGGTGTAAGCACTTAGTAGGTGCTCTCCAACTGGTTATGGGATGGGCCGTCACATCGTGGGGGCAGGAGATGGATAAGTGTTCAAACATAGACAACAAACAAGTAAGCAAAAACAACAGTCTGCAGGTCTCACGTCACTATTAGGTCATCATCACCCCTCACACCCCCGCCCCTCGCCTCCTCGTGACGAAGAGGGGATCCTCCCGCCCGCTTTCTGAACAGTCCCGGGTCCAGCTCTGGCTGTGCGCTCCGTCCTCCCAGCCAGCAGGTGCCCCCAGACCCCCGGCTCCTCCTCTGCCGCCGACAGAGCCTGGTCCTCCCTCCCTCTTTCCGCTGCTTCCTGCTCCCGGGGATCCCGGTCCTGAGCTCTGGGGCCGAGGCGCCCGAGGCTTTCCGGGGCGCTGGACCAGGTAACTGCGCGGCGCGAACCGCCCGGCTCCGGCGGCCGGCTTGGGCTCCGGACGTGGATGTCCTGGCCTGCCCGGCCCGCTGAGCGGGGCGAGGGTGGGAGAAGAAAGCCGGCAGATGGCCTGGCCTGGCCTCTGAGGGGAGAGGGCCTCCTTCTGCCTCTGGGTGCCGACGGGATACCGGCATAACGGTCCGGCTCAGGTGCGCCGCCGCCGGGCGTGGCCGCAGCGTAGGGTAGGCAGGTCCAGGAGAGATGCGCTCGCGCTGCCTGCCAGGCGCCGAGGTTGCCGCTGGCTCCAGCCACGCCTGCTCCGAGGCCCAGAGCCAGGTGGGCCCGCCCAGCGCTCCTCCTCCCGAATCTGGCCCTGGACAGGGAGGAGCGAGGACTGGAGCCTTGGAATTCTGAGCGGAAACGGCCATCGGCCATCTAAATACCCTGCCATCCTTTCCCCCAAGAGTGAAAAGCCCCAACGCGGAGACGGAGTGACATTCTCAAGGTCACAGCGTTGTATCTGCCATTTACGAATGTCTATTCTTTTATTTGTTTGTAAATGGGCTACTGTTCGCTCTGTTCTGCCAGGGAATTAGGATTCAGGGAAGAAGACTAAAAATACTAATCGGCATAACCAAAAGAGCTGATCCGTATTACTCTGGCTGGTGACCCTGGCCTTTAAAAGGAAGTGCGAGAGGACGGTTCTTTTCACTCTGGATCCTTTGTACTTCTGGCTCTTGCTCAGAAAATTGGCCTGGAAGTTTTATGAAATTCTCTCGGAACTCCTTGTCAGAACTGGGCTGGATTATAGAGTTTTATCGGTCATTTTCCCCTCTACTTTCTCTCTCTTTTTTAACTGAAGCTCCAGAGGTGAAAGTGATTGGTCCACACACTCATAGCTATTTAGGGGCAGAAATAGAATTGGAACTCAGGTCAGTGATTGACACCTGCTGTTTTCTTGAGTAGAAATCTGGTTTCAGATGAAAGCTGTACTGCACTTGACCTTCATAAAGCCCTCTTGGGATAGCATTCTTGGGAGTGGCTTGTGTACTGATGTGTGTTGGTCCACAGATACTATTTCACTTGTCAGAATAAAGTTAAGCAGTGAGTGTAGCCATGCAGAAAATTCCTGCTGAGATGAGACAGATATCTGAAATGTATTTTTTAACTTTTTTATTTGTACTTTCAGTAGAGGGGCTAATGAATATTAATAAGGACATCTTGGTTATTTTCAGATTTTTGTCCTGTCTGACTCTATTGACTCCATTATTTTCATTCTTGTCCTGGTATATTTATCACTAGTAAGAATGTCAAAGTGTAGCTTTCTGACTGTGTTTCATTTTTAACTAATTTCCTTAAAGATATTTTTATATATTAACAAAAACTCCCCACTTGTACCTCAAAATCCTGCTTCCCTCTTGGCCAGTTTTTGAGTTAATTACAAAACTGAATAGAACTAGCTTCTTTTTTTTCTTCCAAAATATCTAGGTCTTTGTTTAGTTCTATCTTCAGGTTTACCTCATTTTGATTTTGACTGGTAAACCCATAATTCAAACCCAAACTTCAGTTGAGTTTAGTATCAGTTTAAAACCACATTAAACTCTCATGTGTCATGACTTCTAGCAGAGACCACAAGTGGTGGAGGTGTTTTTCCATGAGAGCTTCTTATTGGGATTTTTGAAATATGAACACATCTAATATGTGTATTATATTACTTGTGTCTCGTAGTCCAAGGTCAGTCATCACTGGGAGATTATTGGCATTTACTCATCATTACAACATGTTATGTTAGACTGTCTGCTAACTCAGAATGCAGTTCTTGCTTTTCAGTTTACAGTTTTGACCAGTGATCTCTAACGAACACGCAATCAGAATTACAGCCACACTTCAGTGGAAGATTCTTGGCAATGTAGATAAGGAAAAAGTATTTCTGTGAAGGTAATATTTTTGTACTGTCTTACAGTAGAAATGAAGACATATACTCAATATGACCCAATGCTGTTTTCTTAGGGTGCATTCTTTGTTTTTCTGGTTTTGGTCTTTTCGTCATAGGATGGCCTTAGCTCTGTGTCTGCAGGCACTGTGCAGCCTGGGGGGCTGGCTTTCGCTCTACGTTTCTTTCTGTCGCCTGAATAAGCACCGAAGCTATGAGTGGAACTGCCGGCTGGTTACGTTCACCCATGGAATCCTCTCCATAGGTCTCTCAGCTTATATTGGCTTCATTGACGGCCCTTGGCCTTTTACCCACCCAGGTATGTGGGAGACGTTAGAGAATTTTCCCTTAGGAATTTATGATTTGGAGGTAGTCTTGGAAGGATGGGAGTTTCCCACAGAATTTGTATAATACTGAAGAATATTGAAGAATAATTACTATTATAATGTGCTTTGGGAGTCTTAGTTCATCTTCTTGTTAATTCCGATATTGTATGCATCACCTTTTGTTCTGCTTTTCATAACTCTATTTTTAAAACAATTTTAATTGCTTTTTACAATTTAATTGATCAAAATGTATAAATTATAAAAGCAATGTCAACATTTTCTACCACCACCCCCAGACAGACAATGGACTGTATAATACATACTTTTTGGTAACCTGCAACTTTTACTTGATTGTATATTCAAAGGACATCATCTTTCCATGTCTATGTATATAGATCTTCCTTATCCTTTTCAGTTATTATATAATATTGTGTTGTATGCATTTGCTATCCTTTATTTAACCAATGCCTCATTATTTGGGGTAGCTGAATTAATTTTTAAGCTGCCAGATGTGTTCCTAAATGTTCCTTAGAATACAAAACCTGTCTCCCCTTGAATTAGTTTGCTGGGGTTTATTACAGACTGGGTAGCTTAAATGACAAAGATTGATTTTCTCGCAATTCTGGAGGCTAGAAGTCCAAGATCAAGTTGGTGCATTTGATTTCTTCTAAGGCTTCCCCTCCTTTGTGTGCAGATAGCTGCCTTCTTGCTGTCTTCACATGGTCTTTTGTGCCTAGTGTCCTCGTTTTACAAGAACACCACCCTAATGACTCTATTTTAATTACCTCTTCAAAGGTCCTATCTCCAAATATAGTCATATTTTGAGGTACTGGGGTTCAGCCCTTCAACATATGAATTTTGTGAGGACATAGTTTAATCTGTAAGTTCCCCAGAATATGATTTTTTTTTAATTCCTTAGATTCTTTTTCTAATTTCTTTATAGTCCCATATTGAGTTTCTGAATTTCCTCCTCAAACTATCAAACTGATAGGAAGCAATGCTTAAGCTTCATGTTTTACATGAAGGCTGTTAATGGATTCAAACAAAGGGTCCTTGCACCCTATGTTCCTGCATATGGGAACATACAGAGTCCACTTTCAAAACAAGTTAGGGCCACCAGTGTCCAATAATCTAACCCATTAAGCTAAGAAATTAATCTGACATTTGGGACAGAGTAACATTTCCGTTATGGTTTATTATAGGATATTGAATATTGTCCCTGTGCTATATAGTAGGATCTTGTTTTTTGTCCATTCCATATATGATAGTTTGCATTTGCTAGTGGGATAGAATAACTGAATCTGGAAGCAGACTTTTAGCTGGTTAAAAAAAAAAAAAGGAAAGAAAGAGACTGTGTAGGATTTTAATTGAAAGAACAAAGTAACTCGATTTTATGCTGCTACACAGAGGACGCTGGATCATCACTGGTGTTCGAATCACTCACTGAGATCTGATGCATCAGAACAGCATGTCCTGGGGGCTGTAACATTGCTTTGATAGAGACCAGAGTTTTAGGTTTTAGTCTTTTTTTTTTTTTTAGTTGTCTCTAAAAAGCATGTGCCTGCCATTGCTTTTGTTTTCAGTGATTCCAAAAGGTTTGAGAAAGAGCAACACAGGATCCCTGTGTAAGCCAGCACAATTCCTAGCCACTCAATATGCTTCTTCTTGGTTTATTTCAGGCTCACCCAATACACCTCTCCAAGTGCACGTTCTGTGTCTCACCTTGGGCTACTTCATCTTCGACTTGGGCTGGTGCATCTACTTCCGGTCTGAGGGGCCTCTGATGCTGGCTCACCACACACTGAGTATCTTGGGCATCATCGTGGCCCTGGTGCTTGGAGAGTCGGGCACAGAGGTCAATGCGGTCCTCTTCGGAAGCGAGATTACCAACCCCCTGCTACAGATACGCTGGTTTCTTCGTGAAACAGGCCATTACCATAGTTTCACCGGAGACGTGGTGGATTTCCTCTTTGTGGCCCTGTTCACTGGAGTGAGGATTGGTGTAGGAGCTTGCCTCCTCTTCTGTGAAATGGTCTCACCCACGCCCAAGTGGTTTGTGAAGGTTGGGGGAGTGGCGATGTATGTGGTGTCTTGGTGTTTCATGTTTAGCATCTGGCGCTTTGCATGGAGGAAAAGCATCAAGAAGTACCACACCTGGAGAAGCAGGTGGAGTGAGGAGCGGCAGCTCAGACTTAATGGACATCTCAAGACACACTAGCCAAGGCTTGCTCTGGACAATGGATTAGGTTAAGTCAGCCACGGGAACCAGGTTGGACATATGGCTGTTACAGAATCATACTTATTACAAACTTAGATCACAAAAAAAGGGCTAAATTTATTGATTGGTTTGAAAGCCAGTCTTGGAGCAGAACACATTCCAGTATTAAAACGCTAACTTCTGCAGCAGCACAGCTGTGGAAAGTGCGACTACCAGCAGTAGTTGGGAGTAAGTCAGAGCTGTGAGATGAGTGTGCTGCATTCCTTGTAGGTTGTGGTGACCTTGGCTCTTCTGTCCCTGGGAGGCTTGATGACCAGACAGCTTAGAAAGGAACTCAAAAAACATTAGTGCAATTTCTTCCTTATTCCTTTGAATAAACAAATGCTTATTCCTGGTTTCTGTGTAGCAGCTTAAAGAAATGCACCCCATTTACTATAAAGTGAGGGACTTTCAGGAAGTAACTTGGATCAGGAAATTGAGAGCAGGATGGGAGGTGAAACCATGACAGTGGTGGGGGGCTACTTCCTGAGCCTCCCTATACCATATACTTGGTATATACCATATAGGACTCCCTGTGCTTGGGGGTCCCCAAGTACATACCTTTAGGCATGATGCTTCACTAGGAAGACTCACAGCACACAGCACTTTGTTGTACTTAGAGCTTTGATTTATTACAGTAACAGGATACAATGAAAACTCAGTGAAAGGAAAAGGCACCCGGAGCAGAGTACAGGGGAAACCAGCCCAAGCTTCCAGAGCCCTCTCCCAGTGGGATCATGCAGGATGTGCTAATTCCTCTAGCAGTGATCTGTTCAGAGTATGTATGACATGTCTAGAAGAAAGCTTGTTAGAGATTCGGTATCCAAGGTTTCAGTTGGGGGCTGGTGCCATAGGCAGTCTCTCCATGGCGTGCAAAAGTCAGCCTTTTCCTGACTCCCAGAAGGAAAAGAGGTTTTCGTCATGAACCACATTGTTTGTGCAGTTTAGAGTCAGTGACCCAGTCTCATCAGTTCAGGTGGGAACCTTCCTGACGAAATCTAAGTCCCCGGATGCTGGCCAAGGGCCAACCTTGCAGACAGCCCTTTCCAGGCCTGCTCTATTAACTCTTTTCTGCACAAAAACCATAGAGCTAGAGCTTCGGATGAGAGATGAATGAGGTGTGGGCAGATTTACCGAGTCCTGTTGTACGAGTTCTGCCCTACCAGGAAAACTATGCCAGTTCTCAGGGCTTTCGTGCATTAATCTCCTAGGCATGAGAGGCTGTGACTGAATTCCGTAGGGATTTACCATGTAGATTCCACTGGGCTTGAGATGCCAGTTCAGGTTTCAGCTCTGCTATACATACTACAAACCAGAACCAAAGACCAAATGTCCTGGCCTCAGGGTGATGAGGCTGTTTTTTTTTTTTTTTTCCATTTCAGATACATTCCCTGTTCATCTTGTTACTACTTTTTCTCTGGAAAAGGTGCCACTCTCTCTGGACAGTATATTATGAAAAAGCCAATGTCAGGAGGAAAAAAATATTTCTTAATCAATAGTCTCTCATCTTACCTAGGCAAAGCAAGAACACAAGTGTAGTAAAAGGGCTTAGGAAGTGAAAATTCTTAGGTTCTGTGAACTGATTTGGCTACTCACCTGCCAGATCCTTTGGGCAGGTCACTTGTTTACTCTTTACCTCTGTTTGAACCCTACTGTCAATAAAATACTCCATTGCGTATTTCATAGAGACATTAGGTGGCTTTTCATTAATGCTTTAATGTAGGGCTTTTATGGGAAAAAAGGAAAGTTTTATTTATTTGTTCATTCGTTTTTTATTTATTCAGTCAATTGTGTTGTTGAGACCACGTAGTGGTGACCACGTAGCTCAGCTGATGAGCAAGAGTCTGGGGCTGTTGAAGTCAGGGCTGGAGGTCGGTAGGAAGTGTCAGCCCATTCGATGGTCACTCGTAATCCTAGCCTAATGAGTGGTTTTTGAAAATGGACATCATTGTCCAGGCATGAGTGGTTGGAACCGCATGAAGTCATCATTGCTCTGGGAAAAGACAGCTTTAAAGGCATGTTAACTATGGGTCTTTTAAAATGACTGTCATTTGGTTAAGGAGATTTGCTGGACATGAGAATAATCTGACAGTAGCATCCCCAGCTCCTTTTTTTCTATGACCCATATCCCTGAAATGCTGGTTAGCTTCTTTCCAATAAGACTGCGGTCAAAGTAGGATGCTAGGGAATGCTGATTTTAGCAAAAGCCTAGTTAGAAAAGCGTGGCTTGGCACCAAAAAAAAAAAAGGGTGGGGGGAAGCCGTCTCTTGAATTTTGGCACAGTGCAACCTGTCCCATACCAGACAAATGAATAGACTTAATCTGGTACCAATTCTTTTCTCCTCATGCCTCAGAAGTGAAGGGATTGTAGACCTTGCTCTTTTAGGGGAATGTACTTAGATTTCTTGAATTTCAAGAAACCTAACTAATGATAAGGGAAGGAGAATCCCTCATTTCAGCTTTTTCTTGATGTTGTAGCTGATAACTCTGAAGGCAACTTGCTGAGACAAAACTGTGAAATGAAGGTGACTCAGCAGTTAAGATGCTGAGTTTGTCCATGACAGGTACTGTAGGGCTAATTAACACGTGGTATGGTCAGACACATGAAGTACTCTTTTGCATTCAGATTACTATGTAATAATTATTAACACTGCTCAAGAAGAATTTATATTTCAATAAGATTTATGCTAAATTTTATAAAAATAAACAACTTTTTATCAACCCAGGGTCTGCTTTATGTCTTTCTTGTGGTTCTGCCAAGAAGCTTAAAAAAAAAAGGCTTTGGCTTGCAGAAAGGTTGAACCATATTTATACTTACCGGTAAAATACTTCTTAGCTGCTCTTATCCACCATTCTTAATAGTGTTTATTTTTTGAGGCAACAACCTACATACAGAAAGCAGTTTGCCAAAAGGAGGAGGAAGAACTTAATTTCTTATTTTGCCACCTGTTTTAGTTGTTGTTCAGTCACTCAGTCGTGTCTGACTCTTTGCAACCCCATGAACTGCAGCACGCCAGGCTTCCTTGTCCTTTACCATCTCCTGGAGCTTGTTCAAACTCATGTCCACTGAGTCTGTGATGCCATCCAACCATCTCGTCCTCTATTGTCCCCTTCTCCTCCTACCTTCAATCTTCAAAAGCATCAGCATCTTTTCCAGTGAGTCAGTTCTTCGAAGCAGGGACCCAAAGTATCCGAGCTTCAGTTTCAGCATCAGTCCTTCCAATGAATATTCAGAATTGATTTCCTTTATGATTGACTGGTTTGATCTCCTTGCAGTCCAAGGGACTCTCAAGAATCTTCTCCAACACCACACTTCAAAAGCATCAAATCTTTGGTGCTCAGCCTTCTTTATGTTCTGTCTATTTGAGTAGTTGCCTTGAAAATAATGATGTCCAGTTGGGTCCATGAAGACAGGGCCTTCTGCTTTCTTCAGACTCTGCTTCCAAAGACTGGAACAGTGTTAGACACACAGTAGGTGCTCATTGTGTGCTCAGTAATGTCCAACTCTTTGCAGCCCCAGGGATTGTAGGCCACCAGGCTCCTCTGTCCACTGGATTACCTAGGTAAGAATACTGGAGTGGAGTGCCATTTCCTCCTCTAGGGGGACCTTCCCAACCCAGGGATCAAACCCAAGTTTCTTACATCTGCACTGGCAGGTGGTTCTTTACCACTAGAGCCACTTGGGAAGCCAGGTGCTCAGTAAGCAGCTTGAAAGAATGGATGAGGGCCTGGATAACCCCCCATTGGAAAACCTCAAAGAGCATGCACAGTGGATAGGTGTCATCGATGTCATTTTTCTAGGTAAAGGACTAATGTCCCTGTGGAGTGTGTTCTGCCTAAATTGGTGTGACTATTGTGAAGGTAGTCTATACACAGACTCTAGAACAGTCTAGAGCTACCAACAGTTGTAAAGAGGCTTTCGGGGACTTTTTTTTTTTTTTCTTTTTTTTACCATGAGAGTTTTGTGTGTGAATATAGAGATTTTCATTATTAAAAAAAAAATAGCCCTGGAGTGAATAATCACTGGCTTAATTAAATCTTTTGCTTACCATCTTCCGAAGCTTTCCCACAGCAAATGGCCTCTTTGCTCACAGCTAGAACTTTGGGTCTGTTTAAGTTTGGAAAGATCGTGAAAGCAGCCTGCCAAGAGGTTTTGTATGCAAGGAAGAGAAGGTGAATTAGGAAACTTTCCCAGTTTGTTTTATTCCTGAAGCTCGTGGAGTGAGGCATTCTTGAAGGGAAGAAGGAAACTCATTTTTAAAATGCATGATTTGATGAGTCATTGGGTCCAATTATTTTGATACCCAAGCTGTGAAATTGTTGGAATACGGCAAAAAAAGATATTTAGCACGTCTAAAAGTTTGCGGATAAGGTTTGAATTTTGGTCGTTGTATACAGACTGATGAAGCTCTTTCCAGTTATCTATGGAAAATGCGCAGTTTAATGAGTTTACAGGACAGAATTATCATGCTAGGGTACACCAGCAGGTGGCAATGTGTCCTGGTCTGATCATTAGGAAAGTGGCTTGGAACCCTATTCTGCTTCTATTCTTTCCCAAAATAAACATTACAAAATTAGTTGGCTGTGCCCTGGACTTAAAAAAAAAATCGAGCAATAAAGAGTCATCTTTGGCCTCTGTTTATCTTTATCTTTTTTTTTTTTTTTTTTAAACCGAGTTCTAACGTCAGCCTTAGCTCATGCATCTATTCAGGGATAATGATCCTTTCACGCACTGTTGCGGACTGACTTTTAGAAACAGCATTGTTAAGAGGTAATTGTTTCCTTTCTCCACATCCACTGTTTATTAGATTTGCTTTGCCACTTGATTTCCACAAAAATGTTAAAGACCCTTACCCACCAATACAGGTTTGAACCCCAAAGTCTGATAATGGTTGCATGAAGAGACAGCCACTTCAGATGTTTGCAGGCGGGATGGAAGAAATATATTGTACATGGAACTTGAATAGCTACAATCCTGAGTTACGCAACCATAAAACTGGATGGGTGTCTAAACCTACTACCTAGTAGGAAAAAAACATATATATATATATTTGGGAACTCTTCAAAGAGAACTGTAATGTAACAGGATAAATAAACTGCCCTCCCCCCCCCCCCCCCCCCCCCCGCTCCCATTTCTTTCCACAGCAAGCTTGTTAAGCCGCTGTGGAAAGCACCATGCTTGCTCAATTTGGCAAATAACACATTTCATTTTGCCAAGGCAGAAGCAGCCTAAAAGCAACCTTATACGAAGAAATCCTGGCTCCAATTCCCAAACTGTCTCCCCATTCCTATACACTTCCATCCTCCAACTCTCCGCCGGCAGCCAAGACTTTTTTGCGCGGCAGCCCCTGCCCTGGGCCGAGGCCAGCAGGTGCCCCAGGTGAGCGGCCAAGGCCAAAACCTCTCTCTGCTGGGGTCTGATTCATCAGAGAGCAGCGGGGTCCGGGCAGCCGGACCTGAGTTTGCTTCCATTCGCCAAAAACAGTCTGTGCGTGTTATCAGAAAAGAACAAGTATGCTCCCTTAAGGAATACAAGTTTCTAGGACAAGGGGGTGAGTAATTTCCAAAGAGCCTCTTCTCTCATCCTCAACAACTCGGGACTGGGGGCGTGCTCTCTGGGAGAAAGCCGAGTTAGGGCAAGCTAGACCCCAAAGTAGCAACCTCCGGCATTCGTGGGCTCCCTGAGACAACCTTAGGTTGGCGCGTGGGACTCTCAGGGTCGCACGGTGCCCACCTCCTTCTGCCCCGCAGAACTACTTTTTCGCTCTCCCCCAACAAGAGTCCGGCGGAGGCGTCCGCGCGGGGGCGGCGCGCACCCGCGGTCGGTGAGAGGAGGCGGCGCGCGGGGTGGCGAGCGCGGGGGGCTGGGGCCGCCCCGCGCGCCGCGGAGGGATCCCGGGTGAGGCGGCTTCCCGAAGTCAGAGGGGAGGAGGCCAAAAAAAGTCGGCGGGGGAGGGGAAGGGCGAGCGCTCGCGCTGGATGCGGCAGGGGCCGGGAAGGCAGAACCGGAACCGGAACCCGCGCGCGCGCCTGCGGTTGTCGCGCGGCCCCCTCCACCGCCGGCGGCCTCCTCCGCCCGCCGCGCGCGCTCCCGCGAGAGCCCCAGGACCCGGCTAGCCGGCCCTGCGTTCCCAGTTGCCGCGGTCGCCGCCGGCCTCCCGGGCCGGTGCTTCCAGGCCGGGTCGGACGGGAACCTCCCGCCCCTCGCGGGAACCGCCGCCTACCGGCGCGTCGGGGAGGAGCCACCACCGCCGCCGCCGCCTTCGCCGACCGCGGAAGAGCCCGGGCCTCCGAGGGATGGGGAGCAGCCCGTGGGGCTGAGAGACCAGGTTCCTGTCACCTCCGGCTGCGGGACCTCCTCTCCCGGCGCTCGTGCTCGTCCTGGCGTCCGGAGCCTGGTGGGGGGGCGGCGAGGACGACGAGAGGTGTCCCCCGGCCCGGGGCCATGGAGCCGCGCGCGGCTGACGCGGGGCGGCCCGAGACGCGGCCGAGACCGCGGCCACGAGCGGCCGGCAGCCCCAGATAGAAAGCAGAAGCCAGCGGGCCCCGGCTCGGTGGCGGGGATTTACAGGCCCCCGAGACCCCGACGAGGAGCCCATCCTGCCCCGGACGGACTCCTGAGGTCCGTTCCCCGCGCGGCTCGCCGACTTCCCTCCGTGACGAAGTTTTCTCCGGCGCTTTCCCAAGGATCGCTCCCTAGCTTTAGAACTCGCCTTCTGGCGGACTTGCTCGGTTTGTTTTGGGAGATAACGTGCTTCGCTCCCACCCACATCCCCTTTCCTTGACCCCTGCCAGTCGGACGTTCTAGATGACTGAATGGAGTTTTGAGTTGGACTCTGGTGTCCCCTACGGAGTCGGGCCTGATCCCGGAGCGCTGGGGGTGGGGTGGAGGTGTTACTGTAAAATGCAAGTTGGATAAAAGGAGGACCTCTCGCCAAGGGCCCCAATGAGTGGCACACAGTCTACTATCACCGACAGGTTGGTATGAAGCTCCCCCCTGCGCTTAGCCTCCCTGGATGGGGCCCGACCTAGCAGGAGAGTCAGGATTGCCTTTGCCCAGTGAAGTTGACAGGCATCCGACGGAGGGTTGTTTCCGAGCTCTGCAGTTAGTCTGGGGTTGCTGCCAAGTTACCCGGTTGATTGAATTTGGAAATGTATTTTTTTTTTTTTCCTGGAGAGAAACTTTTCCAGAGTGTCGGAGGAGGGGTAGGTAAAGCCACGATTGTGTTTTTCTGTCCGTAGTGGGCATTAGGATTCGGTACTGATCTTGGAAGCAGAGGAAGGTCATTTTGGGTGAAGGTCAGCGCCGGAGGTCGGCTGGGGTATTGGTCCCTCATAAGTTAACTCCTGGCCTGTAGTTCCTTAGACCCTGTTCTGTTTGTGAACTTCATTCTGAGACTACCGCATGATGATTTATGAAATTGATATCCTTGAAACATTGACTTGCACGGTGTTTATTGTCTAATAGTTTTCCAGAATGTTGGAATTACCAGTAAGTCCCAGTCTTCTGGTGGGGACAATATCAAGGAACTAAAAAAAAGAAAGGGCGGGGGAACATCATGGGGCTTGATTTTAATTATTACACTTTTAGGATTTCATTTTCCAGAAACGTTTGCATTTAAGGGGTGTAGGCCTAAGCGAATTATGTAGTAGAAGCTGGCAGGTGGATTTGTTGAGTTGGGTCAGTCTTTTACAGTACTTACCTATGTTGCTCGGTGAATTGAGGTAGACCATTTGTGGTTTAAGTGAGTTTCCTTACTCTTTAGAGTTATTCTTTGCAATATTTAAGTGATAAAAGCATATTCTTTACTACATGATATTTTTCAGTGTAACTATGACATTGTATTCAAGTCCCAAGTTTCAATTGTTTTTTTTTTTTTTTGGTCAGCCTTCAAACCATTACATCATTAAAAAGAAAAAAAAAAGATCAAATAACTGAAGTTAGGGAGCAAAGAAAGCATTTTGAGAAGTGCTTCTGCAAAAAGTAGTTGAATTCCCTAATAAGAGAGTTTCACCCAATTGTAAGACTCATTTGTTGATTTTAAAAGGGCCAAATTCCATTATCTTACCCTAACAGCTACTCCAGAAACAGAATTTCCTGTTCCTGTTGATGCTTCCCAGTATCACGTGAATGTTCACCTAAAAGATTCTATTAAATATTTAAACTATTTATTCTTTGTTTGTGTATTTTTTTTAATGCATTTAATTTTCAACTTCTCCGAGAGTACACTTAACATTATTAACAATGCTTATTTTCATTTTTTCTGGTTATTCCCATTCCTTTTCCTTTCACGGTGTTTCGCCTCTGAGAAGCCACTTTCATGGGTAATTGTTTTGCTGGTTCTCTTAATTCTTGCCTTCTCTGTTGACCCTGGAGACAAGTCTTATTAGGAACTAATATGTTGGTAGTTTTCATTGCAATAGTAAGGGTGTTTAATTCCGTAGAAACAGAACCTTGGGTCACCAGCTCATTCCACGTGAAAATCACCTAAAGGCCCCCAAGTAATGATCTTTCCTTCTTTGCTTCTCAGAGATTTTCTTCCTATTTCCATTATGTTGGAAGGAAAACTTTGGGATTTGTGTTGCTTTTTGTAACTTAGATGAGATACAGATGTACAATAAGCATGCAGTTAATGCCTGTTTTTTGCCAGGCACTGTGCTGGGCACAAAGGATTAAAAGATGAATATTCTAAGATGAATCTGCAAATTGGTTTGGGTTTAATATCTACTTGAATTAGTTTGGGTACTGCCTAATTTCACATACTTTTTAAAAGACAAAAGACTTTAAAAGCCACTTAATTTAATGTGCCTTGGTGAGACAATTATGGATTCATATTTCTTAGGAATTTACTCCTAGTTTCTTTTTTTTCCACCACAAGATTTATTCTTATGTGACCATTACTTTTTCTTTGAACATATCTTGCCCCATAAATCTCAAGCATCCATTGACTCTTAGAGTTGTCTCTGATTTGAATATATGTTGGGGTGAAATCTGGAAGTACTGGTTTAGTGTTATTTCTGTGCCAGGCTGCCTTAATAAAGTTACGAGTATAGAATAGTTCCCATCTTCTTCTCAGCCTACCTACCTCAGCCTCTTCTCATGGTCTAACTCCAGTGCACTCTAGATACATTTTGCTGATTCTAGAGCTATTGGCAAATTAACAGTGTCTTTTTAAAGATCCTTTCAAGTTTGAAGTACTGTATGTGGTATGGCTTTGTTTTGTAGAGTGTGCAGACCCACCAGGCCAGCTGTGTGAGTTAGAGTTCTTTCATTGTGATGCTTCTGACTACAGAGTCTGTCTGTCCTCAGTTGAAATCAGACTAGCTGGTTTTGGGCGTTGTTCTGTTTTGCAGTTTGTGGCAGGCGACACATGGCTGAACAAGATAAGAAGGGTTTTATTCTTGTGTTAGGGACGTGCTGGGGCTGGGATGGAATTCAGCTATGTTTGGGCTCTGAATGGTCACTTTGGAGACTCAGAATTCTGTTATATCCTGTTATTATTTTGCAGTTAAATTAACACATTCATTTACTCCCCATTTCCCCTTTTCATTCTCTATTCCTCAGGCACTCCAGCCCCCTTTTAAAAAGTGTAATTATCAACTTAAAACTCAATCTATATGTTCATGGTAGCTGTTGTTTTTATGTAGTATATTTGAATTGTTAAAAAAAAAAATCTAAACAGCTTATGAATGCCATCCAGTGTCTTGCTTTGTAATTTCTATGAAACCTGAAGATTATATTTTTCAGCTTTTAGAACCAGCACTTGAAAAGTGATAGAAATATCTGATTGCTGTTCTCCAGTTTGCATTGATTGCTGTCCTTAGTCCCAAAATAATCCTAATTGTTTCTAATCCTCCTGGATGCTTGTCCTCACCCTAAGAGTTTAGGGGTCCTGTGGTAGTTGGAATTTCTTTTGAGAGATAAGAGAATGTTTTTTCAGTGGACTGAGTAAATTGTTTCAGGCTGTATTCTAGAACAGTGAATTTTCAGGGACAATACAGGTACGATTTTGCTATAAAGGTCTTTGTTGAAAAGAACCTATGTCCTGTCTAGGACTTGTAGATTTTGTTGGTTTTGATTTATAGATAAAAGGTTTTTAATATATTGGCTTTTTTTTTTTTTTTTTTTTTAGCACTGTAAGTTTATCTTTAAGCTGTTTAACTGAAGCAAGTCTTTTTGTTCTTTTTTTTTTTTTTTTTAAGAAGCACCTTTTTAAAGTGAGACTGGAAACCAGAGGCTTTATATGCATTTGCCCAGTAATTAACGTTTTCATTCATAATACTTTTTCTGCCAACAGTGCCATATAATAATGCTTTTGATTAAAATACAAAACAAAAATTCTGTATGTGCACTGTTTTCAAGGCTGCCTGAGTCATCTGCAAGGTGAAATTATTTGTAGCATTCATTTGTAAAATCAGTCATTAGATAAATACTGAATTGAAAGTAGGGCCAGGATCACAGAGCTAGCTTTGTATTCACTCTAATGTTCTTCTCTTCTAGTTTTTCAGTTTTAAATTCTGATTCAGACAGGTATGCAGTAGTACATTCTCTTGTACAGTTTTACATGAGTCAACATGTACAGTCCAAGTAAATTTTTTAAAAGTACAGAGCTATAGTCTTCTAGATTAACGGCACATTTATAAGATGTTCACGTGTATTTAGTGAGATGATGAGAGAAGCTTTATTTGAATCATAATAAAAATATGTTAACCTGGTAATACCACTTAACACACTGGTGGTTTCATGAATTGAGTATGAATTGCCTGCCTACTGATACGGGTTGTAAAAGCAACAGGATATTTTAACCATTTTCCAGCGGTAATTGGAGAAGTGCTTTTACATCATGGTTGTCTAACAAAGTTACCAGAAATGCTACTTATCATTTAATTGCTTATCTCCTAGGGATTGACCATGCCACATTTTCAGAAACAGGGAGCATAATTAACTTCATTAAGTTTCATCCATTAAAACGTGGTGTTGATGATGTTTTAAAACTTCATTGGAAGGCATGGTCCTTTTCCTTTCAGTAGTTAAGAATCTTCAAAATAATGGCATTTGGACTGAAAATTTAAAATCAGCAAAATTATAAATGTTGTTGTTTCCTTTTGAAGAAAATACCCTGATATATGTAATGATATCCTATGGCAGTGTGGCTCTGACATTTACAGTGTCTTCAATTCAATGTGAGGCAGATCATCATTTACACTTAGAGCAACTCATAGCATTTAAGTTAAGATTATAAAACTGGAAAGGATAGATTCAAGATATGACCTAGATTTTCTGGCTTTCAAGTCCTCCAGATGTCACTCTAAATTATTGTCTTTCCGTGTGTATTTTTTCTGTCCTGCTTCCCTTGTAACTTTCCAAGCTAAGTCAGGGTTGGATTTTTCTCTTACCGGATGCTTTCTAGTACCTTATCCATTCTAATTTTAAGTATCTCTAGAGGATAAAGCTATCGTCACTTCCTCAGGAGACTGAACAACAATCTGATAGATCTTATAGTCAGGAAGTTTTTCTTGATCTTTAGCACAGACTTTTCTTTTAAGTTGTCCTGTTACTTGTATACACTTGCTGTACTAGGCTAAATAATGATCTCCTCCCATTTTATGTTTATGTGACTGTAAATGGTTTAGACAGTTGTCCACCACCCTTTCCTTCCCCCCACCCTTATTCTTTGCTGAGCCAAGTTGTATATTCTGTTGATTTGTGTCTAAAAGTCAGTCTGTTCCTCTTAATATTTTATTAGCTTTTCCTCAGTTGCTCATCTAGTGCAAAATGGTTTTTTTCTTTCAGTGCTGTTCTACTACAAAATGATACTCTATATTTTATGTTTATTCATATTCTAGAACAAGTTGCAGTTTGGTTTTACCATAATACAGGGGTCTTCTGTTTTCTCCAGGCATAGCCCAAAATTATAAGTAAAGAAATTCTCAAGACCATTTTGACTCAGTTTTATTTTAGATAGTTTTTTTAGAATGGATATGGGAGATGTCACCATCAAAAAAACAAACAGATATATACAAACAGCATAATTAGCAAATCAGCTAATTAAGCCATTGCTCATGTTATAAAAGCCTTGTTTACAAAGTGATTCTTTCTGATATCGTGCCCTAATGTAAGTTACAAGTATTATCAATTATGTGACAAAAATGTAGCAAACAAATGATAAACCATCCCTGGTTGAAAATTAATCAGAAATGAGGGTGAACCATCTCTGAATTTAATAAAGAGATGTGGTTGTAGCTTTAAGATATCACTGTATGATGAGATATATCTGTAAGTTGTTATTCTTTTTTCTTTGTTTTTTTACAGTGGTTTTTCAGTCTAATCTTAAAATTGTGTGTCATTTTTCCATTTTGGTTTTTTTTGTGTGTGTGCTTGTGTTGTTTAACTTTGTTTTTTCCTGTTATTTCCACTTATTAGTGAAAAGAAATAGATTTGCAATGATAAGCAGGTTTTTCCAATAAGACATACTGTTATTAAAATTGAAATAATGTTTTACTTTCTTACCAGTGTATTTACAAGAACTGTTACTAATGATAAGTAACAGAAGGAAAACATGGATATTTAAATTATTATATATATATACACGTACATATATATATATATATATAAGATAGAGCTCTTGAATGTTGTATTAGTAGACCTTTATTGTTGATACTTAAAGTTATTTTAAATAGATATCTTTATTCTTCCATGTTTTGCTAGTGATTTTGTTACCTCAAATGTCAGAATTTTGGAAACGGATGAGATTTAGGGTATTTTACTTTCTCTACTTAGAATATCTAGAGTACCAAGATAGCCACAAAAGAAAGAAATTTGTAAGCGTTCCTAACATCAAGAGAAACCTATGAAGCTAGTACCTAGAATAATTCTCAGCTTTTTTATTTTGCAGAGATAATATGTGATGGTGTCACAGGTCAGAGACTGCCTACAGTTTATAAACATACGTTACTGACTTTCAGTAAAAGGAGAAGTATACTGTTTTCCTTACTAAATTAACATGTACCAATGCAGCTGACAGCTTAGATTCATAGCAAAACAGGATCTCTTACTAATTCAAATGCTGAATCCTGGCTTTTTCGGTCATAGACACATGATAGACCTGGGTGGCTTCCCAGTGTTGAGAGATAAGCAAATCTGAAGGCCAGTAAAAAATTAGGTTTCCTGTCATGGGACTGTGAGAGACAATTCATGAAGAAATTGGGAATATATAAGAAAACCTGATTTAGTTAATGTTTAATCTTATCCACTTGTCACACTGTTTTTTTCTTCTGATGCCTATTATAGGCATTTAAAGACAACTGTTCGAGACTACAGTTTTGGTTAAATATTACATTTAAATGCTGATGTTAGGTTCATACACTCGAGCTTAAGGAGGATTTCATGTCTTCTGTGGATTCAGAAAAATCTAGATATTTGTGGTGTTGAAAAAATCAGCATCTGAATAAATTATATGTGAAATTGATTATGTAATGTAGAAGGTGACTATATCTCATCCAGAAGAGTAACAAGTCCCCCAAATACACTTATACACTGAAATACATATATATAAGATACCTTGTGAAGGTGCTTGGACATAGCCTTCCATAGGTTTTAGATGGGTTATCTGCCTGTGTTCCGACACAGGCTGATACATTGTGGTTGCCCTGTACAGTCTTTGTGGTTTACTCAGAGGAAGTGGTTCTTGTGGGTGAAGGTCGGATCTTTTTAGAGATTGTTGGTGGCATATGCACTGTCAGCTTATTTCCTGTCTTATTGGCTGTTTTGGCAATACCTCCTCAGGGCAAGTACTGCTGAAGGGATATTTAAATGTTTTGTAGTGGCAGAATAGATGGTTATAATGTTGTATAATACCTACCTCCCAAGGCGATATGAGGGTTAAATTAACGTTTGTAAAGTGCTTTGAGATCCTAAGATGAAAAGAGCAGAGATGTCCCTAATCATATTTGCAGATATTGCTCAAGTTTAAGTAAAAATTTATTCACGTAGTGAAATGTTACTTTATTGGCCTTGAGACTTCTGTTACCATTCAAGTGTTGTTTAATCACCTCAAGAGTTGTGGTTGGAATGTTTTTCTTCTAATGCTTAAAAATATAGTTACCCTGTATGGGTTAACTTAGAGGAGTAGATACCTGGTCTATAGTTAAGGCTTGTCTATGGTTAAGGCTTATTCACCAAGTTTAACGCCTAGAGTGTGCTTCTTCACCAGTTTAATTGGCATACTGAAATAATGTGATTGAGAGAATTTCCTTTGAGATCCATAGGTGCACTACCCATGTACAAAACCCTGTGTTTGCTTTACTGAAATCTTAACATGAGCAAACTGATAGAATTGCATGTACTTACACTCCCCATTGTTTTAAATTTTGTTTTCACATATTGCCTTTGCCACTTTGAAGAATTAACAATGAATATCTTTATTGGAAAAGGCTTTCTTTAAAGCTAAATTGCAACCAGTTTTCAGATTCCTTAAGGATAGGAGGGTAGTTCTTACTCATTTTTAATTAGTTACTATCTGCTTCATTATATTTTTATTCTCTTTTAATACTAAAAAGCATAAGGAAGAAAAAATAGCCCAAATTATCCAGTTATCCAAATGATGTTGTTAAACACACTCATGAAAATTCAAATGATAGATAATATGATATAATAATATATAAAGTCTCCCTCTGATCGTAACTGTATCCCTGCACACCCTCTGGTTCTCAGACTCTCTCCTCAGAGGTAACTACAGTTAAGTTTTTTTGTGTGTATCTACCTTCCTTTACAGTCTCATAAATATACCACTCATCATTTTAATATTCTTGGTACCTGACTTGTAGTAAATGTATCTATCAGCTTTTGCTGGGTTGTATTGCCATCAGTTCAGTTCAGTCGCTCAGTCGTGTCCGACTCTTTGTGACCCCATGGATTGCAGCACACCAGCCCTCCCTGTCCATCACCAACTCCCGGAGTTCACTCAGACTTGTGTCCATCGAGTTGGTGATGCCATCCAGCCATCTCATCCTCTATTGTCCTCTTCTCGCATAGCAACACCAACAAATATCTGTGGCTTACAACACTAGTTAATTTCTTGCTTACACTGCATCTTGTCAGCTCTGGATTGATTGCAGCATTTTTGGAACCCTGTCTGAAGGAGCATCCCCCCAGCAGCCCCTGGAATATGCCATTTCTGTGGCAGAGGGAAAGAACAGGAAAATGGATGGCAACATACAGTGACTTCAAAAACTTCTGCTCCGTCGAGGTGTATATCACATCACTCACATGTCATTGGTCAAAGCAGTAATATGGTCATGCTCATTGTCATTGGGCCAGAGATGTGTAGTACTCCCACAGGTGGCATCACACGCCGGGTGATGACAGGTAGATCTGTATAATCCTAAGGAAAGAAAGGGCAAAGCAGTAAGACAGTCTGTTATCGGAGGTGATCGATGAATTCTTGTTAAATGGGTTGTTTTGAATCTGTGAAAGTTTTTATTTTTATGGACTGTTTCAAGCATATACACAAGTACAGAGAATAATATAATAAACTTCCGTGTTCCCATTGTTTGCGTCAAAAACTTTCTGTGCATGGACAGTCTTGGTTCATCTATTTCCTTTTCCCGCTTCTCCACTGGATTATTTTGAAGTAGGCTGGATATCATAATTTCAACCATAAATATTTCACTGAGTATCTCTGAAAGATAAAATCTGAAGGTGTAACTTCTTTTAGTAAATTCTTACTGTCTGTTAGTAGTTGGAGATAATGATGCTATGGACTGACAGGTGTCAAGTAGGAGAGGATGTTCATGGAGTTGTATCTAGAATTTGACAGCCAGAAAGTTGTTTTGATTTAGTTTTGAGTATTTCTGGAGGAGGCTTACAGCAGAATGTCATCTGTTTTTCCAGTACCTCCTTTCCTCCTGAGTGTGTGTGTGTGTGTGTGTGTGTGTGTGTGTGTGTGTGTGTAAGTGTGAAGCAGGTAATTAACCTCTGGAAAAAAATAACATTGCAACAGATTTGATTTGCAGGAGGTTTCATTTCACACTGAGCCTCTGTTGGAATGACGCCAATTGAAAGGAATCCCAGCCCTTAATGGCTGTAAGTCTTCTGGGAGTTCCCAGTTGCTGATGTTATATACTCTGGAGAAGAATATCAGAATCATTTCTAAAAATTCTGTATTCAGCTATGCTGTTTGCTGTGCAGAGAAAGGTTCTGTCAGATCTCTAAGGAAATAGTCCTAAAACAATATAAAAATAAGAAAGTGAATCTGTCTAATTTTAGTTTAGAAATAATTTAACTCACTCTCACCTGCTCAGGTTAGTTCATCTGAGGACCTTTTTAAAGCCTACATTTTGACTCATAACTTCATAGATTTTACTAGCATATAGTGTGAGACAGTTTACTTATCATTTCTATGGTTATGGGAGTAATAGACATTATATTATAGATCGAGAATAGTCAGTTTCACAGAACATACTTGGGAGAGGGGTATTATGTAACAGTGGGAAGCAAGCTAAACAGATATAATCCCTTCAGTTTGTAGGTTGGCTGGCGACAATGAGTTGATCAAAGAGGATTTATACAGGCTAGTGAATAAATTATTGTATATAACATGATGAAAATAGTTTATTTTAGGATAGTACTATCTATGTTTTCTTATCTGATGTTTTTCACTGTTCATTGAAACTTAGTTAAAATGGTCTTTCTAGGTGTCCAAGTAGTTTTAGTTTTCTTTAATTAAGTTATATTGTTAATCTCATTTCAGAATCCATGTAGTGACTGAAGCAGAAACTTGGTTATCGTCGACTTGTACATAAAAATTTTATTTAATTTTGAATTTTTCTTGGCATTGGATTGATTCTGGCTTTGGTTGCTTGGGGCTCTACAGTCTGTTTTTAATAAATAAACAGTTTTTTCCCCCATGGAGAATTAACTCTTTGACCTGCCTTTTGTTCATGTTGTATTTCTATTGTATCATGTTAGAAAAACATTCACTTTTAAAGATAATAATTTGTTGGTCCCTTTGTCAGAATAAGGTACTTTCACTTGGGTTGCATTTGTCTTTTGTGCAATTTGGGGAAAGGTTTGTGGTTTCTTGTTACTTAAGTATTTGTTTCTTGTGTATTTATCCAGAAGCCTACATGGTCAGAATTCTTGAAACAGTGTTTGAAGGTAAATTGGGTATATTAGTAAATAGATGTGAATAGTTAAAAAAAAAAAGAGCGAGAGAGACGGTTCTTACCATGCAGTTATTGCATAACAGGATACAAGATATAATTTGTTTCCAAAAAAGGAATTAAGTAAAATATGGATAAATATTAGTAATTATATTAATTTTGACTGCCCTGGCAGAATTTTTTTGAGACTATTCTCTTTTTAGAGATTAAAAGTAGCTTTTAAAGGAAAGATATTTTAGCTCTTAATTATATATTCTAATTTTGATTTTTTGCAGCCTTTGTAAGAAAGGAGTAGTAAAAGGGAACTAAATGAAGATAATGTAGAGAAAAGAGCCTGGGTTTTGGTGTCAAGACTTGTTCTGCTTACATGCTAGGATACTTTAGGGAAATGTACGTCTCTGAGGAACAGTTTAGTTTTCTCATGTATAAAAATTGGAGTAATATCACTTACCTTTAATGTTGGCATGAAGATTAAATGAAAATGTATTTAAGTACCTAAAGGAGGTCAGAAACTTAGAATGGAACTTATTATTGTTTAAACTTAAGAAATTGGGTTTTCCTACAACTTTGATCTACACATTTTAAATAATTTGGAATTCATATGTATCTGCTGCTTCTGCTGTAACAGTGTTTTTTTCCTTGCTGTGATAATATTCCCTTTCCATTAATTTCAAATTATAGGATGTTTTTAGAATTAAGGTGCATTTAGAGGTGAGGAATAGACCAAAGAGACAGTTATTTCAACTCAGACTGTGAAACAGTAGCATCTGTAGGTATAGAGTCAATAAGATTTTTTTTAGGATTGGCAGTCAACTTTTAAATCTGCCTTTGATCACTTAGATTTGTCCAGCTCTGTCCTGACAACATCAGTTCATTTGTTTCTTCATTTGTTCAATAAATATTGAATGCCAGCTCTGTGTAGGTCATTATGTTGTCAGTTATTTTGCATTCTTGTCTGCTGATTTGTATTTAAAGAATTAAGAAATTTACCTCTGATATTCATTGATTAGTGCTGAGGATTAAGATGAGAAGTCATGTGTACTTTAGGGGTGGTGCTAGTGGTAAAGAACCCCCCTGCCAATGTAGGAGATGTAAGAGATGCATGTTTGATCCCAGGATCAGGAAGATCACCTGGAGGAGGGCATAGCAACCTACTCCAGTATTGCTGGAGAATCCCATGGACAGAGGAACCTGGCTGTTTACAGTCCGTCTAATACAAGTTTTATGGGATTTGGTTTGTTGCGTGTGTGTGTTATAGGCACACAAGACAGTAAATGACTCAAAAAATTGTTATACTGAGTATGTAAGAGGAGGAAAAGGTAGCAAAAGAATGACTTTACTAGTGATTGGGCCTTTGTGAAACATAAATGATGTAAGCAAATTGAGTTTAAGTTTATTCTTAGCAAGAATCTATGTTTGGTTAAGTGGTAATGGAGATTATATTTTCTTTTTAAAGGTTTCTTCTTACAGTAGTAATCTCTTCTATATCATTTAGTTTACAGTTTCTACCACTTAAAGAAATATCATCCCTTTTATCCTAGCTGTAGATTCATATTCTGTGCCATAAAACATTGTTAATTTTTAGTCATTTCCTCTCTGTAAATGATTTTTTTGTTACTGAAAATTCTGTGGCATGAATCCTTTTACTTAGCCTCCCTTTGTGCCATAACATTGGAAAAGAAAACTTGCCTAAGAGATAGTTCAGTGTGTTATTTTTTAACCTCTTTTAAGCTATGAATTGTTTTCCTGCATTTTCTTAGTAACCCTGGAGAATCAAGAACAGATAGGCAGATAGCTGGTTTAAAAAAGAAGCCCACAAACCAGATCCTTTATTGAATACTGTTTCTGTGTAGGGAAAGGATGGAGAATTCTAATTTGAGAGTTTTACTAGGTGGTGGATTCATTTTGATATTTGGCAAAACTAATACAATTATGTAAAGTTTAAAAAAAAAAAAAAGCTTATAGAGAGGCTGCCTGCAAAAAAGCAATGCCCTTTGAAGCATTCGTATGGACATGGAGACTGTATAGCCCTTAGGGAGATCTACAGACATCCGCTCTGCCGAGTGCTGGGAAGCGGCTTTTTCCCATGCTTGCAGCATCCCTGTGGGGTAAAGTTCTGTTAATTTTGCATAAATATTTACCATATCTCATTTTAGCTAGCATTGCTTCCTTACACTGGTAGTAATAAGGAAATCTTTGCTTACCCAGCTTGAAAAGTTTGTTATAGATATGACTTGTCTGGAGAATGTTGTTATCTTTGAGGGCTGATGAAGTTAAAAGTCAGATTGGAAAAAATAATGGGGTAAATTACAAATTCACAATCCATAAATAATCTACTTATTATAGAAATATTTGCCCATGTTTACTGTCCTATATTTAAAAGTGAGAAGGTTATTATCATACAATCAGCATGATTCACTTCAGCTTTGTCCCATCTAACAAGTCAGATCATTGTCGCTTTCATATATCTTGTCAGTGTGATACTTGAGTAATTTAGTCTCATTTACTACACTTTAACAGTTATTTCCTCATTTAGTTGTAAAAGCTTCAATTTATTAAGTAGGTTCTTTGTAGGCATTGTATTTAATACATATAACAGCACTATAAGGCAGATGTTATTCCTGTTTTACAGATGAGAAAAATCTTAGATTCAGAGACATTTGTTGACTAGCCTGTTATTTCCCAGCTTATACATACTTGGGACCAGGTTTAAAATCCAGGTCTTCTGACTCCTGGTTCATTGTGTTTGCTACTGCACATAATTATGGGTAACTATTTTTTCTGTGAAGGTAGGGTCCAAACACAACTACAAAGTATGGAATTCAAATGAGAATGTTCAGTCAAAGAAGGTTATTTATTTAGTTTCTTTATCTTTTAACGTGGACTTCCCTGGTGCAGGGGTAAAGAATCTGCCTGCCAATGCAGGAGACACAGGAGACTTGGATTTGATTCCTGGGTTGGGAAGATCCTCTGGAGAAGGAAGTGGGAACCCATTCCAGTATTCTTGCCTAGGGAATCCCATGGACAGAGGAGCCTGGTGGTCTACAGTCCATGGGGTCACAAAGAGTTGGCTACTACTTGAGCAACTAAACACTGCCATCTTTTAATGCAAACTACAGTAGCAATTTTAAAATTGTGTTCCAGGGAACATCCAGAACACTTCAACAAGAATGTAATTTTTTGTTTTGCATGATTTTCTTAGGAGCCCCACATTGTCTCAGGTACTCAAGGCAAAAGGTAGAATGTAAAATGAAATTAATGGAATTAATGTGTAATCCCCCCCAAATTTTATTATTTAAAAGAGGTCCAACTTATTAGTTTAAAAATGGTCTAATCTGTTTTATTTTTTAAGTCAAAAATAGTTCAGTATTTGCAGTTTCATGTGATTTATCCTAGGAACTATCCATATGACAACATCTTAGCTCTTGTCATTGCTCAGAAAGATCCTGCTTCCAAATTTTTGTGTTTTTCTACTTCTTACCTTCTACTTCTCAGTCTCCCCCATTCCTTTCTATATGCATTCTTTGCCTTCATTGTCATTATTGGGCTTTTGATCTCTCCCATCTGATCCCATCTAGAACTTCTGCTCTTCTTCAACCTTTTAGTTTCCTCAGCCTTTTTATTTATTTCTGGTTGAGTCCTTTTGCCATTCTCTGTCATTTTCCTACCACATAGTAGATACCTAAGAGGCTTCCTGGATTATTTAATGTATTTTCTTTATAGAGTAGCCTAGCAGAAGTGATTTCAAAGATGGTAGCTTTTATTTTAAGGCGATGGCACCCCACTCCAGTATTCTTGCCTGGAAAATCTCATGGACGGAGGAGCCTGGAAGGCTTCAGTCCATGGGGTTGCTAAGAGTCGGACACTGAGCGACTTCATTTTCACTTTTCACTTTCATGCATTGGAGAAGGCAGTGGCAACCTACTCCAGTGTTCTTGCCTGGAGAATCCCAGGGACGGGGGAGCCTGATGACCTGCCTTTTATGGGGTCACACAGAGTCGGACACGACTGAAGTGACTTAGCAGCAGCAGCAGCTTTTATTTTGATCTATCTCACCTTTCCTGTACTCACCCAGGAGTTGGTAACTCATTAGTCTCTCCATCCAAAATACACAAAATCATATAGTAGGAACTATAACATTTTATACATAATAGTTTACTTATTCTTTACTGTGAAGTATAATGGGTTTTATTATATAATCTTCATTTTGTAGGTGAAGAAACAGGAGCTCAGAAAGTTTTAAATATCATACCTACTAAGTGGAAAAACTGGAATTTTAGTCTTAAGTTTGTCTAACTTCCCAGCCTACACTGTTAATACTATGCTGTCCTGTCAGATAGAATCAGCATTGAATCGGGTACTCGTTCTGCCCTTAGAAGCTTCTAGTCTAATACAAGGAGATAGACATGTCGGCAGTGAGACTCAAGAAAAATCAGTACTTTCTGGATAGATCAGAAACAGGAGATAAATGCTTCCATTGAATCCTTAAAGATGGGTTGTAATTATCAGGTGAGGAATAGAAGATTATTTCAGGTAGAAGCAGTGATTATGAACAAAGGGTAAAATAGCTCATCTTTTCTAAGAACTCCATGGGTGTAGTTCATTGTGATGAGCATGGAGGTTGACTATGGGCACAACATTTGGTAAAGTTGCAGTGATAGGAGGCGTCAAATTATTTTTATACCGTTCTGAGTTTGGCTTTTGTCCACTGGATTGTGGGAAGCCACTGAAGATCTTTAATTGCACGAGTAATATGATCAGTAGTTATGGTATAGAAAGATCATTTGGGTGGCATTGTAAAGATTTGATTAGTCTTGAGAAGTTTTAGGGGCAGAGATAACCAATAAGGAGACATTTTTCAATAAAGAAGAATGAAGTACTAAATTTGTAACAATACATTTAAAAACGAAGAGACAAATAGAGTTATTAAGAAGATGTTAAATGTAAGAAAGGTAGGTGGTGAAAGTGAGGGCCTTTCTGGCTTGGGTTTTAGTGGATGTTGGGTATTCCATTCACCAAGATATGGACTATAAAAGGGAGAAGGCATGGGTTTTGTGTGTGTGTGTGTGTGTTTGGTTGACTGATACGATGAAAGATGGAGAGAGAACCGAGGTAGTAAGGGACAGATTCAGTTTAAGGTTAGAGTCATCTAATGCTGCATAATAGATTATCCCAAAACAATAAATAAACTTGCACTCTAACATGGTAGTCACAAGGCACTTGTGGCCATTTAAATTAGTTAAAATTAGATAAAATTTATAATTTAGGTCTTAAGTCACACTAACCACTTTCAAGTATACAATAGCCATGTGTAGCCAATAGCTACTGTTGTGGACATTGGACAGAGACCATTGTAATCATTGCAAAAAGTTCCCTTGGAGAGTGCTGCTAAACGTTTGTTATCTCACAGTTTCCTATGATAAGGAACCTGGAAGCGACCTAGCTGGGTGGTTCTGGTTCAGGGTCTCTCAACGAGGTTGTAGTTGAGATGTCTATTATGGAAGCAAAGACTTGCTTGACTCCTCTGAGGGCTTGATTGGAGCTGCTGGATGGACTTCCAAGGTGATTCACTCACATGCTGGCTAAGTGAATGCTGGTTGTTGGTAGGAGGCCTCAGTTGCTCACCAGGAAGACCTCTCATCGGAATGTTTGAGGCAGCTGACTTTATCTAAATCAAGTGATCATAGAGAACAAGATGGAAGCCATAATGAGTTTTATGAGCTAAGCTCAGAAGTCACAACCTGTCTTTTTTGAAATGTTCTCTCAGATCAGCTGAGAGATCAGCTCTATTCAGGGTGGGAGGGAACTCTACAGGGTGTGAATTCCAGGAGACAAAATTCACTGGGGTTTATTTTAGATGCTGCCCAGCACAGGTACCTGTGAAGCCTGCAGGTGCAGACATCGGATAGGCGACTATATGTGAAGGCGTGAGGGCATAGCTACTGCTCTTGTGTTCGTAATGGTAGTTGAAGCACTCTGAGTAGGTGAGTTCAGTAAGAATGAGATTTCGCTAAAAGGATGGCCCAAATAGCATCTTGGGTCACATGTCTGGGGTAGTCAAGAAGGGCTCTCAGAGGCTGTTGAGAATCAAACCTGCAGAGAATCAAAGGAATGGTTACGGAGGAGTAGGAGTACCAGGAGGGTATTTTATAAAGGAGCTTTCATGAAGGGATGAAAGTAAAGTGTAATTAACATTGCTAAATGATACAAACTAGTCAAGTAATAGTCGTTCTTTCAAAAATTATTTATTGAATATTCTGGGAACCAGAGAAAGATACATAGATGAATAAGATAAAATCTCTATTGATGCAGTCTGAGGAGATATGGAGAGTTTTTTGGAGGAAGATAAAACCTTAGTGTAGACCCTCTTTAAAAGGTAAGGAGTTGAGTTGGGGTTAGGTGTAGTGTGTGTGTGTGCATGTGGTATGGTCTAAAGGTGGCAGTGGTGATGATATGGGTAATAGAATAGACATTTTAGGCAGAAGGATGGCTTGTTATGTGCAGGATATTCCTAGAACATGCAGTTTGTAATGAGGAAAAGTGGTGAGAAAAGAGACTACAGGGATAATTAGAATGGTCTTGAGTTCGTGGAAAGGAACTTGCCTTTATCTTGTAGGCTGTTGCTTCCCATATTTAAAATTATGACTTACTACTACTACTACTACTAAGTCGCTTCAGTCGTGTCCCCATAGATAGCATAGGTATGCGACCCCATAGACGGCAGCCCACCAGGCTCCACCATCCCTGGGATTCTCCAGGCAAGAACACTGGAGTGGGTTGCCATTTCCTTCTCCAGTGCATGAAAGTGAAAAGTGAAAGTGAAGTCGCTCAGTCGTGTCTGACTCTTCGCAACCCCATGGACTGCAGCCTACCAGGCTCCTCTGTCCATGGGAGTTTCCAGGCAAGAGTACTGGAGTGGGGTGCCATTGACTTAGATAGTATCCAAATAATTTAATCCTTCATGTATCAGTTACTTAATCTTCTCTAACATTGCCTTTTAAATTGAAAATCCATTTCCAAAGGAAACTTTACTTCATTATTGTAAATAGAAAATCAGTATTTTTGCCACATAGAAAAGACACAACAGTAGAAAAATTGCAAGCTATTATTAGATTTAAAAAAATAAAAAATGAGATACAGCAGTGAATCCTTTATTTTACAGAGATGTCTGCCTGAAAAATCAGTTCTTCAGTGAGAGACTGTTTTTAGTCAGCAAGAAAGGGAGACTTCTTTGGAAATCACCTGGTATAATTCAGATGAGATTTGGTTATTGGGACGTTTTCATTTTTAAGTTTTGATGTTGACAAGCACCAAGAATCCTAACTTGCAAGTGTTTGTGGTTTAAAAGATCAGAAAATAGTTAATGGTCAACTTTGTTTTACATTTAAATACTAATAAAAATTAGGCCCTTTATTCAAAGAAACTATCTAATCTTCAGAATCTGTTCTTCCAAATGTGTCAAGCTATTAGTTGATGTTGATGAAGTAGAAAAGGAGTTCTTCATCTACTCTTTGCTGCCATCCAATTTGGGAAAATTATTGTGAAAAATTATCAGATCTTTGATATTATTCAGAATACTTTCAGTGGTTTTTCAGAGGAAACCTTAAGTGGTCTTTTCAGAGAGGAACAAGAATGCAACTCACTTATGTATCTCATAGTTCTAGTTTTCACTTAATCTTGTTCACTTTGTTTTACACATGGAATTCTTACATTGTCAGGGTAAATGTAAGTTGTTCACCTGAACAGATATGTTTATCAAGATGTGCCTATTTGTAAAACTTGTCTCATTCATGCATGTTATCTCAAAAACTGAAGATTTCTTCCAGAAATATTTGAAATTCTTCCTACAACTCAAATGGGTGTACAAAGACTTTTCCATTATTTCTGCCAAACTCTGTAGTGTAGTTCCAGTTTTGAGGTTAAGATAGGGAATACTTTTATAAGATTTTTAATGAATATTTTTGAGCTGAAATGGCCCACAAAAAGCATGAAAATAATAGTGTTAAAGATGCTACAAAAGTGCCAAGAAAGAGTAACATTCTTGATGTTACAATAAAAGTTGGAATGTCTCAAGGTGACTGATTACATTTAAGGAACTGTTGGAGGGAACGTGTGGTAAAGATGAGTGGTCATTTAGGAATTCACAAAGTCCTGTAATCAAGGGAAGCTAACATTATCCAATTTTGAATGATGCGACCAATATATTTAAGAATAGAGGGTAGAAGCAGTAGTTGAAATCTCTTAGTTAACCTCAATTTAATGGACGTACTCCATTTCCCCCATGGAGCATGACTTCTACCCACAGTTGGATTAAATGATTACATCTACAGGCTACTCTGTAGTATGTCTGAATACTTCCAGGTGAACTTTGTAATCCCAACCTGTTGTACTAGTATTGGAATTAGATAGTTAAATATTATGAAAACCGATGAAATATGAGCGTAAAAGGAAAGTTATTTCTATGAAAACTGAGTTGTATGTACTTTGGAAATACAAGTAGAGACTTGTCACTAAGGAAATTTCTGTCAAATTAGAGATGAAAAACCACTATTAGCTATTTGAAGAGAAAAAGAGTCCAGGGATTATCCTTAGTTTCTTTGTCCACTGTAAAGAAACTGAAACAGGAAATGAACAGAGCAGATCTATTATAGCATAATTTATAAAAGGATAATAAGGCAGCCCAACACATCCTTACTCAAAGAAAAAATCTTGAGCCTACATTTAAAAATTGGCAAATAAATATACACCTAAATATTTTAAATTGACGTTTAAGGTGTATATGATTGGTTTTTTTAAACAGTTCTTTAACTGCTCTTTCCCATTAAATGACCAATCACTGGTACCAGTTAATTGAATAGGTCAGTTTTTTCTGACTAAAGGCATGTCATAACTTGAGATTTGAAGAGAAGGAGACATGAAATGCTTTTTTTTTCAAGGCTTCCATAACGATCGTGTTGGTGGTGGTGGTTTAGTTACTAAGTTGTGTCTGATTCTTCAGACCCCGTGGACTGTAGCCCACCAGGCTCTTCTGTCATGAGACTTCCTGGGCAGGAATGTGAGTTGCCATTGCCTTCTCCAGTAATGATCATGTTACTGGTATACTAATTGTTAGTGTTTCTATTTCCAAGAGTGCTTTACTTGCATTTAAAAATTAAAAAAATTCAGTAGCAGTTTGTATATTTTATCTACTCTTGCTTTCTATTTTTGTCAAATAATTGCTGTTGTTGTTTAGTCATTAAGTCCTGTCCAACTCCTTGCAACCCCATGTACTATAGCCTATGTTATGCTAAGTCACTTCAGTCGTGTCCAACTCTGTGCGACCCCATAGATGGCAGCCCACCAGGCTCCCCTGTCCCTGGGATTCTCCAGGCAAGAACACTGGAGTGCGTTGCCATTTCCTTCTCCAGTGCATGAAAGTGAAAAGTGAAAGTGCAGTCGTTCAGTCGTGTCCGACTCTTAGCGACCCCATGGATTGCAGCCTAACAGGCTCCTCCGTCCATGGGATTTTCCAAGCAAGAGTACTATAGCCTAGCAGGCTCCTTGTCCATGAGATTTCCCGGATAAGAAATTTCATTTCCTCTCCAGGGGATCTTCTCCACCCAGGGATTGAACTTGTGTCTCTTGCATTGGCAGGTAGATTCTTTACCACCTAGCCACCTGTGAAGCCCCATCAAATGATACTGGTTTTTAAACTTAGAGCAGTGAAATAAAGTTTTCTTTTTAAATGAAAATCATACTACTTAAAGAAAAACATTAATAATACTGAATTCAGGAGTTCTGTGACTATGGCAGTCCTTAAGACAGAGTTTAAGTATGGGAAACAGTAACCCCCAGGTTAAAGGCAAGTTCCTCAACATTCATTTAAGACCACTCACTGCTTGGCCTTTGTCTGACTTCTGCAGTCTCATGTCTTAGCACTCTCTGTTATCACAGATGCCGTGTTGATCAGTATAGGGACTGCCTCTTCTCAAGGACTGAGCCCAGACCAGGCCAGAAGGTAGTTAGAAGAGAGGGAATTTGATAGCTCTGAGGGCCATGCTTTGGAAGAAGAAATCATGGAATTAATTTTTTCAGCTTTACTGAGCTTGTCTGTCTAACTCACTTTTGTGTTCCCAGTACCTGCAAGATAGTGAAATAAATATTTGAATTGATAAATAAATGAACAGATAAACCCAAATAAGAGTTACAGTGTTATAGCATAAGGCATAATCTTGGATACTGAGCAAAAACCTTCTGAGACTATGCCTTGCTGTGTTGGGAACTTCATCTTTATTTAAAAAATTTTTCTTTTCCCTTTTTAAATTGTAATTTAAAAGAATACTGAATGCTAGGGAGAATTGTGATAAGGCAGTGTATTTTGTACTCTTCAGTTGAGGCTATAAATTGGTTTAAACTTTATAGAAAATAATTTTACAGTATAACTCAAAAGCCTAAGAAATATTTAAACCTTTTGATCTGGTAGTGCCAGTTTTGGCATATATCTCAAGACATAAAGTAAAAATTTAGTTATCAGTTTTTATACAAAGATGTCGACCACACCATTATTTGTAGTAGGGGCAGAGAGGAACCCGTCTAAGTTTGGTATCTCTGAAGAGTGATGGCAAGGAGCTCCCAGGAGACTGGCGTTAATAAATGACCTTAGGACATTTGTAGAGATTTATATAAGCACTAAAGACATTTTCAAGTAAAACTTAATAGAAGAGTGTCCATGGCGTGTGAAAAATAGGAGATAAAACTGTAAATATAATGCCAGTTATTTTTTTTTAAACATGCTTAAAAAAAAACTTCAAGGTCATGTGCTAATTTTTTAAACGTTTCTGGGTTGTGAGATTGTGCATGGTTGTTTTACCTTTTACCTGTATTTTCCTGGCTTTCAACCGTAAATATATATTGCTTTTGTAATGAGAGATACTTTGTTTTTAAGTGAAAGCTCTACTTAGTTTCATTTATTTGATTGCTTTTTATTTCAGTGAAAAACCATGGTAGTAATTTGATGGAAGATCGGAGGTAATTCTTGACACCCGGAGTGCAGGTGGGAGACTATAATGGAAGATGAGAGAAGCTCCTGCCCCAGGGGCGGGGTGACGGAGCTGGGGAGGACAGCAGTGACAGTGGGTGAGATAGAGGAACAGAGGAAAACGAGTCCAGGACGACTCCCAAATTGCCAGGTGTTTAATTGAAAGATTCTGAGTTGGAAGTTCGGCTCTTTAAAAAAAAAGGTATTCTTATTTAGGGAATATTTAAATCTAATGAGGTTATTAACAGCTTCAGGTTCCTTTTTCCATATGCTTCAATTCTTTAAATTTTATATGTTGTTGAAAATCTTATTTCTGATTTGTTGTTAAGAAGAACAAATAGGTGACATGATTATGAAGATAATGTGTTTCTGACATCTGTCACCTGTGGATTGCCAGTTAGTGAACCTGGTTATCTTGAGAAGTTATTAGCTGACTTGCTCACTAGTTTATGTGCACCACTCCTGAAGTTATAATCTTAGTGGAAAATGGCATCTTCTAAGTAGAGAAGGATAATTTTTAGGTAAAATTGTAGATGGAAATTACGTGTACCCTGGGTAGCACCCCCAACAGCAAAACAAAAACAACAACAAAAAAAACGCAGGAAAAAAAATCCTGCCAACTATTTCTCCACTGCAGGACTCTGCAGAAAGGTCAGTTAAAAACATGGAAGCATAAGCACTACCATATGTCCATATGTAAAATAGGTAAGCAGTGGGAATTTGCTGTATGACTCAGGGAACTCAAACCAGGGCTCTGTCACAACCTCCAGGGGTGGGAGGTGGAGGGAGGTTAAAGAGGGAGGGAACGCAGGTCTGCCTGTGGCTGACTCAGGTTGATGTATGGCAGAGGCCAACCCAATATTGTGAAGCAGTTTTCCTTCAACTAAAAATAAGCTTGGAGGAAAAAAAAAAAAAACTCAAAATGATACCAAAGGTAGCTTTTTTTGGTGAACTGAAGTTAAATTTAAATTTAAATGTATCCACTTGGGGGTCTTACGTTAAAATTTTTGAAAAATTTTTTATGATGCCCTGAGTGATAAAACAGTACAGTGAGTGTTCTGTTCTTGCATTTCAAATATAAAGTTCCTTATTTTTCCACAAAAGTATTGGCTGATCTTTTCCTTTTTTCTGGTTGTGAGCAGCAGGTAAATTAATGTGACCACAGTGTGACCCCCAACTTCCTGACTCCAGTTTCCTAATTCTGAACTTACCCATCTTTCCTTCTTCAAGGTCATGTGATATTGTATATGCTATATATGAATAGAAATCGGAAAGAAAAAATTTTTGTTTAGACAACCCTGTGGCAAAGGAGAGTTGGAACGCTTAATTGCTGTCCAGCAGTCTTACTGGATCTGATTTTTTGGTGATTACACAAGTAGAGATCATACAGTATGGGAAGGATAAAGTAGATGACTGATCTGTAATTCTGTTACTCACATCTCAGAACTGTTGTGATATGTGAATAATTTTGAAACGTTTCCTGTACTTTTGGGGAAAAACACATTAATGGGACTTCTCCCAAGGATTATAGAACAGCACATACACAAAAAATCATTAATTTCCATTACTTATATGCTTCTAATAACTTTTTTACATCTTGAAATTTTTAAAATTTGGAGTTTTTAAATTAATAAGATTTTTAACTTAAAAAGTTGGAATACTTTTTTAACGATAAAATGATAAGACCCAAAGATTTCATTGTGGAATAGAGAAGAAAACTTACATGGAATTTGAAGTAGTGTTTTTATATTTGAATAGCATTAAAAGTTTTTTTAATTTTCTAGATTTTTTTAGCCACACCATGTGGCTTGCAGGATCTTAGTTCCCCAACAAGGGATTGAACCCATGATTCCTAAAGTGGAAGCTGGGAGTCCTAACCACTGGACCACAAGGGAATTCCTTGTGGAATCAGGAATTTGTTTAAAGGGAATCAGCATTTGTTTATTAGTTGGGCTCTGCACTTACCCATTTAATCCTCACAACATTCCTGTAAAGCTAGTACTTAGTGTAATCATTTGTGAGGAAATTGAGGGTCAGTGAAGTTCAGTAAGCTTTTCAGGGTCACACAAAGCATGGAGTAGTTGTGCCAGATTTTGACTTCATTCTGAATAATCCCCAAACCCACATTTTTTTCATGTATTTCCCCCTTTTGAATACTTTAAATAAACTTACTTAGATATTTTAAATAAATATCATCTACTCCTTAAGTTATTTTTATTTGCCAGCATGTATGATACAGATGATTGTTCCTTAGCTGCTGAAAAAGCAGAATTGTTGTATCCTTGGTGTCTGGCTCTTCATGATAGCAGCATGATCTTACATAGTGACTAGTGACTGTTGTAGTGTACACACAAACCTTTTGTTTTTAATTAAACCTGATAATAAATTTCAGAGAGAAAGGAGAACTAATTCAGAATGAGAGCTTACTGATAAGTTTGAGAGTTGTAAGTCAGTAAACTGGTGGTAAAAGCTATTTAAGCATTACAGTTATCATCTTATAGAGATTAATTGGAATTACTCAGTTTTAACAAAACATTGTTCTGGAGATAATAAGAGAATGTTTTACTCTTTAAATGAATTCTAAATTAAGAAAAATTTTTAAAAAAGCTGTGGTTTCTCTGTTAATAAGTAGAAGTCTCAATTAGCCACCACATCTAATTTAAACTTTTTCTTTTCCCTTCATTGTAAAATACTGCAAGCATAAGACAAAGTAAAGAAGATAATATAGTGAACATCCAGGTACCTACTATATAGCATCATCATTTTGGGAGGAAGAGGAAGAAATAAACAACCACATAAAGTTAAAACTCTGCTGCACACTTTTCCCTGATCTGCTCTTTCTCCCCAGTAGCACGCTGATATATTTGGTGTTTACGTATTTCCTCAAACATTACAGAGAGTTTTTAGGGAGACAGATTTTTTAACTTTATAAAAAATTGAATTCATATTGTATATATTTTGCAACTGTGTGTCTTTTTTTTAAATGAAGTCCAATTTATTTTTTCTTGTGTTGCATATACTTCTGGTGTTATATCTAAGAAGTCTTTGCCTAACCCAAATACCAAAAATTTATTCATACTTAATTTCTTTAATGATATTTTCAGTATTTTACAATTCTTTTTTAGTGTTTTTTTTTTTTTTTTCCCTAACTTTTTATTTGAAGGATAATTGCTTTACAGAAGTTTGTGGTTTTCTGTCATATGTCAACAAGAATCAGCCACAGGGGTCAGCCATGGCCTCTCCCTCCCATCTCCCTCCCCACCCCACCCTTCAGCCTGTCACAGAGCTCCGGTTTGAGTTCCCCGAGTCATACAGCAAATTCCCATTGGCTATCTACTTTACATATGGTATTGTAAATTTCTAGGCAACTGGTTTTTAATAACATATGAATATAGTATGAGGTAAAGAGTGAGTTTTCTTTTCCCTGGAGATTACCAGTGATCTTGCCATTTGTTGTACGTTTATCTTTTCGCCATTGATTTGCAGTGCCATCTCTGCTGTATATTGTGTTTCCATCTTCTGTGAGTTTGTTTCTGATATTTATGTTCTTTTTTGTCAGTTTAACTTTTTGTGTGCCAATACCAAATTGTTAAAATTAAACTGTATAAGCAGAGTGAGTGTCTTTACTCAGTTTTTCTTTTCCAGAATTTTCATTGCTAGTCTCATCCTTTTCTTTTCTGTATGAATTTTGGCGTCAGCTTATTAGATTCTATAAAAGCCCTGCTGGGTGTTTTATTACACTTACATCAAAGGTTTTATTAGTTTGGGGAAAATGGACATCCTTGTGATACTGTCTTATGCATGAACATGGTGTTTCTTTAGAAATTTCAGGCCTTCTGTTCCTCAATAGTAATTAGTAATTTTATCCATAGACATCTTAAAGCATTTTCTGTTAATTTTATTTGTAGATACTTCATGATTTTCACTGCTGTTTTGAATATTGATCTTTCCTTCCCTTCTCTCTCCTTCCCTTTCCTCCCTCCCTTTTTTTTTCTTCTTTTCCCTCCTCCATTTCTATCTCTGTATCTCTGTAGTAACTTCCCTACTGTATCATTTAATATTTTAATTTTATGTTGTCTTGGCCAAAAGTTCTGTTCACGGTAGTGCAGTATAGAGGAAAGCATATGGAGGTCAGAATTGCTAGAAATGAATCCTAGCCTTGTACCTCAAGGATAATATGATAATTAAGTCAACTTTTTTGGTTTGTTTTTTGAGACTAACTCTCCTAGTCTACGGAGAAGGCAATGGCACCCCACTCCAGTACTCTTGCCTGGAAAATCCCATGGATGGAGGAGCCTGGTAGGCTGCAGTCCATGGGGTCACGAAGAATCGGACACGACTGAGCGTCTTCACTTTCACTTTTCACTTTCATGCACTGGAGAAGGAAATGGCAACCCACTCCAGTGTTCTTGCCTGGAGAATCCCAGGGATGGTGGAGCCTGGTGGGCTGCCGTCTGTGGGGTCGCACAGAGTCGGATACGACTATAGCGACTTAGCAGCAGCAGCAGCTCCTAACCTACATAGGGAGAATAATGCTTTCATATTTTGTATATCACAGGATCAAATTAGATTTGATTTTTTCTAACTAAATGCAAAAAATTGTTATTTTGAGGTAGAGGAAGATATATATTAAAATCAAAAATATTAAAGAAGAACGTATGAATACATATGCTTGTGCTTAGTTGCTCAGTCGTGTCCGACCCTTTGCGACCCCTGAACTGTAGCCCACCAGGCTCCTCTGTCCATGGGGGTTCTCCAGGGAAGAATACGGAGTGGGTTGCCATGCCCTCCTCATACATATACTTATATTGACTTAAAAATTATTTATAATGTTTATACCCCACTTGCCCAAAAGGATGTGATTTGTAATAAAGAAAACATACACATATACATACATCCCAACTGAATACATTAAAAATTTAAAATCAAGTTATCACAATGAAGTAAATGCAAATATTATAATTATGATCGATACAACCATTGTGATTAATGCTGTATGCTTTTGGGATACTGTGGGGAAAAGATAAATATGATTTGACTATTAGTGGGTGTGTTTCCTCTTTTGTAATAAGGCAGATTTTTATTATTTGCCATCAAATTCATAAAAATATTAGTCACATGGATTTTGTGACAGTACTGCTTCTCCTATAAGTTAAAAGCAATTTTTAAAATGTCTTCTTCAGTCACCTTAAATAAAAAAAATTAGGAGAGAACATAAAGCTTAATTCGCTGAAACTGATTTCTTTGAGTGGACTGTCACTTAGATATTTTGTAATCTATAAGGCACTAACTTGGATTATAATCTAGAGAAGTGGTTCTCTGTATAAACATTTTTAAGCATTTCCTTCATACTTTTGAATATTGGAATTTTTGGTAACACCCTTAAAGCCATTAAAATTTTCAAGAGAACACTAGATAATTAATAATAACTACAAGGTAACCCCTACTACAGTAAAAAATACCTTGTAAATTTCAAAAGAATCCACAGCTGTCTCATTATTTAGTCACCATTAGCACTGCAGTCTAGGTTTCAGTAGAACTGTTTATTGTTCTAATAATGTTTTCTTCTGTGTTCATGAAGCAAAGTTCTTATATGTTCTAACTGATATACTGTCTTTAACATTGACTTGATATTATTTAATGCCCCTGAATTATAGTTATTTGTACTTTACTACACTCCGTGTCATGTGTTGGGCTAGTACAGAGTTCTTTCTAGCAAACCTTTCTCCCAGTGAGTTATTAATCAGTTTGCTTTGCAGGATTGAATCTGCTCTGAAACATGTCTTGATTTTCTCTAGGCAAGTGCCGTGGAGTTAACTCCTAGTATTTGAAAGACTTATTTATAGAAAATTGAAGTTTGTTTTTTAGGGATAAGACAGGTGCTCATTTTTCTGGGGTTTTCCTACACAGTGTTTTCCAACTTTTTGTATTAATAGAAGCAAGCAGGATTTGCAATCAGGTATGATTTCAAATTCTGTCTACCACTTGATAGCTGAGTGCCCTTGAGAAAATTACTTGGCCTCCCTAACTTAGTTTTGTTTCTTTATCTGTGATATCTACCATAATATCTAATACTTTAAGGGATTTTTGAACAATAAGTTTTTTCAAAAATTTTAACTATGGTTTGATAATTTGTTGTTTAAGGCCAATTTAGCTGATGTACCCACCTCTAGAATTAAAAACCAATGCAGACACACAAAAAAAGCTATTCAGGATGAGTCTGCTCTCAAACATAGTTTTAGAAGTAGATTTTTTTAAAAGTATATGTAAAATATATGCTTGCATAATTTTACTATGTAAAATTTAAGGCATACATTAAAATTAGAATACCACAACAAACCTTCCTATGCATGCTACCAGCTTCAATTAAGAAAGTATAATAAAGTAACAAGTTCCCTCCCTTCTCTCTTGCTTAATCTGATTTACTAAGGTAGCCTCCAAGAAGTTTCCTCACAAAATGAAATTACCTTATATATACGTTTTATAACTTGAAATTTTTATTTGGAAATATACTTAAAATATGTTTTATTACCGTGTGATTGCCTATGTCTGTAGCTGTACTATATTCTGTTGTGTAGCTGTCTAATAATTTACGTAACTAGTAGAATAATGGTATGATGTTAAATAACTTTTTTCCTTTGGTTTTTTTCCCCCGTCCTTTTCTGTGAACAACTAGTTTTTGATAATGATGGAAAAAAGCTTATTTTGAAAGCAAATTAAAATATGAGAAGTGTATTTTGATGGCTGTTGCTGCTGCTAAGTCGCTTCAGTCGTGTCCGACTCTGTGCGACCCCATAGATGGCAGCCCACCAGGCTCCCCCGTCCCTGGGATTCTCCAGGCAAGAACACTGGAGTGGGTTGCCATTTCCTTCTCCAATGCAGGAGAGTGAAAAGTGAAAGTGAAGTCGCTCAGTTGTGTCCGACCCTTAGCGACCCCATGGACTGCAGCCTACCAGGCTCCTCCATCCATGGGATTTTCCAGGCAAGAGTACTGGAGTGGGGTGCCATTGGCTACCTGTAGTTAAATGTCTTCCCTTTGTTGTGCTTCCTTTAAATATAATCCAGTGACTCTCTTTAATCAGCTTGTCTCTGCACAGTGCCTCCTGTGTCCTCCTATGATCATTTTAGAGTGTACCCATTGTTCAATGCTTCTAGATAGGCTTTCTCTCATAAAAATGAATTGCAGAGTTAAAGCTTTTTTTTTTTTTTTTTTTATGGCTCTGTAAGGGTTCAGCAAGTTAGGCATTGCTTGGATGTTTTATTTTCTGGAGGAAAATCACTCCTTTTGATTTAATTACCTTTTAAGAGTAGGGAGGTACTTCTGGAGATTAAGTTGGATTATTGTTACAGCTGAGTGTGTGTATGAAAATTATGATAGTTGATAAAAACAGCTTCACTGAGCTACTGAACATCTCTAGCTGATTTTTCTGCTCAGCTCCATCCAGAAGTTTACAAAGCTAAAAATCAATTTCTTGAATTGTTTCTTTTTTATTAGATTTGAAGTTGACTTATAGTTGATTTACAGTGTTATGTTAGTTTCTGGTGTACAGAAAAGTGATTCAGTTATACACACGCACACACACACACACACGTGTGTGTATATATTCTTTTTCGTGTTCTTTTCCATTATGGCTTATAGGATATTGAATATACTTTCTTGTGCTTTACAGTAAGACCTTATTGTTTATTATATATTTAAGTTTGTATCTGCTAATCCTAAACTTCTCTGATTTATCCCTCTCCCATCCTCTTTCCCCATTGGTAACGATGTTTGTTTTCTATGTCTATGAGTCTGTTTCTGTAAATAAGTTCATTTGTATCACATTTTAAATTCCACATATAAGTGACACCATATAGTTTATATCTTTCTCCTTTCAGTTTCACTTGGTATGATAATTTCTGCAACCATCCATGTCGTTGCAAATGGCATTATTTCGTTCTTTTTTATGGCTAAGTGGAGTCTGACACGACTGAGTGACTTCACTTTGACTTTTCACTTTCATGCATCGGAAAAGGAAATGGCAACCCACTCCAATGTTCTTGCCTGGAGAATCCCAGGGATCAGGGAGCCTGGTGGGCGGCCATCTCTGGGGTTGCACAGAGTCAGACACGACTGAAGCAACTTAGCAGCAGCAGCAGCATTCGGCTGTGTATATGTATATACCACGTATTCTTTATCCGTTCACCTGTTGGACAGACTTTTATTTTAGGTTGTTTCCATGTCTTGGCTATTGTGAATAGTGCTGCTGTGAGCATAAGGGTGCATGTATCTTCTGAAAATATATGCACAGGAGTGGGATTGCTGGAGCATATGGAAACTCCACTTTTATTTTTATTTTTTGAAGAACCTCCATTACTGTTTTCCATAGTGACTGCACCAACTTACTTTCTTACCAACAGTGTAGGAGGGTTTCCTTTTCTCTACACCCTCTCCAGCAGTTGTTATTTGGAGGCCTTTTAGCAATGGTCATTCTGGCTGGTGGGCTTCCCTGTTGGCTCAGTGGTAAAGAATCCACCTGCCAGTGCAAGAGCCGTGAGTTCAATCCCTGGATTAGGAAGAGCCCCTTGAGAAGGAAATGGCAACCCACTCCAGTATTCTTGCCTGGGAAATCCCATGGACAGAGGAGCCTGGCGGGCTATAATCCACGGGGTGCAAAAGAATCAGATGTGACTTTGTGACTAAACAACACAACAATTCTGCCTCATGTGAGGTGGCACCTCATTGTAGTTTTGGTTTACATTTCTCTAATAACTAGCAATGTTGAGTATCTTTTCATGTGCCTGTTGACCATCTGGATGTCTTCTTTGGAGAAATGTCTTTTTAAGGCTTCTGCCCATTTTTTGATTGTTTTGTTGTTGTTGTTATTGAGTTGTATGAGCTGTTTATATATTTTGGAAACTAATTCCTTGTTGGTTGCATCATTTGCAGATATTTTCTTCCAGGTCCTGGGTTGTCTTTTCATTTTGTTATGGGTTCCATTGTTGTGCAAAAACTTGTAAGTTTCATTAGGTCCCATTTGTTTGTTTTTGCTTACATTTCTATTGCCTTGTGAAACTGACCTAAATCTGTTTTATTTATTTAAATCTCTATTTTATTTATTTCCTCTCTGATCTTTAGTATTCCTTCCTTCAGCTGACTTTAGGTTTTGTTTTGTTCTTCTTTTTCTAATTCTTTTAGGGGATAGGTTAGATTGATTTTTTTTCTTATTTTTTGAGGAAGGCCTGTATTACTATGAAATTCCCTCTATGAATTGCTTTTGGTGCATCCCATAGATTTTGTATAGTTGTATTTTAATTGTCATTTGTCTCAGTATTTTTAAATTTCTTCTTTATTTCATTGTGACCTTTTGATTTTTTAGTAGCATATTTAGTCTTTATGTAATCTTTTTCTTTTCCCCTTGTTTCTCTTTCTGTTGTTGATTTCTAGTTTCATACTGTTGTCATCAGAAAAAAAAATGTTTGAAATAATTTCTGTCCTCTTAAATTTGTTGAGGCTTATTTTGTGTCCTATTATGTGGGCAATCCTAGAGAATGTTCCATGTGTACTTGAAAGGAATGTGTATTCTGCTTTTTTTCTTTGATGTAATGCCCTGAAAATAGCAAGTAAGTCTAACTACTCTATTGTATTGTTTAGGCTCTCTGTTGCTTTACTGACTTTTGTCTAGAAGGAAGATCTACCTATTTATGTGAATGAGGTGGTAAAATTTCTTACTATAGTAGTTCGCATCAATTTCTCCCTTTATGTCTATTAGTACTTGTTTTATGTATTTAACTTATATGCAGAGTACATCATGAGAAACGCTGGACTGGAAGAAACACAAGCTGGAATCAAGATTGCCGGGAGAAATATCAATAACCTCAGATATGCAGATGACACCACCCTTATGGCAGAAAGTGAAGAGGAACTAAAAGGCCTCTTGATGAAAGTGAAAGAGGAGAGTGAAAAAGTTGGCTTAAAGCTCAACATTCCGAAAACGAAGGTCATGGCATCCGGTCCCACCACTTCATGGGAAATAGATGGGGAAACAGTGGAAACTGTGTCAGACTTTATTTTTCTGGGCTCCAAAATCACTACAGATGGTGACTGCAGCCATGAAATTAAAAGACGCTTACTCCTTGGAAGAAAAGTTATGACCAACCTAGATAGCATATTGAAAAGCAGAGACATTACTTTGCCAACAAAGGTTCGTCTAGTCAAGGCTATGGTTTTTCCTGTGGTCACGTATGGATGTGAGAGTTGGACTGTGAAGAAGGCTGAGCACCGAAGAATTGATGCTTTTGAACTGTGGTGTTGGACAAGACTCTTGAGAGTCCCTTGGACTGCAAGGAGATGCAACCAGTCCATTCTGAAGGAGATCAGCCCTGGGATTTCTTTGGAAGGAATGATGCTAAAGCTGAAACTCCAGTACTTTGGCCACCTGATGCGAAGAGTTGACTGATTGGAAAAGACTCTGATGCTGGGAGGGATTGGGGGCAAGAGGAGAAGGGGACAACAGAGGATGAGATGGCTGGATGGCATCACTGACTCGATGGACATGAGTTTGAGTGAACTCCGGGAGTTGGTGATGGACAGGGAGGCCTGGCGTGCTGTGATTCATGGGGTCACAAAGAGTCGGACATGACTGAGTGACTGATCTGATCTGATATTGGGTGCATATGTTAAGTGTAGTATTGTCTTCTTGTATTGATTCTTTTATCATTATATAATGTCCTTTATCTGGAGAAGGCAATGGCAACCCACTCCAGTATTCTTGCCTAGAGAATCCCGTGGACAGAGGAGCCTGGTGGGCTGCTGTGCATAGGGTTGCACAGAGTCGGACACGCCTGAGGCGACTTAGCATGCATGCGTGCATTGGAGAAGGAAATGGCAACCCACTCCACTATTATTGCCTGGAGAATCCCAGGGACAGAGGAGCCTGGTGGGCTGCCGTCTGTGGGGTCGCACAGAGTCAGACACGACTTCAACGACTTAGCAGCAGCAGCAGCAGTGTCCTTTATCTTTATGGCTTTTGTTTAAAGTCTGTTTTGTCTGTTATAAGTATTGCTTCCCCCATTTTCTTGTCATTTCCATTTGCATGAAATACCTTTATCCATCTCCTCACTTCCAGTCTATATGTCCTTCACTCTAAAATTGGTCTCTTATAAACAGCATGGTGTAAGTAAGGCTCTTGTTTTCTTTTTAGTCCAGTCTGCTGGTCTGTGTCTTCTGATTGGAACATTTAGTCCATGACATTTAAGGTCATTATTGATGAAAGTAGTGAAAGTGAAAGTCACTCAGTTGTGTCTGACTCTTTGTGACCCTGTGGACTGTAGCCTGCCAGGCTCCTCTGTCCATGAAATCTCTGGGCAAGAATACTGGAGTGGGTAGCCTTTCCCTTTTCCAGGGGATCTTCCCAACCCACAGATTGAACCCAGGTCTCCCACATTGCAGGTGGATTCTTTACCATCTGAGCCACCAGGGAAGCCCAAGAATACTGGAATGGGTAGCCTATCCCTTCTCCAGGGGAACTTCCTGACTCAGGAATCGAACTGGGGTCTTCTGCATTGCAGGAAGATTCTTTACCAGCTTAGCTACCAGGGAAGCCCAATTATTGGTAGATATGTGTCTATTGCCATTTTAAACCTTGTTTTCCAGTTGATTTTGTATTTATTCTTTGTTCCTTTGTCTTTTGTTTTTCCTTTTGTGGTTTGATGATTTTCTTTTGTACTATGCTTTTGTTCTTTTTTATTTTTGTGAGTGTATTGTGTGTTATTGATTTGTGATTACCCTGTTTTTGAATTAAGTTTCTTCAATGCAGAAATTATCTTTAGATATGCAGAATTAACCTTGTGAATTTTGTTATAACAATCTCAGTCCTCATAGTTACAGACTTAGAAAAAAAATTTTTTAAACAAATTTCTCTTTGGATAGTGAAGCATTTCTATGATGGTTTTAGCAAAGAATATGTTTTGATGAATAACTGATTACATTGAATTATGTAGATTAGCAATTTAAATCACCAACATAGCTCTAATAAGTTAAATCTGTGATACTGAATACAGATATGTCAGACTTTGAAGTTTCAAAAATGTTGGAATCCACCCTCATTTTTGAGGAGCACACGAAACCCAACCGTATCTTTTTCTGACTTGTAAAAGAAATGAAAGACATTGGTATTTCACTCTAGTTTGCAAATGAGGATTAAAAACGAGAAGTTAAATGACTAAGAGAGAAGACTTAATTTAAACTCAAATAAGCGTGCTCAGAATGACTCTCTCCATTTCTGCCCTTCCTTCCATAGTTAGCCACTATATTTCTCAGATTTTAAGCAAAATTAGTCTTTTCATCATGGAAACTGTTAACATTCATTAACAAGTAGTTTTACTTTGAAATCTGATCAGCAAACACTAAAGAGTGAATTGTTGCTATACTCCATGGGAGTCTTGAGATTGACGTCAAAACACCAGTACAGCTGTATAAGCAGTGGGAAGAGTATTTTTAACATCTTTATTAGATCATCTTTTGACCTTTCTTTTTGTTCTTTCTCTTCTTCCATTAAACAGTTTTTAAAAAGAGGCTTTATAATGTTATTTTCTACCAAAGCTGTAGTGATGTTCTTTAAATTATTAGCACCTGTACCATCCTCCTCTAGATTCCCTTCCGCTTTTATCTTTCCCTTCTTTTCATGTAGTGTTCTAAGTTCTTCTAAGGAGATGGACATTTTTATTTAATAATAGAGAAGTGGTGAAGGGGGAATTTTTTTTAAGAGTATTTTTTAGAACAGGGTTAGATTTATAGAAAAACTGAAATCTAGTACAGAGAAGACTATGTACCCCATACTTGACCTCAGATTCCCATTTTATTAACACATTACATTAGACACATTACAATGTTAGCATTGTACAGTTGTTAAAATTAATCATTTTTAATACATTGCTTGTGCTCAGTCGCATCTGACTTTTTTCGGCCATCTGAACCGTAGCCCCCAGGCTCCTCTGTCCATCGGATTTTTTAGATAAAAATACTGGAGTGGGTTGCCCTTTCCTCTTCCAGGGGATCTTCCTGACCCAGGGATTGAACCCACATCTCCAGTCCTGCATTGCAGGCAGTTTCTTTGCCTGCTGAGCCATTTAGTATATTGTAGTGTTAGTCACTCAGTTATGTTGCACTCTTTGCAACTACATGGACTGTAGCCCGTCAATCTTCTCTGTCCATGGGATTTCCCAAGCTAGAATACTGGAGTGGGTTGCCATTTCCTTCTCCAGGGGATCTTCCCAACCCAGAGATTGAACCCAGGTCTCCTGCATTGCAGGCAGATTTTTTACTGCCTGATCCACCTGGGAAGCTGCATTTAATACATCATTATTATTACCTAAAGTTGAAAGTTTATTTTGATTGCCCTGGTTTTTAAACTGTTCCCCCTGTTTTGATCCAGGATCACACCCAAGATACCATATTACATTTAGTTTTCCTGTCTCCTTGGGCTCCTCTTGGCTGTGACAGTTTCTCAGATTGTGACAGTTTCTTAGGCTTATCTTGGTTTTGATGATCTTGATAGTTTTGAGGAATACTGGTCAAGTATTTTGTAATATGCCCCTACATTGGAATTTCTCTGTTGTTTTTGACACAGACTGTAGTTATGGGTTGTTGGAAGGAGGGATCACAGAGATATAGTGCCATTTTCAACACATCATATCAAGGGTATATACCATCAACATAATTGATGACTGTTGACAATGACCTTGATCACCAGGCTGAAGTAGTGTGTCAGGTTTCTCCACTGTAGAGTGTTGGAGTGTTCTAGTAAGAATATCCTAGTTAGGGGAATTGCTCTGGTAATTTCTTGGGCTTTAGGTATTAGAGTAAGTCATTATATTGATACGATGCTCACTGAAATGTTAAATATTTTTACAAATATGTTCTGAGTTAAAAAATTAAATGCTTTGAATGTTCAATCTTTCAAGTTTTATTTTTAAAATAAAAGATTTTTCTATGACATTCTTAAGACTTATGTTTATCTAAAGTGAAACTCCAGTACTTTGGCCACCTCATGCGAAGAGTTGACTCATTGGAAAAGACTCTGATGCTGGGAGGGATTGGGGGCAGGAGGAGAAGGGGACGACAGAGGATGAGATGGCTGGATGGCATCACTGACTCGATGGACGTGAGTCTGGGTGAACTCCGGGATTTGGTGATGGACAGGGAGGCCTGGCGTGCTGCGACATGGGGTCACAGAGAGTCGGACACGACTGAGCGACTGAACTGAAAGTAACAATTAAGATTTCAATATTTTGTGTAGGAAGTTAGAGAAGCAATCAGCTATTTAAATTCTGGACTTTTTTTCCCTTTATAAAAAATGAAATTACTTCGAAATGCAATTTAAACGTAATAAAGTTCACTCATTTTAAGCGTGTATTTAGATGAGCTTTGACAGATGTGTATAATTTTTGACTAACACTGTTACTAAGATACTGAACATTTCTGTCGCTCTGATAAGTTCTGTCTTGCATCTTTTCATTTATTCCTCTGAAACTGTTGATCTGCTTTCTGTCTCAAGAGTTTTGTCTTTTCTAGAATTTCATGTAAATGAAGTCCCTTTTTGTGTCTTTGTACAATGTGTATCTTTTTGTGTTTGTCTTCTGTAATATTTTTTTTGGTTCATTCAAGTTGTTACATGTTGTAGTAGTTTGCTTCTTTTTCATGCTTATAGTATTCCATGTGTGAATAGTTTCTGTATCCATGTACTTGCCGATGGACATTTGGATCATTCCCAGTTCTGGCTATTTCAGATAATTCTGAACATTTGCATATGAGTTTTTATGTGGTACACATTTTCATTTCTTTGTGGTGAAATCCCTGAATTAGGATTACTAAATTGTTTGATAAGTGTATGTTTAACTTTACAAGAAACTGCCAAACTCTTTTCCAGACTGACTAGCATTTCACATTCTTATAAGCAAGGTAGGAGAGTTTCACATCTTCCATATTCTTATCAATATTTGGTATTGTCAGTGTTTTGGGTCATTTTTGTAGGTGTGAATGGCCATTTCATTGTATTTTTAATTTACATTTCTCTTAAGATTAATGATGTTGAGGACTTTACATGTGCTTTTTGCCATATGTTTTCTTTTGTGATATATCTGTTTAAAATCTTTAAAAAGTGGCTTATCTTGTTATTGAGCGATAAGATACAAGCCCGTTATCAGATATGTTTTAGGTAAAATTTTTTCCTGGTTTGTATCTTGTCCTTTTATTTCCTTAACAGTGTCTTTCAAATAACAAAAGTTTTTAATTTTGATGAAGTTCAGTTTATCAACCCTTTATGTTTTGCCTTGTGGGTCCTATCTGAAAAATCTTGACTTAACGCAAGATCACAAGAATTTTCTCCTGATTTTTTTCTTGAAGTTTCGTAGTTTAACTCTTAGGTTTAGGCTTCTGATACTTAACAAGTAAACATTTGTATGTGGTGTGGAGTAAGGATTGAAGGGTGTGTGTGTGTGTGTGTGTGTGTGTGTGTGTGTGTGTGTTGGCATATGTTCCAGTGCTATTTGTAGAAAGGACTGTTCTCTCCTTATAGAACTGCCTTGGCATCTTTGTTAAAAACTTCAGCACCATCTTCGCCGGGTCTGTTTATGCTCTCTGTTATATTCTTTTTGTCAATATGCCTATCCTTGTCTTGATTGTCTTAACTTGATCTTAAATCTTGAAATAAGATAAGGTAAGTCTTCCAACTTTGTTGTCTTCCTAAAAATTCGTTTGGCTTTTCTAGGTCCTTTGTATTGTCATATAAATTTTAGTATCAGTAAAGCCAGTTTCTATTTTTAAAAAGGTGCTGGGATTTGGGGTAAGAGTGCTGAACCTAGTTAAGATTGGGGAGAAACAGTATTTTGACAGTATGAGTTTTCTGATTCATGAACATATTCTCACTCTCCATTTATTGAAGTCTTTAATTTCTCTCAAAGATTCTACAGTTTTCAGTGTACAAGTTTTGCACATAGTTTAGCTTCATCTCTATATATTTCATGTATTTTGAGCTTAAGTGGTATTTAAAAGTTAATTTTTGATTTGTCACTAGTAATTATAAATATAGTTGCTTTTAATATCAGTTCAGTTCAGTTGCTCAGTCATGTCTGACTCTTTGTGACCCCATGGACTGCAGCACGCCAGGCTTCCCTGTCCATCACCAACTCCCTGAGCTTACTCAAGCTCATGTGCATCGGGTCAGTGATGCCATCCAACCGTCTCATCCTCTGTCGTCCCCTTCTCCTCTTGCCTTCAATCTTTCCCAGTATCAGGGTCTTTTCCAAGAGTCAGTTCTTCGCATCAGGTGGCCAGAGTATTGGAATTTCAGCTTCAGTATCAATCCTACCAATGAATATTCAAGACTGATTTCCTTTAGGATAGACTGGTTGGATCTCCTTGCAGTCCAAGAGTCTTCTTCAACACCACAGTTCAAAAGCAGCAATTCTTCAGCGCTCAGCTTTCTTTATAGTTCAACTCTCACATTCATACATGACTACTGGAAAAACCATAGCTTGGACTAGACAGACCTTTGTTGGCAAAATAATGTCTCTGCTTTTTAATGTGCTATCTAGGTTGGTCACAACTTTTCTTCCAAGGTGTAAGCATCTTTTAATTTCATGGCTGCACTTACCACCTGCAGTGATTTTGGAGCCCCCAAAATAAAGTCTGTCACTGTTTCCATTGTTTCCCCATCTATTTGCTGTGAAGTGATGGGACCAGATGTCATGATCTTAGTTTTCTGAATGTTGAGTTTTAAGCCAACTTTTTCACTTTCCTCTTTAACGTCCATCAAGCTTTTTAGTTTATTGATCTGTATACTATTTTATTGCTAGACTTGGTTGTACTAGTTTTTAAAAATAAATTACTTTAGAGTTTTTGTGTCATCTTTCTATAAAGAAAATTGTACCTCTTTCTTTTCAATCTGTGAGCCTTTTATATATTTATTTTTATTGTGTTACTGCTTTGACTAATCAGAGTAGAAATTGAGAACAGACATGTAGAATCCTTGCCGTGTTTTTTTATCTTAGGGAGAAGGCATTCAGCCTGTGAAGTATGAAATGAAATGGTGTGTTTGTTTTTTATAGATGTCCGTTATCAGTTTAGGTATCCTGAAGTGAAAGTGAAGTCGCTCAGTCATGTCCAACTCTTTGTGACCCCGTGGACTGTAGCCTACCAGGCTCCTCTGTTCATGGGATTTTCCAGGCAATAGTACTGGAGTGGATTGCCATTTCCTTCTCCAGGGGATCTTCCCAGCCCAGGGCTTGAACCCGGTCTCCCGCATTGTAGACAGATGCTTTACCGTCTGAGCCACCAGGGAAGTCTTAGGTATCTTAGTTTGCAAAAAATTTTTTATCATTGATGAGTATTGGATTTCGTAAAGTGTAGTTTCTGTATTTACTGAGATGATCAGATGGTTATTTATTTATTTATTTTTTACTCTGGTGATATGGTGAATTACACTGAATTCTGGATGTTGGGTGGACCTTGCATTCCTGGGATAAACCCCATTTCATCATTCTGTATTATTTGTATATATATATGGTTTGCTAATATTTTTTTCATTTATTTTTTAATTGATGGATAATTGCTTTATAGAATTTTGTTGTTTTCTGTCAAACCTCAACATGAATCAGCCATAGGTATACATATATCCTCTCCCTTTTGAACCTCCCTCCCATCTCCCTCCCCACCTCACCCCTCTAGGTTGATACAGAACCCCTGTTTGAGTTTTCTGAGACATACAACAAATCCTCGTTAGCTATCTATTTTACATATGGTAATATAAGTTTCCATGTTAACTCTCTCCATACATCTCACCCTCTCCTCCCCTCTCCCCAGGTCCATAATTCTATTCTCTATGTCTTTTTCTCCATTGCTGCCCTGTAAGTAAATTCCTCAGTACCATTTTTCTAGATTCTGTATATATGCATTAGTATATAATCTTTCTCATTCTGACTTACTTCAGTCTGTGTAATAGGCTCTAGGTTCATCCACCTTATTAGAACTGACTCAAATGTGTTCCTTTTCATGGCTAAGTAATAGTTCATTGTGTATATGTACCATATACATATCCTTTATCCGTTCATCTGTCGATGAGCATCTAGATTGCTTCCATGTTTTAGCTATTGTGAATAGTGCTGCAAGGAACAATGGGATACATGTATCTTTTTCAGTTTTTGTTTCCTCAGGATATATGCTTGGAGTGGGATTGCCGGGTCATATGGTGGTTTTATTCCTAGTTTTTTAAGGAATCGCCATACCGTCTTCCATAGTGGCTGTTTCAATTTACATTCCCACCAACAGTGCAAGAGTTCCCTTTTTCCACACCCTCTCCAGCATTTATTGTTTGTAGACTTTTGATGATGACCATTCTGACAGGTATGAGGTGATACCTCATTGTAGTTTTGATTTGCATTTCTCTAATAATGAGCGCTGTTGAGCATCTTTTCATGTGTTTGTTAGCCATTTGCTAGTATTTTGATGAAGAGTTTTACATCTGTGTTCATAAAGGATATTGATTTTTCATTTTCTTGTAATGTCATTGTCTTATTTTCATGTCAGGGTAATGTTGGGCTTAGAAAATGAATTGGGAATTATCATCTGTTTTCAGAAAGAGTGGGTGTAAGGATTTTATCTCTTTCTTTACGTGGGTGTGATAATTCACCAGTGAGGTCATCTAAGCCTAAAATATTCTTTGTGGGAATATTTTAAACCAACAGTTGAAGTCACTACCTTAGAGTGCTTACTCTTCTGACTTCTAGCATCATAGACTAACTATTCAATAACCTCTTTATTTTAGAATAAATTTAGATTTAAGGAAAAGTTTTGGATAGTATAGAGAGTTCCCATATACCTCATACCTAGTTTTCCTCATTGTTAACATCTGTGATACATTTGTCAGAACAAAGAAACTGACATTGATATTAACTAAACTAACTACAGACTTTATTTGGATCTCACCAGATTTTCCATTGATGGTCTCAGGCTGTTCCAGGATACCACATTGCCTTTAGTTTTCTTGTTTCCCCAGTCTCTTCTGGTTTGTGACAGTTCCTCAGGTTTACCTTGTTTTTCTTGACCTTAACAGCCTTGAGGAATGCTGTCTGGCTATGTTTTAGAATACTTCAGCCTGCATGTGCTGCTGCTGTGTCCCATTAGGGTTATGCATTTGTGGAAAGAATACCCAGAGGCAAGGTCCTCTTTTCACTTCATCTTATAAGGGTCTGTGATGTCTACATGACATTCATAGAGCATCACTGATGGGATTGATCTGGACCACTTGGCTAAGAGTGTTTGCCAGGTTTCTCCACTTTATAAAGTGACTCTTTCCTCTTTCCGTCTACTATTCTGAAGCACGTCACTTGTCTCAGTCCACACTTGAGGGAGAAGTATCTATAGCTCTGATTTGGAATTCTTCTGTAAGGAAAATTGACTTTAATCCAGTACCACAGGGTTCACTCTGTTTTTCCTTACTGTCTGACAATGAGAACCCTGGCTCTGACCATCCACTATCCATTTACTTGTTTGTTCAACTCCAGTTTACATGGAAAGCTATTTCAGAACTGTTAATCCATATACCCACGAGAAATGAATGTTCCATTTAGAGTACCGTGTTTCCAGTCAAAACATTGTTTTCCAAAGTTAGTTAGGCCAGCTCTCCCCCTGCCCCCATCTTTGGTGTAGGTATGTCATGATTTGTCCTGCAGTTAGATTCATTTGTCACAGCCCACATTTCATCCTGGAATCTTCCAGTGGTCTGATTGGTGGTTTTTGCTGTTGCGTGGTCAGCATTAAGTGAAGTCCAATGTGCAGCTCTGTGGGTTTTGACAGAGTTGAGTCATGTGTCCGCCACCCTAGTGTTAACAGAGCAGAGCCTGTGCTCTGTGCGTCCCTTTGTGTGTCCCCTTTGTAGTCAGCCACTCTCCCCTCCCCTGATCCTAGTAACCGTTAATCTGTTTTTTGTCTTACCTGTTGTTAATTTTTGCATTTTCCAGAGTTTCATGTGAATGGAATGGTATTAAAATCTTTAGATTTTTCGTCTAACTTCTTGAACAGTTCTTGGTTCCTCCCAGAAGCTCAGATGGTAAAGAATCTGCCTGCAATGTGGGAGACCTGAGTTCGATCCTTGGGTTGGGAAGATCCCCTGGAGAAGGGAATGGCAACCCACTCCAGTATTTTTGCCTGGAGAATCCCATGGACGGAGGAGCCTGGTGGGCTACAGTCCATGGGATCGCAGAGGGTTGGACACAACTGAACGACTAACACTTACTTACACTTCTTGAACATAGAACATTAAGATTTATCCATAGTTTTGTGAATTAATAGTTCATTCTTTTAAAATTATTAAACAGTATTCCATTGTATGGATGAATCATAAGCTTATTTAATCTTTCCTCCATGAAGATTATCCTGATGACTTCTACTTTTCAGCAGTTACGAGTAAAGCTGCTATAAACATCCATGGACAGGTTTTTTTATGAACATAAATTTTCACATCATCTAGGTAAACACCTAAGAGTGTGATCTCTGGGTTATATGGTTGTATGGTAAATCATATCACTACTTCGCTATTAAGTACTTAGAAACAATAAATTTAGTAAATCTGTTGTTTAATATTGTCCACAGAGAATATTAAGATCAGTCTCTAGAAAGTCTGTAAAATCTACTTTTTTTTCCGGCCTTTGGTTCTTCTTTATTTTTTAGAAGTTACATTTGCCAAGGTGTGCTTTCTTAGAAGATGATTCTTCATAGATCACTAATTGTGGTTCTGAGGTTCTGTAAATTTGTCCATAAATTCACGGAACTCTGGTCTATAATTTATGTAAATGAACTGATTACTGGGTATTAGGAGGCCTGGGCGTGCTGCGGTTCATGGGGTCGCAAAGAGTCGGACACGACTGAGCAACTGAACTGATCTGAACTTGGAATTACATATATTCAAATGTTTTACAGAATGTGTTTTATAAAACAAAGAGTATGTTTTTTATTCATTACTAATGTATTGATCCCAGAAATTATGTTTTCCAAATTGTCAAATTAGGTTGATATTTCAGAAAATGAAGTGAAAGTCGCTTAGTTGTGCCCGTCTCTTTGCAACCCCATGGACTATACAGTCCATGGAATTCTCCAGGCCAGAATATTGGAGTGGGTAGCCTTTCCCTTCTCCAGGGAATCTTCCCAACCCAGGGATCAAACTCAGGTCTCCTGCGTTGCAGGCAGATTCTTTACCAGCTGAGGTAAAGAAGGGAAGCTTCCCACAAGGGAAGCTCACAGAAAAGGAAATTAGAGGGTAATGAGTCATCTTAGTGTGGGGATGTATTTGTTAGGGAGCAGTGTTTGGGAAAAATTAGTTACAGCAAAATTATACAGGTTCTAGGGATTAGATTGAATGAGTGTGTCTCTTGTCCCTCCCTGCTTCTAGTGTAAATGGCAGGGATGCTAGTTAACAGAGTGCCAGACATCACAGCGCCTGGGGCGTATTTAGAGACCAGGGAAGGTTTACAGTAATCAAACACAAATAGGCAAAGTAGCATGAAGAAATTTCAGTCCTTTCGGCCTTGTTCACAAACTTAATTAGGCTTATTGGGTCAGAAAATATTTTTCCTCCCATTTTTATCTGTTCTTCTTTCACCCTCCCATCCCCACCCCCGACCTCCTGTTCCAGATTACCTTTGAAGGGGATCACGCTATCAACAAAAAGAGAGGTTTTTTTTGTTTAATCCTAACTTACTTGGTTTATTTAGCTTTCAGGAAAGGAGCAGTGGCGAAGGAAAATTTTAAGATATACAAGGACCTCCATTTTTGATAGAGACACTATATGTTCTTCTAAAAATCATATGTTATTCAGGAAATTCTGAAGAAAATTAATTTTTTTTTGTGGCTCTAGAATTGGATCTTTTACAAGTATTTTTAATTTATGGGAGCTGCTTGGCCTACCCCCTTCACATATTGCCAACTACATCTTTGCTTTTTTTATTTTAACTGTTTATATAATTTTACAGTGTAATGTTTCGGAGCTGTATGTGGATGCTGTTCTTTGCATTTCCATGAGCAGCACAGTATTGGGCTTCAGTTGATGATGGTGGATGACTGGGGGTGGAGAAGAGGTGGAGTTTCTTCATATCATCCCTCTTGTGGTCAATAAAATCATCCGACAAATGCCTTCCCAAGGATGTCGAGTGTGTATAAAGGAGAAGCCTAGGAATGCCAAGGGAGTGGTGTTTTACTGAGGATTTCATTCTGCTCTGCTCCATGGAAACGAGCCTTTTGAGCTTTTACTTGTCTGCTGATTTGTCCGGTGATCCAGGTAATCTAGTGCAGTCTTTGTTTTCTCGGTGGTGTGTGAAATGTAGCAAAATGGTAGAAAGCTAGCTTTAGTGAAAGGGATATACTTACAACAGGAATAAAATTAGAAAGAAAAAGGACCTATTACATTGTTCATTACTCTTTAAATAGCTTTGAAGGTTTTTTCATGTTTTAAAAAGACTAATTTGATCTAAAGGAAGAAAATTCATAGTTTTAAAAACCTGTACTTTAATTTCTTAGCTTGAGAACAAAGGTTTTAGCATCCAGCATTGCAGGGATATTTTTATTCAGAAGGAGAGGAAGCAGCATCCTTCTGTTAACCTTTTTAGAACTGAATTGACAAAACTCTTCTTAAATCTTAGCTAGGGTCTCTGATTTATTATTCTGTAAACTGTGATTTAATTATCTGAAGCTTCAGGTTGGTTGATTCCCTTTGATACCTAAGAGATCTTGGAAGGAGTATGAGAGGGGGCAGGGATTAAATCTGTAGTGGGGGAGGGGAATATTTTTACAGAGTAATCTTCATGATTGTTTCTCCATTTGAAGCTAAATTGAAATATACAGTCATTTGGAAACGGTGATATCCATGACACCAAACACTCTTATCTGTTTGAATGATTTTATCCTTTGTTCAGTTTGTGGTATTTTTTGCTTTTGTCAGCTAAAATGTTGGTTATAAATATGAAGAAGCAGCCAGATTACTATGTGATGGCATTGGAATTGCAATTCTGATTTTTTTTTTTTTTGCATTCGTTTCTGTAAATACATGAGCATGGGCATGAATGTGAAAAGCAAAAGTGCTATAAAATGCTGCAGGCATTTTTGTTTTCTCCTGAAGGTGTTTTTCATGGTGGGAGTTGTTTTGTTGTAAATAGAAAGACCCAATTTATGATACTAAGATGTGTTTAGTACTACAGACGTCTCTATTTAGAAAAGAAAGACCAAAAACATTTTTAAGCATAGTCTGAAGCTTTCAGTTAATTTGATTATCTTCCTCATAGTGGTGTGAGTTATCATACTATTTGTCACATTTTGAAAGTTGCTTGATTCCTCAGAATACTGAAAAATTAATAAATGCTTATTGAGTGCTTACATAATTTTCAGTGCTTTAAATGTAAACACAATTTGTAGCATAGCAGAGAGTATAAAAAACCTATGCATATGATGTACTATTTGTGTGTGTGTGTGTGTGCGAGAACACACCTATTGGTTATATATGTATATGGGCTTTCTGGGTCGCGTTAGTGGTAAAGAACCCACCTGCCCATGAAGGAGACACAGAGATGTAGGTTCCATCCCTGGGTCAGGAAGATCCCCTGGAGGAGGGCACGCCAATCCGCTCTAGTATTCTTGCCTGGAAAATCCTATGGACAGAGGAGCCTGGCAGGCTAGAGTTCATAGGGTTTTAAAGAGTTGGACACAGCTGATGCAACTTAGCACATGTATGCTTATATACTGACACGTGGGTATTTTACATAAGCTATTACATCTAAGGATTCCCAGGTGGCTCAGTGGTAAAGAACCCGCCTGCCAATGCAGGAGACGCAAGAGACTTGTTTTCCATTCCTAGGTAAGGAAGGTCTCCTGGAGGAGGATATGGCAACCCACTCCAGTATACTTGCCTGGAAAATCTTACTGTCAAAGGAGCCTGACAGGCTATAGTCCATGGAGTCACAAAAGAGTCTAACATCATTGAGTAACTGAGCACTCATGAGCACTTACTGCATTTAATCCTAAAATGACCTTGTCACAAAATTAGCACTATCCCTCTTTCATGGATGAGGGAATTTATATTTTGAGAGGTTAAGTAATTCATCATAAACAACAGACCATAAAGTGATGAAGCCCAGGTCAAGCTCAAAAACTCTTTCCATGGTTTTAATGTGAGTGGATTAAAACATTATATCACAATTATTTGACACCATGAAGAGTGATGCTGGTGGAGTGAACAGGAGATAGGGTCCCAATCCCTATCAGGAATTGAGTAATTGGATAAAAAGTTTAGCATCATATTTTATAAAGAGTGAAGGTTGGACTAGGTCACTTAAAGTTCAGTTCTAACATTATATGATTGTATTCCATGTAAGATTTTCATATGTGGCTTATGGAAACAAATAGCGTTACTTTCAAGTTTTTATTGTAAATATATAGGTTTCCATTCCTGATCCTTTATAACCTGCTTTACTTTTTCTCCAGGGGATATCTGTAATGCATATCACCTTCTAATATATTACAGTATACTTTTTTTCATTAAGTCATTGTTTATTGTCTCCCTCTTCTGTTTCTGCCAAATACAATGCAAGGACCTAGACCAGTGCCTGACTATGGTAAATTCATTTATTGAATGAATGAATGATATACTTTTATAGTACGTAGATAAGATATTGGAGAAGGCAATGGCACCCCACTCCAGTACTTTTGCCTAGGAAATCCCATGGACAGAGGAGCCTGGTAGGCTGCAGTCCATGGGGTGGCTAGAGTCGGACACGACTGAGCGACTTCACTTTGACTTTTCACTTTCGTGCATTGGAGAAGGAAATAGCAACGCACTCCAGTGTTCTTGCCTGGAGAATCCCAGGGACGGGGAAGCCTGGTGGGCTGCCGTCTATGGGGTCGCACAGAGTCAGACACAACTGAAGCAACTTAGCAGCAGCAGCAGATAAGATATAGAAGTAACTAAATAGTTTTTAATATCAACAGATTCCCTTGGGGTTAATAGTATTCATTTTACTATTATAATGACCCTGTAAGGAACTAATTAGTATGAGATTTTTGAAAAAAAGAGAACTTATAGCAATTGAGTTTAGGGAAGTAAACTTATATATGCTGGAATTTCCTCATGCAAAATTATTGATAGTATAGAGCTTCACAATCATAGTTTTACCCAGTATTCTATTTTAAAATGCTAAAGTATTATTAGAAATTTTCATATACACAAAGAAAAACACAGTAGCAAAGTTCCTTTTTGGTTTATTTGTTAATTTATGTATACTTTCAAATGTTACTAATTTATAATGGGTAGAAAATATTCAGACCACTGAGTCTTTTACTTCAAAATTTTTTCATGAAGTATGACATTATATTTACTGGTAGTTTTGGTTCATTTGAATGTTAGGCTTTCTGAGATTTCAGTAGCTTTATTGAGGTAAAATTGATGTATAATAGACTGTATATGATTAAAGTATAAAATTTGATAGGTTTTGATATATATATACAACTGGAAACTGTCCACCACAGTCATGGTAATATACATATCCATCATCTCATGTTTCTTTGTAGCTTTTGTAATTTTTCCCTCCTAGCCCTCCCCACACATCAGGTACCCACTGATGGTATCATTATAGATTAGTTTGTATTTTCTTGCTTTTTGTCATTTAGATTAGCTTGCATTTTCTTGAATTATTTTATAAAACTGAAATTTTACAGTGTGTCATTTTTTTCTTGTTTTTCTTGCATTCTACATAATTACTTTAAAATTTGACCATGTGTATCAATAGTTCATACCATTTTACTCCTGAATAGTATTCCACTATATGGATATACCACAGTTTGTTTATCCATTTATCTGTTGATGACATTTGGGTTATTTTCAAGTTTGGGACTACTAAGAATAGATTTGCTTTGGACACATAAGTCTCTGTATGGACATATATTTTCATTTCACCTAGGAGTGGAATGGCTGAGTTATGAGGTACGAGTGTAGTGTTTAACTCTTTCAGAAACTGCTGAACTGTTTTCTAAAGTGATTTTATTGTATTACATCCCTACCAGCAAAGCTCTAGTTGCCCCAAAGCCTCACCAATACCTGGTACTTAGTCTTTTTAATTTCAGCCATTTTAGTGGTGTGTAATGGTGTCATTGTGGTTTTTATTTGCATTTCATCTCATGACCAGTGATGTTGAGCATCTTTTTATGTTATTTACCATCCATGTGTCTTCTTTCATGGATTATCCAGTCAAATCTTGTTTTTAATTATGTTCTCTTTTAATACTGAGTTATAAGAGTCCCTTATTATATATGATTTGTAAATATTTTGTCCCAGTCTGTGACTTGTCTTCATTTGCTCAGTTTTCTCTCACTTTCTAAAAAGCTTAATTGAGATGTAGTTCACATTTCAAAGATCAGAAGTTTTTTACCGTTGAATCTCAGTCTGTCAGTATTTTCTTTTATGGGTTTTGCTTTTGGTATAGCTAAGAAATATTTGTGGCTCAGCTGGTAAAGAATCTGCCTGCAGTTTGGGAGACTTGGGTTCTATCGCTGGGTTGGGAAGATCCCCTGGAGAAGTACACACTCCAGTATTCTGGCCTGGAGAATGCCATGGACTGTATAGTCCATGGGGCTGCAAAGAGTCCCACGTGACTAAGCGACTTTCACTTCACTTCAAAGGAGGTAAATCTTTCTGCCAAGAAATATTTCCCTAACCAGTATTTTTCTGGAGTTTGATTTTAGAAGTTTTATAGTTTTAAGTTTAGTTTTAGGTCTGTGGTACATTTTGAATAATTTTAAAATATGGCTTGAGGTATTTACTGAATATATATTTTGGCATATGAATATCCAAATATTCCAGCACCATTTCTTTAAAAAAAGTGCTTTTCCTCCACTGAATTCCCTTTGAACCTTTGTTGGAAATCAATTGTCCATATATATGTGGGCTAAGTCACTTCAGTCATGTCTGACTCCTTGAGATCCGCCTGGCTCCTCTGTCCATGGAATTCTCCAAGCAAGAATATTGGAGTGGGTTGCTATGCCCTCCTCCAGGGGATCTTCCTGACCCAGGGATCAAACCTGAGTCTCTTACATGTCCTGCATTGGCTGGCGGGTTCTTTACTACTAGTGCCACCTGGGAGTCCATTCTGTTCTGTCAATTTCTTTGTCTATCTTGACCCCAGTATTACGCTGTCTTCACTACTGTACCTTTATAATAAGTCTTGAAATCAAGTAGAGTTAATCCTTTAACTATGTTCTTCTTTATCAGAGTTGTTGGCCTGCCTAGGTTCTTTGCATTTCTGTATGAACATTAGAATCAGTTTGTCGATTACTGAAAAAAAAGTGTGTTGGGAATTTAATTGGTATTATGTTGAATCTGTAGATTTTGTTGAATCAGTATTGCTAAAATGACATCTTAACAATATTGAGTTTTCCAGTCCATGAATACAACATATCACTCTATTTCGGTCTTTTTCTCAGCCATACTGTTCTGGTTTTCCATTTGCAGGTCTCTGTATCTTTTGTCAGAGGGACAAAGGTGGTGCTAGTGGTAAAGAAAATGCCTGCGGGTGAGGGAGGTGCAAGAGATGCGGGTTCAGTCCCTGGGTCAGGAAGATCCCCCAGAGGAGGAAGTGGCAGCCCACTCCAGTATTCTTGCCTGGAAAATCTCGGGGACAGGGGAGCCTGCTGGGTTATAGTCCATGGGGTCACAAAGAGTTGGATATGACTAAGCTGACAGCACACACACCCTGTGTATTTAATATTTTGATGCTATTGTAAATGGTATTGTCTTTTCAAAATTAATTTCCATTGTTAGTACAATTTACAGTTAAACAATTAATTATTGATTTTGAATTCTACAGCCTTGCTAAGCTTATTAGTTAGTTCTGGTAGCTTTTTTGTTGATTTCATAGTTTTCTATATTGATCATCATGTAGTGTGAATAAAGACAGTTTTACTTCTTGCTTTCCAACCTGGATACTTATTTATTCTTGCCATACTGCACTGGCTAGAATAATACAGTGTTGAGTAAAAGTGATTAGAGAAAACATCTCTGTTCCTAATCTTAGGGGGGAAGCTTTCCTTTTTTTCACCTTAAGCATGATGTTAGCTGTAGGATATTTTATAGATGCCATTTATCAGGTTAGGCTTTTAATGAATGTGAGAAATGAAATTGATAACACTTGCACAAATAGAACTTTTTAAGTAGCAGAGGTCACATTTTTTTAGAAGAAAGGGTTTTGGAGTATTTTTCAATTCAGTAGTCTTTTAAACGGGTGAATTCTATCACTGCCAATATTCTGGCATTGCAAGGGACATCATAACTAGACAGTTTTAGTATTTTTTCTGCCATGTAATTGTGACATAAATTTGAATTTAAAAATATAAGAACGTGTCCTTTAAAATTATTTTTTCACAAGTTTATGGATTTTTTGATTCCATAAAAATCAATAATAATGACTAAAGTCATATTAATGTAGCAGTATATTTTGATTTAGATTTCTCTAACCACTTTTACATTTTACAGATGATAAGTTAATTTCTTGGGGAGTCTCGTCTACTTCCATGATATCTGCGCTCATGCTGATGTCATCCTGATCTGGAATTGCCAGATCAGTCTCCTCTCTGAACTCCAGTCCTTTGTAGACACGTATCCCCTATGATATCCTGCAGGTACCTTGGCTAACATAAAACTGCTTACAAGTGGCACAATTAAATGTTTTATCTAAGCCAGACTCCTTGGAGTTCCTTTCCCTCCCTTTCCCCTAAATTTGCTGTAACTTCCATGCTTATTTACATAGTATTATTTTTGGTGTGTAGCCCCTATTCTTCATTGCCTTTGTTATTGCACTCTTCATTTTTTAATCTAGAAATGCTGTTATTTTACAATTAGTTTTCCAGCCCCCAGTTTCATATCTTTGCTGCCCATTCATCATGTTATTTGCAAGGGAGTATTTTAAAGTGCATAGTGGATCATTCTATTGCCTGGCTTATAGTCTGTTAGTGTACCTGCATTGTCTTCAGCAGTGGTTCTTTGGAGGAAGAATGTTGCAGACCTTTTGAAACCCTCTCCAGAGAGTCTCATAGTCTAAAATATTCAATACCTATAGAAGCTGAAACCAAAGTTTAAATTCCTTTGTATGATATATAGACCCCCTTTGATCTGGCAACTGTTTATCTCCCCAGACATCTTTACTCTCTCCCCACCCAAGCCCCATGCTCCAGCCATACTGAGCTACTTGAATTTTTGTCCAAACACATCAGCATATGCTTTTTCCCTTGCTTAGAATTTCTCTTCTTGATTGTTTGGTTGAGTTATTAATTCATTCAGCAAATATTTACTGAACATTTTGAGGACCTAACCAGGTACTGGATTTACTTTGTACCTATGGAGATGTCTATAATTATATAGAATAACATTGAATGCAAATAATTATAAAATGTGGTAAACTATTAAAAAAGAGAGAACAAGGTTAATTATGGGAGACAGTATAACAAGAGGAGCTTAATTTAATTTGGAAACTGAGGTCAGGAAAGGCCTTTCTGAGGTAGCAACTTTTAAGCAGAGACCTGAAATATACTCAGGAGTCGGGTGGGTAGGGAGAGTGGTTCAGAGCAGAATGCAAGATAATCCTTTTGGCAGGAAGCAAGCATATGAAGCAATAAAGGTAGGCCATAAAGGTGACTGGAGCATAGGGAATGAGCAGGAGAGGGTGGTAAAGTTGAGATTAGAAAGGTAACAAGAGCTATGTTTTATATTTAGGCCTTGTATGTCGTGTTTGGTGTTTGGATGTTTTTTTTTTTTTTCCCCCCCTACATGCAGTGGGAAAAAATTTAAGCAAGGGAGGAACATGCTAAGATTTGTGTTTTGAAATTATATGGCTGCTGTTTGGGAAAATGAAGGATGTGTGCAGGAGTAGAAGTAGCAAGGCCACTAGTGCAGTAGTCTAGGTTTGAGATGAGATGGCTAGCTGTAAGCTAGCAATGCTGAAGGTCAGAAGTAGACAAATTGGAAATGTGTATCGAAGATAAGGTCACTGGAATGTGATGATGAATGTTAACTCCTTGAAGATAGTGACATTTATTTTGTGTCTTCAGTCTCTAGAGCAGTGCCTGATATACAGGTGGTACTCAATAAATATCATTGGATGGATGGAGAGTTGGTGTATTGGATGTTGGGCCCCGGGGAAGAAGGTTGTCATTAATGACTTCTAGATTTGACTGAATTAGCTAGGTGAATGGTGGTCTATTTATTGAGATGGAGAAGCAGGTTTTGAGAGGCAGAGTAAGAATTCAGTTTTAGATTTATTGAATTTGAGGTGCCAGAGAGATATCTAAATGGACATGTCCAGATGGCAGTTGGTTAGGGCCCAGAAGGTTAGAGGAAGTCCATCTGACAATGTCTACTGTCTTTCATTTAGTTCAGTTCAGTTCCTCAGTTGTGTCCGACTCTTTGCGACCCCATGAATTGCAGCACACCAGGCCTCCCTGTCCATCACCAACTCCTGGAGTTTACCCAAACTCATGTCCATCGAGTCGGTGATGCCATCCAGGCATCTCATACTCTGTCATCCCCTTCTCCTCCTGCCCCCAATCCCTCCCAGCATCAGAGTCTTTTCCAATGAGTCAGCTCTTCGCATGAGGTGGCAAAGGACTGGAGTTTCAGCTTTAGCATCATTCCTTCCAAGGAACACCCAGGGCTGATCTCCTTGCAGTCCAAGGGACTCTCAAGAGTCTTGTCCAACACCACAGTTCAAAAGCATCAATTCTTCGACGCTCAGCTTTCTTCACAGTCCAACTCTCACATCCATACATGACCACTGGAAAAACCATAGCCTTGACTAGACAGACCTTTGTTGGCAAAGTAATGTCTCTGCTTTTGAATATGCTATCTAGGTTGGTCATAACTTTCCTTCCAAGGAGTAAGCGTCTTTTAATTTCATGGCTGCAGTCACCATCTGTAGTGATTTTGGAGCCCAGAAAAATAAAGTCTGACACTGTTTCAGTTATTTATTGAGCACCTCCTCTGTGACTAGTATTGTCCTGAGATATAGAGGTGAACCAGAGATCCTTACATCATAGAATTTATATTCTTGCAAGTTAGGGGTGGGGTGGGTGATAGATCAACAAATAAATGCTTTAAAAAAATGAGTACTGTGTTCCAAAGGACGTGAGAGCACGAGATTAAGACATTCTCCATTGAGGAAACTCGTCTTCTGTTGGATAGCTGTGGGGGTGGCTTTTGTTACAGGTATGTATTAATTTCTGCATTTTAATTGATTTAGTGCTTACCCTCAATTCTTTTACCTTACCATCTGCATTCCTGAGTTCGTTCATTCTTTATTTTTTATTGGATGGATTTTGGCTTTAATTAGTGTTTCTCCCCTCTCCCAAGAAGAGCTGATAGGTGCTTTATTTCCTTATTTCTCTAAATATTTATTTCTATTTCCAGTATGTATAGTAACTTTTAAAGGAAGGTTAGACATTGTATACTTTTCCTTCTCACAATGGAGTCATAGCTTCTAGCATAGGCAGTCTTGTGGAGAAATCTTGAGGCTAGTAACTTAATCTTATCCATTTACACATAACCTAATTTTTTTTGTCTAGGTGCTCATGTAGCTCTTTACTTAAAAATCTTAAATTTTCATAACTGCCGCCAGAACACAGCACAGAGAACTCTGTGACTTGAAGAACTTGGCTGTGAGCCACACACATCTTCTGAACACGAACAGAAAAAGAAGAGTAGGTACCAGGAAGATGGAATAGTTAATAACCGGTAACATTTACTGTGCATGTAACATATGCCAGTAATTGCTGCAGCAAAAGAAGCTGTCACAAAAAGATTAAGGAACTTGCTTAGGATTAGATAGTAAGCAGAGAAGCTGAGTTACAAACCCAGTTGCAGTATATGGGTAGGGTCGTTTATTTTAATTTATATCTGTTTTTATAGTGTGCATTGTATCCTTCCATCTTCAGATTAAAATTATTCTGTATTTTTCAGAATTTTTAAAAATATCTTTCTGAATATTCTTTTTATACCTATAAAGCATAGTAGTTAAGAACAAGGCTCTAGAACAGTAAGGTCTGGGTTTGCAGCTATGATCCCTAGCTTTAGGGAGATCTGCTTCCTGTTCAGGTCTACTAAAGCCTTTCTTGGTGTGGATCGAGAATTTAATAGATACGGCAAGTATGTTTTGTAGTTAGTGGTTTAAGGTTATACTCATGTACTGTTTCATGGAGAAGATGGAGTTTTGTCCCCTCTTATTTTTGCTTTTAGTGTTGAGGAAGCCTAGTACAGTAAAACTGCCTTTCTTTTCCACCTTTACCTGGAGTTTAATGCATGTTTATTGAAGGAATGAAAGGTTTCTGAGAACATTGCCATGAAGAAACACTTTTAGGTGGAAACAGATCTTTCTTCATATGAAACTCTGGCAACTTGCCCTCTTGGCAAATAGATATTAACAAAATTCTCAACCAGACTTTGAGATTTGGGGACACAGATTCTATATGATGGGGAATTCTTTTGTAACCAGTTTATATTGGCTTATCTTTGCCTAAAAGGAATAAATGGCATAAATACCTTTCTAGCTAAATATTTTGTAGTTATACCAGATCTAGTTTTCTGCTCCTCACTCATGTGAAAACTTTTAGTTAACTGTAAAAAAAACTGTACAAAAGAAAGATAATGTTTTGTTGGAAGATAGTAATCTAGAGGTTGAGAGCAGGGGCTCTAGTGAGACTAGAGGGTTTTCAGTCACAAGTCCTCCATCTACTAGTTATATAACTTGTATAAGTTATTTAACTTTTTTGAATCTCACATTATTCTACTATAAAATGAAGCTAAAAATAATATTTATCTCTTTGAATCTTTGTTAGAATATAGTTAACTAATATATATGTCTAAAATACTTAATGCAGAGATTGGCATATGGTAAGTACTCAAGTAAAACTACTACTCAAGTTTTAGCTAATATTATCATGGTTTCAATTGTTAATGATTATTCTTACCATGGATAATGGAGGGCATGTATTTGGAGCAGTCTGCCTAGCATAGTTTTTAACTACCAAGTGAACCTGAAGGTATTGAATGTTCCTCAGCTAATAAATATTCTTCCCAAATAAATATTTTTCAGGGAATGTGGCCTACAGACCAGCTTACTTTGTTGTTCTTTACCTCTTTAATTTATGCTTATTTCCAGCCAGTTTATCCCCTCTTTAACATACAACTTCAGCAAAACAATTTTTCTCATTCAGAAATTTTTGTTCTGATGTTGAGCATGTTTAAATTTGGGTTTGAGCACTGATGTAAAACTAAACTGGATTCCCTCCATTGACTCTGCTTCACCGTCCCAGGGTAGAATTTTTTTCAGGAACTAAAATAGCTTTATCTAGCAGGGTCTTCCTGCCATTAGCAGTGAAACAGTACAAAGGCCACATTGAGCATAACTGCTGGGGAAACCCTTTTTCCTTCTCTGGCCTGTAAATGCTGTTCTGTCTCTGTGAAAAGCCCTGACATCAGCTCTTGGAAAAGTCCAAATACTTGTGTTAGAACAGGGCTGAAACACTTGCTTGAGCAAAGACTAAATGACTGAACTATGGTTATAAGTTTACCAGATGCCTCTCAGTCATGTTATGCTTTAAAAAAAAAAAGTAAATCTGTGAGTTTCAGATATTACCTAGAGAATTTAGGATAGAGATGACAATGTAATAGGTATCTCTGTTTCTTTACTAGTTCCCTCATTTTATTCTTTTTCCTAAATAAAATCTAATTTCAGGGTATCAACATTATAAGCTTTGTGTAGTATTCTCCATATATTAAGTGCTTCCTAAGTATTGATATTTGGGGCAAAATACACTGTTATGTAAAATAGACTGAAGTTAACTTTCTTGTGTGTGTTAATTGCTCAGTCATGCCTTGACTCTTTGTGATCCCATGATCTGTCCATGGAATTCTCTAGGCAAGAATACTGGAGAGGGTTGCCATACCTTTCTCCAGGGAATCTTCCCAACCCAGGGATTGAACCTGGGTCTCCTGCATTGCAGGCAGATTCTTTACCGTCTGCAATACTAGGCAAGTAACTTTTTTGGTATTCAAATATATGGAATGTGAAAGTTCATTCATCAGAAGGCTCCTTTAAAACAAATCAGGTGGTGACTCAAACAGCTATAGTGGTTTTCCATTGTACTTTGAGTAAAATCTAAATTTGTTGATACTGCTCGCATTCGTACATTATCTGGCTCCTGTCTACACCTGTTGATCTCTCCTGGCCGTTCTCTGTGCTCAAGCAACAGTGAACCTCATATTTCTCAAAAACACTAAACTTCTTTTCCCTTGTGACCTTTGTACTGGCTGTTCCCTTTTCCCATGACCCTCTGGCTCCAGATTTTCTCACGAGTGGCTTCTTTACCTCATTTACATCTCAACTCAGATGCCTTAGATGTCTTCTTTGAGTAAACTAACTTAACCCATTTAGTCCCAATTACATCTCTTATTTTTCTCATAGCACTTAACACTTTCTGAAATGATTTGGTACAGTTGTCTGTTTGGACTGTTGTATTCCTGTAGAATGTGAGCTTCCTGAGAGCAGAGGCCGTATCTGTTGACGACGTAGCCTCCAGTGTCTAGAGCAGTGTGTGGCACGGTTTGCTGTTCATGTAACTTAGTATGCGTTTGGGTGCCCATAACAGGAAGCCGAGTCAGGCCAACTTAAGGTGTAAGGACAGTAAAGACGTTTCCTGGCTCACACAAAAAGTCTGTTGGTAGGGTTGAGGGATTTTTGACTTAGTAGCTTCACTCTGTGAGTGGCCCGGGTTCTTTCCATTTTTCCTCTCTTGCTATCATTGTCACCTTCATCTGAAACTAGTCGTTAAGGTTGGATGCTGACTAGCTGTCAGGGCTGCGTGCTTCCTCATTCACCTCTAGTGGAAGAGGAGAAATTTCATTTGCTTCTCTCAAGAGTAAGAGATGCATCCAGCAAACTTTGTTTCTATTCTTCAATCTCTCTCTGAATTAATCACATACCCAAGAATGGAATTACCATTAGGCCAAAAAGGCTCATTGCTTTTGCTGCAGATGGAGTCATTTTTCTCTGAGCCAGCTGGGGTCTGAGGAGAGTAATAGATAAAATAGTAGTGAAATAAAATGGTGGTTTCTGGATTGGGAATCACTTATATCCTCTATAATCCTAAATAAAAAATTTTAAATGAGTAAATGCATTTAGTAAACATGTATTGTCAAGTATATGCTCAGCACTCTACTAGTTAATTGAAATACAAAGTCAGATAGAACATGTTCTTTACCTTTAGATAATTTAAGGTTTAGTGAGTGAATCAGACAAGTTAACAGAATACTAAAATTGTTTTGAAAATCAGTCAGCTGCAACATTATGACTATAGCTAACACTGCTATATAACATAGGAAAGTTGTTAAGAGTGTAAATTCTAAGAGTTCTCATCACAAGGAGAAATTTTTTTTTCCTTTTTTTTCTTTCCTTTTTATTGTATCTTTATGAGAAGATGTATCTTAGCTGAACCTATTGTGGTAATCGTTCATACTATGTGTAAATTAAGCCATCATACTGTGTACCTTAAACTTACACAGTGATATATGTCTGTTATTTTTCAATGAAACTGGAAAAAAAAATCAGTCGATTAATTGATTAAAATAATTTAATCCAAAAGAAAGTGGAAAATTGAAAAGGGGAAACAACAAATGAGACAAGTGAAAAGCAAATAGCAATGATGATAGACTTAAACCTATCCATATCAGTAATCACATTAAAGGAAAGTGGCCTAAACGCTCCCATTAAAAGGCCAAGATTATCAGATTGGATAAAACAGCAAAGCCCAACTATATGCTGCCTACAAGAAAAATACTTTAATAAATACACAAAATTTCAAAGTAAAAAGATGGGGAGAGGGGTTCAGGATGGGGAACACATGTATACCCATGGCTGATTCATATCAGTGTATGGCAAAAACCACTACAATATTGTAAAGTAATTAGCCTCCAATTGAGATAAATAAATAAATTTTTTTTTAAGTAAAAGGATAGGAAAAGATATACTTTGCTAACACCAATCAAAGTAAAGTTAGTGTGAATATGTTAATAGCAGATAAAGTAGATTTCAAGCAAAAATATTGTTAGGAATAAAGAAAGTCACTTCATAATGATAAAGTAGTCAATAAAAAAGAAAACAGCAGCTCTAAACTTCTGTGCATCTAATAACAGAGCTTTAAAATTCATGAAACAAAACTGACATATAAAAACGACAAGTAAACACATCCACAATCAATAACAGTGACTTCAATATCTCTCAATAATTGAGAGCAGTAGACTGAAAATCAGCAAGGATATGAAACACTTAACACCGTTGACCAATTTGATCTAATTGCATTTATAGAACATTCTAGCCAACAACATAATATATTTCTATTTTCTGCAAGTGCACCATGGAACATTCACCAAGATAGACCATATTCTGGACCACAAAATAAGTTTGCATAAATTAAAAAGATTTAAGTTATATTAAAGTATGTTCTCTGACCACAGTGAAATTATTGGACATCAATAAAAGATTTATGGAAAATCTTCAAATATTTGGAAATTAAACAGAAGAATTCTGAATAACCCATGAGTCAAATCAGAAGGGAAATGGGAAATTATTTTGTGCTGAATGAAAATGAAAGCACAACATATCAGAATTTGTGGAATGCCACTAAAGCATTACTTAAAAAATTACATTATTAGAATTTAAGAACTATCAGAAGAACTTCCTTGGTGGTACAGTGGTTAAGAATCCACCTTCAGTGCAGGGGATGCAGGTTCAATCTCTGGTCGGGGAATTAAGATCCCACATGCTGCAGAGCAACTAAGCCCACGTGCCACAACTAGAGAGCTTGTGTGCCGCAACTACTCAGACCCTCTGAGGACCACAGCCAGAGGTCCCACATGACCCAACAAAGACCCTGGGTGTCGCAACTAAGACTCACTGCCGCCAAATAAATTAATTTTTTTAAAAAAGCCACCTATTAGGAAAGAGGAAAGGTCTAAAGTCAGTGACCTTTCAACTTCCATTTTAAGAAACTAGGAAAGTAAGAGGAAATTTAAATCAAATTAAGCAAAAGAAGAAATGATAAAGATCAGAGTGGGAGTCAATGAAGTAGAAAAGTAGAGAAAATCAGTGAAAGCAAAAGCTGGTTCTTTTGAGAATATCAGTAAAGTTGTTAAATCTCTAATGAGGCTAATCAGGAATGAAGATGAGAAGACGTTACCGATTTGGGGAATGAAAGGTGATACCAGTACAGATCTATAAGTATTAAATAGATAATAAAGGAATATTATGAATACCATGCCAGTAAGTTTAGCAATTTAGGTAAATTGTGGTTTGGAATGTTATAAATCTCAGCAATATAATTATATACATAAATATATAAGTATATATACCTATGTATTATATATAAACAAGAACATATAAAACACATATGTGAACTTATAAAAGACATGTATATGTGTGTATATACATACATACATGAACTCACACACATACATAGATGGGAGCTAGATTTCTCACTGTCAAGGAAGTTAAGCCAAGGGGTGAGGTGAACCCTTTGGTACTGGATTAGAATCAGAGACATTAGTGTGAACTCATCTTTAGCTTAGTAAATATACAGTGGATAAATACAAAAACAATTATAGATGTGTGTATATGTATACATTAATTTATTAGCTTTGTCTGCTAATAGGACCAAGAACTATTGACACACCAGTAGCAGCAAGCACATTTAGCTCCCAGATCTTAGTTTCTAAATACCAGTCCCATAAAAGACTCCTTAGAGAAATTGATTCTAGGGCTGGAGTAGGCAAGATATAAGATGAGCCTAAATTTACAGTGCCAGAAACAAGGAAGTGCTAAAAAAAAAAGTAAAACAGTGGGAACACAGATGCCAGTCTGAAAAAACTCTCAATGGCTTAAGCTGGAATCGCTTTTTTGAGCAATAAAATAATGTATTGATTAGAACTCAAAAGTATAAAATAAATATACATGAATTCATGCTGATAGAAATGATTGCATAAATTAAGTATAGAAGAAGATACAAATCTTCCTTATGGGAAGAGTTCCAAATGGTATACGTGAATTCTGCCTCCTTCAGGAGATGGAGAAGGCGATGGCACCCCACTCCAGTACTCTTGCCTGGAAAATCCCACGGATGGAGGAGCCTGGTAGGCTGCAGTCCATGGGGTCGTGAAGAGTCGGACACGACTGAGCGACTTCACTTTCACTTTTCACTTTCATAAATTGGAGAAGGAAATGGCAACCCACTCCAGTGTTCTTGCCTGGAGAATCTCAGGGATGGGGGAGCCTGGTGGGCTGCCGTCTATGGGGTCGCACAGAGTTGGACATGACTGAAGCGACTTAGTAGCAGCAGCAGCAGCAGGAGATGGAGCTTAATCTTCCCAACCCCTAGTATGGGATTGGATTTAGTGACTTGCTTCTAAAGAATAGAATATTGAAAGGGGGAAAAAAAAAAAAAAAAAGAAACTACAGGGCAAAATCTGGCAAATTCTGTCTTATCCAAATGACCAAGGGTAATATTACTAGTGATGTCAAGTTGATATTATATATCCTCTGATATGGGCTTCCCTGGTGGCTTAGACAGTAAAGAAACTGTCTGCAATGCAGGAGACCCAGGTTCGATCCCTGGATCAGAAGATCATCTGGAAAAGGGAACAGCTACCTATTCCAATATTCTTGCTTGGAGAAGCCCATGGACGGAGGAACCTGGCAGGCTACAGTCCAAAGGGTTGCAAAGAGTCTGACATGACTGAGCAGCTAACACTTTGACTTTTCATCCTCTGATACATGACAAGAAAGGCATTTCACCTCTGTGGTATTTCAGAAATAGGCCCACATATGTATGTACAATTGATTTTCAACAAAAGTGTAAAGGCAGTTCGATAGAAAAAAGATGGTCTTTCCAACAAATGATGCTGGAACAACGGGATAATGCTATGCAAAGAAATAAATTTCTGTCCATACTCATGCCCTGTTCAAAAATTATTGTAAAATATGTCATAGACCTAAAAGTAAAATTGAACATCATTAAACTTTCAGAAGAAAATGTAGAAGAAAATGTAGGACTTTGTTATGTTGGGGAAAGCTTTCTTAGATATGACACCAAGAATGTGTGATCACAGTCACAAGCACTAGGAGTTAGAACATCAACATATCTTTGTGGAGGACACAATTTAACCCACAACAACTGTGGTAGTTCCCAGTTTAAAGATTGTTTTCATGTTTAATGCAGGGGAACTGAGAATTTCTCTGTGTACTAAGTATATAAGTAAAGCATCTTCCATATCTTTGCTTACTTTTCTCTCGAATGTAATGATGGTATTATAATTACTAAATACAGAATTATTTGAAAATATGAGTTTGGTGTAGCTTTTTGGCATTTATTCACTTTGTGGATAATATACCTCTAACCTGTTATGTATATCTCTGCTTTATCCATTTTTACTTTTAACAGTTTTTTTAACGGTCTCTTTCACCTGTTTTGTGCCACACTTTGGCACTTGGGCTGCAAAGTAATGTTACCTTGGACCTTTGTCTTACAAAGTCTGTTCCTAAAACAGCTCCTTCAGCTTCTTGCTTCTATGTGTTTCCATAAGGGTTAGAAATGATTTCACAGGATTGAGCTAGGAGACTGCTGTGTCTTCTGTGTTCTGTTTACCTTGTACACACAGAAACTCCTCTTGACTTCCAGCCAAACTCCCGTGTGGATTCCTTACTATAGATAACTTCATCTTAAGGAAGAAATCAACAGGGAGTGCATACCTTGAGTTACAAGGATATTTTGTTACAACATTGTTTATTATACTGTAAAACTGGAGCTAGCCTAAATATTTACAAAAGGGAATTGGTTAAGTTAATTAAATAGCTGTATCACAAAGCACTTTGCAGTTATCAAGAGTGATCTGGAGCCCTGTTTTTCAAATCTTTATCTCACTTGTAAGTTCAATATATAAAATAAATAGAAGTTAAATAGCTCTGATGTATGGGAAACCCAGAGTCTCCAATCTACCCATTTTTGTCCCCTGATGGTCCTAGAATTTTATGCAGCACAGTTTAAAACCATTGCTTTGGTTAAAAAAAAAAAAAAGTAATGTAAATTATGTTGATGTTTTATTAAGTTAAAAAAAATTACCAAATAATATGTCTGTTATGCTTTAAGTTTTATCAAAAGAATTTTTATACACTGTGTTTATGCTATATACAAATACAGTAGTCTATACCTTGAGAAAAGATAGGGGATGTGCTCATAAAAATTCTAGGTATTGAGATAATGGAAGAATTTTTGGTTTCTATTTTGTCTTTTTAAATTGTGTACATGTGTTTCTTTGAGAGTAAAAGATATTTTTTCATATTAAGAAACAGAGAATCATTGCTTAATAGGAAACTTTACATTTTGGGAAAATAATTCCTCAGTTCTTTGTGAGAGAGGAATTATCTTGAGAATGTTGTAAAATACTCTTAGTAGCATAGATTGATTCAGAAATTATTAACATCAGTAGTCTTAGGTGTTTGTTAAAATAAGTCACATTTTTATCATCCAAGGGAGAAAACAGAATTGAATGTCAGTGGATTCAAAATGAACTGAACTTCATAAAGCACTGATTCTCAGTTCTGAGATAATGTAAGAAGGTCAAAACAATTGAAATACTCTTCCCTCCACCTTTTCAGATTAAGTATTGTTGTGAGCTGTTTGTTAATGAGTATACCTCTGCTCTAGTTCCTTGGTTTTATTGTAGAAGAAAGGGTGAAAAGGGCATGCATAGATCTGATTTTCTCAACTTTGTTCCACAAAATTGAAGGGTTTTTTTTTTTTTTTTTTTTTGCAGTAGTTTGAAAGTTTGAAGTATTCAGGTTTGGCAGCAGAAAGTGTGGTTTTATGATAAACTTAAGTGGATAGCTAAGAGAAATTGAGTTGTTGTTATTTGATTGCAAAACCAAAGCGTTTATGAAGAGAAATCTTCCTAGTTTTAAAACCAAAATTTTCATCAGAGCATTCATTATATACATATCCAGTAAAAGTATTTTCAGTGAAAATTAATTTCCTCAGAAGAAAATAAAGCATTTTTATGGATGTGGAAGGTGTGTTATGTAGAAAATTTAATTGTAATGAAACTGGCTGTCCATCAATTTGTTTAGTGGTCTTATCTTTACCTATATTTTATATTCATATAGCCTCAAAATTTTCATTATTTATGGAAATATCTCACCAGCTAAGGAATATGACTTAAATATAAGGATTGATAATCAAAATCCTTACCCGTAATGCATTATTTACATAAATTTTTAAAATTGTAAGTGGAAAACATAGAATATGCTCAATCCTTATTCCCTTCAAGTTCTTCTCAGAAAGTGTATAAGGTTTTAGTTTCCTCAGAAGAAATAGACCTGTGTTGGTTTAGATCAAGGAAATTGTGGACATTTTTATCACATGTGGGAACTAAATATATACTTTTCTTATTCCGTATATTTTCTTGTCCTGTGATTTGGGGCATTACTTGGTTAAATACAGCTATGGCAGTGATGAGGCTTCTTGTAGTCAAGGAATGAGCACACACTGTGCCAGCACCTGAAGGTAAGCAGAGATCAAGAAGAATAATATTCTGTGGTTTGGGAGTTAATGTAGCTTTGGTGGTTTTTCCTTCTCCCAAGATTTTAGAAATGAAATCCTATCACTGTTGTGTTGACACTGGATAAGTATTAAAGAGCACTTAAGAGAAATCCATTATAATTTGTTTTCTTGTTTAATTGGTAGTCCTTGCTATATACAATGCTATTTTTAATTGATATATAATAATTTAAATTTTTTATATAATAGAAAATAATTTTTTATGTAATAGAAAAAATGTTGACATGCTATCTTATATTTTATTAAATTGTCAAAGTATCTCAATGGCACCTCAGTGCAAAAGGTAAAAAGCTAACAACTAAGGATTTCTACTTTTTTCAGAAGCACAATTGTATCTTTTGCCAAATTTGAAGAAAGAAGCTTATTCCTACAAATTTTGCATAATTGTCACTGCAGTTTACAAAATTTGAGCTTTTAGTATTAGTATATGTTGGTGTAAATCCTTGTTGGGAAACATGCCCATCCCAGGTTAGGAGGCCTTTCTCTCCCTCTCATTTTTATTGTCACAAACAAATCCTGAAAGAGGGAATTGTGAAACAAGGTTAAGATTTAAATTCCTATCTATAATAAAAGGGGAAAAATTGGAAGCAGTGACAGATTTTATTTTCCTGGGCTTCGAAATCACTGCGGATGGTGACTGCAGCCATGAAATTAAAAGACGCTTGCTCCTTTGGAGGAAAGCTATGACAAACCTAGACAGCATATTAAAAAGCAGAGACATCACTTTGCTGACAAAGGTCCATATAGTCAAAGCTATGGCTTTTCCAGTAGTCATATGTGGATGTGAGAGTTGGACCAGAAAGAAGGCTGAGTGCAAAGAATTAATGCTTTTGAGTTGTGCTGGAGAAGACTTTTGAGAGTCCCTTGGACAGCAAGGAGAACAAACTAGTCAATCCTAAAGGAAATCAACCCTGAATATTCATTGGAAGAACTGATGCTGAGGCTGAAGCTCCAGTACTTTGGCCACTTGATGCAAAGAGCCAACTCATTGGAAAAGACCCTGATGCTGGGAAAGACTGAAGGCAGGAGAAGGAGATGACAGAGGATGAGATGATTAGATAGCATCACCAACTCATTGGACATGAGTTTGGGCAAACTCCAGGAGATAGCGAAGGACAGAGTAGCCTGGCATGCTGCAGTCCATGGGGTCACAAAGAGTCAGGCATGATGACTTTGCAATTGACCAGGAACAACCCTATCTAAAGAAAATCATGCATTGACCCTGTAAGTCCTGAGATTATTCTGTAGAGTCCAGTTTCTTGCTGATTTTTGTTTAATGTGTTTGATGTTTTGACTGGTGTTGAGTGGTATGAGAATACTTAAGTAGTTTGAAGGTCTCAGACTTTTTTCAGATTTTTTTTAAACTTTTTTTTTTTTTTTGAGTAATTTGAAGTCTTAAAAAGACACTGTAAGTTAGTAGTGATACTCATGATCTCAAAGAAAATTTAGTTAGAAACCTTACAGGAAATACTCACAAAAGTGATAATGTTCCAGATTATCAATAAAGAGATGAAAGTTTAATAAGCTATTATTTTCTCTTATGACTTACTTTTCCCAGTTCAGAAGCAACCAATATGAAATGTATAATATCTCTGACAGAGAATTAAAATAATTTAGAATTAACTATTTGATTTGTCAAAGTATGTCCACAAAAACAAGAGACATTTACTTAGCATCTGTCTTGTGTTTGAAATTCTTCAGTAAAAGTGGCGGTATACTAAGCTATGTTTAAAAAGTTAATTTGAGATCTTACATTACATTCTAGTGAATCATTTTTGGATCTACACCGAGCTGAGCTCCTTGTTCCTTGTCATTCTGTGGTTATGTATTGCAAGGTCCAGAAGTTTAAAGCTAATAACACCATGAAAAATTCTCCATGACTCACCCTGTCAGCTGTGGCTTCTGCTTTAAGAGCCTTTCTGATAGAACTAATTATTGTTTTATTGCCAGCTCTGCTAAACTTTTCGTGCTTTGGGTCTGTATGCTAACAAAAAAGCACAGTAGTAGATAATGTTCAGACTTTTTTTTTTGTCTAGATCCAAAATTTTTAGTTCTTTTAGCAACTCTGAGCTTGACCAGTTATAAATTATAGGTGGCAAGAGGATTTATGACTGGTGTTTTGATTTTTTCTTTTTTTTGGTGGGAGGGAAGTGGCGGTAGTTGTTTTCTGCTTTTGGTTCTGTGTGTCTTGCTGTCCAGAGATGTAAAGATTCAGTTGACAGTCGGCTGATGTCGGTACTGTGCTCTGAATCACGTGCTTTTCGGTACTGTGTATTGTAGGCAAACATCCTTACAGCTGTCTTCGTTTATTCTTTTGTGAAAAATGAGATAATAACTTGAGCTAACTTGTTCATATTCATGTTAGAGTACTTTCAAAATTAAGTGCTTTGCTTCAGGTTATTTAAATTAGTTTTAGAAATAGACGAATGAAAAACTCGCTTTACGTCCAGGACACAGACTGCCTTAATCATTCTAGATATTTTAAAGATGAGGAAATGTTGGACTCTTCACTAAATGGCAAGCAAAGTCATCGTGATTTCACTTTGTTTAAAAAAATCACTGATCTTACTTGCCAGAATTAAAAGTTCTGGTTATAATCTGGTTCTTTTTCTTACCCTGTAGCAACTAGGAAATTTGGTAACTTGAGTATGGACATTAATTTTACATAATATGACTTAGCAAGTTAAGTTTATAGTTTCATCATAGACTTTGAACTGTGCATTTCTATGGATTTTACTGAGCTAAAAAGCTATTTGAATAATGTTAGTCTTTATTTTTCTTTTCTATTGAATTTGAAGTCGTGCCACTAAAATTCAGATTTTATATTTGTTCTTCCTGATTGTTGTTCAGTCGCTCAGTCGTGTCCAACTCTTTGCGACCCCATGGACTGCAGCACACAAGGCTTCCCTGTCCTTCACCATCTCATGTTCAAACTCATGTCCATTGAGTCTGTGATGCCAGCCAACCATCTCATCCTCTTTTGTCCCATTCTCCTCCTGCCTTCAATTATTCCCAGCATCCAGTGGGTCCAATCCAAAGAGTCTTTTCCAGTGAGTTGGCTCTTTGCATCAGTGGCTAAAGTATTGGAGCTTTAGCTCCAACATCAGTCCTTCCAATGCACATTCAGGGTTGATTTCCTTTAGAATTGACTGGTTTGATCTTCTTGCTGTTCAAGGGACTCTCAGAAGTCTTCTTCAGCACCACAGTTTGAAGGCATCAGTTTTGTAGTGCTCGGCCTTTTTTATTGTCCAGCTCTCATATCCGTACATGACTGTTGGAAAAACAATAGCTTTGTCTGTATGGATGTTTGTAGGCAAAGTAATGTCTGCTTTTAAATATGCTGTCTAGGTTTGTCATTGCTTTTCTTCTAAGGAGCAAGTGTCTTTTAATTTCATGGCTACAGTCACCATCCACAGTGATTTTGGAGCCCAAGAAAATAAAGTCTGTCACTGTTTCCATTATTTCCCCATCTATTTGCCATGAAATGATGGGACCAGATGCCGTGATCTTAGTTTTTTGTATATTGAATTTTAAGCCAACTTTTTCATTCTCATCCATCACCTTCATCAAGAGGCTCTTTAGTGCCTCTTCACTTTCTGCCATTAGGATGGTATCATCTGCATATCTGAGGTTATTGATATTTCTCCCCGCAGTCTTGATTCCAGGTTGTGATTCATCCACCTCAGCATTTTGGGTGGTGTACTCTATATATTCCCCAGTGGCTCAGACAGTAAAGGATTCGCCTGCAATTCAGGAGACCTGAGTTCGATCCCTGGGTCAGGAAGATCCCCTGGAGAAAGAAATGGTAACCCACTCCAGTATTCTTGCCTGGAACAATCCCAAGGATGGAGGAGCCTAGCAGGCTACGGTCCATGGGTTTACAAAGAGTTGGACAGGACTGAGTGACTAATATACTTCTGCATATAAGTTAAATACAAGTTAAATAAGGTTGACAGTATACAGCCTTGCCCAATTTTGAACCAGTCCATTGTTCCATGTCCAGATCTAACTGTTGCTTCTTGACCTGCATACAGGTTTTGCAGAAGGCAGATAAGATGGTCTGGTATTCTCATCTCTTTAAGAATTTTCTATAGTTTGCTGTGATCTACACAGTCAAAGGCTTTAACATAGTCAATAAAGCAGAAGTAGATGTTTTTCTAGAATACTCTAGCTTTTTCTATGATCTAATGGATATTGGCAATTTGATCTCTGGTTCCCCTGCATTTTCTAAATTCAGCTTTTATTTTTGCAAGTTCTTGATTCACAGACTGTTGAAGTCTAGCTCGAAGGGTTTCGAGCATTACTTTACTAGCATTTGAAATGAGTGCAATTGTGTGGTAGTTTGAACATTCTTTGGCATTGCCCTTCTTGGGATTGGAATGAAAACTGACGTTTTTGCAGTCCGGTGGCCACTGCTGAAGTTTTCCTAATTTGCTGGCATGTTGAGGGCAGCACTTTCACAGCATCATCTTTCAGGATTTGAAATAGCTCAGCTGGAATTCCATCACCTCCACTAGCTTTGTTCATAGTGATGCTTCCTAAAGCCCACTTGCCTTCACACTCCAGGGTGTCTGGTTCTAGGTGAGTGATCACACCATCATGGTTATTCGAGTCATTAAGATCTTTTTTGTATAATCCTTCCGTGTATTATTGCCACCTCTTCTTAATATCTTCTGCTTCTGTCAGGTCCATACTGTTTCTGTCCTTTATTGTGCCTATCTTTGCATGAAATGTTCCCTAGGTAGCTCTAATTTTCTATGAGAGATCCCTAGTCTCTGCCATTCTATTGTTTTCCTCTGTTTCATTGCATTGTTCACTCAGAAAGGCTTTCTTATCTCTCCTTGCTCTTCTCTGGAACTCTGCATTCAGATGGTATATCTTGCTTTTCTCCGTTGCCTTTCTCTCCTCTTTTCTTCTCAGGTATTTGTGAGGCCTCCTCAGACCACCATGTTGCCTTTTTGCATTTCCTTTTCTTGGGGATGTTTTTGATCACTGCCTCCTGTACAGGGTTACAAACATCTGTCCATATTTCTTCAGGCACTCTGTCTATCAGATCTAATCCCTTGAATCTATTTGTCACCACCACTGTATAATCATAAGGGATTTGATTTTGGTCATACCTGAATGACACTTAGTAATGTCACTAGTTCTTCCTAATAGCTACTAGTAATTAAATGCTTAATATGCACAAGGCAGTGCTTCTTATTTAATGCTTCTCATTTTATGATTTACTCCTCAAAACGAAGTGGTGAGTTCAGTATTAGTATTATCACTGTCCTACAAACAATTCTTAGCGAGGTTAAGCAACTTGCCCAAGTACAAATACCTTTTCATTGTAAAACCAAAATATGAACCTTGTGTTTTTTCTGAGGAGTCATTGAACCTAGGGTGTTGAGATCACATGTAATTCTCATTGACTGTACTGTGACAATACTTTGGCCACCTGATGCGAAGAGCCTACTCATTAGAAAAGACCCTGATGCTGGGAAAGATTGAGGGCCGGAGGAGAAGGGGGCAACAGAGGATGAGATGGTTAGATAGCATCACCGACTCAATGGGCATGAGTTTGAGCAGCTCTGGGAGACAGTGAAGGACATGGAAACCTGACGTGCTATAATCCATGGGGTTGCCAAGAGTTGGACACGACTGAGTGACTGAACAATGACAGTACTGTAACAATACTGGAATAGTCTGTTTTTTGCACTGATGTTTATTATCATTTTATGAGGAGCTGAGCCTAGGAATTATCTTAATTGTTAACCTGTTTTGCAGAATTCTTTGGTAACTTTACTCACTTAAGTGATTTTTCTCTTGCATTTTAATATTACTAAAATCAGGATGTATGTTACAATGGAATTTTTGAGAATTCTAAATTTAGTAGCTAACATTGTTTGAATGTTAATAAAAGCTTGACCACTCTCCAATGTAGGTGAAATTTCCTTAACTTCCTCCCCTTCATTTCGGTCATCCATTATTAAGAACCATCCAGACTCTCAAATTCCTTGTCATAACTAAACCCAGGGGAGAAAAATCTAATATCTTGGAGGAAACAGAATAGGAATTAAGGTTTGCCTGTGATATCCCCATTTCTTCTTTCAGAATGCTTCTCACTGGAGTGGAATCCAAAGGCTAGCTTTTGTCTCACCAAAATCAGTAAAAGGAAAATATGATTTCTAGTAGGCTATTTATTATACGCAAATATGTTGTAACACATCACTTCGGCACTTCTTTGCAGTTTTTTTTAATCCAGAAGAAATTCTGTGTAATGGTCTTAAAGCTTTTAGGTTTTAAGATCTCTCCTTTTAAAAAATTTTATTTATTTTTCTCTGCCCTGGGTCTTCGTTGATGCGTGTGCTTTTCTCTAGTTGCGGAGAGCAGGGACTACTCTTTGCTGAGGTGCTCGGACTTCTCATCACGGTGGCTTCTCTTGTTGCAGAGGACGGGCTCAGTACTTGTGGCACATGGGCTTAGTTGCTCCGCAGCATGTGGGATCTTCTCAGACCAGGAATCAAACCCGTGTCCTCTGCACTGGCAGGCGGATTCTTTACCACTGAGCCACCAGGGAAGCCCTGAGTTTTTAAATCTTAAAAACAGTTATGACATCATGTATATGTATATATGTATCATAGAATCATTAAACCTGGCTAAGAAATGAAAGTCTTTTTCCAATATATATATTAATTGCAGATTAGGGTTGTTTAATTACCGAATCACATTTCCCTCTACATGATTTAACATATTGGGAGAAGTGTGAAAATAAAAAATTGGGGGAGGCCTCTGTGTATTGTAACCTAATGATTTAATACTAGAGCTCAGAACTAACAAAGAAAAGGCATCCTGAGTCAAGTGAGTCAATATGTTGTGACATTTAAGGCCCTTGGTTAGGATTTTTGGCACGAAAGTATGCTCAGTATGCTTAGACGACAGAGGATGAGATAGTTAGATGGCATCACCAACTCAATGGACATGAGTTTGAGCAAGCTCCGGGAGATGATGAAGGACAGGGAAGCCTGGTGTGCTGCAGTCCATGTGTGCATGCATGCTAAATCACTGCAATCGTATCCAACTCTTTGCAACTCCATGGACTGTGGCCCTCCAGATTCTCTGTCCATGGGATTCTTCAGGCAAGAATACTGGAGTGAATTGCCATGCCCTTCTCCAGGGGATCTTCCCGACCTGGAAATCAAACTCGTGTCTGCCTGTGTCTCCTGCATTGCAGGCGAATTGTTTTCCCTCTAAGTCACCTGGGAAGCTGCAGTCCATGGGGTCGCAAAAAGTCAGGTATAACTTTGGGACTGAACAACAACCAAGGCACCTTATCCCAGTGGCTCAAACTCCTGGTAACCCTTTCCTTTATCTGTTATGATTCTTCATATTGGCTCTTTGACTTTGTCATATATCTAGCAAAATACATATACACATATATAAATAAACACAAACATATTCATTGTTGGCTAAATGTCCAAGTCATCAACAGGATATTTTCAAAATCCAGACGCATTTGGTTAACTAGCCACATCTAATGTTATGTCAGCATTCAGACACAGCTGTTTCTACTTAAATATCTAACCAGATGAGATTTTCACAATTTTATGATTGGACTACACAATGAACAGGGACTTGGAAATATGGGATTTTTGTACACCAGAATTGTTTTATCAGCCTAGTGTTGGGCTACTGTGTTGCTAGAACATGGCCATTTCTCAGCCTTCAGCCTACCTTTCTGTAGCATTTAGTAGTCGTATCTCTTCTTTGTTGGTCCATAGGACAGCCCTTTCTCTATTGTGATTTATCTTTTTTATCTCCTTCATCACCTGTCACATCCTTACTCAGTTGTTCAGAAAATAGGTTACTTTTCCCAAGGATTTGATCCTTGGTGTTTTCTCTTTATGCTGCTGCTTCAGTCGTGTCCGACTCTGTGCGACCCCATAGATGGTAGCCCAACAGACTCCCCCGTCCCTGGGATTCTCCAGGCAAGAACACTGGAGTGGGTTGCCATTTCCTTCTCCAATGCATGAAAGCGAAAAGTGAAAGTGAAGTCGCTCAGTCGTGTCCAACTCTTTGCCATCCCATGGACTGCAGCCCACCAGGCTCCTCCATCCATGGGATTTTCCAGGCAAGAGTACTGGAGTGGGGTGCCATTGCCTACCAGCAGTAGGTTGGTGACACAAATCTACAACTCTAGCCCCAAGTTTTTCTCTGGGGTTCTAGCTTTCTGCTTCTAGCTGTCTCATTACATCTCCATGTCAATATCCAGGAAGCGGTAGTGATTTTACAAAACCGTGGGATTCTGGTGGTGATGTTCTTAGCTAGAGCTGATGGAAGAAGGCCCTTGACTGTGTTACTTACGTGCATTTGCAGCGTCACATGCGTATGTACATGTATATTTGTTTGTTTTACCACATATTTTAAAGTGGAATTTGGTGATTAGAGAAAAAGTATTGTGATGTAAAGATTTTTTGAGAAATTTCTTTGTACTTGGGGACTGTGGTAAGTCAACTGCAATAAGGAAGTTGTACTGAGGTAGCCCTTCTTATTTCATTTTTGTCCTCTTTCCTTTCCTTTCCTTTCCATTCCCTTGTAAGAGAAAATAGCTCAGGAAACTGGTTTACAATCAGTAGTCTGGGAACTTCCGGTTTCTTTACCAGAATCTCCCTGGATGATGCAGTTTCTGACGCAAGCAGCATTGTTCTGGGATAGGAGTTTTTAATATAATGGTTGTCAGGCCAAGTGGCTAAGGTTGCTAACTGCAGGTATTATCCTCTGCAGAGATTCAGTTGGGAATTCTTTACTGCCAACTTTTATGTTCATCTTTTTTTTTAAATTTATTTCAATTGGAGGATAATTACTTTACAGTATTGTGATGGCTTTTGCGATTCTTTAAATTTAAATCCCATTCCCTCCCATCTCCTCCAGCAAGTAAGGATGGACTACTTAGGCACTCTTATTTCTGAAAATGTTATAATCTTTTGTAATCAATGTGTTCTTTAGAGCAGTGTCCTCTCTCTTAGTCCAGAACCTCTATTTCTTGTCATGCCTACCTGGGTTGTAAGTTAATATTCTGTAACTTATTAGGGAAGTTTTTAGATTCTCTTTTTCTTTGAATCAATTTTAATTTATGTGGGAATTAAAGGGAATTATAATTAAAGTTATATTTAGACTAAGTTTTCATTTTAAGCTAAACTATCTCCATGCCAAATAAAATAGTCAAGTATCATTGTTTTATGTTTATTTCTTCCTACCCTTACTAATGTGCTTCCCTGGTGGCTCAGTGGTAAAGAATCTGCCTGCAATGCAGGAGACATGAGTTCTATCCCTGGTTGGGGAAGATCCCCTGGAGAAGGAAATGGCAACCCATTCCAGTATTCTTGCCTGGGAAATCCCATGAACAGAGGAGCCTGGTGGGCTACAGTCCATGGAGTCACAAAAAGAGTCGGACACAACTTAGCGACTAAACAGCAACCCTTACTATAGTCTTTTTAAAAAAATTACTGATATTTTTAATAAACCCTGTTCTTATTACCTAGACTAAATAATCTTTACCTGAAATAGTATAGGTTGAGATAATTATAGAAATGAGAAGAAGAATGGAAGTTTGAGAACATTCCTTTAGACTTAGGTTAGTGTTTATGTATAGCATCAAATTCTTATCAGGAAGCATCCAGAAATATTCTTTTAAAAAGACAACTAGGAGGAAAGGCTGTAGTTCTTCTTCCTTACAGAACTGAAAAAAATGTTAAAGTACCCTTTGTTTTCTACTTTTGGAACTTGTTTTTACTAACTGATAGTACTTCAGTGGCAGTTTTTTCTAGAATTCTGTTATTGTAGAGATAATTGAATGGGGATTATTTATGTTAAACATAAATAATTGAAGATCTTGATTTGATCATGATCAAAGGTTAGACACAGACCAATAGAGCAGTAATCAGCACCCGGCTATTTTGGATGGGGAAAGGTGAAGAAGGAACTTTCTTTCTAGGAAGAGTAAATATAGTATTTATATTATAATATTTATAATGGTGACATTTTTCTAGCTTCCATTTTTTAAGTCTGTAAAATAGAAATAATATCTTCATAGATATTTTTAGAATTAAAAAGTAATATATGTGAACAGTTTAGAATAGTGCTTAGCATCTACTAAGCCCTCAATAAATGTAGCTATTGCTATTATTATTTTGATTTTTAAAGAGAGAACCCATACTCAGGGACAGCTGATGGTAAATGCACCTGCAATTTAAGATTTAACAAAGTAGTTAAGACATTAAAAAATGTATCCAGTTCCACTTGTTTGTTGAATCTTGCCTTGGAAAAGTTAGTACAAGATGTAAACCCCTTATTCTGGTTTTATAGAAAGAATAAACTTAATAACAATCGTACAAGTGAAATAACTACATCTAATCTTTTTATTTTTTTTGTTTGTTTCAGGTTTCCCCTCAAAAAACCTATAAGGTAAGTTGTTCAGTTGCACTTCATATGTTTAGGTTCAGTGTTACTTAGAAGTGTTGCTTTGAAATTATGGTGCATTTCTGTGGTTTTCAGAAATGTGGATTTAAGTAATTTAAAATTTCAAAATGTTTTACAAGTTTGAAATATAACAGGTGTTGCATATTTTTTCTGGAAGATGGCATTATTTTGATAACATTTCTAATGTTTTTAATGTAAGCATTTTAAAAGTTTGTTCAAATTGATACTTAAGGTCACTCCCTCTGAAGAGATTTAATTTCAGAATCTTTTGTGACTGTTTTAAGTTGTGAGTAGCTTGGGGAGTGTAAATGGATTGCCAGTTTTGATGTGTTTTATAACTTTGGTGACTGTAACTGCCTTTAGTTAATGAACTTTGGCAAACTGAATTAGTTAGTTACCCTAAGAAAGTAAAGGGAAAAAATCCAAAATGTCCAGATATTTCTGTGTCTGTATCTATATCTTCATATTTATTCATTTCCTGGGATTAAGTGCCTCTTCCTGAGTGCTTGTTCTTCAGCATCTCTTTTCTCTCTGATCTTAATTGTCATAAATATTATTTAAAATGTAGGTAGTGTGTCATTCCTAATTATTATGATACTTTTATCATTTTTTAGTGATGGCATAGCCCAAGATACCAATGCTCATCTTAATTAGTAATGTATGTGTTACAGTTGGAGAAGGCAATGGACCCCACTCTAGTTCTCTTGCCTGGAAAATCCCATGGATGGCGAAGCCTGGTAGGCTTCAGTCCATGGGGTCGCTAAGAGTCGGACGCGACTGAGCGACTTCACTTTCACTTTTCACTTTCATGCATTGGAGAAGGAAATGGCAACCCACTCTAGTGTTCCTGCCTGGAGAATCTCAGGGATGGGGGAGCCTGGTGGGCTTCCGTCTATGGGGTCGCACAGAGTCGGACACGACTGAAGCGACTTAGCAGCAGCAGCAGCAGCAGCAGTGTTACAGTAGTGCAATATCTGATCAAGTGTAATATGGTAGGGCACAGGAAAAACAATAATTCTAATGTCATCTGGGGCTTGCAAAAGATATGTCTGTGGCATGAACTGTAGGCAGACTTTAAAAGAGCCTTGCCTAAGATTTTTTTTTTTTTTAACTGTTCTCATCTAAGCTGTATTTACAGTGTTTTTGAACCTGACCATAGTAAACAAAGGGTTGGGGACTATGTTTAATTACTTTTCAGTACTGTTTTTTTATCTGTTAATTTGAATAATAGTAATCAACCTGTGAAAACCACTAAGAGATTTTAAGGAGTTATTTCTCAGAATAAAATACACGTTATTACTAAATGCTGTGCTGTGCTTAGTCACACAGTCTTGTCCACATCTTTGTGACCCCATGAACTGTTGCCTGCCAGGCTCCTCTGTCCCTGGGATTCTCCAGGCGAGACTACTAGAATGGGTTGCCATGCCTTCCTCCAGAGCATCTTCCCAACCCAGGGATCGAACCTAGGTCTCCCACATTGCAGGCAGATTCTTTACTGATTGAGCCACCAGGCAAGCTCAAGAATAGTGGAATGGGTAGCCTGTCTCTTCTCCAGGGAATCTTCCCTACCCAGGAGTCGAACTGGGGTCTCCTGCATTGCAGGCGGATTCTTCACCAGTTGAGCTACCAGGGAAGCCCTTATTGGTAAATACTGCTCATTATTTTAAAGCACTTTTTTTTAAAACCAGCTAAATAGACTATATTAAACATAGCACAGACTGAATTTTAAAACGTCTTGAAAAATATGAATTAGGTTTATGAGACTACGTAAGGTAAATTCATTTATTGGTTTCTCTTTGTAAGACGCACGTGGGATTTTTAAATTGTTTTTGTTACAGTAAATTTTTTTGTAGTAAATATTTAATTGCTTTTATTTAACTTAGGCATGGAAGTATTTTGAACCGAGAGTCACCAACAGATAAGAAGCAGAAAGTTGAGCGCAGTACATCACATGATTTTGACCCCACAGGTAACACACTTTGTTCTGCCAAAGAATACTGAGACTGGTGAAGTTTTGAATAATACACCTTAAGCTACATAACTGCCTGAAACACCCAGGAATAGCTGTTTGATCTATTTAAGACTCTCCTTCCTCTTCAGTTACATAATATGAAACCTTTGCACTCAGAAGGAATACAAGCATTTTTAACTTTCAACACTATGGATTCTACTATGGAAGCATCATTGCAGACTGTGTTGTATTTTAAAATAATAATGATACTAGAAATAGTTATATCATAATTGGAAATTTTGGTCAGACCAAGGACTTAGTAGCAAGGTAAATCCTAGGTATGAACAGTAGTATGTTTATAAAACCAACATTGTAATCAAGGCTATAACAACTACATATTCTGTAGTCAATTAAAAATTCAGATGTGATCACGGTAAATTGGAGAATTGGATAAAATAATTCAAAATTAATGATTATCTCACTTTAGAGTAAGTAGATGAATAGAAATCTCTTTTTCTTCAAAAAGTATTCTAAACTCAGAGCTGTCTTTCAACTTCAGTAGTGTTGATATTTCCTAGAATTTTCATGCTAGTGTACTTTTGACTATATCTATTCTTAATTTTGTATATAGGTTGAACCCTTCTTGTAATATATAGGCTTTGGTTTCCCCTTGTAAACTCACTCAGTATTTAATTTATAAAAATTACTTGATAAATTTGCTTTTGTCATTTGAGACGTATTCCTTGTGGATATACAGTTTTATTCACTGAGACATTCCCATGACAAAAGATAAAGTAAGTAAATACTAAGGTCTCAGATACATAAATATAATGTATCTGTTTTTAGGTATTTTCACTTAGAAATAACATTTTTAATAGAGTGTTTCTTTCGTATCCAAGATGTTTCATAGTATAAACTGCTAGTACACTTTGAAAAACATAAATATTACCTAGTAAGGGAAGAATGGGAAGTGAACAGCTACTGAACCTTGGGTGGTAGGTTAAAAATGAAATCCCAGTCATCAATTTAGGAGGCTTTGGTGGTGGGAGTATGTAATATGTAACTTCTGGATCTCTATTAAGAAATAATTCTTTGTTTTTGACACCTCATTTTGATGTCATAGGACTCCAAGGCTTTCATTTATTGATAAGTTTTGTCTTGATAACTAGGGTCACAGAGTTTCTGTCCTATACTCGTCGAAGCCATTAAAGTCTTGTTAGATTGACTTACTCTGTATTGTTCATCTGTGATGTACCCATCTCCAAAGACAGGTTAGCAAAGTGGTACCCCATGTTTCACAATGAGATTATTACAGCTTTTAGTGCTTTTGTCATCTCTACAACTGTCAGATAATATATTTTGTAGAATTCTCATGTGTTGTTTGTTTGAACATATTTTTATTGCACTGTCTTTTCTTCAACAAATCTAAAATGTCATTACCTGTGCTGTTCGTGACCATTCTAAGGGCTGTCACCTGTGATGTTCATACTTTGTGTTTGCACGATTTAACTTGATCATGATTCATTCTTTTTTTTTTTTTCTCCCCATGAATTTTCCCCCTTACATTTGGTCTCCATATTTTCTATATCTCTCTCCTTTTCTCCCACTCTTGTGCAGATAGCTCCTCCAAGAAGACAAAGTCTAGTTCAGAGGAGAGTAGATCCGAGATATATGGTAAGCTAATGTAGCCAATTCAGCCTTGCACCTTTGGAGCTTGCTTCATGCTGTTTCTTTTTTTTTTTTTTTAACTGCAGTCTTCTTGTGTCTGCTCTGCATGGCATGATCTCCTGCAGGGAAAGGGAGCCTGGGGTTTTAATGTGGCTGTGATGTGGAAGCTTAAGAAACTAACATTATAGAGGAGGAACAGGTACATTGCCCATCTTCTCTTTCATCTTGTTTATGTTAGGAAGGTGATCTCTAAGATGTTTGGGTCGAGTTTCTCCAAATAACATGGATGAGCTTTGAATTCTTGTCATTTTCTTCCCATGTCCCATTTGCAGAGTTTGGCTCATGTAGAATTTCATCATTCCTACCAGTCTTTTCCTCTCAGTCTAGTCCCAGTGTAGTTTAGATGTGTTAGCAGCTCTTCAGAATTTTTATTTTATTTTTTTATTGTTTTTTTTTCTTTTTAATTGCCTCATCATCTGGAAGTGCTGTTCTTGTATAATTTTTCTACAACAGCAAAAATAACTTAAGTGTTTTATTTTTGTAGATGGAGAATGTCTCTGCCTTTCATAAGTTTCCCAAAGCTTATTCTGAATAGGAAAATTTCAAAATGGCACCTCTAAAAAATAATCTCCACAAAGAGCAGGTTTAACCTGAATGGTCAAGTCTTGCAGCAGATGCTTGAAACACTAATATTTCCAGGCTGTGTTCTGTCTTCCAAAGATAACGTAAACCCTGTTTGTGTAGTTCAGACATATTTTTCCTTTTCCTTTGCATAGTTTTACCTGCCCTCTTTTCTTGTTCTGGCATCTAATTAGTGTTTTGAGAAAAGTGAATAAGAGAAGCACTGCCTGGAACCTAGACTTTTAAAATAATCTTTGAAAGACTAATAAGTTTTTCTTTTTAAAGAAGATTCCAAATTTGGCCTCAAAGAAAAACCAGGTCTTCTTCAATAGAGCCAAAGTCTATCAAGTAGAAGTTTCTCCAGGTGCAGCTGTTTCCTAGCTTGATTAATACATGAAAGGAAAAAATATGTAAAAATGCCCCCTTTCTCTTTTAAGACACTTGAACACATACTGTCAGGTACTGTTTAGTATGAGGCCTGTGTTTGGTTGTAAATCAGTTAATGTTTCTGTGTTAGGTACATATCTATAGTTGCTTTGCTTGGGTTTATGTGACCAGTACTGTTTCTGTGCAGTTTAAACCTTTTACAGTAGTTAACAGGAAATGTGTACCATGCCATATGGCATGTCAGATTTCATGTTTTTTTCTTCCTTCCAAAGTATTTGGCTCCTCATAATTTCTTGAGACTCTGTCTTTCTGTTCTATATAAAGACCTTCCTATGGTTTATTCTCTCCTTAGGAATGTGAACACTCTCTTTATAGCACCATTCTTTTCCAGTAACCTTTGCAATGTTGTAATTTCATCTCCCCCTCATTTTCCTAGATCTGTGGTATGTATGCTGTTTGCTTTGGATGAGACTAACAATTTAGGAATCTATGACTAGAAATAGTAAACTAATATTTTTCTTACCAGCGATAGGAATACTAACACTAGTTCAGACATGCCATTGGCTTGGTAGTAATAGAAACATTTTAAGTGGTAATGGGGAAGTAAGGTGTGGCTTCTCTGTGTTTGTTTCTTGAGAACCCTTGAAATACCTCTTTTGGAAGGAACTAACCCATGAGTTCTCAAAGAGTACTTTGGAGAGGGATGAGTTGATCACAACAGAGTTAGCGTGCTAACTTAAATCTCGTTGACATTACAAATATTCTATCACCAGTGTGAATAGACTTCTTCAGACTGTGTGCAATTAGCATGGGTGAAAAGGAGTATCTGGAGAGTTTTGGAAAGTTTAGAAATACTGGAGTATAACTTGAGTAGAATCATAGCAACTGATGACATTGCTTTAGTGTAGGGTCTCTTAAGCAAGGAGATCCAACCAGTCCATCCTAAAGGAAATCAGTCCTGAATATTCATTGGAAGGACTGATGCTGAAGCTGAAACTTCACTACTTTGGCCACTTGATGCAAAGAACTGACTCATTTGAAAAGACCCTGATGCTGGGAAAGATTGAAGGCAGGAGGAGAAGGGGACGACAGAGAATGAGATGGTTGGATGGCATCACTGACACAATGGACATGAGTTTGAATAAACCCCAGGAGTTGGTGATGGACAGGGAGCCTGGCATGCTGCAGTCCATGGGGTCGCAGAGTCGGACATGACTGAGCAACTGAACTGAACTGAGGGTCTCTTAACAAGCCCACTTTTAACTTTTGAGATTATCTTCTTTTGGGGTAAAATTTGTTAGCTGGATACTTCACACAGATACTCGTCATTCACTTACAAATTATTTATTTTAAATTTTCCTGGCCATTTTTAGAGCCATTTTGTGAGATGGATTCACTTTGCTCATTTTAAGAGGAAATCAAATGTTTGTTTTGTATTCACTTCTTTGTTAAGCTTCTGCCCAGTACAGTAGGTCAATATTTGTTCCTTTCCCCCTTATTTTCCTCTCAGATCATTTTGGAGTCTTTTGACCATATACAGATATATTTTCTGATCTGCAATTTTAATGATATTTAATTTTATGTTTTCCTTACTGTAATGGAGAAATTTTCTGTTGTTTGAGGAATGTGAGAGATTTAGCAAGGGAATTTTGAGTTAGACTACAGCTTTTCCCTAATTTCTGTCTTGGTGTCCTGAAAAGATCTCAGCTGATGGTATTATGTATAAGAAAATAAGCTATGTCTTTTTGAATCTGTGTTATTCCTCTGGGACTTCTATAGCAAAACACTAGAGACTTGACTTAACAAGAGTTTTATTTTCTCAGTTTGGAGACTAAAAATGTGAGATCAGGCTGCCAGCAGCTGCTAGCATTAGTCAGGTTCTGGTGAGAGCTCGTCTCCTGGTTTAAAGATGGTCACCGTCTTGCTTCGTGCTTGCGTGGTGTTTTCCTTGGTGCAAGCATGTGTAGAGGGGGAAAGAGAGAACAAGCTCTTTGCTATCTCGTAAGGATACTAATCCCAGCATGAGAGCCTCACTCTTAATGATCTTATTTAACCCTAATTCCTCCTCAAAGGACTCATTCATCTCCAAATACTATCATGTTGAGGGTTAGAACTCAGCATATGAATTTTGTGGGGGTGACACAAGCATTCAGTCCATAACAGAAGCAAATTGTTGCTGCTTGAAATATTCTGATTTAGATACTTAGAATGTATCTTTTTAAATTCATATTTTTTTTCCTGACTTCTCATATCTGTAAAATGAGAAGTCCTTGGTTTGATTTTTACTCCCACCAAGTTATCATTCTCTCTGTTTTTTTCTTCAACTTTGCAAAGAGCATTCTACACCATGAATGTGTGTCCTCATAAGTCACTCACTTCTTAACTTCTTAAAATCTGACTGCTGAAGACATACTCTCTGGGACGTGAATCAAAATAATCTAAGTTGAAAATTTATAAACTTTTTCTCAGTTCTCACCTTCCCCTTGAGACATTAGACAGCGATGATACACTATCTTTGGTGTATATAATACTACGTCTACCCTTTCCTTTTCTCTTTATGTTGGTTTTATCTTTTCTGTATTTATTTTTCCTTCTTCTAAATTTAAGCATAACCCAAGTTTGTCCCTGGTCTTTTTCTGTTTCCAGTCTCATATTTATAACAGTTCACTGCATACTTCCACTCTGTCCTTCAAATCCAAATGACCAATTTGGGATTTATCAGTGTTAACTATGGCTGGAAATTGATTTCCCTGTTTCTTTTAGTAGCACAGTCATTTTCCTGTTCACTTAGTCTTATTTTCTTAAATTTACCTGTGACTTCTCCCTTTCTCTTGTCCTCATTGTCAACGGTTTGCCACATTCATTGGTTCTACCATCACATTATTTTTCACCCCTTACTGCATGGTTTCATCTTTGCAGCTTTGTTCAGGTTTTCATTATGTCATTAGACTTATTTAATAGACTAGACTCGTAAGTTTCTTTCATGTTGATTTCACATTGATTGACTTCCTTTTCATTTTTCTGTATTCAATTAGATTGGTATCACTGAAGTAAGGATTTAGTCATTCACTTTTTAGGAAAGTACAAATAGTTATTAAGATATGCCATGATTTGTTTCCAACTCATCATTCTCCATTAATCTACTGCTTTTCACCTAAAGGAACCAGACTGTCCCCCAAATTTTCATTTCTTCATATACGACTTGGTACTTTTTCTTTGCTCATGCCATCCCCATTGTTTTGAATGGTTTATCTCCTATAACTCCTTGTTAGAATCCTCCCCACCCTTCAAGGCCTGTGTTCAACTACTGCCTCTTCCATATGGCTTTCCTAAGTTTGCTAAGTTTTTAAACAATGGCTTTTGTTGTCTGACATCCTGTTAACATCCTGCTTTATGTCAAGTTGTTCATATTTGTATTCATCTTTGCATCTTCCATAATGACTGACACACTGGAATCACTCATTGAGTGAATGGTTGTTGAGATTGGTGTGCATTGTTTTAGTAAAGATGATTAATGGAATAAAATTGTTGATTCATTTTAATTGGATTCTCCTTTCTCTGAAAAACTTTAGGGTAGAAGAAAATGTGACTTTGAAAAGAGACTAACTGTTGGTTATAATGTAAAAGAAAGAAATTGGCATATTTGGAGCTTAAGGCCCTTCTTGCTGGCAACATTGTGCATTTAGAATCAAGAAACTTCTTAATCAAAGGATTATCTAAGGTCTAACTCATAAAACATGTATGTCTGGCAGCAGTTTAAAAATGAGCTGTTTTTATGGGGTTGCACATGGTCTTTCTCCACACCCTTCCCTGAAGCTAATTCTTAAGAGGTGAGACTTAGAGAAGTTTGGTCATGTAAAAAAATCAAAGATGAAGAAAGACTAATGTGCTTTCCCTGAAGTAAATGCAGTTTGAAAGGTTTAGCATGTTGCTTTGCATATTTAACACTACATTTTCATTAATTTTATATTTGGCAATATAGTTGCTGAATTTTTCAAGGAATATATTGCAGTGAAACCTCAGAGTACTTTTTCACCTTTTTTAGAATACCTGAAAGACTTCTTCCCCTCCCTACGGTAAAGCATTATAAAGACTTAACTTTTTTTCACTTTCAATCCTTGGTATTTAACTTTTGAGTAAGAAACAGTTTTTTATGTTGGTTTCAAATGTTGCATTGGAAAGGGGGATTAAGGAAGTGGAATAAAAGGATGTGAAGTTCACCTACCCCTAAAAGCACATGAAAAATACATCTACATGTAGAAAAATTCTCACTGTAAACAAACTGGAAACTGGCAGAACAACTATATGACCAAGGCTGCAAGAAAGATTCTCACGTAGTTGGGTAGGATGGGAAGAAACACTGGGCTGAGACCTCTGCCCCTAGAAAGGACCTAAGAGGAAGAGGGAAATAGTGTGAGTGGACACTCACCCTGGGAAGTAAGCAGGTGGAGCCACAGGCTGGGAATCATAGTTCTGGGGTCCTCTGTAGAGGAGACAAGCTCCCTTGGCTGCTTGGTGAACCAGTGGGACAAAGAGAAAGGCAGGAAAAGCCTGGACTCCACTGTGAGGAGTATGTGGGTACTGGCTTGCCAATAAGAAACACACTTAAAAAGGAACAGAGCCATTTCAAGCCTGACTACCAGGGATTCTGCTCTAGCAACCTGGGAGTGGACCCCACCCCTGACAAGGCAACAGTGCCTACCACTGAGCAGAGAGGAAATCCCACCTTAAGTCCTGTGCAGGCCAGGACCAACACCAACCACCACCACCAGTGTGTGCACCCCCTATCAAGGTGATCATGGCTAGCACATCCTGAGGAAAAATGGTTCTGGCATCTCCATCAAGTTCAGCCCTCACACCAGAGACAATAGGCATAAACAGTCTATATGGGGATGCTGCTATGTAAAAACGTCCCTCAAGACCACAGTGGATAACTTCCACCTAAATTCAGGGACAGAGTTAAGTAAAATGGTAAGGCAGAGGAACTACCCTCAAAAGAGCAAGGAACTACCCTGAAATAATAAATAATGAAACAGAGGCAATCAGTCTACCGGTTAATGAATCCAAAAATTTCATAATAAAAATGTTAACTGAATCAAGAAAGAGAATTGATCTAAGCACAGATAATTTCTAGAACCAATAAAGATCTTATAAAAAACAGATAATTCAGATTTCCACTTGGAACTCTGATCTAAAGTGTCTAGTGCAAGGCTTCCACATGCGATTCCCTATGAGCAAGTGAAACTAGACAAAGCACAAAAGGAAAAAGAACACAGGCACACGTCATCCCTAAAAAGAAATAAGCACAAACCGCTCAACCAGCCTTTCCCTCCAAGGACAAAAACCAAAAGGAAGAAGGAATACAACCCTAAAGCCTGACCTCAAGTGGAGCAAGTTAGAAAAAATGATGAAAAGACAGAAATACAGTACAAATGAAAGAACAAGGTAGAAACTCAAAGACCAAACAAAGAGGAAATAAGCAATCTACCTGAAAGAGAATTCAGAATAATGATAGTAAAGATGCTCTGAAGACTTGAAAATAAAATGGGGAAAATGCAAAAAACATTTGACACTGTTAATATAATCACCAAGGACATAGAAGAAATAAAGAAGAAGCAAGCAGAGATGAATAACACAATTACTGAAATAAAAAATACTCTGGAAGGAACCAATAGCAGAGTAACTGAGGCAGAGGAGTGGATAAGTGAGCTGGAAGATGGAATGGTGGAAATAACTGCTGAGGAGAATAGAGGGAAAAGAATGAAAAGAATTGAGGATAGCCTCAGAGACCTTTGGGAAAATATTAAACGCACCAGCATTCAAATTGTAGGGGTTGTGACTTAGCAGCAGCAGCAGCAGAGAAAGAAGAAAAAAAAAAAAAAGACATTGAGAACATTTTTGAAGAAATTAGATCAAGACCAAGAAGCACAGAGAGTCCCTTACAGGAGAAACCCAAGGAGAAACACATTGAGACATATTAATCAAGCTGACAGAGATTAAGCACAAAGAAAGAATATTAAAAGCAGCAAAGGAAAAGCAACAAATAACATACAGGGAAAAACTCATATGTTTAACAGCAGATCTTTTAGCAGAAACCCTGCAGGCCAGAAGGGAATGGCAAGATATATTTAAAGTACTGAAAGAGAAAAATCTACAACCAAGATTACTGTACTTGGCAAAGATCTCATCCAAAATTGATGGAGAAATCAAAAGTTTTATAGACAAGCAGAGGTTAAGAGAATTTAGCACCACCAAACTAATCTTGCAACATACTGAAGGGACTTATATAGCCAGTAAACACACAAGAAAGGAAAGACCTACAAAAACAAACCCAAAGCAATCAAGAAAATGCCAGTATCACTGCTGGTGCTGCTAAGTCCCTTCAGTCATGTCCGACTCTGTGCAATCCCATGGTCGGCAGGCCACCAGGCTCCGCCGTCCCTGGGATTCTCCAGGCAAGAACACTGGAGTGGGTTGCCATTTCCTTCTCCAATGCAGGAAAATGAAAAGTGAAAGTGAAGTCGCTCAGTCATGTCCGATTCTTAGCGACCCCATGGACTGCAGCCTACCAGGCTCCTCAGTCCATGGGATCCTCCAGGCAAGAGTACTGGAGTGGGTTGCCATTGCCTTCTACGTATCACTAATCATCTTAAATGTAAACAGATTAATGCACCAATCAAAAGATACAGACTGAATGGATACAAAAATAAGACCCATATATATGCTGCCTACAAGAGACCCACTTCAGACCTAGAGACACATACAGACTGAAAACAAAAGGATGGAAAAAGATACTCCATGTGAATGGAAACCAAAAGAAATCTGGAGTGGCAATCCTTACTTCAGACAAAATAGACTTTAAAGAATATTATGAGAGACAAAGAAGGACACTACATAATGATCAAGGGATTAATCCAAGAAGACGTAACAATTGTAAATATTTAGGCACCCAACATAGGAGCACTTTGATACATAAGGCAAACACTAACAGGCATAAGAGGGGAAATTGACAGTAATACAATAATAGTAGGGGACTTTGACAACCCACTTACACGAATGGACAGATCATCAAGACAGAGAATCAGTAAGGAAACACAAACCTTAAATGAAACATTAGACCAAATGGACCTAATTGATATCTTCAGGACTTTCCATCCAAATGCAGAAGAATACACTTTCTTCTCAAGTGCACATGGGACATTCTCCAGGATAGACCACATCTTGGGTCATAAATCAAGCCTCAGTAAATTTAAGAAAATTGAAATCATATCAGGTATCTTCTCTGACCACAACACTATGAGACTAGATATTAACTAGGGAAAAAAACCAGCAAAACCCAGAAACTCATGGAGATTAAACAATACATTACTAAATAACAAAGAGGTTACTGAAGAAATAAGGGAAATCAAAAGATTCCTAGAAACAAATGACAATGAAAACACAACGACCCAAAACCTGTGGGCTCAGCAAAAGCAGTTCTAAGAGGGAAGTTCAGAGCAACACAATCATACCTTAGGAAACAAGAAAAGCATCAAAGAGACAACCTAATTCTACACCTAAAGAAGCTAGAAAAAGAACAACAGAAAAAAGCCCCAAAGTCAGCAGAAGGAAAGAAATCCTAAATATCAGAGCAGAAATAAATGAAAAAGAAATGAAATGTTACCAAAGATTAATAAAACTGAAACCTGGTTCTTTGAGAAGATAAATAAAATTGACAAACCATTAGCCAGACACATCAAGAAACAAAGGGAGAAAAGTCAGATCAACAGAATTAGAAATGAAAAAGAAGTTACAACAGACAATCCAGAAACACAAAGGATCATAAGAGAATATTGTGAGCAACTATATGCTAATAAAATGGACAACCTAGAGGAAATGGACAGATTCTTAGAAAAGTGCAATCTCCCAAGACTGAACCAGGAAGAAATAGAAATTATGAACAACCCAATTACAAACACTGAAATTGAAACTGTGATTTTAAAAAAATTCCCCCCAAAACAAAACCCCAGGGCCAGATGGCTTCACAGGGGAATTCTATCAAACATTTAGAGAAGACCTAATGCCTGTTTTTCTGAAACTCTTTCAAAAATTGCAGATGAAGGAACACTTCCAAACTCATTCTTCGAGGCTGCAATCACCCTGATACCAAAACCAGGCAAAGTAAAAGATGCTCAGTTGTGTCCAACTCTTTGTGACCCCATGGACCCCATGGACAGTCCATGGAATTCTCCAGGCTAGAATACTGGAGTGGGTAGTTGTTTCCTTCTCCAGGGGATCTTCTCAACCCAGGAATCGAACCCAAGTCTTCCACATTACAGGTGGATTCTTTATCAGCTAAGCCACCAGAGAAGCCCCCAAACTAGGCAAAGACAACAAAAAAAAGTAAATTACAGGCCAGTATCACTGATGAACATAGATGCAGAAATCCTCAACAAAATTCTAGCAAACAGAATTCAACAACACATTTAAAAGCTCATACACCATGATCAAGTCAAATTTATTCCAGGGATGCAAGGATTCTTCAGTACGTGCAAATCAATCAATGTGATACACCATATTAACAAATTGAAAGATAAAAACCATATGATCATCTCAATAGATGCAGAAAAAGAAAAGCCTTTGACAAAATTCAGCACCTGTTTATGATAAAAATGCTTCAAAAAATGGGCATGGAAGGAACCTACCTCAACATAGTAAAGACCATATATGATAAGCCCACAGCAAACATTATTTTCAGTGGTGAGAAACTAAAAGCATTCCCGCTAAGACCAGGAACATGACAATGGTGTCCACTTTCACCACTATTATTCAATATAGTTTTGGAAGTCCTAGCTACCACAATTAGAGAAGAAAAAGAAATAAAAGTAATCCAGGTTGTAAATAAAGAAGTAAAACTTTCACTGTTTTCGGATGACATGATACTATATATAGAAAACCCTAAAGAAACTATCAGAAAATTACTAGAGCTAATCATTGAATTCAGCAAAATCACAGGATACAAGGTGAGTACACAGAAATCACTTGTATTCCTATATACTAACAATGAAAAATCAGAAAGAGAAATTGAGGAATCAATCCCATTCACCATTGCAACAAAAAGAATAAAATATCTAGGAATAAACCTACCTAAGGAGACAAAAGACCTGTACACGGAAAATTATAAGACACTGATGAAAGGAATCAAAGACGATGTTAACGGATAGAGAGATATTCCATGTTCCTGGGTAGGAAGAATCAATATTGTGAAAATAACTGTACTGCCTGATGCAATCTACAAATTGAATGCAATCCCTATCAAACTACCAGCGGCATTTTTCAAAGAATTTGAACAAAAAGTTTCACAGTTCATATGGAAACACAAAAGACCTCAAATAGCCAAAGCAGTCTTGAGAAAAAAGAATGGAGCTGGAGGAATCAACCTTCCTGACTTCAGACTATACTACAAAGCTACAGTCATCAAGACAGTATGGTACTGGAACAAAAGCAGAAACATAGACCAGTGGAACAAGATAGAGAGTTAAACCCATGCACCTATGGGTACCTTATTTTTGACAAAGGAGGCAAGAATATACAATGGGGCAAAGATAGCCTCTTCAATAGGTCATGCTGGGAAAACTGGACAGTTCAGTTCAGTTGCTCAGTCGTGTCTTACTCTTTGCGACCCCATGAACCGCAGCACCCCAGGCCTCCCTGTCCATCACTAACTCAGAGTTTACCCAAACTCATGTCCATTGAGGCGGTGATGCCATCCAACCATCTCATCCTCTGTCATCCCCTTCTCCTCCTGCCCTCAGTCTTTCCCAGCATCAGGGTCTTTTCAAATGAGTCAGCTCTTCACATAAGGTGGCCAAAATATTGGCGTTTCAGCTTCAACATCAGTCCTTCCAGAGAACACCCAGGACTGATCTCCTTTAGAATGGATTGGTTGGATCTCCTTGCAGTCCAAGAGACTCTCAAGAGTCTTCTCCAACATCACAGTTCAAAAGCATCAATTCTTCAGCGTTCAGCTTTCTTCACAGTCCAACTCTCACATCCATACATGACTACTGGAAAAACCATAGCCTTGACTCGACGGACCTTTGTTGACAAAGTAATATCTCTGCTTTTTAATATGCTGTCTAGGTTGGTCATAACTTTCCTTCCAAGGAGTAAGTGTCTTTTAATTTCATGGCTGCAGTCACCATCTGCAGTGATTTTGGAGCCCTGAAAAATGAAGTGAGCCACTGTTTCCACTGTTTGCCCATCTGTTTTCCATGAAGTGATGGGACCGGATGTCATGATCTTAGTTTTCTGAATGTTGAGCTTTAAGCCAACTTTTTCACTCTCCTCTTTCACTTTCATCAAGAGGCTCTTTAGTTCTTCTTCACTTTCTGCCATAACTACATGTTAAAGACTGAAATTAGAATACTTCCTAATGTCATACACAAAGATAAACTCAAAATGGGTTAAAGATCTAAATGTAAGACCAGAATCTATAAAACTCTTTAGAGGAAAACATAGGCAGAACACTCGATGACTTAAAGCAAGATCTTCTGTGATGCACCTCCTAGAGTAATGGAAATAAAAACAAAATAAATGAGTTTGACCTAATTAAAAGCTTTTGCACAGCAAAAGAAACTACAAACAAGGTGAAAAGACAGCCCTCAGAATGAGAGAAAATAGTAGCAAATAAAACTGAGAAATAATTAATTTCCAAAATACACAAGCAGTTCATACAACTCAAAACCAGAAAAACAAACAGCCCAGTCAAAAAATGGGAAAAGGACCTAAAAAGACATTTCTCCAAAGAAGACATACAGATAGCTAACAGTCATGTGAAATTATGCTTGGCATCACTCATTATTAGAGAAATGCAATCAAAACCACAATGAGATATCACCTCACACCAGTCAGAATGGCCATCATCAAATAATAAATGCTTGAGAGGGTGTTGGAGAAAAGGGAACCCTCTTGCTTTGCTGGTGGGAATGTAAACTGATACAGCCACCCTGGAAGACAGTATGGAGATTCCTTAAAAAGCTAGGAGTAAAACCACCATATGACCCAGCAATCCCATCCCTAGACATATACCCTGAGGAAACCAAAATTGAAAAAGACATTTGTACCCCAGTGTTCATTGCAGCACTATTAACAATAGCTAGGACATGGAAGCAACCTAGATGTCCATCAACAGATGAATGGATAAAGTAGCTGTGGTATATATATATATATATATATATATATATACACACAATGGAATACTACTCAGCCATAAAAAAGAATGCATTTGAGTCAGTTCTAATGAGGTAGATGAACCTAGAATCTATTATATGGAGTGAAGTATGTCAGAAAGAGAAATATAGATATTGTATACTGATTGCATATACATGGAATCTAAAAAGATGGTACTGATGAATTTATTTTCAGGGCAGCGATGGAGAAACAACAGAATAGAAAACAGACCTATGGACACAGGGAGCGGGGAGGAAGGAGAGGGTGAGATGTATGGAGAGAGTAACATGGAAATTTACAATACCATGTGTAAAATAGATAGCCAGTGGGAATTTGCTGTATGACTCGGGAACTCAAACAGGAGCTCTGTGACAATCTAGAAGGGTGGTATAGGGAGGGAGTTTCAAGGGAGGGGACATGGGTGTACCTGCGGCTGATTCTTGTTAATGAATGACAGAAAACCATAAGATTCTGTAAAGCAAATATCCTTCAATTAAAAAAGTAGGTTATTCAATTCTAAAAGTAGATAATTCCAAAATAAAAAAGCACTTTAGAAGTGATGAGAAGACTAAACGACATAGAAGAATGCGTAAGTGATCCAGAAGGTAGAATAATGGAAATCACCCAATAAAACAGCAGACAGAAAGACAAATGGAAAAAAAAAAAACAAAAAACAGTAAGAGAACTTAGGGATAATATAAAATGTGCCAACGTTCATATTATAAGGGTTCCAGAAAGAGGAGGGGGGATCAAACATGTATTTGAAGAAATTATGACTGAAAAATTTTCAACCTAAAAAAGGAAAAAGATACCCGATACACAGCAGCCCACCAGACTCCCCCATCCCCGGGACTCTCCAGGCAAGAACACTGGAGCAGGTTGCCATTTCCTTCTCCAATGCATGAAAGTGAAAAGTGAAAGGGAAGTCGCTCAGTCGTGTCCGACTCCTAGCGACCCCATGGACTGCAGCCCACCAGGCTCCTCCATCCATGGGATTCTCCAGGCAAGAGTACTGGAGTGGGGTGCCATTGCCTTCTCCAACAGGAAGTACTGTGGGTCCTAAACAGGATGAACTCTAATAGACCTATAAACAAGACATAGCATAATTAAAATGGTAAAATGTAGTTAGAGACGTCTAAAGGCAGCAGTAGAAAAATAATAATGCCGCATTTGCGGCAGTGTGGCTGTAACTAGAGATTATCATACAAAGTGAAGTAAGTCAGAAAGATATCACTTACGTGTGTAATTTGAAACATGATACAAATTAACCTATCTCTGAAACAGAAACAGAATCACAGATACAGAGAATAGACTGGTTGTTGAGAAGGAGGAGGGAGGGAGGAGGGAAAGGGATAGATTGGGAGTTTAGAATTAGCCAATACAAGCTGGTATATATAGAACGGATAAATAACAAGGTCCTAGTTTGTTACACAGGGAACTATATTCAATACCCTGTGATAAACCGTAATGGAAAAGAATATGAAAAAGAGTATGTGTATATGTATAACTGAGTCCCTTTGCTGTACAGAAGTAATTAATAAACATTGTGAATCGACTACAGTTCTTTAAAAATACCATACAACAGAAAAAGAAATGAAAGGAGGAATAGCATCTTATACCTATTTATAGCATCAGAAATACAAAAAATCGTAAGAGAATATCATGAACAATATGTCATATTATGAACAACGTGTCAACAAATTGGACAGTCTAGAAGAAATAAACAAGTTTCTGGGAACATACAGCCTATACCAGGACTGAGTCAAGAAAACACAGAAAATTTGAACAGAGCAATCACTAGAAGTGAAATTGAGTCTTTAATTTAAAAAACAAATACTCCCAGCAAACAAAAGTCTAAGACCAGCTGGCTTCGCAGGGCAATCCTACCACACATTTAAAGAACTTATACCTATCCTTCATAAGCTATTCCTTGAGGAGAAGGGAACACTCCCAGATTCACACTATGAAGTCATTCAGTTCAGTTCAGTTCAGTCACTCAGTCGTGTCCAATTCTTTGTGACCCCATGAACAGCAGCACGCCAGGCCTCCCTGTCCATCACCAACTCCCGGAGCCTACCGAAACCCATGTCCATTGAGTCAGTGATGCCATCCAACCATCTCATCCACTGTCATCCCCTTCTCCTCCTGCCTTCAATCTTTCCCAGCATCAGGGTCTTTTCAAACGAGTCAGCTCTTCGCATCAGGTGGCCAAAGTATTGGAGTTTCAGCTTCAACATCAGTCCTTCCAATGAATACCCAGGACTGATCTCCTTTAGGATGGACTGGTTGGATCTCCTTGCAGTCCAAGGGATTCTCAAGAGTCTTCTCCAACACCACAGTTCAAAAGCATCAATTCTTCAGTGCTCAGCTTTCTTTATAGTCCAACTTTCACATCCATACATGACTACTGGAAAAACCATAGCCTTGACTCGACGGACCTTTGTTGACAAAGTAATATCTCTGCTTTTTAATATGCTGTCTAGGTTGGTCATAACTTTCCTTCCAAGGAGTAAGCGTCTTTTAATTTCACGGCTGCAGTCACCATCTGCAGTGATTTTGGAGCTCCGAAAAATAAAGTCAGTCACTGTTTCCACTGTTTCCCCATCTATTTCCCATGAAGTGATGGGACCGGATGCCATGATCTTAGTTTTCTGAATGTTGAGCTTTAAGCCAACTTTTTCACTCTCCTCTTTCACTTTCATCAAGAGGTTTTTTAATTCCTCTTCACTTTCTGCCATAAGGGTGGTGTCATCTGCATATCTGAGGTTATTGATATTTCTCCTGGCAATCTTGATTCCAGCTTGTGCTTCCTCCAGCGCAGCGTTTCTCATGATATACTCTGCATAGAAGTTAGACAAGCAAGGTGACAATATGCAGCCTTGATATACTCCTTTTCCTATTTAGAACCAGTCAGTTGTTTCATGTCCAGTTCTAGTGTTGCTTCCTAACCTGCATACAGGTTTCTCAAGAGGCAGGTTGGATGGTCTGGTATTCCCATCTCCTTCATTACCCTGATACAAAAACCAAAGACACTATAAAAAATTACAGGCCAACATCTTTGATTAATGTAGATGCAAAATAAATGAATGTAAATACAACATATTAACAAATTAAAGCTTAAACAATACACAAGCAGGATCATATGTTATGATCAAGGTGTATTTATTGTAAGGTCACAAAAATGGTTCAGTATACACAAATCCATGTGATACACCACAATAGCAAAAGGAGAGACAAAAATCACATGATCATCTCAATAGATGCAGAAAAAGCATTTGCCAAAATCAAAACCCATTCATGATAAAAACTCCTATCAAAGTGAGTATAGTGGGAATATGTCTCAGCATAGTAAAGGCCACTTAAGAGAAACACACAATAATACTCAATGGTGAGAAATTGAAAGCCTTCCTGCTAAATTCAGAATCAAGGATGCTCACTCTCACTGCTTCTGTTTAACATGCTATTGGAAGTCCCAGCCACAGCTGTCTGACAAAAAAAATTTTTTTAAAGAAAAGATATACAAAATAGTAGGGAAGAGGTGAAACTGTCACTCTTTGCATATGACATAATGCTTTATATAGAGAACCCTAAATTCTGCACAAAAATACTGCTAGAACCAGTCAACAAATTGAGGAAGATTGCAGGATACAGGATTAATATACTGAAATCTGTTGCATTTCTATTATACACTAATAATGAAATATCAGAGAAAGTAAAAAAGACAGTTCCATTTAAGATCACATCAAAATAATAAAATAACTAGGAATAAACCTAAGCAAGGAAGTGAAAGACCTGTATTCTAAAAAACTGTAAAACAGTGATGAAGAAAATTGAATATGACTCAAAGAAGTAGAAAGATATTCCAGACTCTTAGATTAAAAGAATTAATATTATTAAAATAGCCATATTACTCAAAGCAATCTACAGATTTAAGTGCAGTCAGAATACACAAGCATTTTCTGCAGGACTAGAACAAATAATCCTAAAGTTTATATGGAATTACCAGTGACCTCAAATTGCCAAACCAATTCTGAGACAAAAGAACAAACTGGAGGGAGGTATAATCCTCTCAAACTTCAAACTATACTCCAAAGCTATAGTAGTCAGAACAGCATGGTACTGGCACAAAAACAAATGCATAGATCAATGGCACAGAATAGAGAGCCCAGAAATAAATCTATACATCTACAGTCAATTAATCTATAACAAAGTGGGCAAGATAAACAATGGAGAAAAGATAATCTCTTCAAGTGATGCTGGGAAAGCTGGATGACCATATGTAAAACAATGAAACTATAACATTCCTTCATACCATATACAAAAATAAACTCAAAATGGTTTAAAGACCTAAATGTAAGACCCAAAACCATAAAATTGCTAGAAGAGAGCATTGAATACTCTTTGACATAAATTGTAGCAAAATTTTCTTGGATAAGTCTCCTAAGGCAAAAGAAATAAGAGCAGAAGTAAACAAATGAGACCTGAATAAACTCAAAAGCTTTTGCACAGTGAAGGAAAACATCAAAAAGACAACCTGTGGAATGGGAAAAACATTTGCAAATGATGTGACAACAAGGGGTTAATATCCAAAATATACAAAGAACTCATTACAATTTAATATCAAGGAAAAAACAATCCAGTCAAAAAATGTGCAGAAGACTTGAATAGCCATTTTTTCAAAGAAAATATGTAGATGGCTAACAGGCATGTGAAACAGTGCTCATCACTGCTGGTTATTAAGAAATGCTAATCAAAACCACAATGAGGTATTACCTCATACCTGTTAGAATGACGACCATCAAAAAGTCTACAAATAACAGATGTTAGAGAAGCTGGGGAGAAAAGGGAACCCTTGTACACCATTGGAGGAAATGTAAATTGGTACAGGCACTGTGGAAGACAGTTTGAGTTCCTTAAAAAACTAAAAATAGAACTACCATATGATTCAGCAGTTCCACTCCTGGGTATATAGCTGGAAAAACAGAAATGCTAATTGGAAAAGACAATGCACCACAGTGTTCATAGCAGCACTATTTATAATAGCCAAGATGTGGAACCAGCTCAAGTGCTTGCCAACAAATGATTGGATTAAGAAGATGCAGCAATACAGGAACTACATTCAATATGTTGTAATAACCTATAATGGAAAATAATATGAAGAATAAATATGTATATAACTGAATCACTTAGTTGTACACCTGAAACTAACACAATATTGTGAACCAGCTTTTGTAAATCATGCTCGTGCTCAATTGCTAAGCCATGTCTAACTCTTTGGGACCCCCATGGAGCCCATGGGACCCCTGTAGCCCACCAGGCCCTGTCCATAGGGTTTCTCAGGCAAGAATACTGGAGTCAGTTGCCATTTCCTTCTCCAGGGAATCTTCCCGACCCAGGGAACCTGCATTGTCAGGCGGGTTCTTTACCACTGAGCCATCAACTATACTTCAATTTTAAAAAAAGAATATCTTATGTATGTGTACAAAGAGGGACATCATAACACACATCAAGGAATATTACTCAGCCATTAAAAATGAAATAATGCCATTTGTAGCCACATGGATAGACCTAGAGAGCATTATGCGTAGTGAAATAAGTCAGACAGAGAAGGACAAAGACTATATGATATAACTTATATGTGGGATCTAAAAACAATACAGATGAATGTATATACAAAACAGAGTCACAGATACAGAAAACAAACTTTGGTTACCAAAGGAAAGAGGGAAGGGAGGAAGTACAGATTTGAGGTAGGAATTAATAGATACAAACTACAGTATATAAAATAGATAAACAAGGATATACTGTATAGCATAGGGAAGTATACTGAGTATCTTGTAATAACCTGTAATGGAATATAATCTGCAAAAACACTGTTTATGTTATATGCCTGAAATTAACAGAATTTGTAAATTAATGGTACTTCAGTAAAAAAACATTGGAAAAAAAGCCACAGTATTTTAACAGGAAAACATATCCTTTGTTTATAAAGGGGAAAATATTAGGAAAGGATAATATTTACATAAATTTGATAGACTGTCTACTTTTACTTCACTGATAACATGAAGCATGACATTTATTATCAGCTTCCAGCTTCTTAAAAGACAAGAAATAAAGAAAAACTTATTTGTAACTAAAGTTATTTTAGGGTAGATAGAGAATCAAGTTAGTTAGAATTTAGGACAGAAGGTTAGTGTCTGTATAGAAGTATTTCCTCACTTAGCATAGTTTTCTATGATTTTACTTTTTCTTGAAAAATGACTTGAGTATGATATATTTATAAAATAAGTTCAAATTAGTAAATATTCATTGAGCACCAATTATACACCAGGTACTATGATAAGGGATGGATTAAAAGGTATAGGAGACTGTACCTGCTTTCTAGAAGTTCACAGTCTGGTACAGAAGAAATCCTGTTTTGTAAGTATGATAATAGAGATGTGCACTTGATTACCAGTGCTCCATATGCAGTTATAAACATTTGTGAGAAAAAAAAAAATCTTCATATGGCACTAAGGACAGTGAGAGTAAAGAAATATTCCTGTGACTAAATCTCAAATTTAGGTTATCGTTACCTTACTCGTTGAATACTCTCTCTGCCTGTCTTCATACAATGTACTTGGTTACAGTTCATGTTAAAGTCATTTTGTGACCTTAAAAAACATGTATTCAGAGATAAACACATTTGTATGGTGATTATAATGAATAATCTTTATGGCAGAGAATAAGGGGATTAGAAAAATAAACCAGAAAACAGCAAACAAACCATGGACAATATGTGTTCTAAGAACCAGAAAAGGTTAACATGGTCAAAGGTGTTTTTTTTGTTGTTTTTTTTTTTTAGTTAATAAAATTTGGAAATAGACATTCTGTAATTAGGAGTCCATTTTTTAAATCTCGTCCTTCTTTAATAACATATTGGGCCTGTTATTTTATCATATTCTTGGAGAAGGCAATGGCAACCCACTCTAGTACTCTTGCCTGGAGGATCCCATGGGCAGAGGAGCCTGGTGGGCTGCAGTCCATGGGGTCGTGAAGAGTCGGACACAACTGAGCGACTTCACTTTCACTTTCACTTTTCACTTTCACGCATTGGAGAAGGAAATGGCAACTCACTCCAGTGTTCTTGCCTGGAGAATCCCAGGGACCGGGGAGCCTGGTGGGCTGCCGTCTATGGGCCCTATCTGTTTCTTTATTACCCTTCCCCACCAAGATTTTAAGTTCTTTGAGAGCAAAGACTCCTAGTAGTTCTGTATTGCTCATAACACCTACAGATTACAGTGTTAAATAACTAGTAGATGCTTAATACAGATTTGCCCAAAAAAAAAAAATGCTTTTTGTCAAAAAGGACATTTCAAAAGTACGACTAGTTAGTACTGGTGATGTCAGTACTATGGCTTCCTATTTTGTAAGAGTGGTGAATTTGTGAATTCAAATACTGTTTAGTACTTGGTGGAATTTATCCTCTGTGGTGGTTAAAACATCTTCTGGTCTACGATAAGTAGAACATTTTAAAAATTGAATTCCATAGATCCTGAATTGGCTATATATGTGTTTTCTTTTTGTATTGGTGGCCTAGTAATTCTTAGATGTTCAAGTATGTCAGACTCTCAGACTGGTAGATGGACTTATAATAATAATAAGTGGACAGTATAATGGTATTAAGGAGAAGAAAGAGGTGGATATGATGTGCACATTGCTTTTTCTTCTTTGCTCTTTATCTTTTCCTTTTAATGTAGAATCAAAGGGGAAAGTTATCACACAGAACAAATTTGAATTGGAGAATACAACAGTATTCTGAAGTAACCCTAATATATTTTTTCAATACTTAGTCTATTAGGACCATAAGCATATTTGCTAAAATTAATTGTGTGTTGGTATTTTTTTTTAATCTCTGATCACCTCCCTTTCTAAGTTTCCATCCATCTCTAGACTCCTGTTGGAGAAGGAAATGGCAACCCTCTCCAGTATTCTTGCCTAGAGAATCCTGTGGAGAGAGGAGCCTGGTGGGCTGCTGTCCATAGGGTCGCACAGAGTTGGACACAACTGAAGCGACTTAGCAGCAGCAGCAGCTAGACTCCTATTAATTCATTAGCAATTTTAAAATTTTCCTTTTATTCCAGAACATTTACCAGGTCCTGAGATAAGTTCGTAAACAAGGTAGTGCCCTGAATTCTTAAAAGTGTGTAATCTAGTAAGAGGATAAACACAAATCACTTGTGACTGATAAAGATGCTCTGAGAGTAAGCAGAGGGTGCAGTGGTAGTTAGAATGGGACACCTAACCCAGTCTTGATATTTAGGAAAAATTTTATAAGAGAAGATGATTTGTTTCTTGAGGCCTTCTTGCTGTCTCTCATCTTCTAAAGTTATCACAAGAAGCTTTGTAAAATGTCCATGTTCCCTAACCAATCTCAAAGTAATTTGCTGGTCTATTAAAACAAAATTCAGACAAAGACATAAATGAGGATTGACTCTACTAAGGATTATTTATATTAATGATATGAGTTTGTTGACACAAAAGTATTTTTAAATGATTTTTAATTGATGGCATAGATAAATAATATATTTCTGAGCAGGAAAATCCAAGGGCAACTCACCCCTTATCATAATAAAGTAACAACTCACACTTATTAGCCCTTAGTATTTGTTAGACATTAAGCTAGAGACTTTAGGTTCATTTTATTCAAGTGAAATACACAAATATAACAAACTCTTAACCTCCATTACTCCTCTCACTGTGTACAAGCACTCAATTTTCTACAGGAACCTGAAAGAGAGTCTGCTTAAGAAGATCAGTAGCTTAGCAAGCAAACATCAATATTAGAATCCTCTAACTCACTGACTTTCAGCCCTTTGGAAGTGAGATGAGATAACTGGGGGGGATGGTTATAGCATGAAAAAATACATATTCAGTGTTGTGGCTGTCTTGACTTATGATATTCAAAAATTCAAAATATCTATTTTGATATTTCAAATGACTGTAAAGAAGCTCATCAGATGTTTTATGTTTCTAAAGCTGGGTTTGCATTTTTAAAACTTTCTGTATAATATCATTCTCTGATACTTATATTTATTGTATTATATACTAGGAATTGTAATAAAGCATGTCTTTTTCCATGATTTTATGCATTCATACTCATTCTATTTAGAATTTTTCCTAATTACTTGAAGGAAGCAACATTAAACAAAAATGGTTAAATTCTGATGGTTATCTTTCCTCTGCCCACATTATGGTTTCCTATTTTAGAAGAGTGGTGAATTTGTGAATTCAAATATTGTTTAGTACTTGGTAGACTCTAGAATTGAGGTCTCATTTTTTTAAAGTTGAAAGTTAACTTTTTTGAGATCCAATTTACATAAAATACGATGCACTCATATTAAATATACGATTCAGTAAGTCTTGACAGATACATATTCATACAACCATTACATTAATTAAGATACACAACATTTCCATCAACCCAAAAAGTTGTTTCATATGTCTCATTGCAATCATTCTTACCTTTCCATCCGTCTTGTCCTTAGGCAACCACTAATCTGCTTTTTGTTACTACAGTTGACTTTTTGGCTTGTTCTACATTGGAATCATGTAATATTTATAGTCTTTTGTATCTTCCTTCTTTTGCTTAATGTGATGTTTTTGTGATCCATATTAGTTGCATGTGTGAGTAGTTCTTTACTTTTTTTTCTTGCTAAGTAGTATTCTATTATAATGGATATATGACTATTTAAAAAAAAAATCTATTTGTCTGTTAATGGACAACTGACAGAATGTGGTCTGCTGGAGAAGGGAATGGCAAACCACTTCGGTATTCTTGCCTTGAGAACCCCATGAACAGTATGAAAAGGCAAAATGATAGGATACTGAAAGAGGAACTCCCCAGGTCACTAGGTGCCCAATATGCTACTGGAGATTAGTGGAGAAATAACTCCAGAAAGAATGAAGGGATGGAGCCAAAGCAAAAACAATACCCAGTTGTGGATGTGACTGGTGATAGAAGCAAAGTCCGATGCTGTAAAGAGCAACATTGCATAGAAACCTGGAATGTCAGGTCCATGAATCAGTGCAAATTGGAAGTGGTCAGACTGGAGATGGCAAGAGTGAACATCGACATTCTAGAAATCAGCAAACTAAGATGACTGGAATAGGTGAATTTAATTCAGATGACCATTTTATCTACTACTGTGGGCAGGAATCCCTTAGAAGAAATGGAGTAGCCATCATAGTCAACAAAAGAGTCCGAAATCCAATACTTGGATGCAATCTCAAAAATGACAGAATGATCTCTGTTTGTTTCCAAGGCAAACCATTCAATATCATGGTAATCCAAGTCTATGCCCCAACCAGTAACACTGAAGAAGCTGAAGTTGAACAGTACTATGAAGACCTACAAGACCTTTTAGAACTAACACCCAAAAAAGATGTCCTTTTCATTATAGGGGACTGGAATGCAAAAGTAGGAAGTCAAGAAACACCTGGAGTAACAGGCAAATTTGGCCTTGGAATACGGAATGAAGCAGGGCAAAGACTAAGAGTTCTGCCAAGAGAACGCACTGGTCATAGCAAACACCCTATTCCAACAACACAAGAGAAGACTCTACACGTGGACATCACCAGATGGTCAACACCAAAATCAGATTGATTATATTCTTTGCAGCCAAAGATGGAGAAGCTCTATACAGTCAGCAAAAACAAGACTGGGAGCTGACTGTAGCTCAGATCATGAACTCCTTGTTGCCAAATTCAGACTTAAATTGAAGAAAATAGGGAAAACCACTAGACCATTCACATATGTCCTAAACCAAATCCCTTATGACTAACAGTGGAAGTGATAGTGAAGTAGAATAGTGGATAGTGAAGTGGAAGTGAAATAGATTTAAGGGACTAGATGTGATAGACAGAGTGCCCGATGAACTATGGATGAACTATGGAATGAGGTTCGTGACATTGTACAAGAGACAGGGATCAAGACCATCCCCAAGAAAAAGAAATGCAAAAAAGCAAAATGGCTGTCTGAGGAGGCCTTACAAATAGCTGTGCAGAAGAGAAGCAAAAAGCAAAGGAGAAAAAGGAAAGATATACCCATTTGAATGCAGAGTTCCAAAGAATAGCAAGGAGAGATAAGAAAGACTTCCTCAGAGATCAGTGCAAAGAAATAGAGGAAAACAATAGAATGGGAAAGACTAGAGATCTCTTCAAGAAAATTAGAGATACCAAGAGAACATTTCAAGCAACGATGGGCTCGATAAAGCACAGAAATGGTATGGACCTAACAGAAGCAGAGGATATTAAGAAGAGGTGGCAAGAATGCACAGAAGAACTGTACAAAAAAGATCTTCAAGACCCAGATAATCATGATGGTGTGATCACTCACCTAGAGCCAGACATCCTGGAATGTGAAGTCAAGTGGGCCTTAGAAAGCATCACTACGAACAAAGCTAGTAGAGGTAATGGAATTCCAGTTGAGCTATTGGCAAATCCTAAAAGACGATGCTGTGAAAGTGCTGCACTCAATATGCCAGCAAATTTGGAAAACTCAGCAGTGGCCACAGGACTGGAAAAGGTCAGTTTTCATTCCAATCCCAAAGAAAGGCAATGCCAAAGAATGCTCAAACTACCACACAATTGCACTCATCTCACACGCTAGTAAAGTAAAGCTCAAAATTCTCCAAGCCAGGCTTCAGCAGTACGTGAACCATGAACTTCCTGATGTTCATGCTGGTTTTAGGAAAGGCAGAGGAACCAGAGATCAAATTGCCAACATCTGCTGGATCATCGAAAAAGCAAGAGAGTTCCAGAAAAACATCTATTTCTGCTTTATTGACTATGCCAAAGCCTTTGACTGTGTGGATCACAATAAACTGTGGAAAATTCTGAAAGAGATGGGAATACCAGACCACCTGACCTGCAGCTTGAGAAACCTGTACGCAGGTCAGGAGGCAACAGTTAGAACTGGACATGGAACAACAGACTGGTTCCAAATAGGAAAAGGAGTACGTCAAGGCTGTATATTGTCACCCTGCTTATTTAACTTATATGCAGAGCACATTATGAGAAACGCTGGGCTGGAGGAAGCACAAGCTGGAATCAAGATTACTGGGAGAAATATCAGTAAGCTCAGATATGCTGATGACACTACCCTTATGACAGAAAGTGAAGAAGAATTAAAGAGCCTCTTGATGAAAGTGAAAGAGGAGAGTGAAAAAGTTGGCTTAAAGCTCAACATTCAGAAAACTTAAGATCATGGCATCTGGTCCCATCACTTCATGGGAAATAGATGGGGAAACAGTGGAAATAGTGTCAGACTTTATTTTTTGGGGCTTCAAAATCACTGCAGATTGTGATTGCAGCCATGAAATTAAAAGATGCTTACTCCTTGGAAGGAAAGTTATGACCAGCCTAGACAGCACATTGAAAAGCAGACATTACTTTGTCAACAAAGGTTCGTCTGGTCAAGGCTATGGTTTTTCCAGTGGTCATGTATGGATGTGAGTTGGATTATAAAGAAAGCTGAGCACCGAAGAATTGATGCTTTTGAACTGTGGTGTTGGAGAAGACTCTTGAGAGTCCCTTGGACTGCAAGGAGATCCAACCAGTCCATCCTAAAGGAGATCAGTCCTGGGTGTTCATTAGAAGGACTGATGTTGAAACTGAAACTCCAATACTTTGGCCACCTGATGTGAAGAGCTGACTCGTTTGAAAAGACCCTGATGCTGGGAAAGATTGAGGGCAGGAGGAGAAGGGGATGACAGAGGATGAGATGGTTGGATGCATCACCGACTCAATGGACATGGGTTTGGGTAGACTGTGAGTTGGAGATGGATAGGGAGTCCTGGGGTGCTGCGGTTCATGGGGTCGCAAAGAGTCGGACGTGACTGAGCAACGGAACTGAGTTGTTTCTAGTTTTTCACTCTTAATGAGGAAACTTGCTGAGAACATTTTTTTTTTTTACCAGTCTTTATGTGGACATGAGTTTTCATTCCTCATAGGAGTGAAGATGTTGGGGCATGTGTAATTATATGCTTACCTTTTTAAGAAATTCCCACCATCTAACATTCCCACCAGCATTGTATAAGAGTTCCAGTTGTTCTGCACCCTTTCTGGTGCTTGGTATTACCTGTCTTTTCATTTTTAGCCATTGGTTAATATATAGTGGTGTCTCATTGTGTTTTAACTTGCATTTTCATGAAGACAGCAGATGTGAGTACCGTACCTTTGCATGTGCTTATTGGCCACTGATGCATCTTTGTGTGTGATGTGTTTCTTCAAATCTTTTGTCTCTTTAAAATATGTCTTCCATTACTGGATTGTAAAGTTGTTCTTAAAATAAGAATCTGGATACAAGTGCTTTATCAGTATTTGTATTACAAATGTTTTCTCCCAGTCTGTGGCTTGCTTTTTCATTTTCTTATTACTGTCTTTAGGAAAGCAATTATTTAAAATTTTGAATCCAGTTTGCTGGGTTTTTCTTTATGATTGGTGCATTTTGCATCCTGAAAGATCTCTGCCTATCCTAAGGTCTTGAAGATTTGTTCCTGTGTGTTCTTATGAAAAGTTTTAGCTTTTATCTTAAGGTTCATGGTTTGTTGTCAGTTAATAAATTAAGGTTTAAGATTCCTCTTTTCCATTCAGGGATCCAGTTATTCTAGTTTGTCATCTGTAGCAGGCTCATGTGTGCTGTGCTTAGTCACTCAGTTGTGTCCGACTCTGCAATCCCATGGACTGTAGCCTGCCAGGCTTCTCTGTCCAATGGGATTTTCCAGGCAAGAATACTGGAATGGGTTACCATGCCGTCCTCCAAGGGATCTTCCCAACCCAGGGATCTAACCCAGGTCTCCCTCATCGCAAGCAGTTTCTTTACCGTGTGAGCCACTAGGGAAGCTCATAACTTGTGTCATTTCATTTATAGCAAGAAATATGCATGTATATTCATTAACGTGCAGTCTTTAGCACTTCCTTTGTTTTGTACACCAAAGTTATTTAAAAGATCATACCTCTGTATAAAAACCTTAATTTTGAAGTAGTTTTTATTTGCTAATCATCATTATACTTGTGTTATTTTTATATATTGTTTTTACATATTCATTTTTGGTGAAGCATTTAGAGTCAGTAAAGCTGGAAGTATATATTAAACCTTTGACTAACACAGAGTTCAGGATCTCCCGATCTTGCTCTATGATAAAAACAGCCCTGGGCACTAATCAGGGTTCTGTTTTATCCCTGTTCCTTTGGTTGTGGTCTTCTTTCTCTCACCTTACCTTGACAATTTTTGTTTGCTGTTTAACTGGAAGGAAAACAAATTTCTCTGTAGCAATCAGGTAAGTATATGAAAGAAATCAAAGAGCTGGTTAAGTTCACAAGTTCTTTTATCTTTTTTACTGTCTTTTCTTTTTATTATTTCTGTAAGCCAAAGTGTTTCTTTCCGTTAGACTTTTCAGAAGAGCCACAGGTGCTCTCTAAGCATTCCTTTCTTTTTAATAGTCTGCTTTTCTGAATATGTTTTTTTGAGAGTAATACTGAACTTCTCTAGAGTGTACCATGGGCTGCTGCTAGCGTAATGTCCCAGAATGTTCGATTGTCTTGGGTTTAAATACCATTTAGAGCACTTAAAAACACAACGAAGTGGGGGTAGAATTTTATATTGCAAATAAATTGCATAGACTTGAATGGGCTTCCGTCTGTCTCCTCTCTAATACTTTACCTTTTCCAGTTCGCCTTAGCTATTTTTAATCCTGGAGCAATCCTACCTTTCCTTTGAGAAACCAATATATATGACTCTGTGATATTCTTGTGTGTGTTTTGCTTACGGGGTTAGTGCTCTTTATTTTTATATGGGTTTCATGTGCTGCCTTGTGTTTCTCCAGGTAGAATGCAGTTCATTACTAAGAATATGATTATTGACTTTTTTTCCCCTCTGTTTTCTCTTCCCTTCTCTCTTTATCCTGTGGTTCTCGTGCAGGTCTTGTTCAGCGTTGTGTGATCATCCAGAAGGATGACAATGGATTTGGGCTGACGGTCAGTGGAGACAATCCAGTGTTCGTACAGTCTGTCAAAGAAGGCAAGGCATTTTTAAAAAAAAAACAGTCTTGTCACTGGGAGCAAACAGAGTAAGAATAGAAAAGCTTAAATAATGTCTATTGCTTAGAATAAAATAATTGCATAATTATAGGTCATATGGCCTTACTGTACTAGATTTGTCTTTAGTGTTAGTTATAGGCATGAATTTATCCCAGTTGATTTCCTTTTGTATTTTATGGAAAGAAAAAAGTTCTTGTATGTTTTAGAAAAATCACATGACCCTTTAGTCATGATACTTTAAGCATCATCACTTACAGAAGTTTTTGTAATTTTTTTTCCTTCATGGCACCAGAGATATTTAGGTAGTGACAGATTAAAGAAATGGTCGTAGGCTCAAAAATATCTGTCTTTTCCCCTCAAATGACTATAATATCTTATACTATTGCAATATTACCATATATTGAATACTTTATTTTAGTTGCTGTAATTTGAGGGAGGTACTTTGGTACTTTTTAATCTCCATTTTACAGGGGATATTGAGTCTTAGAGTGAAAAAAAAAAACAAACGTAAAATCTGACCATGGTCACCCAGCTAGTGAGTGGCAGAAGCAGGAGTTGGACCTTGTCTGTCTGACTTTACAATCCATGTTTTTCACTGTTTTGTTACATGCTTCTCTTTTGAGAAGATTGTCAGTGAATGTAAATGAATTACATTTTAAGAATTAATTTCTGTTACAGATGGAGCAGCCATGCGGGCTGGAGTACAGACAGGTGATCGAATCATCAAGGTAAGGAAAAGACTGTTAGGAAATTTATGGTAGAAATATAAGGCAGCATATATTAGCCATATTTTAACTTTTTAGCTTGAATTTTTATTAAAAGCTGCACATTATAGGGTGATGGATTTATTGACTCTAAAAATTTATTTCATTTATCTTAATATTAATGTTACCCTTTACTGAAAAGCATAATACAAGTTTTGAATAAATAGAGTCATGTGTGTTCTTGGGCAGGAGAGTAGCTCACTGTTGTAAAGACCTTAGTTCTCCAAGTTAATCTCTTAGCAAGAAATTCTCATCATAATGTATTAATAAATTTGGGAGGTGTGCCATTCCTTGTCAGACTTCCAAATGATTATTTCTTCTAAACAAATTTTGCAAAGGTATTGTGGGAAGAGGTAAGTGGGAGGTGAGATGGTATAGATTAATTCAAAGCAAGTGACTATAGTATAAATATGGATCTATCTGTGGAACACAATAGAGGGTCCAAAAACAGGCCTTGAGTTTTGATCAGTAGAGTAAGTATGGATTCAGTTCAGTTCAGTTCAGTTCAGTCGCTCAGTCGTGTCCAACTGTTTGCGAGCCCATGAATCGCAGCACGCCAGGCCTCCCGATTAGTCACTAATTATTAGGCAACTGACTAATGTGATTACTTAAAATCAAATTACTGTACAGGAAAAGACATAACATATTTACAAAGAACTATCTGGAAATAAATATTTGAAATATATTATAGAATATAATATACTATAAAGAACACTTTTAAATTATTAACAAAAGAATAGTCTAATAGAAAGATGGGCAAAGAATTTATCAGACAGTTCCCCAGCGTAATTGAAATAAATAATATATCAATGAGGATATGTCCAATCTCATTGATAGCAAAGAAGTAGAAATTAAATGATAGGTAAAAATATATTTGCTTGTCAGGAATTTTAAAGACTGCTAATACACATTTGATATAGTTTGGGAATCTACTCTTATAAACTTGTGAATATAAATTAGGTAAAACCTATTTGGATGGAAATTTGTGAATAGATGTCAAAAGTTACATATTTTTAGAAAGTATATAAACTTTGACCACAGTCTTGCTTTAGGAACTTATCTAAGGAAATGGTGTTCAAATGTGAGGTGATATGTATATAGGAAAATTTACTTAAGCTTTATCACGTTGAAACTTGTAAGCAATCTAAATATGCATAAGCTGAGGGCTAGAGAAATAAATTGAAGAAGAAGATGGCAACCCACTCCAGTATTCTTGCCTGGAGAGTCCCAGGGACGGAGAAGCCTGGTGGGCTGCCATCTATGGGGTTGCACAGTCGGACACGACTGAAGCGACTTAGCAGCAGCAGAGAAGTAAATTGCATTACATCTCTAGCTCTTAAAAAGAGTAGATTAGGTCTATTTGTACCTATATTGAAAGGCATCCATAATACAATAAAACAGTATTTTTTTTATTTGCAGAAAAAGACAGTTATAATGTGTGTGTATGCTTGTCTGATATTAGAATAGCATCTCAAAGATTAAGCATCATGCTTAATAGTGATCGTCTCTGGTGGGCATGACAAGTGTACTTTTGCTTCGATTTTATATACTGATAAATTTGAACTTGTAAAAATTAGTATTACTTGCCTCAGAAAAAATAATGTTAATATTAGATCCATGTTTGATATTTTTACTTTAATTTCTCTGGCTTAGTGGAAATTCTGGAGAACACTTCCTACATTTAGCCTGCCTGAAAATTTAATTTTCTCTGTAAAGATTAGGTCATGATCAAAAAACAAAAGGTAAATTGAATATTATTGTAGAATATTGGTTATTCATCTTTTGAAAAATGTATTATGCTTTTGGAAAACCAATGAATTTGCAATTAAAAGCATAAAGAGCTTTTCTATTTGCAAGCATTCTTTACTGTGAAGGATTTGTGTATCTGTTGCATAGTATATTTATCATTTTTCATGGTGAATAAGTTATAATGTCCTTTAAAGCAAGGCCTTTTTTGGTGCTCAAGTTCATTTTGTTGCTGAGTATACGTTATAGAGGACTTCCCTGGTGGTGCTAGTGGTAAAGATACTGCCTGCCAGTGCAGGAGACATAAGAGACAGGGGTTTGATCCCTGGGTCGGGAAGATCCCCTGGAGGAGGACATGGCAACCCACTCCAGTCTTGTTGCCTTGATCTCGTGGACAGAGTAGTCTGGCGGGCTGCAGTCCATAGGGTCACACAGAGTCAGATATGACTGAAGTGACTTTGCTTGCATGCACACACATATACCTTGTAGAATAGTGGTAAAAGTGAATATTGAACCAGATATATACACGTTTTTATGTAGGCCTGTTTACTATATTATAATTGGTTGTATTGTGTATAATAATTCCTAAAGTCAGTTTATCCATTGTCTCAATTAGAATGTATCTGACACACACTGTTTTCATTTTTTTATAGGTGAATGGAACTCTGGTGACTCATTCAAACCATTTGGAAGTGGTGAAGCTAATCAAATGTAAGTGAATGTTATTCTCAGTTTTGTTTTCTGAAACCCTTAAAGCAAAGATCAGCAAACATTTTCTGCAACAGGCCAGATAGTAATTTTTTTAGGCTTTGTGGGCCAGATAGTTTGCCACTTGACTCTCATTATAGTGTAAAAGTAGGCATAGACAATCCATCAGTGAATGGACATGGCTGTGTTTCAGTAAAACTTTATTTGCCAGAATAATCTGTGGGTTGAATTTAGTCCCTTGGCTGGAGTTTACTGACCCCTATGTTAAAGTCTGAGGTGAAAATTCTTAACTTACTAATAACTATCTTTAGTCCCTGGTGGCTCAGACAGAAAAGAATCCACCTGCAATACAGGAGATGCAGGTTTGGTCCCTCAGTTGGAAATAGCTACCCACTCTAGTCTTCTTGCCGGGAGAATTGCTGTGGACAGAGGAGACTGGCGGGCCACAGTCCATGGGGTCACAAAGAGTGACTAACACTTTTACTGTTTTTCACTTCATCTTTAGTCCACTTCATATATATGGCTGATTATAATGTCCTTGTCATTCTTGGTTATATTGAAAACATTTGAAAGAAATGGATGAGTTGACCTGAAAGAGAATAGGTTAGAAAATCAGACACAATGGTTCGATGAACTGAAATGGAACTTGAAGTAACATAATCATATTCTCTCAGATAAGCAAATGATTAAATAATCCAGGGGAGTGATGTTCTCTTGGAAATCCCCAGGGTTAAGAATTTATAATCTGCTCTATCAGACTATTCCACAGGATAGTAGGCTACAGTTAAGAGACAGGTGTTTGTGGCCAAGCAGAAACACTACTTCTTTATTTAATATTACTTCTTTTTGGTAAGTGGACATCTTTAAAATAAATTTAATACACTGGAATCTTTCTTGGCCTTATTATTGCTTAGATAAAGTAACCCATGAATTCCTTTACCTTTTCATCAGAGTACTAGTGCTCTAAATCTGTCACTTTGTTCTTAGTGTTTAACTTCAGTACATTTTAAAAAGAAATGGGAAGATCAGAATTAGAAGACCTCATACTTGAATAAATTTGATTACTTAGTTAATGAGACTGTGACTTTTTTATGGACAATACAAATATGCACTAAATAAATATATGTTTATTTAGTGCATATTTGTATATAGTATTATTTAGTACATATTTATGTACTAAATAAATTTAGTACATATTATGTACTAAATAAATACATATATACATATAAATTTACGACATGGTAAATTTTTATGTACTGTATAAATATGGTTTATGATAATAAATATATGCCTGGTAACTGTGTTCCAATATCAGTTTTACTTAAATCCGTGGACTATAGCAGTAGATTACTTATCCAATAACAAGAGCCTAGCTGAAAACTCAAAATAAGCATAAAACAGTCTAAGTATTGAAAACAGATATAAATTTGAAATGCCTAAACCCCTGTGTACTATACTTGTAGTAGAGTTCCCTCATGTCCTGCTCTTCAGTGCAGTTTCTGGACATGATAAAAGTGATTTCAAATCAAACCAGTTTAAAAATATCCAAAGAAGGAAAGGGAAGAACCAGGAAGCTTTGAAAGACAGACATGGATAAGTCAACAAGATACATCAGATGACTTTGTGACAGTCACAAAGTGTTTTTGATTGAAAAACTTTAAAAGTGTATATACTTAAAGTCTCCCCAGTATCACAGCATTAATGACTAAGTGTAAAAAAAAATTTTTTTTTTGGAACTTGAAACACTGAAATAGTTGCCATTGAGTTTCATGGAAGAGTAAGTGGAAAGAAACACTATGAAATACAATTTAAAGTATAAGAGAAAGGTTCTGTCATTAAAGATCAGTTATCTAGAAAAGTTATTTATTTGGAAAGTGTTTTTTTATTCTAGATAAATAATGAATATCTGTTGTTGAGTCTCTGGTTATGGGTAACTTTGCTTTCTATAGTTTTTTCCCCTGTAAAATACTCAATTTGTCTTTTCCTCCAAATTTTTGAAATTAAAACTTAGTACTTTTCTGTTGTGGCTTTTTTTTTTTTCCTCTTTTTTTTTGTGGGTTTTTTTTTTGTCACACTGATTTTTTTAAAGTTAATTTAAAATTGCATCATTACAGAGTTAGTTAAGCCTTGCTTAATTAGTATCATCTTAATATGGTGATTTTTTAAATTTCCATTTGAGAAATTGAGCATAGCCATTAGTAGATGGTTGATAACAACTCATTCATATCTAAATTTAAAAAAATTATTGGTGTCATAAATCTTACTTGCTTTTAAGTAATATCCGATCTTATGAGTAATAATTTGTTATCTGAAAATCGCATTGTTCTTTTAGATCTGTAGGGGAGTCATAAAAGAGAAATAACAGATTGGATTCTTCTTCTGTGGAGAAATGATTAGCCAGCAGATGATGAAACTTTCTCACATAACTAGATATTTTAGAACTATCAAAGATTAAGTAGTAAAATGCTGTAAAATTTTTTTGACAATGTTATTTTCCCTTTCCTCCCCTTTCTGCCATCTCTCTCCCGGAAGCTGGTTCCTATGTAGCTCTCACTGTTCAGGGACGCCCCCCTGGGTCGCCCCAGATTCCACTTGCTGATTCTGAAGTAGAGCCATCAGTCACTGGACATATGTCTCCCATCATGACATCCCCCCATTCACCTGGTGCATCTGGGAATATGGAGAGAATTACTAGTCCTGTGCTCATGGGGGTAAGCGTGGGAAAATGTCTCTGTAAATGTCGTTATATAATGAATGATGCCTTTGCTTTATGTTAAGAGTTTCAAAGTGTAAGATTCTAGAAAATAATTTGCTGCTGATAAAAAATTATATAATGATTGGAATGATTGCACAATATTGGGATGGCAGATTTAATTCAAGTATTTAACACTTACATCTACAAAACAGTGTACCTCCCACAAAAATATAATTAAGATATCTGTGGTCAAGGTCCTTTGTCTTCTTAGAATATATATTCTAAGAGGAAAGGGGTTTTTTGTTCATTATGTTTCCCCAGAGTCTGCAATATTGCTTGGCATATAGTGCTAGATACTTAATAAACCTTTGTTGTTTGAGATTGAATAAAGGGTATGCAGGTAATTATACTACAAAGGCAGGATGTTGACATTATTAGAAGGAAAATATTAAATTCTGTGAGGTTTCAAAGAAGGGAGAAAGCACATCCAGTTGCGATAAGGAAGGAGTTTATGGAAAGCTGTTATTTGAAATGAGCTTTGAAGAACAGTTAACATTCAAGTGGTGGCAGTGGAGGTCAGGGGGAGGAAGGCAACCCGGGTAGAGAGAGTAGGATAAACAAAGGTAAAGAGCCAAGAAAGCATCAAGTATTGGGGAGAAATAGCCAGGATTTTTGTTTGGCTGGTGGTTGTTAAAGATTTATACGGTAGGAGATGAGCTTGGAAAAGTAAGACTATGTATTTTGAAGAGTCTCAACAATGAAGCTAATTTACATGTAACTGGATCATTAAGGATATATTACATATTTTTTGACTGATGTGATTATAGCAAGATTTTAGGAAGACTAATTTGATAAAATATCATAGGGTTATAAAACTGGGAGAAATGGCAGGAGATGTATTAGGGAGCAGTCTTAATATTTCAGGTAGGAAATACTGGGAATTTGAGCCATGCAAGGGATTTGATAGTAAAGATCCAAGGGAGGGCAAAGTATAAGATACTATTCTTACATTTAAGTCAACTTCATTTCTCCAACTGATATTAACATTTAGTGTTTTTTGAATGTGATATTAACATTTTAGTGTTTTTTATCAAAAGTGAAATAGAAAGGTTGAAATTTCCCTATAACCTTTTATCTTCAGTGTCATATCTAAAAGCTTGGTGTCATAACCACCGGAAATAAAGAAAATCCTGATAGGTATTGAAAATTGGAGCTGAAATGTAACATTGTATGACTCATTTTCAATACATATTTTAGCTTCACTTTCCTTGTGTTGGTTCTTGGGTTTTTTTGTTTGTTTGTTTTTTCTTTTTCTAGGAAGAAAACAATGTGGTTCATAACCAGAAAGTAGAAATTCTGAGAAAAATGTTACAGAAAGAACAGGAACGGCTTCAGGTACTAAGTTAGAAATGGGGCTATTTACAGGCCAGTAAAAACATGAGTGGGCATAGTTGAGTTGGTACTTATCATAATCAGACACTATTGATAATCAGTGCCATCAGCTATTTTATTGATTAAGAATGGACTTTTCAGATATTTTCTTGACATAAGTAGTTAATTCTTGAAATATTTTTATAACTTTTCAGCTATTGCAGGAAGACTACAACCGAACACCTGCTCAGAGATTGCTAAAAGAGATCCAAGAGGCCAAGAAACACATTCCTCAGCTGCAAGAGCAGTTATCCAAAGCCACAGGCTCTGCTCAGGTAACATCACTGTTAAAAGTGCTGCGCGCCATTTTGCCGGAGAATTTTCTTCTGGGAATGTGTCAGACGGTATTACAGTTAGCCCTTTTAAAAGTTATTTTTTCTAGTATAGGCCAACAGGATGTCCTGTGTAGGATGTTACAGAAATAATGGTCAACTAAAAAAAATGCGAAAAAAAGAAATGTAGGCCTCTGATTGTTTGGTCATGATATCATGCTTCTTTGTTCCACAGTAATTTTAGAATGAATTGAGTGTTTTTACTTTGATACGACAAATTACTGAAATGTATTTAAATACATGTATTTCCATTTTGAGGTTTATTCTGCCATTTGAAAACAGACCGGCAATTATATTTTAAGTAGGGATATATAATTTTTCATACTTAATCTGCAAAACAACCCTCTGAGATTAGATATTACTGTTGTTTCCCCGCATTTTACATAAACACTTAAAGAAAACTTGGATAAGTTAAATAACTTGTCTGTGGTCATGTAGCTAAATGGAACATGGAACTGGAATTTAAACTCAGTCTGACGAATTTAAAACACATTCATGTTCTTAATGACTATATTTTAAATTTAAAAATAGATTAGCTATATAGGTGTAAGTTATGAGGATGATAGTCTCATTAGAAGAATAGCTCAGCATTGTATGTCAACCACATTTATATTCTGTAATGTTTAGATTTGGTATATGGAGCAATGAGTAAAAGCTGCTTATTTGTTATTCTTCATGAGTTAGGTCTGTAGCTTCACACAGCAATCATCTATCCTAATCTGCTCGTTTTAAAGTTAAAAAAAATCATGCCATGGTTGAGAAACCTTGGTTAAATGACTCATACAAGATCACACATTTTTAAGGCCTCTTGACTTCCGGGTTCAGTGTACTTTTCATTACACATTTTTTTTTTTTTCTTTTAGTTCCATTAGCTATATGAAGTTTTGAGTATTCTGCCTTAGTAGTAATTGACATAAGTAATGTTTTATGTTGTTGTTACTACTGAGCAAAGACAGCAATCTTACTCGGTTCCAAGAGTAAAACTGTGGTTCCTAATGTAAAAGCTTATAATAGTTTGCAGTATAGCATTGCGTCCCAGAATTGACAATTTATTGAAGTTGTAAAGTGTTGGAAGGCAATTAACCACAAGTTATAGTGTCATAATCTTTATTAACAGGCAGGGAATATTAATTACATAAGTTAAACTATTTTATCTTTTTACTTTTATTTGGAAGTTTGAATATTTTATTCTCTTTATTGAAATATCACTTTCCCTGTCTTCAAGGTCATGCCATTTTAGAACCACAGCATTAATAGTTATTTATGCCTTTGACTTTTAGAACTTTTAGTGATTCTTGATCACATCAAACTGGCCAACTTTTTACAGTCTCCATTGAGGTTGCAGTGTGACTCTCTTTATGCGGTCAATAACGAAAGAGTCTTTTTGTTGTTGTTTGTTTTTAATGTATGTGTGCCTAATCTGTTTTAGGATGGAGCAGTAGTTACATCCTCCAAGCCGCTAGCTGACGGGCTAGCAGTGGGTGAAGGAGAAGCAGATCCTGGTGATGGGCTAGGCAGACTTGACTGTGGCAGCGGAGACGCTTCTCGGCCCGGTAGCGACAGTGCTGATGTGAGTGTTCTGCACTTGTATTTTGGTGTTTTTCTCTACAGCCCCACTTCCAGATTTGATTGTAAGTTATAGGAACTACAGGCGTTCTTTTTACTTTCTTTTTATCGCCATCATCTTTTAAATTAATTAATTTATTTTAATTGGAGGCTAATTACTTTACAATATTGTAGTGGTTTTTGCCATACACTGACATGAATCAGCCATGGGTGTACATGTGCCCCCCATCCTGAACCCCTCCTCCCACCTCCCTCCCCATCCCATCCCTCAGGGTCACCATCATCTTTAATATAGCAATTTGATGAGCAGAAATTCTGGACCCTGTTGTATATGAGCTTTTAATTCCAGAGTTCACTTTTTCCCCTGGACACCATTGCCAAATGTTTCTTTTAAGGAGATGGAATTTCCCAGCAGGCGTCTTGTTTGTGGGTAGAGAAGTTAATAATGCCGGTGCTTTCTTACTGAACCGAGAGGCCAACTGTTGATATCTTTAAGAGCATGTTAATATTCCATTTGTGGTCAGAGTGACTCAGTCTCGAATCATGGGGCACTTTGCCATTTCAAAGAGGAAAAGCCTTAGTCCTCTTAGACTTCAGCTAATAGCCCATGTTTAGTAATTCTTTCTTGGTTAACCCAAAAATTGCCAGATGAACATGGATAGCTGTTAAGATGATAAGAAAGAGCACATGTATACCTGTGATGGATTCATTTTGATATTTGGCAAAACTAATACAATTATGTCAAGTTTAAAAATAAAATAAAATAAAAAAAAAAGTATTTTAAGCTGAATATGATGTAGTGTCACAGTTATATGAATACTTAAGTGTTATATACTCAGCAATACTTTGTAAGTAGTATGCAGTAATAGGAATAATTACTTCAAAATAGATCACCCTTCTTAAAAATGATGAAGAAAATAATCTGCTGCAAGTCAGTGTTTTTTTCCAACGTGGGTCATAAAATCAGTTTAGTGGGTTGGGGCCAGTATTTTTTTTTTTAAAAAGAATAGAATAAGAAATAAGAGTGCTTTGCATGTAAAGGAGGTAAGTGTTACTTTTGGTGACTTTTGTTGTATACACACATGCACACATTGTGTGCATTTGTACACATGTATAGCTGTGTGTGTATGTGCACACGTTGGTTAATAATGTAAAATTTCTCATAGTAGAGGTTGTAAAAAAAAAAAAAATTGAAAGCCACTTGTCTAAGCCACCACCATTTAGGGTATCTTGATGCTTAGGCCCAGTGACTCAGTTCCTCGTGCAAGGAAGATTTGAGGATATTTTTATTTTGAAAGATACTAATAGGAGTATTATGATTAGATAGGCTAATTATCTTGATGATAGATTTCAATTTTGCCTCAAGAAAAGAATTATAGTAGCTTACATTTATTGAGCATATGTATTAATACCATCAGCTATAATAGGTGTTATACATTTTTTATCTTAGTTAATTCTCAGAACAGCCTGATGAAGTAGTACTATTGTTATTACTTAAACAAAAGGAAAAACTGAGGCCAAAGCGAGTTAGCTAACTTGCCAAACTTACTCAGCTAGTAAGTGATTGCCTCTACCTAATTTCAAAATACCAGCACTCAAAGGCTCCAAGGTCTGAAAATGCATTATATTTTGGGAGAGCAGTGAAAATTTTACAGGTGTACTAGGATTATATTAATGCTAAAATGGCTGGAGTTGATCTTACAAGCAAAGTCTTGAGTTCAAGTTATAACTTGTTCTAGCAGTGCTGTTTCTGGGAATCCTCACATTTCTTCTGTTTGATTCAGTGCTGCATCTCCTCTCTGATTGCATGGCTTATCTCTCCCATTAGATGTTTCTAGTGGTAGATGTTTCTAAGTTTAGATATCTCTAAAGCAACACACCATCATATTTGACTTTATATCTCTGAAGACAATGAGATTGTAGGAACTCAGAACAAGTGATGGAAATGAAAAATTTGAATTTTATCTTATTTACAGAAATGTTAACCATAAAATCTGTGGCTTAGAAATATCACGTTATGAAATACAGAGTGAATTGGCAAGTGTAGAAACAGGCAGTCCAGTGAATTCAGACTGTTCGACATGTGTCTGGTGTCTAATTGGTCTTTGAACAAGAGTGAATGAGTAGAGTTTGGGCTGTATCTTGCATGCAGAAGAGAGGCACAGCCAGAAACATGTCCGTGTCGGAAATGAATTGAAGTAAATAGACAGGGAGATCAGTAAGAAAAGACGACTACTTGGCTTAAGAGGAACTTGACAAATGTGTGTTAAATGGCTGACAAATTGTCACCATCTATTGAATACCTACTTTGTGACAGTAGTTGTACCTAATGCTTTACAGTTACTCTTTTTAACTCTCATAGTGATCTTAAAAAAGCAAATGTCACCATTTTATAGATGAGGCAATTGAGGCCAAATAAGAGGATGCTGTGGAAATCCACATGTGAGGCAATACAGTGAAGACTACTCACTGAACACGTAACAAACTCATGTTGTTCCTACAGGTGTCTTTTTGAAGCTAGAGATTTGCTGCTTTTAGCTTATGGATTTCAGTGTTTGTTTCAGTTGTACTATATTAAGATTGTAGGAACCAATCAATGCCTTACATTTTTTCCATTTTCTGCTCCTTTTTATAAAATAACCTCCTTATGGTGTTTGTGATATCATTAGCATTGTGAAATTCCCTGCTCTTCCTCACCTCAGAGAAGGCTTTAAAGAATACTCACATGCCCATGGATGTACTTCTCATAAGAGAAGCTCAGTTCAGTTCAGTCGTGTCTGACTCTCTGACCCCATGGACTGCAGCATGTCAGGCTCCCCTGTCCATCACCAACTCCCAGAGTTTGCTCAAACTCCTGTCCATCAAGTTGGTTATGCCACCCAGCCATCTCATCCTCTGTCATCCCCTTATCCTCCTGCCTTCGATCTTTCCCAGCATCAGGTCCTTTTCTAAAGAGTCAGTTCTTCACACTGGGTGGCCAAAGTATTGGAGCTTGAGCTTCAGCATCAGTCCTTCCAGTGAATATTCAGGACTGATTTCCTTTGATCGCAAATTATCGTCGAAAACTTAGAGCATTTGCCTCTTTGATTTTCATTTTGCAGCTGATGTTTAATTTAAAAGTTACTTTGAGGAATTTCTCTGGTGATCAGTGGTTAAGAATCCGCCTGCCAATGCAAGGGACACAGGTTTCATCCCTGGTGCAGGAACTAAGCCCCCACATGCTGCAAGGCAGTTACACCCGTGTGCCACAACTACCGAGCCCAGACTCTAGAGCCCGCGTGCCACAGCTCCTGAGCCCACAAACCACAGCTGCTGAAGCCTGTGTGCCTAGAGGCCATGCTGCACAATGGGAGAAGCCACCACAGTGAGAAGCCTGCTCGCCTCAGTTAGAGAGAAGCCCCCACACACAACTAAAGAGAGCCCACGAGCAGCGTCAAAGACCTAGTGCAGCCAAAAATAAATAAATAAATAATTTAAAAAATAACAAACTTACTCAAAAATAGACTAAGATAATAAACTCCCGCATGTACCTAATCACCCAGCTCAGAGTCATCAACAAGTGCTTAAACTTACTTTTGTCTGTATTCCTTCATTCCTCGTACTCTCCATATACTGGATATTTTAAAGTAAATCCAAGGTATTATTTCATTAACATGCGTCTTTGGGAGGAAAAAAAGACTTAAGTTAGAGCCATAGTAGCATTATCAAATCTTCATTAATATTTTCTTAACATGCAATGTGATTAGCCTAATAGTCTTATAATAATCTTTTTACAGTAGGTTTATTTGAGGCAGGATCCAGTCAACAGCTTCAGTCTTTGGTTGATAAATCTCTTAATTTATGATAGTTCCTTCCTCTTTTTTTTTCTTACTATTTTTTTTGTTAAACTGGGTCATATGTCCAATAGAACTACCCACATTCTAATTGTATTTTCATGGAGGTGTTAAGCATATTCATCTGGTATATATTTCCTGAAAATTGATAGTAAGATCTAGAGTCTTGAAAAGATTAAGGATTGAAGGTTGTTGTTTGGCAAGAACAATTCATGGGTGGTACTGTGTATATCCTGTTACACCACATTAGGAGGAGAATGTCTGGTTGTCTTTTTACAATTGTTAAGTTTGTATAAGGTATGCAGATTAAATCAGCATAATTCCTTCCTTATAAATTTCTCCACTAAGTTTTTATCTGATGTTTTTACTTCCATTGATAGCAAAAATGCCTGCATCCATTATTTAATAAGGGATTTCAAAATGGTATAATTTTGTCATTCGTCCTATATTCATTAAATGGAATTATTTTATAAAGAATTTTCCCTTCTAGCTTTTAAGTTGCTGTAAAATGTAGCTTATACGGGAAATTCAAGACAAATGTTTGATTATTTTCCCTTACGTATCTGTTTTCAGAAGAATTGGTGCCTGACATACTCTGAAGGTCACTAAATGTGGGGATGTTTGCACATATGTGTGTAGATGTGTAATATTTTGAATTCACAGATTTTTAACCTGTTTCTTACTGCATTTCAGTCCATTACAGTCATTTTTCTTTTTGATACTTATTAAATTGTCCCTTTTGGGGGACTAGTGTGTTCCTTCTCAAGTTGTCTTATGTGTCCTTTTGACATGACTCCCCAGTAACATAGGTTTCTTTCTTTTTGGTGTGATAAGATTATTCTAGCTTGATCTGTCCTACCTCTTAACCTAGAGTCATCCATTTCTCCCAGGTGGGGCTTATATTTGAAATTACTGTTCTCTGTCTCTCATACACATTATATATACAGATAGCATATATCTTCTGTATAGGCATTCACACAAAAATCTCTTGCATCTCATTTTCAGCTGCTCTGAAGAATGGCTCCCATTGCTTGGAGTGTTCCTTATCTGCCAGAATTGAAGCTTTGTGTATCATAGAGTGTGTATTTTACATTAAATCATCCCAAACATACCATGTAAATTTTGTAAGAATCCATAAATCAGTTTACATAAGGTAGGAACAGAAAAATAGAAGCTCATTTTCCTTCATATAAGTAGGCGGAAATGCTTTTAACTTGGATAGAAAGAATAGTTTGGGACAGAGGGATTTAGAGGAAGTAGAGTTTGATTTTGACTTAATGAGCTTGAAATATGTAATATATCTGATTAGAATTATTTGATAGACATTAACCCTCAAGCCTGAAGATGAAATTATTTTATCAACATAAGACTTAAAAGCCTAATGAATAAGTGACTTTCCAAAGTCAGGTAAAAAATAGCAGAGCCAAATATTATATGAAAGATATTTAATAGTCACAAACACAAATGTGACATTCAGAACATTATTCTTTCACATTGCTTTTTCTTATCTCCATTGGTGGGCCTGTTGAAATGAACACGTTGTTTTTTGTTTTTTTAATTTTCATTAGAGTCCCAAGAGTGGCTTGAAAGAGAGGATTTATCTAGAGGAAAACCCAGAAAAAAGTGAAGCAATTCAGGACACTGTGAGTATGAAATCAATGAAATGATAGTGACTTTCCTTATACTTCAATGACAGACATAACTGATGTGTGTGTGTTTAATTTGGAGAAAAAGCTTAAACTTATTAAAGAAATTTAATAAAGATTGGAAAATAGCTGCTACATAGTATTATTATGTGGTTAAATTTTTTTATAGTAAAATACAAATAACATAAAATATACAATTTAACCATTTTTAAGTTCATTTTGTCATTAAGTTAGATTCACATCATTATGCAACCATCAGCACATCTATCTCTAAAACTTTTTCACCTTCCCCAGCTGAAACTTGGTGTCCATGAACTTCCATTTTCTCCTCTCTCCAGCCCTGGCAAACACCATTCTACTTTCTGTCCCTTCGAATCTGACTAGGAACTGCATAATAAGTAGAATATATATTTGTCCTTTTGTGGCCAGCTGATTTCACTGAGCATAATGTCTTCAAGTTTGATCAGTGACTTAGCATGTAGCAGAATTTCCTTCCTTTTTAAGGCTGAATAATAATCCATTGTGTGTATATACCACATTTGGTTTATCCATTCATTCATCAGTGAACACTTGGGTGGTTTTCCTTCTGGCTGTCATGAATAATGCTACTCTGAACATGGATGTATAAATAAATACCCATTTAAGTTCTTCCTTCAGTTCTTTTGAGTATATAATCAGAAATGGAGTTGCTAGATCTTGTAAATCCCTAATTGAATATTTTTAGCATTCTGATTTTATTTTTTAAGATTAGGACTTGTATAAAGTTTTATAGTAAAAGATTTAATAGCATATTATGATTCATCTGTTATTAGCAACATAAGGACTGTTGAAAAATCAGAAACCTCAAGTCTGCTGTAAAATGAAAAGTTGTCTCACTAATACTCTAAACAAATAAAATTTCTGCTTCACCTCATTTTTAAAAAAATATTAAAGCCTTGTGGTTTAAAAAGCAAGAGTACAGAAAGGCAGAATCAAGTTTAGGCAATGCAAATACTTAGAGTTGCAACACACTTAATGAAGAAAAACTGCAGCTGTGTGTTTATTAGTCACTTAATTTATAGCTTGTGGGTCCATGTACATAGTTGCAGCTGTAACTGCTGTGCAGATAACTCCCATGTCACCATAGCCTCACTCCCTTTGCTCAACCCCAGATCCTACAGCATTCAACTGCTGTCAGGTTTGAGCCAAACTCATTTTTTTCATATTTGTTCCAAATTTACTATTTCTTCTAGTACTATATGGTCTTCCATTTCTGTATTTGTGGTATTCAAATATCCCATACTTTTTGCATTATATACTAATGTTCCAACACTCCCCTTTTCATGCCAAATCCAAATGTGTAAGGGAGTGAGGGCTGCCAGCCTACAATTTATTTTACAATCTTGTTACCATCATTTCTATAGCAGTGTTTGTGTGATTACTTGAATATTTTATTGCATTATGCCAATGATTTTCAACCAGGAATGATTTTGTCCCTCAGGGCACATTTGGCAAGGTCTGGAAACATTTTTGATTGTCATGGCCGGGAAGCTGCTCCTGGCATCTTGTGGGTGGGCAGTGGCCAAGTATGCCGCTCCGGACCCTACAGTGCATAGGACAGCCCCCACAACGAAGAATCATCTGGCCCAAAATGTCAACAGTGCCATTTTTCCTTTGTCCTGTGGCCTTCGTTCACTGTTAAAAATTGTAACTGTTTGTGTAAGCCAGCTTAATTTCTTTCTGTAACAAGGTCTAGATATATATGAAACAATAAATGAAGCCTACAGACAGGGATTAGAACCAGATAAACAAGGGTGTATAAACAGAGGATGTTTATTATTTCTAGGGGAAATGTTTTCTCCCCCTCCCCCTGACCAAGAAACAATCAATACTGGAAAATTTGAGAACCACTTTGAAAATAAAGTACCTAAAGAAAAGGAAAAGAAATCCAGTCAGTTTAGTGAACCATGTCTTTTTGATAGTTTGGCTTTATTCTGTCTCTGAAATTGACCACCAGGCAATTTTTCTGTTCCTTCTCTATGAATGTTTCCAGGACACTCAGTCGCTTGTTGGGAGTCCCTCTACCCGTGTGGCACCTCATATTATTGGAGCAGAAGACGATGACTTTGGTAGTGAACATGAACAGGTGATGACTTTTTCTTTCTAAAAAACAAATTATTAATTTTCTAAGATGTTTGATTTATTGCAAAAATGAACAGTTTCTGGAGATTGAAATTATATTGATAAGAATTTGAAGCTCATTAGAACTAAGATTAATTGTTTACTTGCTTGGGTTAATTGCTTATTTTAGCTTTGACCAATAGAAATGGCCTTGCTCTTGAAGCTGATAAGAAGTCATTGATTTTTACCTACGTATTTTATCTTGGGAGAAGGGGGATGTTCTTATAAATTTTTTAAAAATTTTCAAATTCTGGTTGTTTATTGATGGTATATAGGAATGTGATTGGCTTTATTCTTGTCCTTGTTAGTAAGCTCATGTGATCTTTTAGTAAACTAACTACTTCAAAGAGGTTTTTAAAATTAACTTTTTAAGATTTTTCTATGTAAATAACTGACAGTTTTTATTTGCTTGTTTCCCAGTGTTTATCTTTTATTTCTTGTTATTACCTTTACTGCGCTGGCTAGGATTTCCAGTATGAGGCTGAATCACTGGTGAGACAGGGCATCCTGGCCTTCCTGGCCTTATCCTCAATCTTAGGAAGAATGCATTCAGTCATTTATTATTAATATGATGTTAGCCATAGATACTTTTTTTTTAATTGAGGAAGTTTCCTTCTATTTTTAGTTTGATAGGAGTTTTATCATGAATAGATGTTGAATTTTGTTGAATGACTGAGATCATCAGATGTTGTTATTAAATTTACATTACATTAATATAATTCATGTGGAACTACATATCATGGTAAATTACATTAATTGGTGTTATTAGCATTTTGAAACAGATATTCCTGTTTCATTCCTGGGAGAAACCCCAGTTGGTCATAATTTATTTTCCTTTTTCCAGTATTATTGGATTCAGTCCTATTATTTTGCTGAGGATTTTTGTGTGTGTGTTTATGGGGGATAGTAGTCTGTAGTTTTCTTTTTTTGTAATATCTTTGGTTTTGATAGTTGGTTGATGCTGAGCTCTTAGATGTGAGTTGAGAAGTCTTAGTCCTCTTATATTTTCTGAAAGAGATTGTGCAGAATGGGTGTTACTTGTTTAGATTAACTTACATGATTCTAGGTTAAGGTCAGCTCTGGCTGCTTTCTGTGTTCATTGCCGTTTGGAAACATACAAGTATTCTAGGAGTTGTGTTATTTAAAATCACACAACTCCATTTCCTACCACTGTCTCTTTGATTAGCCTAAAAGGAAGACGCCTATTTTGTTATTAGGCAAAAAGCCTCGCTTTACATTTTTAGAAGTGTTATTAACCTGTTTTTTTGTGTGTGTACTTATTTGTAGACCTGTGAGCTCTTTGATAATTATATTCTGGATTTGCATTCTCCCAGGATGGTCTTTCTTCCAACCTGTTCCCAAGAGATTATTTTCAGAGGAAGAGATTCCATAGCCTATGTTGTTTATAATAAATTCTAGTGAAGTTTTTTTAAACCTTGAATTTTTTAGGAAAGGTCAAAGTGAAATTGGGATAGTCATATTTAACTGACCTGACATGACATTTTGCATTTATGTGTTGGTGTTACTAATGTATATTTACTTACTTTTCTAGATCAATGGGCAGTGCAGCTGTTTTCAGAGCATTGAACTGCTAAAATCTCGCCCTGCTCACTTGGCTGTCTTCTTACACCATGTAGTTTCCCAGTTTGACCCTGCAACATTGGTAATGTATTTCATGATTTAGCCAGTTTAGAGTTCTTAATTGATTCAAATACCGTGAAACTTTTCAGTTTTAGCAAGATGGGTAGATAGACTTCTGCCAGTTTTCTAAATTAGATATGAAAGATGATTAAAATGTTACTAATTTATTTTTCAAAGGCTTGGTTATATGGTAATAACTGCATTGTTCATGGTGACCTACTTGTTTCAGACATTTCTACTCAATGAGGATCTAGCAGATTACATTTTTCTTGATTTCTTCCCCATTTCTTTCTCTACTACAGCTCTGTTATCTCTATTCAGACCTATATAAACAGACCAATTCCAAGGAGACCCGTCGTGTCTTCCTTGAGTTCCATCAGTTCTTCCTGGATCGATCTGCTGTAAGTTGCCAAGTTAATATATTACAGTCTTTGCTTCAGTATACTGAATTACTGGCCTCCTACTTCTGGTCTTCCCTCCCGTGTTTTTGGACTTGATTGTGCTTTCTGACGTCTGTATTATATCTCAGTTATTGACTACTCATGACTGTTTTTTTTTTGTTTATCATTTCTAAGTTAATTATAGGTATATAAATTCTCACAAAAGGTTTTAAGGGATATATATGTATATATATAGGTTTATATATATGCATATTTAGGATAAGGGAATGAAAAAGAATACAATATATATGTGTATATATAAATATACATATATATTTAAGATCCAAAGGTTAGTACTTGTATAATTGGACTCTGGTTGGCCTCTTTGAAGTTTGGAGGCCCAGTTTAACTAAAAAGGGATGGAAAAGATCTTACTCATATAAATGATGGTAGATAATAGTAGTGTTTTATTTTACCAATAGAAATCTTAATAAGGTTTTTAAACTAATGCATTTTATTATTATCCTTGCTCTAGGAAAAATAACAGCCCTTAATACGTCTCTGATAATCATGCTGCATGTCTCTAGTCCTTTCATATTTGCAGTTCTCTTATTTGACTGTTTCACACCTTCTCTCTTTTTAAACTCTCTATCAATTCCTCTCCTGTTCTTTTCTCAAGAACTGATGACCTTGCTGGTTTTTTTTTTTTTTTTTTGAGAAATTTAAAGCATATAGAAGATAACTTCTTCCAGAGGTGTCACCCTACCTCTGTCATACCATATGCTTGACCTTCTCTCCTGATGTGATGATATGTAGGAATTTTTCTGCTTTTGGTTCAAGACTGCCTCTTCGCCTATTTATCCAGAGCGTGCTTTCTTATACCTACTCAAAGATGGTACTCTAGCAAACGTACCCCTTCTCTCTTGCATCATCAGTTCTTTTGTTTTCTACTGAATCAGCCCTATTAGTGTGCAGACATGGTTATTTCTCCCATCTTAAACAAACTCACACAGAAACATTTTGGCTCCCCCTCTTCCTCCAGGACTTGCCCTATATTCTTTGTATTTTATTACAAAGCTACCTCTACATCTCAGTTCAGTTCAGTTGCTCAGTCGTGTCTGACTCTTTGCGACCCCATGAATCGCAGCACACCAGGCTTCCCTGTCCATCACCAACTCCCGGAGTTCACTCAGACTCGTGTCCATCGAATCGGTGATGCCATCCAGCCATCTCATCCTCTGTTGTCCCCTTCTTCTTCTGCCCCCAATCCCTCCCACCATCAGAGTCTTTTCCACTCTTCGCATGAGGTGGCCAAAGAATTGGAGTTTCAGCTTAAGCCTCAGTCTTTCCAATGAACACCCAGGACTGATCTCCTTTAGGATGAACTGGTTGGATTTCCTTGCAGTCCAAGGGACTCTCAGGAGTCTTCTCCAACATCGCAGTTCAAAAGCATCAATTCTTTGGTGCTCAGCTTTCTTCACAGTCCAACTCTCACATCCATACATGACCACTGAAAAAACCATAGCCTTGACTAGACGGACCTATGTTGGCAAAGTAATATCTCTGCTTTTCAATATGCTGTCTAGGCTGGTCATAACTTTCCTTCCAAGGAGTAAGCATCTTTTAATTTCATGGCTGCAATCACCATCTGCAGTGATTTTGAAGCCCCCAAAATAAAGTCTGACACTGTTTCCACTGTTTCCCCATCTATTTCCCATGAAGTGATGGGACTGGATGCCATATTCTTAGTTTTCTGAATGTTGAGCTTTAAGCCAACTTTTTCACTCTCCTCTTTCACTTTCATCAAGAGGCTTTTTTAATTCCTCTTCACTTTCTGCCATAAGGCTGGTATCATCTGCATATCTGAGGTTATTGATATTTCTCCCAGCAGTCTTGATTCCAGCTTGTGCTTCTTCCAGCCCAGCGTTTCTCATGATGTACTCTTCATATAAGTTAAATAAGCAGGGTGACAATATACAGCCTTGACGTACTCCTTTTCCTATTTGGAACCAGTCTGTTGTTCCATGTCCAGTTCTAACTGTTGCTTCCTAACCTGCATATAGGTTTCTCAAGAGGCAGGTCAGGTGGTCTGGTATTCCCATCTCTTTCAGACTTTTCCACAGTTTATTGTGATCCACACAATCAAAGGCTTTGGCATAGTCAATAAAGCAGAAATAGATGTTTTTCTGGAACTCTCTTGCTTTTTTGATGATCTAGCGGATGTTGGCAATTTGATCTCTGGTTCCTCTGCCTTTTTAAAACCAACTTGAACATCTAGAAGTTCATGATTCATGTACTGCTGAAGCCTTGCTTGGAGAATTTTGAGCATTACTTTACTAGCGTGTGAGATGAGTGCAATTGTGCAGTAGTTTGAGCATTCTTTGGCATTGCCTTTCTTTGGGATTGGAATGAAAACTGACCTTTTCCAGTCCTGTGGCCATTGCTGAGTTTTCCAAATTTGCTGGCATATTGAGTGCAGCACTTTCACAGCATCATCTTTCAGGATTTGAAGTAGCTCAACTGGAATTCCATCACCTCCACTAGCTTTTTTTGTAGTGATGCTTTCTAAGGCCCACTTGACTTCACATTCCAGGATGTCTGGCTCTAGGTGAGTGATCACACCATCATGATTATCTGGGTCGTGAAACTCTTTTTTGTACAGTTCTTCTGTGTATTCTTGCCACCTCTTCTTAATATCTTCTGCTTCTGTTAGGTCCATACCGTTCTGTCCTTTTTCGAGCCCATCTTTGCATGAAATGTTCCCTTGGTATCTCTAATTTTCTTGAAGAGATCTCTAGTCTTTCTCATTCTGTTGTTTTCCTCTATTTCTTTGCATTGATCGCTGAGGAAGGCTTTCTTATCTCTCCTTGCTGTTCTTTGGAACTCTGCATTCAGATGCTTATATCTTTCCTTTTCTCCTTTGCTTTTGCTTCTCTTCTTTTCACAGCTATTTGTAAGGCCTCCCCAGACAGCCATTTTGCTTTTTTGCATTTCTTTTCCATGGGGATGGCCTTGATCCCTGTCTCCTGTACAATGTCACGAACCTCCACCCAGGCACTCTATCAGATCTAGGCCCTTAAATCTATTTCTCACTTCCACTGTATAATCATAAGGGATTTGATTTAGGTCATACCTCAGTGGTCTAGTGGTTTTCCCCACTTTCTTCAATAAAATCTGAATTTGACAATAAGGAGTTCATGATCTGAGCCACAGTCAACTCCTGGTCTTGTTTTTGCTGACTGTATAGAGCTTCTCCATCTTTGGCTGCAAAGAATATAATCAGTCTAATTTCGGTGTTGACCATCTGGTGATGTCCATGTATAGAGTCTTCTCTTATGTTGTTGGAAGAGTGTTTTTTATGACCAGTGTGTTCTCTTGGCAAATCTCTATTAGCCTTTGCCCTGCTTCATTCCGTACTCCAAGGCCAAATTTGCCTGTTACTTCAGGTGTTTCCTGACTTCCTACTTTTGCATTCCAGTCCCCTATAATGAAAAGGACATCTTTTTTTGGGTGTTAGTTCTAAAAGGTCTTGTAGGTCTTCATAGAACTGTTCAACTTCAGCTTCTTCAGCACTACTGGTTGCGGCATAGACTTGGATTACCGTGATATTGAATGGTTTGCCTTGGAAACAAACAGAGATCATTCTGTCGTTTTTGAGATTGCATCCAAGTACTGCATTTCGGAGTCTTTTGTTGACCATGATGGCTACTCCATTTTTTCTAAGGGATTCCTGCCCACAGTAGTAGATATAGGGGTTATCTGAGTTAAATTCACCCTTTCCAGTCCATTTTAGTTCGCTGATTCCTAGAATGTCAATGTTCACTCTTGCCATCTCCTGTTTGACCACTTCCAATTTGCCTTGATTCATGGACCTGACATTTCAGGTTCCTATGCAGTATTGCTCTTTACAGCATCAGACCTTGTTTCTATCACCAATCACATCCACAACTGGGTATTGTTTTTGCTTTGGCTCCATCCCTTCATTCTTTCTGGAGTTATTTCTCCATTGATCTCCAGTAGCATATTGGGCACCTACCGACCCGGGGAGTTACCCTTTCAGTACCTTCTCAGTGGGCCTTCCCTGACCAACTTACTTAAAATTTCATCCCCCATGCTTTCTGTCACCTTTCCTGTGTTATTTTTGTCCATAGAATTTATATTTTTTTCTTTATTTTTATCTGTCTATATTCCTGCTCCTCTGCCCTGAATGAAGCTCCATTAGGGCAGATGTCTTTTATTCTGTTTGTTCACTGCTGTTTTCCCAAAACTGAATAGATCCTGACAGAGTGGTCACTCAGATAGTTGCTGAATGGATTGGTTAGGGTTCTGATTATAATGCCATTGTTTAAAATATTACACATTATATTTATTAAGATGATTTTCTTCAATGAAGAAATGACAGTATACTGAAGTTTATATGAACTTGACATTTCTTAAGAGCATTCCATGCTAAGGCACAGAATGTGCCTTCAGATCAGGTGATTTCTTGTATTTTGCTGCTTATTAACATCAAAGTGTAAGAACCCTGCTAGATTAATTTGCTAATTATTCTTTTATGCCACAGGTGATATTATTTCATATAAATACGCACATACAGAAATGAACGTATATATACTTCTTGCATTTGTGCTAGAAGTACTTCTGGAAAGTTGGCTTGAGCTACTTTATAGCAACTTAAGATAAAGAGAAAGCTTTGAAATCCATTTCAACTGCTCTTCAAATAAATATTAGAGCTCTCTTAATTTTTAGCAGTAACTTATTTTCAGATGTAAAACTTCAGATCCTACATTAATTTTTTTTTTAATTCTGGAAGGATATGACTTAAGTGGGTGTATAATACAGAGTAAATTTGAAGAAGATAATATATTTTCTCCAAATGCAAAATAATTTTTTCTGAGACATTTCCCAAATTAACAGGAGAAAATTATCTGGTAATGGGATCACAAACTGCAGTTGTCATGTGAAAAAATATAGCTAAGAAGAAGTTAATTATGACACAGTTATCTTATTTCAGTAGTTAGAACTGCAGATGTAAGAACTAGAGATTTAAGACTCCAGAGCTTCAACATTGATATCCAGCACTTTCTCGTTGGGAGCATGACTTCTTATGAGGGTTCTTCAGCTTTATATACGAATATGATTGGGAATATCATGGTCTTCAGTGTGAGTGTCTCAAATACAGTGAATAAAATTGTTATACATGAGTAAGTTTTTCATATGGTTATCTACATACAGTTTAGCTTTTTATCTATATTGATTCAAACAGTGTATGACCAATTATCTTAACCAGTGATTCTCAAAAGCCCAAACCAATATTCATTCATTCTAGAAAGCCAAAGCCAACAGGAATAAATAAGGCACAAAAGCATCCAGTCATCTAGTAAAATGGATTGTAGGTATTTCTTTTATAACATGATCCTTGAGGAAAGGGCTTATTTTCAAGTTCAAACCATAGAATATTCCAAAGCTGGGAAATTTAGATGGGTGGTACCCCACAAATGAGCTTATACATGAATATACTTATAAATATAGGTATTCAAGTTTTTTCTCTTTATTTTATGTAAGTACTGATATGGATCCTGAAAGACCCTAAGTGCTATTTCACTTTTTGTTTGCATTTTTGTTTTAGCACCTGAAGGTTTCTGTTCCTGATGAAATATCAGTAGATCTAGGTAAGTCTGGAGCACCAGTGTGCCAGAGGATTGCATCTCTGTAGATAGGTAGCTCAGCTCCTCTCTAGAGGTTTTATCTGTTACACAGTGACGAGTAGGTCATATGAATCACAACAGTAAAAGAGCCTATAATACACTTCAGAGTAAATGAAATGTGAGTTCTAAGATTAAAATACTTAAAATATGTTGAGTATCTCTTTATCTTACTTTAAGTTTACACCAAGTAGTGCCAGTTACAATGCACAGAATGTGCCTTTAGATCAGGTGATTTCTTGTATTTATGCAGAAAAAAGACGACCAGAGCTTATTCCTGAGGATCTACATCGCCACTATATCCAGACTATGCAAGAAAGAGTCCACCCAGAAGTTCAGAGGCACTTGGAAGATTTTCGGTAAGCCCTGTGGTCAACAGAAGCTGATATGGTTGTCCTGAATTAGTTTTCTTTCTAGGTAGGAAAAGGTTACACATTCCTTGGCATAACATGTGGTCTCTATCACTGTTACTAAAACCTAATGAAGTTCTGGCGTCGAAAGCTTGGCATGGTACTGAGAGTGCATGGTCCCCGTTCCTTATGGCTGGCAGGAATTGAGCTTAGTACCTGTCTGTGCCAAGTGTGTCCTTCGGGATATGTGTTCTGTTGAGTGACTTCCTCTAGAATTTTCTTCCTCCAGTGTCCCAGGTGACATGGGCCCCCAAATAGAAAAGCATGACATTTTACCTGTTGCTAGAAATTCATAACTATGGAAACTCCGATGAAGCGTCTCCAGAGGGAGATAGTTACCCTCTAGGTAACTCAGGAAATTACCCTCTAGGCTGCCTCAGGAAATTTCTCCTATTCCCTTTAGGCAGAAGCGCAGCATGGGGCTGACCCTGGCTGAAAGTGAACTGACTAAACTTGATGTAGAGCGAGACAAGGACCGGTTAACTTTGGAGAAGGAACGGGCATGTGCAGAACAGATTGTTGCCAAAATTGAAGAAGTGTTGTAAGTAATAGAAATACATGTAGAAACGCCCTCTCTACTGAGATGATAATTATGTGTAAAGTACATTTGAACAAATTTAGAAAGGGTGTCAGGTTGTTTATGTACAGCTGTTTGCCTTGTGATAATACTTGAGAAGCTGGAATCTTAAGTTTATGCTGATATCGTAGATGACGTTCTTGTATTTCTTTTTCTGGGTATTGGTAAAATGAGTAACTGTTGAATTTCTAGCTGATCAAAAACAGGTTGAATACTTACATTGGCTTTAATTCACAGGCTTTGGAAATGTTTCTTGCTATAAAACATTTATAGCAAGTTGATGATGAAAAAATGATCCTTCAGGGATCACAATTTTTCTGATATATCATTACAGGTGACAGAGACTTAGAGTGGGTCCCAAAGCATTTACTGTGCCACAGGGGCTTCCCTGGTGGCTCAGATGGTAAAGAATCTGCCTGCAGTGTGGAAGACCTGGGTTTGATCCTGGGTCGGGAAGATCCCCTGGAGAAGGGAATGGCTATCCACTGCAGTATTCTTGCCTGGAGAATTCCATGAACTTGACTCTATTTTGTTGATCAGTTATCTGAGTTTAGTAACAACTCTTTTATTAAACTGTAATATTTCATTTTAAATGCTTTCATTTTTAGGATGACTGCTCAGGCTGTAGAAGAAGAAAAGAGGTAATGTAACTATTTTTTCCTAGAATTTTAAAGACCAAAAAAAAAAAAAAAGAAACTGTCTTTTCTCCTGTCCTAAATTAAGATTTATTTCTTTTAACTTAAAAATACAGACTGTCTCTGGTGGCTTGTATTTTATGTGACTAATATTCTAGTATCTTGAGTAGAATCTTTACTGGTCACAGTGAGTAGATAGCTCTTTATGTTTCACTTGATGAATTCTAAGACTTTGAGCAAGGGGGTTTTGGAAGTCATTTGATATCTTTATTTACCTACTGTCCCTTCCCAGAAGTCTTATTTTACTTAATCCTTTCTCCCCCAGTTCGACAATGCAGTATGTTATTCTCATGTACATGAAACATTTGGGAGTAAAAGTGAAAGAACCTCGAAATTTGGAGCACAAGCGAGGTCGGATTGGATTCCTTCCAAAAATCAAGGTAAAACTGGAGTAATAACAGTGTGTTCAGGTCGCCATGCTTCTTATGTCTGACTGCACGGCTTTCCTTCTTCTTAGTGTTTACTTTTTCAGCAAATTAGTGCTAAGCATGCCAGCAGGAATAAGATACGGTCCCTGTTCTCAAGAAACTCAAAATCCAGTGAGAAATCCAGGCGTACGAACTAACTGTTAGATGATATGAAAAGTGAAAACAGGAGTTTACACAGAGAGCCATCGTCAGCTTTGTTTCGACCCCATGCTTTTCCTTTACGGTTCCTCTCGATGTTTATAATTGTTTATGTTGTTAGATTGTAAAGCTGGATGAAGATAAGGGCCTCCTCCTTCGTTGTACCCCATCTTTTAGCATTGTGCCTTCAGACATTATTAGCTTAGCAAATATTATTCAAGAGATGAATGAGTTACTTAAAACAAGCTCCCAGTAAATGTGTTGTAAAAATACCTTTTACTTTCCAAAATTGTCAGCTCTGAAGGGTTTGAAAAGGCATCTTGAGTTTGGAGTGTACATAGTGCTGTGTGCCAGCTTCCAACGAGCGCCCGTTGTGTGTCTTTAATTTACATGTGGCCAGTTTCTTTCAACCTGACCATTAGGATTGTGCGTCTCTTACCTCTTTGATTGTACCTTGATTCTAGCAAAGTATGAAGAAAGATAGAGAAGGCGAAGAAAAGGGGAAGCGAAGAGGATTCACCAGCATCCTGGGACCCCCTAGGAGACCAAGCCGCCACGACAACAGCGCAAGTAAGTTGAAGTCTGAGATGCTGCATTCCCACCATTCCATGCCGTCTTTAGATCAGAGGCTCATTCAGCTAGGTTGGGTTGCTGGAGAAAGATGTTCTAGAAATGTTTCCACTGAACCTCCACTGTTTTCTATTCAGTGTCATTTCTAAACCCCCGGTGTTCAGTTAGACTTCACAGTTGTCGTGTTTAATGGCAGTAGAACATCCCATCAGCTGTTCATAACATAATTTACTTACCTGTTCTGACTTTGTTGCATTCACTTTCTGATTGTTAAATTCATAAAACAAAATGTACACAAACTTCACCATCATACTTTGTCTTTTTGTACATACGTGACTCATTTTCTCCATACTTAACTGTTCTCCACCTCTTCATTGTGCTTTATTTCCTGATGTCCCGCCACCCTCAGGCCTAGTGGAGAGATGCTGTCCTAGAGAGGGCTACAGGAGAAGTGGAGGTGGTGCTATGGGAGAGAAATTAGGTCCTGCAGTGGTCCTCACATTGGGCAGCACCACATTTCAAAATACTGGCACAGTTGGAGTTGGGGGCGGGTGTTGTGATCCAGCAAAGCTGAGTGTCCCACCCTATGAAGAATCCTCATTCAAATGTCAGTGGTGCCCCTTGTTGAGAAACACTGAGAAGATGAAGGAAATCTTTAGAGAAGAGGTTGAGGAGAATGGAAAACTTAACCATCTGTTAAAGGGATTCAGAAGAAGAATTGTAGGACTTAGGGAAGGAAGAATTTTAGGATTAGAGATATAACGAGCTATGTGAAGATGTGCACAGCTCTGGGGTGCTTCTTATGGTGACTGATGTAAACACTGGTAACAGGCAGGATGGGGATTATTCTGCATGGTCTCTGAGGCATGTCATGATGAAATTGTGAGTGTTAGGGAGGAGTGGGGTAGAGGCTTGCTAAGAGTTCACAGAGCCAGCGGGCTTCATCTTCACTCTGACAGAGGAATACAGCTTTGTGGTGTATCCATCTCTGTCTGTCGGTATCCCCTCTCCCCACACCCAGTGCTGGTCTTCTCAGCTCCTTTTCTCATGACCCTTCTTCCTCTGCCTCTTCTCTCTCCCCCTCATCTTCTACCTTCTCCCACCCTTTTCTCCTCCTCCTCTTTCACTCTTCCCTGCCTTTCTCTCTATCTCCATGGCCCACCTCCTTCCTTCTCTTTCTTCCTTACTTTTTTTCTCCCTTCCTTCCTATCTTTTTATCTCTCTCTCTCTTCCTCACTCTGTGTAATTCTTGTTCTGTGTTTCTAGGGCCCACCATGTTCTTTCGAATTCTTTTCGTCATCTTCTTTAAAGCTGTTTTGCCACATGATTACTAGCCGTTGCTTTCTGTTCAGTTGGCAGAGCCATGGAACTGCAGAAGCAGCGCCACCCTAAGCACTTGTCCACACCCTCATCTGTGAGTCCTGAGCCTCAGGATTCTGCGAAGCTGCGCCAGAGTGGGTCAGCAAGTGAAGGAGCAGACACTGGATACCTGCCAGCCAATTCCACGTCCTCCATGGTTGCAGGGGCCACTCTTTCCCAGGAAGGAGGGAAAGAGAATGATATGGGTGAGCTAATGCTGTCATTCAACTTAGCTAAGCATCAGGATTTTAAAACAACCATACTAAGAAATAGAGGGGCAGATTATTTGAATCAGGACTGAGTCACAGTTTAAAGATTTTAGTATCCTATAACCAGTGACAAATCTATTCTGAATGGTAATTTTGAGTTATTATCCATTCAGAAAATATTTATGGAGTTTTCTGTCAGGCATTATCTCTGTAGCAAACATTAGCATGCGAGAATTATACATAGATTTTTGCCCCATGTAGCTTAGCCTTCTGGGGAAGTAGTCATAAATACCATAAATAAAATATTCAAGTTATGGGGAGTGTTGAGAGGACTGGTCAGAAGTTAGAAGCATATACAGTAAATAAAAGAATGGGAGGTAATGAATAAAGAAAAAGCAAAAAGAGGAAAGAAGCCGAGGAAGAGAAGATATTCTTATTCATAAGAGATTTCCATAAATTTGGGGGAGATTAATGGGATGGAGAAGGCAATGGCATCCCACTCCAGTACTCTTGCCTGGAAAATCCCATGGACGGAGGAGCCTGGTAGGCTGCAGTCCATGGGGTCGCTAGGAGTCGGACACGACTGAGCAACTTCACTTTCACTTTTCACTTTCATGCACTAGAGAAGGAAATGGCAACCCACTCCAACGTTCTTGCCTGGAGAATCCCAGGGACGGGGGAGCCTGGTGGGCTGCCATCTGTGGCGTTGCACAGAGTCGGACACGACTGAAGCGACTTAGCAGCAGCAGCAGCAATGGGCACGAGTGGTTTGATGGATGAAAGGACATAAAGGAAGTAGGAGCCCATAGTTCGTGTAAGGAGTCCAAGGTGGGAGCCAGTCTGTCCATTGGAACCCAAAAGAGACCTTGGGCTTAGAGTTGTCATATGAGTCACAGAGTGCATGAGGAAGAAGTAAAACTGAAAATGATGAATTCACATCTATAATCAAAACAGTTCTGTCAGCAACTTCTGATTTTTACATTACAGAATATAAGCAGTCATTCCTGTATCAGAAGAAAATGAATATGTTCTTTGTTACAGAAGTTGAAGTCAGACTGATTATATTCTTTACAGCCGGAGATGGAGAAGGTTATACAGTCTGCAAAAACAAGACCTAAAGCTGACTGTGGCTCAGATCATAAGCTTCTCATTGCAAAATTCAGGCTTAAACGAAGTAGGGAAAATGACTATGTCATTCATGTATGACCCAAGTCAAATCCCTTATGGTTTTACAGTGGAGGTGATGAACAGTTCAAGGGATGAGATCTGGTAGACAGAGTGTCTGAAGAACTGTGGACAGAGGTTCATAACATTGTACAGGAGGTGGTGACCAAAACCATCCCAAAGAAAAAGAAATACAAGAAGGCAAAGTGATTGTCTGAAGAGGCCTTACAAATAGCTGAGCAAAGAAGAGAAGCGAAAGGCAAAGTAGAAGGGGAAAGATATACCCAACTGAATGCAGATTTCCAGAGAATATCAAGGAGAGATAAGAAAGCCTTCTTAAATGAACAGTGCATAGAAATAGAGGGAAAACAATAGAATGAGAAAGTCTAGAGAGCTCGTCAAGAAAATTGATGATACCAGGGGAACATTTCATGTAAAGATGGGAACAATAAAGGACAGAAACAGCAGGTACCTAACATAAGCAAAAGCTATTAAGAGGTGGCAAGAATACACAGAAGAACTCTATAAAAAAGGTATTAATGACCCAGATAACTATGATGGTGTGATCACTCACCCAGAGCCAGACATCCTGGAGTGTGAAGCCAAGTGGGCCTTTGGAAGCATTACTATGAACGAAGCTAGTGGAGGTGATGGAATTCCAATTGAGCTCTTTCAAATCCTAAAAGATGATGCTGTGAAAGGACTGCCCTCAATATGCCAGCAAATTTGGAAAACTCAACAGTGGCCACGGGTCTGGAAAAGGTCAGTCTTCGTTCCAATCCCAAAGAAGGGCAATGCCAAAGAATGTTCAATCTACCATACAGTTGTGTTCATTTCATATTGATAGTAAGGTAATGTTCAAAATCCTTCAAGCTAGGCTTCAACAGTATTTGAATCAAGAACTTCCAGATATACAAGCTGAATTTAGAAAAGGCAGAGGAACCAGAGATCAAATTGCCAACATCCATTGGATCATAGAAAAAGCAAGGGAATTACAGAAAAACATCAACTTCTGCTTCATTGACTATACTAAAAAACCTTTGACTGTGTGGATCACAACAAACTGTGGAGAATTCTTACAGAGATGGGAATACCAGACCACCTTACCTGAAAAAGCTGTATGCAGGTCAAGAAGGAACAGTTAGAACCAGACATGGAACAACAGACTGGCTCAAAATTGGGAAAGGAGTACGTCAAGGCTGTGTATTGTCACACTGCTTATTTAACTTATATGCAGAGTACCTTATGCAAAACGCTGGACTGGATGACTCACAAGCTAGAATCAAGATTGCAGGGAGAAATATCAACAATCTCAGATACGCAGATGATAACCACCCTGATGGCAGAAAGTGAAGAGGAACTAAAGAGCATCTTCATGAGAATGAAAGCGTGAAAAAGCTGGCTTAAAACTCAGCATTCAAAAAACTAAGATCATGGCATCTGGTCCCATCACTTCATGGCAAATAGATGGGGAAAAAGTGGAAACAGTGGCAGATTTTATATTCTTTGGCTCCAAAATCACTGTGGATGGTGACTGCAGCCATGAAATGAAAAGATGCTTGCTCCTTGAAAGCAAAACTGTGCCAAACATAGACAGTGTATTAAAAAGCAGAGACATCACTTTGCCGACAAAGATCCATAGAGTTAAAGGTATGGTTTTTCCAGTAGTCATCTATGTATGTGAGAATTGGACCATAAAGAAGACTGAGTGCTGAAGAAAAACCGATGCTTTCAAATTGTGTTGCTGGAGAAAGCTCTTGAGAGTCCCTTGGACAGCAAGGAGATCAAACAGTCAATCCTAAAGGAAATCAACCCTGAATATTTACTGGAAGAACTGATGCTGAAGCTGAAGTTCCAATACTTGGCCACCTGATGCGAAGAGCTGACTCATTAGAAAAGACACTGATGATGGGAAAGATTGAGGGCAGGGGGAGAAGGGAGCGACAGAGGGTGAGATGGTTGGATGGCATCACTGACTCAGTGGACAAGAGTTTGAGCAAACTCGGGGAGACAGTGAAGGACAGAGAAGCCTGGCATGCTGCAGTCCATGGGGTCACAAAGAGTTGGACATGACTTGGCACAAGCTAAGTGAATTGTGTAAGGCCTTGGTACACAGTTCTTAAGTCCTCCATGCTATTAGTGCCCTGAAGCTAACTTTAGGGGACCTAAAGCCTGGCAGTAGGCATGCCAGGGGCTTATGCCACTCAGAGGAGCTTCTAGCTGAAAGGATCCTACTTCTACATAGCAGAATAGGAAAGTCAAGTCAGCTGCTAAGTCTTGCATTCTTAAAAATGTGCAGCATTACTCACTTTTGGCAGAAGTTATTAGAGTCAAGACCTAAGATAATCAGATAAGATCAGATCAGATCAGTCGCTCAATCGTGTCCGACTCTTCGCGACCCCATGAATCGCAGCACGCCAGGCCTCCCTTTCCATCACCAACTCCTGGAGTTCACTGAGACACACGTCCATCGAGTCAGTGATGCCATCCAGCCATCCCATCCTCTGTCATCCCCTTCTCCTCTTGCCCCCAATCCCTCCCAGCATCAGAGTCTTTTCCAATGAGTCAACTCTTCGCATGAGGTGGCCAAAGTACTGGAGTTTCAGCTTTAGCATCATTCCTTCCAAAGAAATCCCAGGGCTGATCCTCCTTCAGAATGGACTGGTTGGATCTCCTTGCAGTCCAAGGGCCTCTCAAGAGTCTTGTCCAACACCACAGTTTAAAAGCATCAATTCTTCGGCGCTCAGCCTTCTTCACAGTCCAACTCTCACATCCATACATGACCACAGGAAAAACCATACCACCAAACCTATTTGGGGCATAAAAAGGAAAATACAAAATAAACAGAAAAACTGCCACTAGCAGAAAACAATTTAGGTAATAAGTAAGAACTTATAAAAATACCTCCAAATTAGATAGTATTCTTGAAGAAATTAAAGAGGTTATTATATCTAAAGTAAGAATAGCATGTTATGAAAAAGGAGCAGAGACCAAGAAGTCTTAATATAACTGTTATATACAATAACTGTTTTATTAGTTATCAATTGCTTTGTAATAAATTATCCCAAAACTTAATGGCGTAACACACAAAAAATATTTACTACTTCACATTTTTGGTGTGTGAGGAGCTCAGGAGCACCTTAGCTAGGCAGTTTTGGGTTGGACTCTCTCATAAAGTTGTAGTCAGGATGTCAGCCAGCCATGTAAAAGCTTAACAGGGCCAAGAGACCTGCTTCTGTGCTTCCACAGGTGGCTGATGACAGGAAGACTTCATGATTGAAACATGAAGCAAACAGAGGCATAATCTGAAAGTGACTGATGGAGTGTATGACTTTAATGTAATAAACATTCTATTTCATGTGACCTAGGAGTTGTAGCATTGGACCAGTAGAAAAGAAAACATAATCCTAACGTAACATGCCTCTTAACCTGGCAAGAAAAATATGTATAGGGTATGTTGTATTACAATATGTGTATGGTCACAATAATGTAAGTACACTATTTTTTTTTCAGACTCTTAGAATCAGCCTATTAGGCGAAGCATAGAATATTTTTAGTTGTGGCTGCAGATCAGAATGGAAATGTAAAAAATCCTCTTAAGGATACAAGTAAAAATGTAACTGAAAGACATGAAAGGTAAAAGGAAAGAAACACAATTAAAGAGAAGGATACGGACACAAATACCTAATGTGACATAGAGGAAAGTTAAGACACTTAACGCCTTGTTGGAATAAATATATATATATAATTCCATCATGTAAACTTAGGGAGTAACAGATAACTAGGAATAATAATATAGATGTTAAAGAATGGGAAGAAAAAAAGGACGGGAAGTGAAAATGGGATGAATAAGTGAGCAGACTCTTCAGAGATGAGAAATATGAAGTTATTTGGAGGTAGACCATCATGATAACTAAAATTTGAATGAAGAAGATTGGTACTTGGAGTAAAAAGGATATAGAGAATGTTTCTCCGTATCACGTGCTCTTCCTAGTAGTTGCCGTGTCTTATGTTGATTTTTTTTAAGCTGCGTAAAAATGATGGATGGGGAAGCCTGGCATGCTGCAGTCTTTGGGGTCACAGAGTCAGACACGACTGAGCGACTGAATTGAACTGAACTGAAAAATGATATTCCAGTTTATTTTTTACTGCATGTTAAAATTTTATGTTAGAATTTTGTTTCTAGCTAACCTGCAGTTGTTTAAGTAAGAATATGACCATGGCTGAGACTGAAGCTTTCTAGGGGACTGAATTTTTTTTTTTTAAATCATTGTCCTTGTGAACAGCATCTGAATGTCTGACTTTTGTCTTTTCAGGATCAAAACAAGCTGGAGAAACGCCAGCATCTGGAGACTCCTTGGATGGCACTCCTCGTACTCCCAACACCATCTTTGATTTCCCACCTCCTCCATTAGACCAGGTGCAGGAGGAAGAATGGGAAGTGGAGAGGTAATTCAGGGGTGTCTTAGGGGTGTTTAGGACATTGTTAAAAGTTTCTCACTGTATAGTATGCCTATACTTAGTAGTGTTTTTTTCTACATGCTTTTTGGGGAAAGAAATAGAATTTATTGGTAGTAAATATTAGGTACTGAAATGTTTTTAAATTTATTTGATATTAAGTCATTGCAGTATCCAGAAGAATTATTTATCGGTCACTGTGGTTTAACACAATTTTGAATATCTTTGTCATCAGTTTTTTTCATCACCATTTTATTTGTATGTTGACTGTCTATTCTCCATTGTCTTAGAGTGACTGAGCATGGGACACCAAAGCCCTTTCGAAAGTAAGTAATCCTAAAGTAGCTTTCAGTGGGCATATTTTAAGAAATATATCTTTTTTCCCTAAAGTCCTAGTTTTAAAGGAAAAAAAGCCCCATGTACAAATCTGTTAGCTAGTATAAAAGAAATTTCTTAATAAACACAACTATTTAAAAATTTATGGAAGTGTTTATAACACATGTAAGCTATTTTGTAAGGGAGGATGATGTTTTAGGCTCTGCTAAGTAATACTTCAGAAATCTGACTAATTGACTGTAACATAAAGACTTGTGCTGTCTCCCATTGTCCGTGTGATGTCCTGAAATAGAAATCATTATTTGTTCTTCATTAGGTTTGACAGCATAGCTTTTGGAGAAAGTCAGAGTGAGGATGAACAGTTTGAAAATGACTTAGAGACGGACCCACCCAACTGGCAACAGCTTGTCAGTCGAGAAGTGTTATTGGGACTAAAGCCTTGTGAGATCAAAAGACAGGAAGTAATTAATGGTGAGTTTAATTCATTTTTGTTATTCACATATATTGAGTTTTATTAGAGTTAAACCAACCCCAAACCTTGGAGTTTGCTTCAGAGTTTATACTCAATGTTTGTTTTGAACAGAGAGGAAATTAATAGATGATCCCTGAACTTTCCAACTTAAAAATGCAAATGATTGTATGATTCTTATTGATAATTTAAAAGGAAAATGTGTTTAGCATTCAAGTTATTTAAAATTCATATCATCATAGATCTTAAACATGAAGAATCATTGAGACAACACTTGTGCCCTCACTTTACTTTCAGGCTCTGTTATTTTTTTGCGCGTAGATTATAAATGAGAGAGCCAAGGCTCAGAATAACTAATTGAATTAGTCAGGATCATGCAGCTGGTAAGTGATGGGAAGAAAACTAAAATCTAGGTCTTCCTTTATCCTTGTGTAATGTGCTTTATTTTACCCTAGCATATATGACACAGAAGCTGTACCTATTACTATCTTTAAGTTGTGATTTGAATACATATGCTTCCTGTCTCTAGCAACATTGAGACATGGTGAAATTAAAAAGTTTGGCCTCAGAAATGAGAGTCTATAGGCAGGACTTCCCTGGTGGTCCAGTGGTTAAGAATCCACCTGCTAATGCAAGGGACATGGGTTCAGTCCCTGGTCCTGGAAGATCCCACACGCCTGTGAGGCAGCTAAGCCTCTGTGCCACAACTCCTGAAGCGTGTGCTCTAGAGTCTGTGCCCTGCAACAGAAGAAGCCACCACAGTAAGAAGCCAATCCGCCGCAACCAGAGAGTAGCCCCTGCTTGCTGCAGCTGGAGAAAGTCCGTGGGCAGCAGCGGGCACCCAGTGCAGCCTGCTTAATTAATTAGAGTTAATAGGCAAGTTAGATAACATAGAATGCTATTACTTTTGAAGAGGGTTCAGTTCAAAGACTATGTGATATTTGGACTTACAGTTTTCTAATGTTGTAGTTGTGATTGGTTGGTGCTGGCAACCCATGGATTTTGGAGTACATTGTTATCTTGTAAGTACAGAATGGTTTAAATGATACTTTTCATTTAGCAGTATTCAACTCTTACAGCCAGTATATAGTAGGGTTTCATGGAATTAAGAAGTGACTTCAGAGATACCGTATCCTGTCAAAACTATAAATAATGATTATATTAGTCATTTGGTTCTTAATTTCAGCCAAAGTGTATGTTTGATCTCATTCTAAGTAAGGTAACATTTTATGTTTCCTATTTTTCTGCTTAGAATTGTTCTACACTGAAAGAGCTCATGTTCGAACATTGAAGGTTCTAGATCAAGTGTTTTATCAGCGAGTGTCCAGAGAAGGAATTTTGTCACCTTCAGAACTACGGAAAATTTTTTCAAATTTAGAAGATATTCTTCAACTTCACAGTAAGATAAATTGACTCTGATCTTTGTTCCTAACATTTCCAATAGATAAAAGATTGTTGGTATAAAAAGGCACCATAACAGTAAAATCTTATAAATAAATGTATCCATGTTGGCATTCCTGAAAGTTCTATAATTATATGTGAGCATAAGATAAAGAAATAATTGGATCTTTGAATTTCTCCCCAATTCCTTACTTTCACCACATCAACTTTTTTTATTCAGAGTATTAACACAGAACTTAGGGCCTAAAGTCAATGCCTAAGACAAAAAACATAAATAGTTAAAATTAACCTTGGAAATTCCTGATTACTTACATTATATATGTTTTTTAAAATATATACTCTGTATAATATATGTATAAATATATTTTGTAAGTACTGATATATAATCCAAAACATTCAGGAATTAAATTATTTTATGGTTTTGTTGCTTGGAATGCTTGAATGAATACATTAAAAATCAGTGCTGCTGTCTGTCCCTGGTTGTAGTCATCTTGGGCTTTGGAGACAATAGTATCAGTTCCTCTCTCTTTAAGTCACTGTTTCTCCAGGACCCTTACTTTTAGTCTGTCTTTCATTAAGGATGCCATCACCACCTAGCAACACCCACCCACCGAACAGTTGCCTTTTGCTCCTGAGTCTCACCGGTGTGCGTGACACATTTGAGCATGATGATGTCCGTTGCCTGGGAACACACGTTTTGAGAGGAATAGTGGGCAGAGTCACTTGTACAGTCGAAGTTTGTTTTCTTACAAGCATGGCTGGTTACAGATGGAATCTTGAAGTTAAATGCGTATTTGATGCCCCTGTACCGTATATAATGTGCTCGTTTCCACATTATTTTATGCTTTGGCAGCTGGTTTTCATATAGAACTAAAAATATGTAGATGTATAGGAATTATGTCCAGATTTATATTTAAGGCAATTAGAAGCTATGTGGCTTAGTCGCTAAGTCGTGTCCGACTCTTTCAACCCCATGGACCGTAGCCCACCAGGTTCCTCTGTCCATGGGATTTTCTAGGCAAGAATACTGGAGTGGGTTGCCATTTCCTTCTCTGCGGGATCTTCTGGACCCAGGAATTGAACCTGGATCTCCTGCATCACAGGCAGATTCCTGCATTGCAGGCAGATTCTTTACTGACTGAACTATGAGGGAAGAAGTCATACTACTCTGAAAATCCTTTTTTTTTTAAATTTAGATTCATGACACTACCAGTATCTCAGCCTGAAGTGAATGTATGCTTAATGTTTTTTCATCGTTTTCCACCCCCTTAGTTGGATTGAATGAGCAAATGAAGGCTATTCGGAAGAGGAATGAGACCTCTGTTATTGATCAGATTGGGGAAGATTTGCTGATCTGGGTAAGGACATTGGTGATTTCATTTAAAAATTTTCATAGGCATTTGATCAGATTTAAGGTTAAGCTGCTAACCTTCCCAAGTATGCAAACTCATCCTTTCATGTAAAGATAAAAAGGGTCCAAGTGTGTATTCTTAATTAGTCTTCTAATAAGTGCCCATTCAACTGCATGCTCTTTTCTCATCAAATTAAAAATAATAGTTCTTTGTGTTTTAAAGAACGTAGAGTAAAATGGGCCTTGATAAAAATAATTTAACTGATGTGGAATTTTAGCTGTCTTTTATTGTCAAAATCTTAGAAATGTACTGTAAAACCCTGGACAATTACAGATTGTGAGCTACCATCACAAAAGCAGAAAAGAGAAAATTACTTAACCTTATTTACAGTATAAGGAAAGAGGGTTCAGAGACTATAGTAGCTGCTTGGCAGATTGCATTTATCTTTCTGGCTGACTCTTTGTCAGCATATACTCACTGTTCTAGGTGCTGGGGATACAGTGGCAGTCAGAACAGATACGGCTCCTGCCCTTGTGGAACTTATAATCAGTAGGGGAAAAAGAATAGTCATTATTTCAGGTGTGATTAATGTTACAAAAAGGGGAGAATACAGGTTATTTTGGGGGACACCTAAACTGGAGCATATAGAAAATCTTCCTACATGAAAGTGGAGTTGATCTAGACACTTAAAGAAAGTCCTATAGTTAAGCCTATGAGTAATAGTAAAACATGTGACGTTCCCAAAATTTTAACCCTGGTTGAACAGGAACTGTTTAGATATGCCAGCAGATACTTACTTCAGTATGTAGACTGCTTGAGGAAATGCCAAAAGATTTTGGTAATTTTACAATGATAACTTTTAGAAAGATTAAACACTGATAAGTTGACCAAAACAATCTTCATCTTACTCTTTTCTCTGATGGTGAGACCATGACTCAGAATCTACTAATCTATTAGTAGATCTCTTCTTAATGATTAGCCACTTGACATGTAAAACAGGATCAGGGAATCCTAATCCAGTCTCACCTTGCATTTCCTGAACTTTACAAAGCATTTTCTCCTTAGACCCATGCTGGCATTATTGTTGTTAAGGAGACTTAACTTCCTTGAAAATTCAGCTTATTCTGTGGCTACTCTGTGGTCGTGTGACTCATTTTGTTTCTTGATCTCTGAGTTCTGTGGGCTTGGCAGCACACTACCAAACTTGAAATAGAAAATTTGTAGTATGACATAGCGTAGCATCAATTTTCTTCTCCATTTGGATTAAAAAGTTGTGAGTCATATGGACTTAAGATATCTATCTTGATTCTGAAGCAGTTTAATTTACATCTCATATAAATAATGTTTAACACCAAGTGTCAAGTGAGATTCATCATTAATAAAGTACAAAAGTACAGTTGGTCCTCTTGTAATAGCCCTTTGGACTATATAAATATTACATGTGAAAAAGAGATACCTCTTAAAAGTGGGACAGAAAATTTATTTTAGAGCATGTAAAAAGAACTGTATTCTTGACCAGTGTGTTTTGCCTATAAGAGATTGAGGAAAAGCAAAATAGACTAACCAGTTTGGCTAGTTGCTGCTAGGTACAAATGCTTAATTTAGGGCAAAGCATTGGCCAGAAATACTAAAAGCAGAAATCGTAAATAGGTGTCTAGATTTATTTTATCTTTTAAAAATAGTTTTGGAGAGTATTTTTCCAGTATTGGCCCCATGAGATCACCTTATATGTACTTTTGCTGCTAGTAAAACCACTGTAAAACTGCTTGAGCCTGGGGCGTTATTTTCTTTTGTAAACCCAGCTGCTGTTAGTAATTGCCTGGTACCTAGATTGACTAACATACCAAGAATTCTGCCAGTCTCATCTCTAAATATGTTGAGTGTCATATTTAAAATAAAAATACAACATTGGAGCAACCTATTAAAACATCACTCTGCGTGCTTCATAGTTGAAGAGGAAAGTACTGAGCATTTACCTACAAATGCCCTGTGCTGTGCTGCACTTAGTCACTCAGTCGTGTCCAGCTCTTTGCGACCCCATAGACTGTAGCCCACTAGGCCCCTCTGTCCATGGAGTTCTCCAGGCCAGAACAATGGAGTGGATTGCTGTCCTCTTCACCAGGGGAATCTTCCCAACTTAGGGGTCGAATCCGCATCTCTTAACATCTCCTGCGTTGGCAGGTGGGTTCTTTACCAGTAGCACTACCTGGAAAGCCAGTAAAAAGTATAATTTTTAGTAAAAGAGGTTCATAGGCTCATGCATCTTCCCTAAGAGAAATTTAAGGGATGGAGCTCCAGCTTCTGCATAGGTGAAGCAGAGGTGATTTAGTTTTATTGTGACCCAGAGGGGTTATGACCTGCCCTGGGTTTCATAAGTGAGAGAGTAAGCTTGAACCCCAAGGGTTTTCTTCCTAGAGCAGTAAGATAGTAATTTTTGTGAAGGTGTCAGATTCTAAGAAAATCTAATTGTAATCTCAGTCTTTAAGCATTTCGTGTCTCATATCCCCCAGCTGTCAACCTTTCTGTCAGATTTAGAAGTGGGATAGACTGAAAAGGTTAAGTTGTGGTAAGCTGTGAACAAGAAAATATTATACGATGATCAAAAAAGGTCTGGATACATCAGAGTCAGAAGTTTTTTAGTGGAGAATCCTTGATAATCCACATTAAATATGTAGATTTCTGCTCCTTATCACTTGGGGATACTTACTGGGATACTGGAAGGATTGTGGCTGTCTGTCTTTTTGCCTGGCCTTACATAAGCTCAGTATCCCATTCTCTATTGTGTTCTTTGTGTTCTTGGCACAGTTCAGTGGACCCGGGGAGGAAAAGTTGAAACATGCTGCTGCTACCTTTTGCAGTAACCAACCCTTTGCCCTGGAAATGATCAAGTCTCGTCAGAAAAAGGATTCTCGATTCCAGACTTTTGTGCAAGTGAGTTGAGTGAGTCATGTAACCAAAAAAAAAAAAAAATGCAGTTTTTTTGGGGGTCAATTACGGAATGAACTAGGGGAATTCTAAGACTAAAATTTTGCATAAGGGTTATATCTATGTTTACATTTTTAAAGCCATACATTATCTCTTAAATTACTGGAGGATATAAAGGTGATACTGTAATGGTGAATTATAAAGAATATATGATGGGATTAAAATATTTGACTTAGAAGATATTGCCTCCACATTGTCTTGGAGATATTGCAGGAAATGGCCATGCACACTATTGAAATAATCCTGTCAAAACCTGAGAAGGGCCTTATAGCCAGCCCAGAGAAGAGTCAAACAGCAGTCATGCTTACTGGGATATATATTGGTATAGATAACCATCAGCAAACTAGAGCCCGTGGGCCATATCCGGCCTCTTCCCTGTTTTTATAAATTAAGTTTTATTGGAACACAGTTTATTTTGTATTGCTGTAGACAAATCAGCACAAATGTTGCAACTTGATGCAGATGTATCATGTCACAGTTTTGTAGTTTAAGAGTACAAATACAGTTTATCTATGTTCTTTCTTCATGCTTTCATCAGGCTGAAATCAAGGTATCACTTGCAGCTGCAGTTCTCATCTGGGACTCTCTCAAGCTCACTAGTTGTCAGCAGAATTCACTTCCTTGTAAATGTATAATCGAGAACCCTGTCTTGCTGTTGTTGGCTAGCAACTGCTCTGGGCTCCTAGCAAGCGCCCAAATCTCTTTGCCACATAGCCCCTGTAGGCAGTTTATGAGATGTGGTGTTCTCTTCCAGGCCAGTAGGAACGTGTCTCTCTGACAGAGCTTGCTTTTAAAGACTCCTCTGATTAAGTTATTCTCACCTAGGACAATCTCCTTTTTGATTGACTCAGAGTTAACTGATAGTCACCTAATCACAGGAGCGATAACCCATCATATTGATAGGTTCTGTCCACACTCAAGGGCAGGGGGTGGGTTATACAGGTTGTACACCAGAAAATTGGAATCTTGGAGGCCTTCTTAGAACTCTACTCCACAGAGCCAAGTTCAATCCTTTAGGTGTTATTTCTGGCTGCTTTTGTGTTAAAACAGCGGAATGGAATAGTTGTGACAGAGACTGATGACATTCAAAGCCACGTCTGGCATATTATTGAGAAGTTTGCAGACCTCTGTTACAGCTGAGCTGATATATCTATATTTATAATCTACTGTGCCTACTTGGAGTGGCAGATAGCAGATTAACTGATTGATTAGCTTTTGGTGGGAAAGCCAATCATTGGAAAACATAACTAGATTTTCTTAGTATGTAAAGATAAAACTTTTTCACAAGAAAGCAGTTCTTAGAGATGATTATGGATGTTCTCAATCCTTGCTTAAACAGATAGCACAGAGCCATTTGCTGAGTGATAAAGGCTACATTATATGATTAAAGAAGAAAACAGAAGTGGAGTGTGCCAGTGGCATGTCCTGGCAGGTTTTAAGTCTTGATTTAATAACCAGAACTGTGATGCTGAACCAGAACTGTATGATGAATATATGGTGCATGTTAGGTAATTATAGTCCTAATAAGAATTACAAATTCACTATTTGCCTTTAATTTTAGGACGCTGAGAGTAATCCACTGTGTCGTCGTTTGCAGCTAAAGGATATCATTCCCACTCAAATGCAGAGGCTTACTAAGTACCCTCTTCTCCTGGACAATATTGCCAAATACACAGGTACAGCATTCTCACTGAAATTAAAGAGCTTAAGAGCAACAACAACAAAAGCACATTTTGCTGAATAATCTCTCACAGCATCCTGGTGTCTGGCACTTTGAATTTCCAAGTAGTATGGCAAAATAGTCTAGCAAGATTCCAGTTGTCTTCAGGCTCTTTGATTTAATGTGCTCCATTAGTAGCTCAAGCACAGGATTTAAGCAATCTGTGGATCATGGTTAAATCTGGCTCACACATATTTTTGTAAGAAAAGTTTTATTGGAACATAAATCAGCCAGTCATGCTCACTTGTTGAAATATTATCTCTTGACTGCTTTTGCTGTACAACAGGGTTAAATAGTTGTGACAAAGACCATTTGGCCTGTAAAATATACAGGAAAAGTTTAACAATACTTCCTCTAGCATGTATCATCCTATTTCCTTTGGTGAAGGCCTGTACCAGGTTGAAGAGATGTTTTATATCTATTGATATGTACTTTCATTAAGTCCAGTCAGTGTATTATCACTCCAGCTCTCTTGTTTTAAAATACAAAGTGAGTCTGAGTTTCTCAATTGAGCTTTAGGTTCTTATACTTACTTAGTTCTCAATACTTCTGTGTAATTAAGTGCCTATTTCTTATGCCTGGGAATTTGAAAATATTCATACACATTAATTTTTGTACTTTAATATATTTATTCAGTATAATTGAACTGTTGTTTAGAGGATTATAATTTTAAATATTGTGATTTGGTATTCTTTACCAAAACATAACTTCAACACAATCTCAGTACATTTTGGTGAATTTCATCTTCTTTTAATAACAAGTATTGTAAGTTATTTTCTTTCTTTAATCCCAGATTTAAAGAAACTTATTTTGGAGCTATTTTTAATTATTTTATCACTCAAAATTATTGTTTAACTAGTCAACTGTACATAATCTTGTAGGCTATGCACTTTGAAATTGCAAGGAGAAAGGAGTCTCATTTATATAAGCTTACAATGTGAATGAAACCCGTTTCTTGGGGTGGGCTTGATACTCGATGTAAAGCATCACTCCTCACATTTGATTTCTTTTTAAAAATTAGTATTTATGCTTAAAGACTGTGATAAGAAGTCTTACCTGTCCCAAGACTACCTAAACTAAGATTCTGATGTAGATTTTTTATCCTGGTATAAAAATATTCAGGGTCTTAGTATGCTTTCATACTGTTGAAATAAAGTGGTATCTCCTTTATATATATATATATGCTTATATTCTTTTCTGATTTCCTCCATTTTACATTTTGGATTTTTTTCACCATATTTAGAGTGGCCAACAGAAAGGGAGAAGGTGAAGAAAGCTGCAGATCACTGTCGTCAGATCTTAAATTATGTGAACCAGGCTGTTAAGGAGGCAGAGAACAAGCAGGTAAGAAGGAAAAAGCAAGAAGACACAGGTTGACAGTGAGAATAAGAACGTTAAATTCGTGTTACCCAGAGCCTGTTCAGTAACCCTTGTAGCTGTTATTACATAATTGAGGGGCGGAACACTGGTTACCTATTCATGTAGTAGGTGGGGCCAGATCAGTTTGTGGTAGGACGTCAGAGTTGTGTTTGGCTCTCTTGAGCATCTCTAGCTGCTTGTTTGCTCATTCATTCAGTCTGTTGGTAAAACTTTGGAAAAATAGGAATTTTGTTGTTTGTAATGTAAAATGTTATAACCCTAGAGGGAAAATTAGAAATTTATATCTATATTTAAAAAACACATATTCACGTGTTCATCTTTTGATCCAGCATTCTCTTCTTAGTGATCTACCCAAGAGAAATGAAGATATATGCCCATAGACTTCTACTGGAATGTTTGTAGCATAAACCAAATGTAGTATAGTCATAAACTAAAGTAATACCAGCAATAATGGGTGAATCTCACAAACATTATTCTGAGTGAAAGAAACTGGACACAAAAGAGTACACACATATATATTCTGTTTAGTGAACTTATAAGACCTAGCTAAACTAATTTATGGTGGAAAAAAATCAGAAAAGTGGTTTGTCACTGAAGATGTGGGGACAGATATTAGCTAGGAGGAAGTATGAGAGAGCCTTCTGAAGTGATGGCCATGTTTTGTATCTTGATAGGAGTTTGACTGCGTAAGTATATGCATTGGTAAAAGCTCATGGAAAGGTACACTTAAAATGTGTACATTTCACTGTATATAAACAAATATTGAACTCCCATTTAAGAATATTGAACTCTTGTTAGCTCTGTTAATGATGAAATGTTTAAAGTGTGCTTATATCTGTAACTTATTTCGAAACACATCCAAAATATCAAATGGATTGAGGAATAGATAGAGGGATGAGTAGATGGACAGATACATGGTAAAGCAGATCGAGCAGATGTTAATTGTGGAATGTAGATGAGTATATGGGCATTTACTATATACATGCTGACCTTTCTATTTAGAAATATTTTATAATCTTGGGGAAAATGTATGCACCCTTTAATCCAACCATTCTTCCTCTGAAAGTGGATCCTAATATACATGTCCATTAGTAAGATGTAATTAAACTATAGCTTTTTCACAAAGTTGAATACCACACAGCCACTGAAAAAATGAGCCCACTCTCTATTTGCTAATGGAACCATCACCAAGATATATTGATATGATGCACACACAGAAATGTGTATATGACTATATTGTTATTTTTGAATAAGTGATACATATATGAAAATATTATGTTACCATATATTTCTTTTAAAAAGGGTGTATCTACACACAGCATGCACAGAGGCAGTTCAGTTCAGTTCAGTCGCTCAGTCGTGTCCAACTCTTTTCGACCCCATGAATCGCAGCACGCCAGGCTTCCCTGTCCATCACCATCTCCCGGAGTTGACCCAAACTCAAGTCCAACGAGTTGGTGATGCCATCCAGCCATCTCATCCTCTGTCGTCCCCTTCTCCTCCTGCCCCGAATCCCTCCCAGCATCAGAGTCTTTTCCAATGAGTCAGTTCTTTGCATGAGGTGGCCAAAGTACTGGAGTTTCAGCTTTAGCATCAGTCCTTCCAAAGAACACCCAGGGCTGATCTCCTTTAGAATGCACAGAGCCAAGCTAACTTATATCCATATGTGTTCTTTTTTGCTTAGAATTTTCCTCATAGGCTACCCAGGAAATGGGTATTAGAAAACTGGAGGTGGGGAAAGCGTGGACAAACATAGAGGGAGACTTACTGTTTTTTGTGTGCCTTATATTACTTTCTGAATTTTGTACCATGTACATGATTTACTATTTAGAAATTAAATACAAGCTAGTTAGAGGCCAGAGAGTTTGAAAAAAAAATTGGAAGAGCTGAAGAGGTGGAAGGAAAACCAGGAGAGGGTAGTGTCACCAAAGCCGAAAGAAGGAGTGTTTTAAGAAAGAGTGAGTTGTCAGTTGTGGCTGATGTTGCAGAGCGCTCAGTAAATGCAGGGGCAGTGTCCGCATTCAATTAAGAAACAGGGAGGTCATTGATCCTCAAAGGAGTAACCTTAGCTCCGTCCTCTCTGATTTTCAGCGCTTGGAAGATTATCAGCGTCGCCTTGATACCTCTAATCTGAAGTTGTCAGAATACCCAAATGTTGAAGAGCTCAGGGTAAGAGATGGTCTTTTGGACTCTGTGGGAGAAGGAGAGGGTGGGATGATTTGGGAGAATGGCATTGAAACATGTATAATATCATATATGAAACGAGTCGCCAGTCCAGGTTCGATGCACGATACTGGATGCTTGGGGCTGGTGCACTGGGACGACCCAGAGGGATAGTACGGGGAGGGAGGAGGGAGGAGGGTTCAGGATGGGGAACACGTGTATACCTGTGGCAGATTCATGTTGATATATGGCAAAACCAATACAATATTGTAAAGTTAAAAAATAAAAAATTTTTAAAAATTAAAAAAAAAATGTACTGAAGACCTGGCAGATGATTAACATCTCAGTGGAAACATACATGACCTGAAGGAGTTCTTATATCATACATTGTCTATACTAAGGATTGTTTTCTTCCTTTTAAATGTCTTGGTCTGTGTGTAAAGACTGCTTTAGTCTTTCATAAGAGTAATATTTTGTGTGAAACTAACTTTTTGTGACAAGAATTTGTGGGAGACTAAGGAACATTCCTTACTGTTAAATTTAATTTTATTGTACTCTATAGTTTGAGTAAGAGTAGGGCTGTTTACTGTTGGAACTTTCCAGATTTTTGAGTTAAAGAATATAATTATTTTTCTATGAAGCTCTTCTAAAGCATTAAAGTTGAAACCATTACTGGAATGATAGTAAAATATTTATAAATTGTTATTTCTAGTACATGGAGTTTTTGTGTTAATTAACTTCTGAGGATTTTAAGTCTTTCTTGTACTGTTTCACTGGTTCTTTTGGCAGATTTATTTGGTAACTATTAAATTAGACTTTTATGTCCTACATAACAGCTTATCAAAACATGCTGATATGCTGAGCTTCCTAACTTCCAGAGACTTAAGATTTTTCTAGAGCTGCTTATACTAAAAGATAATTCTCTCAAGTTATTGATATTTAGAGCAAGCCTGAGTACTTCCTGGACTTCTGTGAATGCTGTCCTTAGAGCTTTTTTTGGAACAAGAGCCTAGAACTCAGAGGCTTCATATGCATAAGCCATGGTCTAGTTAGTTATGCATAGAAAAAAATAAGGAAGGGGGTTGAGACTCTAGGGACTGAACGTTTGCTTCATTTTTATTAGCTGTTGTCATCTGTTTAGAGTGTGATTGGGAAGATTTTACTCTTGGGTGTTTTTCTACAAGATGCGTTTTCCTTTTTAGAATATTTTATGCAGCTTACTTTAACTGGATTTTTATTCTGTTTTCAGTAGCTTACAGATATCAATAATCATGAATGTAAATGATGTCTTTTATATTAGGAATTTCTTGAAAGGAGACACTATGGAATATCATTTAAGTGCTTGGAAATAATTTGTATATAATTCTCCTTATTTTGGCAGAATTTGGATTTAACAAAAAGGAAGATGATTCACGAAGGCCCATTGGTTTGGAAGGTGAATAGAGATAAAACAATTGGTAGGTGTACTGTCTGCCAATGTGGGGGAGAGTAGAGAAAGAAAAAGAATAGGAAAGTTTCCTTATGCCAAACAGAAAAGACATCCACTCACATTTTTCAGTTACAGCAGTTAGCAGTGGTACTTTGTGTTATTTATACATTTACAAAAAATCTGCTTATGTTATTGTTTTACATGTGAAATGTGTTAAATATTTATTTAGGAATTAAGCAGAAAATTTTGTCATTATCCAGTCCTGTCTCCATCTTTGTATGCTGATCAGGCTAAGCTTCTTTTAAACTTCTCTATCTCAAACTATCTGTGGTGAAGAACCATTGTTTTTTTATTTGTTGTGATACTTTAAAAATGAATTATTAAAAATGAAATTAAAAAACACAATAGCAAGTCACTTTTACTAGATTTACCAGAAATCAGTTTTCTATGTCAAATTGTTATAAAGTTTATAAAACACATCTCAGTTTCTATACTAATCAACTTGTCCTACATTTTTATTTTTAGATCTGTATACATTGCTGCTGGAAGATATTCTTGTATTGTTACAAAAGCAGGATGATAGACTGGTGTTAAGGTGTCACAGTAAGATTCTGGCATCTACAGCTGACAGCAAACACACATTTAGCCCCGTCATCAAGCTGAATACGGTGTTGGTTCGACAAGTGGCAACAGGCGAGTATGTCCGCTGAATGACGCTAATCTCCAGGTTTATCATGACATTGCATAAGACACTCAGTGTTGTCTGAGTTGCACAGCTGGCATGGAGTTCTGCTCCTTTTATATTCTTATACAGATCAAATGAAATGCATTTACTGCCTAGAATGTGAATTATGAGTTTATATCCCCAAATTATTTAGGATGCTTAGATTCTCTGAATAATTTTTCACATTTAAAATTTTTCTGCGTATTACTCTGATCTTTATTTCATGTTCAAATCAGTGAAGATGGTGAACTGGAGCTAATGCCATTGAAAAGGCTTTCATTGTTTTGTTAGTTTCTTTAAAAACTTCAAGAGTTTATTTGGGCAAAAATTTATTTGGCTTGGGCAGCATCTAATATAGCAGACAGACTTATTTTTTTAGATTATTTTTATTTTTTTGAGAAGATAAAATATTTATTTATTTTAAATTATGAAAGTATGATAACACCTTTACCAGAGACTTGGAAGATACAAAACAAAGTTACATGTGGTTCCACTATACATTATGATTATTTTTTTAAATAGATAAAGAGTTTTAGTTGGGGTTTCAATATCAAACTCTGAAAAATTAATAGAATGAACAGACAGAAAAGTAGAAGGATATAGTAGACTGGAAAAGCACTATGACCCAATTCAACATAATTAAGATTTATATAATTTGCACACAACAACAGGATAGAAATTCTATTCAGGTTCCCATAGACTATAAACCAGGAGATACTGGAACATATCCAAAGACATGTTGGGTGTAAAATTTTATGCTCTGAAGGTATTGAATCATACAGAGTCTGTTTTCTTATCACTGTGGCATTATGTTAGAAATCAATATCAGAAGATATTTGAAAATAATGCTCATATTCTCAAGTGCAGTGTGACATTTACCAAAAGAAATATTGAATTTAGCCATTGACAGGGCTTTCCTCTTTTGATATGGTGAGGAAAAAAGCAAAAACAGGAGAAGTGGGTGTGGTTTAGGTTTTTTAAAAATCAGTTTAAGTTAGAAAGTTACACATTAACAGTACTAATAATGAAGATCCCTGTTTAAAATTCTTAATTCCATGGTGGTAAGATACATTTATGACCTTGTTTCATCAACACCTACTGAATATTACCAACTACCCATTTAGCAAAAGGGCAGTGTGGAATAAATGCAAAAATAATGTTTAGTTCAATAATTTCGATAATAGACACTTTTTTGTTTTTAATAAATTACTGTGGAATTAGTGTTAGCTTTTATAATCTTCGTCTTATTAAAGTATAATATATATAGTATAAGATAAAATAATTTGCAGAATTTTTAAGTTGTATTTGATGAGTTTTTACTAAGTGAATGAGTGTCTACAGAGTGATCACGTGTAACCTTTACTTAGATTAAGATGCACAAGAGTACCAGCACACTAGAAACATCTTTCACAGCCTCTGTGGGTCATATCATTAGAGTAAATTTGTCTTGTTTTTTTCAGATAACAAAGCTTTATTCGTCATCTCCATGTCTGATAATGGAGCCCAAATTTATGAACTGGTGGCACAGACAGTTTCTGAAAAGACTGTGTATGTACTGGACATAGCTACCTTGCTCTATTGTGTCTTATTATTCTGAATATAATATTCCACAATCTTAACCTTGCTTTTGTAATAGGACTTTGAAAACCAAAAACTGTATGGAAACAGATACTTCCTCTGTATTCTTTGAGAGGTGTTCTTTTAAGAACTTGTTCTTTTAGACAGCTGTCTCTTACTTGGGCTTCCCAGGTGGCTCTAGTGGTAAAGAACCCACTTGCCAGTGCAGGAGTTGTAAGAGATAAAGGTTTGATCCCTGAGTCAGGAAGATCCCCTGGAGAAGGGCATGGCAGCCCACTCCAATATTCTTGTCTCTTACTTTGAAAAGTATCTTTGCTAAAGAAAAAATTCTACAAGTGTCAAGTGAAGTTTTTTTAATGGGTAGTGTATCCATAATGTTGTTAGGTTTTTCTTTAAAGTATAGAGTTTTTATAATCTCTGCTTAATAGTATGTCTCCAAAATAAAGATAACCTCTGGCAGAAATAGGGTTTTTTGTTGGTTGGTTTGGTTTGGTTTCTGGTATAGTTCGTTGTTTTTACTTCTGCTGTCTGAGTATGTTTAAAATGTGTTTCATTTTCTTTGCCCTTCTGAATGTGTTTTGTGCTGTTTCCAAACGTGCAGCTGGCAGGACCTAATATGTCGGATGGCCGCATCCGTGAAGGAGCAGTCCACAAAGCCAATCCCACTGCCCCAGCCACCACCGTGCGAGTGAGTGTGCCTCTGCTCCTGAGTGGCATCAGAAAAATGATGGATGATTCTTAACATTTTGTTGCAGTGATCTTTAGGCACCTTGTGAGGCTAAAAGGTTATTTATTTATTTTTTCTTCTGCAGAGGAGACAACGATGAAGAAGAACCTCCAAAATTAAAAGTGGAACATCATGACATTTCAGTCACTGGTCTGCAGAGTCCAGGTAAACTGTTTGTCAGAGTTAACCTGGAAGAAAGTAGTCTACATGCTAGTTAATAAAATGTGAAGAGACTCTTAACTGCTTTGGTTTATGCAGGTTCTGGCATCTGCCATTCACTTTAACAGACTTTGCTCATGCGCCTTCTGTGTCATCATAATGCCACACTAAGTGCATGCATTTTACTTCGTGGACAGTCTCTGTAGCTCATGTGGTAATTTTTTTCCAAATATTTTTCTGGGTGCTTCACATTAAAAGTTTTGCTAAGATGTATTCTACTTTCTCTATTCCATTGAACAGACAGAGATTTGGGATTAGAGTCTCCTTTAATGTCATCAAAACCTCAGTCTCATTCGCTGGGTACCTCTGGGAAGTCGGAAGTAGATGACCTCTTTGTGGCTGAGAGACAGTTTGCAAAGGAGCAGCATGCAGACGGGACACTAAAGGAAGTCGGAGTGAATTATCAAATCTCAATCCCAGATCCACACTTGCCTGGCTCGGAAGAACGGTGGGCGCTGGATGCACTAAGGAATTGTAAGTTCTATTCATACGTTAACACAGATATACTTATTAAGCACGAGAGTTCTATAATGTACTATGCAACCATTTAGGGAGAGTCAAGAAAGTATAAACTATGAATTTTCCCTTCAAGAATTTTACGATCTAGTTTGGAAGATGACAGAAAACTTTCCCCTACCTTCTTAAGTTTTATAGGTATGTCAAAATTGATCTGGTTTGCGTGACCAGAGAAGGGAAGCATTAGAAAACAAGAGAGCTGTGATTACTTTCCTAAAGAATGGGTAAGACTCAAAATAGGTATTTATTAACAGGAGAATAAACAGAAGTCATTCAGATAAGAAGAATGGTAGGACCAACAGCAAAAAGGCTAAACCTCTGGGGGTTCAGAGAGAAGTGAGTAGGGCAGCTGGCCTGTGTGGGAGACCACACAAGCTAAGGGAGTTGTGGGGCAGGGTTAGAAAGCTGGAGGACGCTTTGTGGAGCCCCGCTGTTGTGGACCCTGAAGACTAGATTGAAGGGTGGCACCCCACGGAGTTTTGAGGACTATTTCAAGCTACAGATATTCTTCTGTTTTTCTTGTGGATACTGTAATATTCTTCACCGCAGTCCATTCTTCACACACACACACACACACAGATGCACAACTGGGTGGTCCTTGCCACTCTGTTAGCTATCTGCCCCCCTTTCCAGCCTGGTTGAGAACCACTGGTGTAGACAGGAGTGCATCACATGTCTCAGGTGTACTGGAGGAAGGGAAAAAGGCTGGCTGCAGAGAAAGAACCATTTGAAGTTTTTAAGCTGGAGTGTATGTATTAGTAATGAGAAAGAATACTCTGGCTGAGAGCTGCAGAAGGATTTGAATGGAAAGAGGATTATTGTGGTCTGGGCTTGAGGCTAAATGGGTTTGGACTAGAATGGTGGAATGGTGTTAGAGAAATAAAATTGAAGTGAGGAACCAACAAATACGTAAAACAATTGACTTCTTTGGATGTGAAGACAAGGGACGGGGAATATTTAGAGATAATTTCAGTTTTCTTATCAGAAATAAAAATTAGAAAGGACTGCCACTGCCCACTGCTACACTTTCTTTTCTCCTCCTTTCCTTTGCCATAGATTGTGGGCTCAATTTTAAAACATATTGAGATGTAGGTAATGAATGGCAAGCCGTTTAAGAGGAAGGATGAGCAGGAGGTTGGAATTTTAAGACTGGAACTTTGGAGAAAGTTAGGGAGAATGCTGGCTCTGAGTATCAAAGCCATATGAATTCATAGCATCTCTCAGTGAGTAACTGCAGAACAGAGAGACAGAGGGTCAAAGACCCAAACCCATGTGGAGACTTTATTTAAAGGGAAGACAGAAATTAAGGTAGTTGAAAGTAGGGAATTGGTCAAGTCATTTAAGACTTACTTTATTCTAGACTCATTGAGTTAACAGTGGTAATGATTTCTGATGGTTTCACTAACATTGTTCCACTGACCCTCTCATTGAGTGGCCTCACAGCATACACTGGCCCATTTAAAATTAAATTGGTTCTGTTTTCAGCAACCTAAGGAAGCTGTGTTACTTAGTGAGGTCATTTTTAAAAACTAATAAATATTTCCTTATCCTTTGAAATTATGCATGGTACCAAACATTGGAATTAAATTTACAGGCCAGCTTTTTTTTCTTTGTCACCATTTAAGGAGATTCTTTGGGTTATTATAGATGATAAAATTAATGTTCTAATAAAATTAGAAAAAGTAATGCCTATGTAGATAGTGTCTGTTTCTGGAAAAAGCAGAACTTTCAAATTCTTTTGTTCAGATTAATACAGCTTTTCTACATCCTTTTAAGAAGTACCTTGGGGGTATTATTCCAGTTATATAGAAGAAGAAGTGGAGGCAGGCATGGTATTGATTATTTAACAGTTTTAAATAGGAGAATAATAGGAAAATCTCCATTGAGAATTCTTCAAGTTTTTTTTTTTTTTGTCTAGTTTAATGTTAAATTTTCTCTAGATGGTGTTTTATTTCATTTTTCAAACCAAACAAAAAATGATTGTGTGAAATTAATGTTTTTTATTGTATGTTAGTAAAAAGGTACTGGCTTTAAGAGAGAAATTATAATTCCTCTAATTTAATTCTGTCTGTCTGAGGTTATGTGAATGCATGTGTTCTCCCCACTTCCTAAATCTTCTAGTGGGTTTGTTGAAGCAGCTGCTGGTACACCAGCTGGGCTTGACTGAGAAGAGCACTCAGGAAGACTGGCCACATTTTCCAAGATGCAGGACAGCCTCTCTGGGGGTGCAGGCAGACAGTGGAACCCAGAACCCTGAAAATATTAAGGCCTGTCATCCTGTTGAAGCACAGATGCCCTTTAGAACTGGAACTGGTGACATTTCAACTTGTTACAGTCCACGGACTTCAACTGAATCTTCTGCTCCACGGGATTCAGTAGTACTGGCATTCCAAGAGAGCCAGGCAAGTGACATTTTAATAATGGACCACATGATTATGACCCCAGAGATGCCTCCCTCAGAGCCAGAAGGGGGTCTTGATGAGAGTGGAGAGCACTTTTTTGATGCCCGTGAAGCACATAGTGATGATAATCCATCAGAAGGTGATGGAGCAGTTAAAAAGGAAGAGAAGGATGTTAATTTGCGCATCTCAGGCAAGTTCCTTTCACATTTAAACTTTGATTTCGATCGTCGTTATTTGTCCTGTGTGCTGAAATCGATGTTGCTTGGATATCCGTGTATGTGTTATTGTATGTGTTATCTCACGTGTGTGCCTGTGTGTCTGTGTATAGTGTCTGTTCTTTCATGCAGTAAATACTGTCTTGACTCTATGCTGGGCCCCATCCTAGGTCCTGGGAGATGGAACAGTGAATAAAACACAGAAAAATTCACTCTTCTCATGAAGCTTCACCACCGCTCGGGGAAAGAGTAACAATAAATAAGTTACCAAATAAACAGATGTCAGATAGTAAGGATGATACAGAAAAATAAGTCATACTGAGGGGCGCAGACAGTAAGGAGGAAGGACAGGGTGGTCAGGGAAGAAGGCCTCTCATGAGGTAGCACTTGAGCAGAGACCCAGGGGAAGGGGAGGAAGACGCTGTGTGGGTGTCCAGGAGTAGAGTGTTCCAACAGAGGAGGTGAGCACACAGTCTGCGAGGCCAGAGCAGGCGTTCTGTGGTTAAAGAGCACAGGCTGTGGGAGAAAGTGGTGAGAGATGAGGCCAGGTAGGTATTTGACAGGGAAAGTGGTCATAAGATCATATAGGGACTCAGTAGTTTTCAGCTTTTAACTTGTAAAACGCTAGCAAACATGAAGTTATTCCAGAATTACCAGGAATGTTTGCTAAGTGTACCTTTAATCTGAAGTAAGAAAATTCTGATGTCCTGAAAACATAACTTGGAAATTTGGGACTTAATGGCCTTTCCCCCTCTTTAATAGCTTTTAAGCTATTTCAGATATTAAAGAATCCTCTGGCAATGCAGGAGACCCCAGTTCGATTCCTGAGTCGGAAAGATCTGCTAGAGAAGAGATAGGCTACCCACTCCAGTATTCTTGGGCTTTCCTAGTGGCTCAGCTGGTAAAGAGTTTGCCTGCAATTCAGGCCACCTAGGTTTGATCCCTGGGTTTGGAAGACTCCCTGGAGAAGGAAAAGGCTACCCACTCCAGTATTCTGACCTGGAGAATTCTATGGACTGTATAGTTCATGGAGTTGCAATGAGTCAGACACGACTGAGCAACTTTAACTTTCACTTCAGTAGCTTTTAAAGGTGTCAGCACATCACCCCACATCTATTTTCCGATGTGTTGGAGGTGGTACTAACCTCTTCAACCTGTCCTGTCTCTGTCCGTAGGAACCTATCTGATCCTTGATGGCTATGACCCGGTGCAGGAGAGCTCCACAGACGACGAGGTTGCTTCCTCGTTCCCCCTTCAGCCCGGGGCAGGCATCCCCTCTCTGGACTCTGGACACCAGCAGCAGCCTTCTCCCCAGAATGCTCATTCTGATGGGGCTGTTTCACCGTTCAACCCAGAATTACTGGTCCAGCAGCGCTGGGGAGCTATGGAGGATTCCTGTTTTGAGATCCAGAGTCCCTCTGCTTGTGCTGATTCACAAAGCCAGATCATGGAGTACATTCGTAAAATAGAGGCTGACCTTGAACACTTAAAGGTACCTCGGACTTCATCCTTAGGAGTCGGATATAAGAAACACGTTTAACAGAGAGGAAGTGTAGAATGATCAACATGCTGATGTCAGTAACCTCGCTGAGGGTCTAGATTTGTGTGTTTTCTCTGACCATTGTCTGTGAGTAGACCTGGATGAAAAACTAAGGTCGGCATTGTTTTATCGGGTTACACATCACAAGAGCAGAAAAAGTTGTACTCTATAAACTGTGTGTGTGTATGGCTTTCAAAGTTTAAGGACCTAAATACATTTGGGATGATTGGCTGACCTCCATGAGAAAATGTGAGCAATAAGCTGAGATAGGTGGAGTTCGTGTAGTTAGGAATCTAGGCTGGGAAGTGCCTTAACTTGCCATCACCTATTAATTATCTGTGAATTGTAGGGTGATGTTGATAGTTTCCCAGATGCTGTGACAGAGAGAAATTGTCTCCAGTGGCTCCAGTGGTAATCTAAAGACCTGCCTATGAGTAGGGGTTCTGTAAATGGGCAATTGAAGATGTCACTGTGTGAGCCATCACTGCAGAACTGACCTGTGTGGTCATTTCTGACAACAGGACTCTGTAAGTTTGCCATCCGTAGGCACAGGTACCAGAGCCCAGATGTTTTGTCATGACATTACTTAGAGGTTTTGGGGGCAGAGTTCAAAGTGTTCTTAGTCTCTTAGCTAAAGATTGATCTCCCTTAGTTTTTCTTTCACCTTCATGTGATAGGTTTTCCTTTCTTTGTAGGATTACATATAGGGATGTCCTGTGGCTGGTAAGATTCTAAGAGGCCTTCGAGGGCACATTGGCTCTAACTTAGTTCATGCCACATATGGGATCGTTTTCAGGGTGACTCCAGGGCAGGAGGGAATAATCACCTCTAATAGTTGCCCTCTCCTCTACTTTCTTCTGCATGGGAACATTTTAAGTTATTCACTCAAGGGAGGAACAGGTAAAAGGAAATGAAATTTACTTCTTTTTTTTCCCTATTAACAAAAATTTTAATGATGTTAATGTTAAATTTGACAACTTAGACCTGTAATATACAAAAGCCTTCTTTCCTATTTTCAAAATAAAGTTTTTTTAAAATGATGTTTGAATGAAAAACCTGTGGGTTTTATTTTACAGAAGGTGGAGGAAAGTTACACCATTCTTTGCCAAAGGCTGGCTGGATCAGCCCTCACAGACAAGCACTCAGGTGTGTGAACGCTGTGGGTTTCTGACTCAAGAATCATCCTGCCTGAACAGTCCATTGAATGAAATGATTTATTAGTCTTTAAAGTGAAAACCTTGTGAGATTCTGTTTCATCTCTTAAAAAAAAAAAAAAGATACTTGTTTCCGAACATCATGCATTAAGCAGAGGCCACTGTCTGCTGACTCGGCTCTTCCTCTCAAAGAGGAGCTGCAGTTGTCAGTCCCCACGCCACTCGCGTTCTGTCGTCCTTCCCCTTTGCAAAAGCAAAAGGCAGAGCTGCAGTGAGGGGGTAAACCGAGGCTCCGTAGCGGTGGAGGCAGGCCCTCCTCGGGTCCTGCTGTGCTTTCCTGTCTCCCAGAGACCACAGATGGTTCCTGTGTTCAGTGCAGCAGTCTGTACTCATTTGCCTTCATTCTTTTGAATGAGACTATTCTGATCCAGAAACAAAGATGTTAACAAGGTCCACAGGTTTCAGATATATTCTCTGTGTTAATTTTATTTTTATTTATTTTTTTTAATTTATGTATGTATTTTTGGCTGCACTGGGTCTTCATTGCTGCGAGGGCTTTTTTGTAGTTGCGGCGAGCGGAGGCTACTCTCCGGTTGCAGTGCATGGGCTTCTCATTGTGGTGCCTTCTCTCGTTGCAGAGCATGGCCGCTAGGGTGTGTGGGCTCAGTAGATGCCGCTCGCGGGTCTAGAGCACAGGCTCAATAGCTGTGGTACACAGGCTTAGTTGCTCCTCAGCATGTGGGATCTTCCCAGATCAGGGATTGACCCCGAGTCTCCTGCATTGGCAGGCGATTTCTTTACCACTGAGCCACCAGGGAGGCCCTCTCTGAGTTAATTTGAACTCAGTCTTTCTCCTTAATTTGACCTCTACACCTCTTTGTTCTTCCCAGATAAAAGTTAGAGCCACGTGTCCTGGAAGTGACTGCAGGTTGTTGGATTTGAGCACCAGCCTTGTCTCACCATGTCCTGGCTCCAGTGTGGACGCTGAGAGAGAGTGTGACGTGTGACGGAGGATCTGCCTGCAAACACCCTGGGGGAGCCATGCCCTCCGGGCCCCAGAGCAGGACTGGGTCTTCACAGCCTGGCAGCTGCACAAGTCTGTCCGCGAGGGGACATCTGTCCTCTCGCCCTGCTCTTCTCACTCTCGGAAATCCATTTTGATTCAGAACAAAAACCAAATGTATAGAGCTTTGGGTGTAGAATATGAAATTTTACTTAGACTTAAGAGAAAGAGAAAATCAGATGTATTTATTTGACTTCATTCCGTATTTGAAAGCACATTTTAATTTTTATTTTGCCATGTTTTGTTTTAATTGAGTAGTGAGAGTTTTAGCCCTTTGTATTTAGTACACCCAAGGATTGACTGCTCCTGAAGCAAAGAGTTCAGGATGGGGTATCAGGAGGTGGCTGGAGAGGTGAAGAGGGGGAGGGAGTGGGCAGAGGAGGGAGGAGCATGAGGTCTCTACCGAATGATGTCCCGTGCCCTCTGCTGTCCCGGAGGCTGCTCGTCTGAGGGTCCCCTCAAAAGCGTACTCAAAAGTCCTCTGCTGCGACTCCTCCAAGCAGAGGACTTGAGCTTTGTGCTCCCAGGTGCGGGGCTTCCTCCCACCCGAGGCCAGCACCTCTTCTCTGTAGCTGGGATCTGCTCCCGATGAACAGGAATCCTCAATGTACTAAATAGCAGGCACTTGAAAATGGGTGTGTTTTCTTCTATCGTCTCCTTTTCTGTTGAGGGTTGGGATTTGGGAGGGAGAGGAAAGCAAATTTTATTTTCTTGACTATAAATTTGTTATCCTTGGTATTGTTTCATTTTTATAATTATACATTAGACCTTGGCACTTGTGTAAAATAATCCCTGCCAGCTGAGCAGGAAGCGAAAACAAGCAGAGATGCTTCAGGTGGTGGCAGGGGTGGGGGCTGCTGAGGAAGGGTGGGATGGGAGCGGGTGAGAGTGTGGGAAGGTTATGTAACTGAATCACTACTGAGTTGAACAATGGCTTTCATGAGCCACGGGTACTGCTGATTATAAGGCCAGTAAAATTTTAGTACCTGGAGGTTTGACTCTGATTTTTGCACTGATGGTGCCAAAGGGCTCTTAGAGTTTGAGAAGAGAGCCAAGGGTGGAGTGGAGAAGGATGCGGTGGAGAAGGCAGAGCTGCTCCAGCCAGCTCCAGAAGCACATCCTCTGACTTCACTGCTGGAGCTTTTTCCACACTGGTGCATGACTGACCTTAAAAATTGCAGACCAGAACATACACTGGATACTGCAGGCAAGGCGTTGGGAACTGCCTGCTCTAGAATGAATAGTAGCCCTGGCAGCACCCTCCAGAGGATACATGTTTCAGAACTGCAACTTGAGAACTCCCTTCAGTTCTGTTGGCTTTCTGTGGTTTTCTTTGTGCATCAGGTATATATTAATGTGTTTTGAAGTATTTTTGCCAATCAAAAATGAAATCATTTGTCAAATATTACAATTCTCTTAATACACAAGGAGTTGATCCACTGCTCATGTCTTTCAGTAGTACCCTCTGAACTCTGTGGGTAGTTAAGATGTAATTTTGCTCTCCCCTGCCATCCCCTCACCATCTGCCCCAAAATATATATATATATATACATTATATATATATAATATATATATAAAATTTCCCCCCATCATAAGTGGTAAGGATTCCCAACTGCGTTTATAAACACCACTACAACTTAGCAAAGCTCATCTATGTCCAGATTCTTGTTTCTGTCTTTCCAAAAGTGATCTGTGTTTTTAAATAGACCAACTTGGATCGTTGGACCTCATCTATAAATTAGAATTTTATTTTGATTTATAGCCCAAGTATAAATTAAAATGGGATTAAAAAATTTAGAAGCAGAATCTAATATATAAGTAAAGCTTGGGACTTGAACTTTCTGTATCTCTTAAGAGAAACAAGTAGAAACCAAATGGTTACATTGTGCTGCTGGAAATAATGTAGTCACTCCCAACTAAAAGGGGTACCTGTAGTTACTTGACACTAATACCATCAGTGGGCAGTTAATCAGAAGAAAGGTAAATACAAATAGAACTTTCATCTTAACTTCAGATAGTACAGGGTCATTGAATAATTCCCTAGCACTCATTTATTTAAGAAGATTTGTATGTTAGCAGAGTTTTAGTTTCTCTTCTGGTTCAGCCAACCCCTTGTCCTTAGCAACTGTTTGCTTTTCCTTTTCCTGAAGTTTAACCTCTCCTTGGAACAAAAACAGGGCTAACTGGAAAAATATTTTGACTGTTGCTCTAGTACCTCCAAATAAATTCGTATCTAGATCTTCAAATGAATCCCCCAAGTGAAATCTAATTCTGAAAAGATTCCACGATTTTGAGTTTTCTTTTTTATCTCACCAGCCTCATGTCTTCCTCCTCCTCCTCATCCTGGCCTCCCATGCTCTCCTTTTATTTTTATTTTTTCCCTTTTGTCCATTATAATCACATCCATCCTACTTTGATACTATACCTGCCTTTCAGGACAATGGAATTAGGTAATCTCTTTTTGGGTGAGACTGATGACCATCAAAGCCGTTTTCTCAAAGTTGGTGACTGAAGTTGGAATCAACTTCCATGTGGAAAGATCCAAGGGCGGTGGACAGAGCCACCTTCCCAGAGCAGGAGAGCTGGTTTTAGCTATCGTGACCTGCCGTGACCCTGTGCTCTTTCCCGTGGCCGTAAGGGATCCCTTGCTATTAAGTGGCAGATTACATTTGAGGTGTCTCTTTCCTTTTCAGAGAACAAAGTTCAGCAAGGCAAATCAATAAACCCCAAAGTGCTGTAATTTAAAATCATGATCACTGCCCTAGAAGTCATATATTTCGTGTACTTTAAAACCAGCTATGAATAACTTGGACTGCTTGGGTTATCTTTGGCTGTTAGGACGTGAACTGTAACTATTTATTATAATATGCTACAAAAAAGGTGCTTTTTTGCTTTCTTTTCCCTGAAACAACTTTGATCGACCGTTAGAAAGGATGAATCCCTCTCAAAAAATTTTTTTGTTAATTTGTCCTTGGAGGAGGGTGGAGAGCCAGTATGATAGTAAAGGAGAAAAGCCCACTGTTCCCTTATTTTTGAAGCTAAAGAAAACAATTATGCCTACTGTGAGTTGTCTTTTGCTCGCATACTTTTTTCTTTTTGATATCATTAAATTCAGTATATTATGTGGAGCTTCTGTATTTCAAACTGGAAGCAGTCTTCTTTGAAGGTGGTATATGATGTAATTTTGAGCTACAAGAGCTTTGGTCAGTCTTTCCTCCCCTATATATTACAGGGGGCAAGGTTCAGAACTGTGTTCAGAGGACCTCAAGATAGAAAATTAAGCAGGACCTTCCAGTCATCTTTCTGCTGGCTAACTTTTTATTCCCTAGAATTACAATTCCTCTTTTAAATCTTTTTTTTTTTCCTCTGACTCCTCCACCACTTTTCAAAGTGATCTGCATAATTATTCTTTCCTCAAGAAAAGAGTTCCTTTGCCTTGTTCTTCTCCACTGGTACTGATGGTTTTGAAAATAAACTGGTAGGAAAAAAAAGTGTACCTCCTAGAAGGAAGCCCTGCCCGCCATTTCCAGGTGCCAATGGCTAAGCAGGTGTGCCGCAAACATAACTGTAACTTGTGCACACTGTGGGTCACTCTTAATCAGCCTCTTCCTACTAGAGCATTTTATTTTCCTTGTTCACCATACAATCATGTACTACTCTTTAACAGAAATTACTTTTAAAGAAATCTGGAACTATCTTTAAAAAAAAAAAAACTTTATTAATAATCATGTATTTTTACTGATCACATTTTGAAATGCCTAAAAGACTTTATTGTTCTAATTATCCAGATGTACCTTTGTAAAATAGCTCTTTTATGAATTAGCTGATAAGGCTGTATGTTTCTGGAACAAAATATTGGTCATCTAAAAACTCTGTTTTCTGGGGTCTGGGAAAATAGAAGAATGAGAATTCAAATATTAAATATGCTTAAAGGAACCAAGTATGTGACTTTTTATTTACATTCCTGTTGATTTGTCTTATTCAAGTTATCTTAGAGAAGTTTTGACACCAAGGAGGCCATAATTAATCTCACTGGCGGTGACTGTCAGGCATCTTCTACTGGTCAGAGCATCTTTACTAGTGAGGCAGCCAGTTGACCTCTGTAACATGTAAACTTCCGTGGGGACACTCACAGCTGGAATTGCCCCAGCATCTGGGGCAGTGTTGTTTGGGTTTTTTTTTTTTAACAGTTTTAGTGGGATATAATTCATTTACTGTACAATTTACTCATTTAAAATGTACAATGATTTGGGGCCTATTACATTATTATTTTTTAATGGTAGTAAAATATATATAACATAAAAACTTTAAATGTACGTTAGTGGGGTAAATGGAGCAGCCTTTATGGCTTACTTAAAGGTAACTTTGGTTTAATGCTACCCTAAATGAAGTAAGACGTCTTTATTACCATTCTTATCCCCGGTGTTGGACTTCCTAAACTACCAACCATTTCTATGCTTTTATGGATCCCATTTCAACTCTTTCATTTCAAAACCTCAAGTTTTAGGCTTTGGGGTATGTTGGTTTCGACATAGAGGTGTAATTTGATTTATTCTTCATATATTTTAGTTTCCAGTTATTTAGCATGTGTTTGATAGATCTACTAAGCATAATAATAAAAAAAAATCAGTGGAGGTCTTGGTGGCCTAGTGGTTAGGATTCTGGCTTTCGCTGCAGTGGCCTGGGTTCTGGTTCAGTCCCTGGTTGGGAAACTGTGATTGTGCAAGTCGTGTGATGCCGCCAAAAAATAAATAAATAAAAATGCTTAGTGTTTTGTAGATCCTTTACTTAAACCTTAAAAAGTTAAGTCAGATGTACTTGCAGCAATTAACCTGTTTGTATAAGCTCTGCTTATAAACATAACTGATAGAAGAAATAAATACCCATACCTTCTTACAGAAATGGAGAAGGTCAAACTCTTGTCTTTGCATGTGAGCATTTACTTCCACCTTTTGACTGGTTCACCAAAGTTTTAATGCCAGCTTGAAAGATAAGAGGATCTGTCCTCTTAAAAAATTTACTTCTCAATTAAAACTTTATATCTTCCCACTATGACGAAAGTTGTGAAACATTACAGATAATTAGCTAGATGTAGGTGTTTTCCTTTTTTTTTCTGTAATGTCAAGTATAATTCTAGATGCTAATTAAAAACACTTCTTGATTTTAGCTGTCAGGGAATATGATTGTTTTGCCACCTATTATTACTAGTGAGACATCATCATTCCCTGGGCATCAGCCAAGGTCTTGGTTTGAAATTATTTAAGGTAGGTGTAGCTCTTTCTATTCCAATCTTTCCCCCCATTTGATTAGGGTGCTATTGGAACTATAAGTCTTCCTTTACAGAATTTTATTTTAGAGGATCCTTTTTTTTGTATATGTGACCACAGGGATGGGGCTTCCTGAATACATTCTGATCAATAACAATAATTAGGGTACATATTGGTGATCTTTTCTTCTCTCTGTATATTTTAAAATTTATTTTAATTGAAGGATAATTACAGTATTATGGTGGTTTTTACCACACATCAACATGAATCAGCCATAGGCATACATGTGTCCCTTCCATTCTGAGCGCCCCTCTCACCTCCCTCCCCACCCCATCCCTCCAGATTGTAAGAGCACCAGCTTTGGGTGCCCTGTGTCATACGTCAAACTCCCACGTGGTGATCTTTTTAAAAATTTTGGAGAAATATCAATACAGAGAAATTTTTCTGCTGTCTTATTATTTTAAATATTGAAGGCAGCAGGATATAATGTGGCAGTTCGCAATCTTTTTGACCTCAGAACCACTTCATAACGCTTAAAAATTATTGAGGACCTTATGGAGGAACTTAGGTTCATGTAGATTATTATAGCTATCAATATTATTAGAAGTTAAAATGAGAAAATGTATAAGAAGTGAGAAAAGCAGTAACAATTCATTCTAAAATAATGATAAACCCATCACATGTTTTTATGAAGAATTCCTGTATTCCACAATAAAATTGTAAGAGCATTTAATCTCTAAGCTCTGCCATAATAGAAGGTAACTGAATCCTAGTATCTAGGTCTCTGTGCAGTCTAGTATAATACATTGTTTTTGTTGAAGTAGATGAGGAAAATCTAGCCTCACCCAGACATACATTTATAAAAGGGAAAATGAATAGCTTTTTCAGATAATTTTAGATATTCTTTTTTGATAATACACTAAAATTTGATAAGTAGTGTTTTTTTTAAACAGCTGCAGTGTGGAGTCTGAAGTCCTATCAATGAAATTGTTATACTTTATTATGCTCAAATCCATCAATCCATATAATACTTTAAATGTGTCAAGAATGGAATGTTTTCCCATGCATGATTTTGTAATAGCCTGTATTGATCATTTGGAAAATATTGGTTTACCACATTATTCAGGTCTTCAAATGTTAACACATTTCTTTCTGTATGTCAATCACACTTGTTAATAACAACAGCCAGTCTCATCAGAAAAGTCTCAGTTTCCAAAGTTTTTAATTTTTGCTTGAAAGCTCACATTTTATCATTGGCAACAAATGCAGTTGTTTTCCTCCTGATAACAGGCTCACTTTTTCGTTTTTGAGAAAATATCTGCCGAATATGCAAATCTGAATAGCCAACCTGTCATTCTTTCAAGTTCAAATAATCTTCCATTTGGGGAAAAAAAAGTGGCTTATCTAGCATCCAACTCAAACAGTTGCACAAGTCCTAATACTTCTCCAGACACAGTTGTGGTGCTTTTGTGTGTGACAGAGGTGCTTTATGCATTTTTCTCATTTTGTCTCAGAGTTTTCACAAGGTATGTGCTCAAGGAGTGTGATTTCATAAAGTTTTTAAATTGTTACTGCTTCATCAAGGGCATTCCAAAGAGAAACTGGCCCTGTTAGTACTGTACAGGAGTGGCAGGAACACAGGGATTCTTAGTAAAATTTGGCGTCGCTGCCTGGATTTCGGCTAAGACCACCAGCAGATTTCCGCTCCGTTGCTTTTGCACCATGAGTGCAGAGTTAACAGTGGAAAGGCAAATGGTGTCTTAGTAGTTTCATGAAAACAATTTTGATTCCTGGACCCTGTGAAAGGGTCTTGGAAGCCCTGAGGGCTTGCAGACCATACGTGCAGAATTGTTGATGCAGTAAAAAGGGCCTGGGTGTAGATGATCTGGGTTCATTTCCAGCTCTTCTCCTTACTTGCTGTACAATCTTGAGTAGATTACTCTTTCAGTTTCCACTTTGTAATCTGTAAATTGGGGTGGAAAAAACTTATCCTGGGCTTCTCTCATGGCTCAGACAGTAAAGAACCTTGCCTGCAAGGCAGGAGACCCAGGTAGGATCCCTGGATCAGGAAGATCCACTGGAGAAGGGAATGGCTACCCACTTCAGTATTCTTGCCTGGAGAATTCCATGGACAGAGCAGCCTGGTGGGCTACAGTCCATGGAATCACAAAGAATCGGACACAACTGAGCAACTAACATACAACACTTATCCTAAGAGAGCTGTTAGAGGAATTGGTAAACGAGAAATTATGTGATTGGTGTCTCCAATTTTTTATTCATTGTAGGATTTAGTACTTAAAGCAGGAAAGGTGAAAAATGATACATTTAGAAAATGTAAATGTATTTTACCAATATAACCATATTTCATGTTTTATAATGGTTCTGTGTGTCTAAGCCCTAGGTTCTTAAGGTGTGTGGTGTGTGTGTTTATTTTTAAAGAATTGGTTGCTGACCTCTAATAATAATATACTTCTTTACTCCAATTGTTCTTCTAAATGTAAAGAAAAAAAATCTGCAGTTTTAGAGAAACCTATTTATTGGAAGCCTGTATATTATGCTGTTTTGATGCTCCTATTATAGGGGGTGGATTGTGGTGGTGGATGTTCCACAAACTTCAGTAAATCATATGGGATGAGTGGTTTTCATCTTGTCTTCTATATGCAATGTGCTAGGATTGGAGTTAGGGTTACTACTTGGGTTTATCTTCCAGTTAAAGCTAGATCGTGGTGGTTTTGAAACATGTTTATTCTCAAAAATATATGAGCTGCTCTCATTCTTTTAATTAATGAGAGACTGAGTTGTATTGTGGTTATTGAATGAGAGTCTTATGTTTTTAAAAAAACGCACTGATGGTCATGTCTAAAAACCATGGATGATTTTCACATGAAAATCATGATAGTACTTTGAGATGAACTTTCTGGAGAACACAGATCCTATAGCGCACATATCATGGCCTCCAGTCCATGGTGTGGCAAGGTTTCTGAGATTTCTCTCTACCTTTCGTCCTATCCATAAGGAGAGGGCCATACATATGGCCCGGAAGCAGGACTACAGCAAACCTGAGTTCTCTCCACTCCCTGCTCTGTTAGCTGGTTATCTAAGCTAGAATAAGTTCCTACCTTATCTGGGCCTCTGTTTTCTCAGCTTTCGCTGAGCAAGTCTGTGAAATGGATTACACCGAAACATAGAGACAGCTTACCTCTTGCTTACTAGCTATTCTCAGGGAAGCTCTGTCCTTTCCCCACTGCATATGTTGTTCCAAATCAGAGTATAATTTTAGTATCATTCACTGGAGTCTGTCCCTGGATGTTTCTTTTTCTTCTGTTCTTTGGAGTATTTGTCTTGTTATTTTATCTGATAGCTGCCTCTAGTTCAGTATTACCTGTAGTCTGATGAAGTGAAATCATCATTTTTATTTTGTCTGGATCTCGCTGCCAGTTTATGATAAATTTGGGGCTTTTCTCTGAAAGAAGATCTGACATTCCCGGTTCAGAGGAGACTTTCTGAGCAGGCTGAGGGGAGACTGATAGATCTTATCTCCATCTCAGCTCATGTCCTGAGCCATTACTTATTCTGGGAGGCTCATGAAATTTACAGAATTTTTAAAAGTTGAGTGCCCATAACATGAGCTAGCTGGATTGATAATTCAGCAAGCAAATGTACTATCAGAAAAACTGGTCCAGCCAGCAAGGATGAGTCCCAGAGAACTTGGAAGCTTTCATGCAATCAAATATTTATAAACTAACAAGGACAAAACTGTTCTATGCAATGCCACCTACTGAAAGTAAAAGACTCAAATATTCTTAACTTTTTTTTCCCTTTTAGAAATTGTGTACTTTGGGATACATTCTAATCTGCTTGGCAGTCAGTGACATTTAGCTGCAATACATATAGAGCCTGATGCTTGCTTGTGGGAGCAGGGGGAGGGGGACAAGTATTTCCATTCTAGGAGGAGTGTGTGTGAAAGGCTCTGAATCTTCAAACATGAGTTGTGATTGATTAACGGATAGTTCCAACTTTCTTCTTCCTCTTTTGGGAAGATCTGAGCAGGAATCTTTCTACCCTGAGCCAGAATAGCTTGGCAGCAGCAGCTAAAGAGTTGATTGATAAATTGGTGAACTTAGTCCCAGCTTTGTTTCAGAAAACAAAGACTTGGAGGAGCAGAGTGTTTGAAATGGCTTCAGGAAAAAAAATAAAAGCTAGGCCTTAGGGGAGGAAGGCTAGGGATCAAGTTCATTTATGGTATTTGTTATGAGGGCCTGTGATTTTTTTCCTTTCAAAATATCTTTTTTTTTTTTTTTAAGATTTATTTGGCTGCACTGGGTCTTAGTTGTGGCACACAGGATATTCGTTACATCATATGGGCTCCTCCACTGTGAACATGCTCTTTAGTGGTGGCATACGGGCTCCAGAGCACATGGGTTCCGTTGCTCCACAGCATGTGGGATACTGGTTCCCCCACCAGGGATGGAGCCCATGTCCCCTGCATTGCAAGATGGATTCTTAATCACTGGGCCACCAAGGAAGTCCCTCAGAATGTCTTTTTGATCTAGCCTTGCTCTTCTCCCATTGTAGCCGGCTCACTTTGCCATGCGTGTGAGCATCTAAAAACACTGTGAGAACCGCCTTCTCATGCTCTCCCGTCTGCCACAGGCAGCTACCCATCTGGTTTCCCAACAGCACTACCCTCATCACAACACTTGACCTGCCCAAGAGACTACGATGGCTTCACCGTTACTGCTGTACTGAGGTTAAACTCTGCTTAGTGTCTGAGATGTTCATGGTTTATCCACTAGCCTTATTCCCCTTTACTGCCCACGATAAACCTGCTTCTCCAGGAAGGCTGGCCTCCTCCCCGTCTTCCTCATCTGGCATCCAGGTCCTGCCTTCGCTTCATTGTCTGAAATGCACCTGGTCCTCCTCTCTGTATCTTCAGCTCCCCCTTTTCAGTTCCTGAAACTGCTAGTTACTGTCCCCTTCCCCCAACTCTTCCTGAGATTGTGGTTTTTCCCTTGTATCCACCTGCCCCCGCCCCCATTTCCAGTTAGAGGATGTGTGTTTTCAGGTGCCAGATTATAAACATAAGGGCTTCACCATGAGTGTGAAAAGAATAGCTACAGTTTATTAGAACAAACTATGGGATCAGGTGGGCTTCCCAGGTAGCACTAGTGATAAAGAATCCACCTGCCAATGCAGGAGATGCAAGAGACACAGGTTCTATCTCTGGTTCGGGAAGACCCTCTGGACAGAGGAGCCTGGTGGGCTGCAGTTCCCAGAGCTGGCGAGAGTGGAACACAGCCGAGCAATTAAGTACATGCATGTGCACACAGGATCAGGTGCTGCACGCTTTATGTATGTTACCCCTAATCTTAGCAGGCACCCCAAGAGCTGGGTGTTTCTCTCCTGTTTTAATAGGTAGACAGCTGAAGCTAGTGGTGATTGTGATGTTCCCAGAGGAACAGCCAGAATTCAAGGCAAGATCTGTCTTCCACCAAACCTTGTCTTTACCACCCCCCTGTGGAAATAACTTTTGTCCTTGAAAGTATTTACAATAAAACACTGAAAAGACAAATACATGAATATCACTTTTCTATCTTTCTCCCTTACTAAATTGTGGTTACTTAAATTGGACTAAGGTAGAATTTTGCATGTCATTTAAGGTGTTTGATCTTGGCAGTGGTTTGGACAGAGTTGAACATAAAGATGAATTCAGCAACTGAATTACACTGAGTAATACAGAGTAGGAAAAGGAGAGTTAGGAGTCAGAGAGACTAAAGGAAGGCTACTGCAATATTCAACAGAGACTTCAAATTGGTTAACCAACAGAATGGGGAGAAAATGGTATAGTTAAGGTAGAATTTACAGATGTTGGTATGCAAATTAATAAGAAACATACAGGAGAGAGAGAAGCTTTTTTTTTTTTTTAAGAAGAAAGACAGTTTTGAAAACTTATGGTTACCAAAGGGGAAAGGGAGAGGGATAAATTAGGAGGTTTGGATTAACATATATGCACCTCTATATATAAAATAGGTAACCAACAAGGCACAATGGTAAAGAATCTGCCTGCCAATGCAGAAGACACAGCAGACATGGGTTCAATCCCTGGGTCAGAAAGATCCCCTGGAGCAGGAAATGGCAACCCACTCCAGTATTCTTGCCTGGAAAATTCCATGGACAGAGGAGCCTTGGTGGGTTACAGTCCTTGGGGTCACAAAGAGTCAGACACTTCTGAGCAACTGAGCATGCAACAAGGACCTACTGGATAATAAAGGAAAATCTACTCAGTATTTTGTAATAACCTAAAAGGGCAAAGACTCTAACTGAATCATTGTGCTACACACCTGAAACTAACACAATATTGTAAATCAACTACGCCTCAATTTTGAAAAAAAGAAAAAAGGGACTTCTCTGGTGATCCACTGGGTTAAGACCACCATTCCACTGCAGGGGGCGCGGTTTCAATCCCTAGTCACAGAACTAAGATCCAGCGTGCTGTGTAGTGTAGCCGAAATAAAATTTTAAAACACACATTAAAAACAGATTGTTTGGGGACTTCCCTGGTGGTCCAGTGGCTGGTTCTCTGCTTCCAATGCAGGGGGCCCAAGTTCGATCCCTGGTCTGGGAACGTGTCACAACTAAGACCTGGAGTAGCCAAATAAATAAGAAAAGTAAACAGTTTTTTCAAAACTGTTTCATGGACCTACGAGCCTGGTATTGCCACTAACAGAAGTCAGGACTCAGGGAGGAGAGGATGGCTTTGTGGGGAAAATTTGTTAAACGGGGCTGTAGGCAGGAATATGTCAACTAGGGGATGTCCACCAAGAAGCTGCAAATACAGTCCCAGAGCTGATTGAGTTATCCATGTGAGTTGTCCCAGCTGGATTAAGGTCAGGAGCCTTGTGTTCATAAATTCTCAAAGTTAAAAGTACTGAGTCCGTCAACTGATGAATGGATAAACAAAATGCCATATTCATATGACGGAATGTTCTTTAGCCACAAAGAGAAATGAAGTATTGATACATGCTACAACATGACAGACTGGAAAATGCTATGCTAAGTGAAGAAATCAGTTACAAAAGACCATATTTTGTAGGATTCATTTATATGAAATGTCTAGTATAGGTAAGTCCCTAGAGATCGAAAGTAGATTACTGGTTGCCAGAGGCTGAGGGGTAGGTATAATGCTAAGTGTATGAAGTGATGAAAATATTCTAGATTTCTTTGTGGTGATGAAAATGTTCTAGGAGTTCTACGATAGTGGTGATAGTTACACACCATGCAAATATGTGAAAAACCATTGAATTAAACACTTAATTTTTAAAAAAATTTTTATTGGAGTAGAGTTGTTTTACAATGTTGTATTAGTTTCTACTGTACAGCAAAGTGAATCAGCTCTCTCTCTCTCTCTCTCTGTATGTATATATATATATATATATATATATATATATATATATCCCCTCCTTTTTGGATTTGCTTCCCATTCAGGTCACCACAGAGCACTGAGTGGAGTTCCCTTTGCTATACAGAGGTTCTCATTAGTTATCTATTTAATGCATAACAGTGTATATATGTCAATACCAATCTCACAATTCATCCCACCCCTCTTTCTCCTCCTTGGTGTCCATACGTTTGTTCTCTACATCCGTGTCTATTTCTGCTTTGAAAATGGGTTCACCTGTACCATTTTTCTAGAATCCACATACATGTGTTCAGAGATCATATCAGTCGCTCAGTCCGACTCTTTGCGACTCCATGAATCGCAGCACGCCAGGCCTCCCTGTCCATCACCAACTCCCAGAGTTCACTCAGACTCACGTCCATCGAGTCAGTGATGCCATCCAGCCATCTCATCCTCTGCTGTCCCCTTCTCCTGCCCCCAATCCCTCCCAGCATCAGGGTCTTTTCCAATGAATCAACTCTTTGCCTGAGGTGGGCAAAGTACTGGAGTTTCAGCTTTAGCATCATTCCTTCCAAAGAAATCCCAGGGCTGATCTCCTTCAGAATGGACTGGTTGGATCTCCTTGCAGTCCAAGGGCCTCTCAAGAGTCTTCTCCAACACCACAGTTCAAAAGCATCAATTCTTCGGCACTCAGCCTTCTTCACAGTCCAACTCTCACATCCATACATGACCACAGGAAAAACCATAGCCTTGACTAGACGAACCTTTGTTGGCAAAGTAATATCTCTGCTTTTGAATATGCTATCTAGATTGGTCATAACTGTCCTTCCAAGGAGTAAGCGTCTTTTAATTTCATGGTTGCAGTCACCATCTGTAGTGATTTTGGAGCCCAGAAAAATAAAGTCTGACACTGTTTCCACTGTTTTCCCATCTATTTCCCATGAAGTGATGGGACCGGATGCCATGATCTTCGTTTTCTGAATGTTGAGCTTTAAGCCAACTTTTTCACTCTCCACTTTTACCTTCATCAAGAAGCTTTTGAGTTCCTCTTCACTTTCTGCCATAAGGGTGGTGTCATCTGCATATCTGAGGTTATTGATATTTCTCCCAGCAATCTTGATTCCAGCTTGTGTTTCTTCCAGTCCAGCATTTCTCATGATGTACTCTGCATGTAAGTTAAATGAACAGGGTGACAATATACAGCCTTGACGAACTCCTTTTCCTATTTGGAACCAGTCTGTTGTTCTATGTCCAGTTCTAACTGTTGCTTCCTGACCTGAATACAAATTTCTCAAGAGGCAGATCAGGTGGTCTGGTATTCCCATCTCTTTAAGAATTTTCCACAGTTTATTGTGATCCACACAGTCAAAGGCTTTGGCATAGTTAATAAAGCAGAAATAGATGTTTTTCTGGAACTCTCTTGCTTTTTCTATGATCCAGCGGATGTTGGCAATTTGATCTCTGGTTCCTCTGCCTTTTCTAAAACCAGCTTGAACATCTGGAAGTTCACGGTTCACATATTGCTGAAGCCTGGCTTGGAGAATTTTGAGCATTACTTTACTAGCATGTGAGATGAGTGCAATTGTGCGGTAGTTTGAGCATTCTTTGGCATTGCCTTTCTTGGGATTGGAATGAAAACTGACCTTTTCCAGTCCTGTGGCCACTGCTGAGTTTTCCAAATTTGCTGGCATATTGAGTGCAGCACTTTCACAGCATCATCTTTCAGGATTTGAAATAGCTCAACTGGAATTCCATCACCTCCACTAGCTTTGTTCGTAGTGATGCTTTCTAAGGCCTACTTGACTTAACATTCCAGGATGTCTGGCTCTAGGTCAGTGATCACACCATCGTGATTATCTGGGTCATGAAGATCTTTTTTGTACAGTTCTTCTGTGTATTCTTGCCATCTTTTCTTAATATCTTCTGCTTCTGTTAGGTCCATACCATTTCTGTCCTTTATCGAGCTCATCTTTGCATGAAATGTTCCTTTTATCTCTGATTTTCTTGAAGAGATCCCTAGTCTTTCCCATTCTGTTGTTTTCCTCTATTTCTTTGCATTGATTGCTGAAGAAGGCTTTCTTATCTCTCCTTGCTGTTCTTTGGAACTGTGCATTCAGATGTTTATATCTTTCCTTTTTTCCTTTGCTTTTCGCTTCTCTTCTTTTCACAGCTATTTGTAAGGCCTCCCCGACAGCCATTTTGCTTTTTTGCATTTCTTTTCTATGGGAATGGTCTTGATCCCTATCTCCTATACAGTGTCACGAACCTCATTCCATAGTTCATCAGGCACTCTGTGTATCAGATCTAGGCCCTTAAATCTATTTCTCACTTCCACTGTATAATCATAAGGGATTTGATTTAGGTTATACCTGAATGGTCTAGTGGTTTTCCCTACTTTCTTCAATTTAAGTCATACATGTGTTAGTATACGATATTTGTTTTTCCTCTGTCTGACTTATTTCACTCTGTATAACAGTCTCTAGGTCCATCCATGTCTCTGCCAATGGCACAGTTTTGTTCCTTGTTAATGGCTGAGTCATATTCCATTGTATATATGTACTACATCTTCTTTATCCATTCCTCTGCTGATGGACATTTGGGTTGCTTTCATGTCCCAGCTATGAATTGTACACTTTTAAAGGGTGAATTTTATGGCATGTGAATTACATCTTTTAGAAAATGGAAGGAAAAAAGTATCTTGGAGATCATGTACTCTGTCTCCACACTGAGTGATTCAGTGTCTTCATCCACCCTCTACTTACACTGAAGATGCTTAACCATCTCCTGTCATAGGAAACTTTCTCACAAAGTAACTCAGTCCGTGTTTTTGGACTTCTAACTGGTGTATGTGACACAGCGACTGAGGAACACAGACTGGACATTGGACAGTCCTAGTTCTGCCACTTACTAACTTGCGTGGCGCTGGGCAAGTTAGTTAACTTCACTAAGGCTCAGTGTCATCATCTGCAAGATGAGGAAAGTAATAGTGCCTTCCTCGCAGGGTTACATGGAAGCAATGACACAAGGCAGGGAGAGTGTAGGACACCTGTGCAGAGTCAGCACTCGCTAACTGGTAACACTTAGCTTTTTGTTATCTCTCACCTGCCCTTCATTACAGCACTGAACACCTAGCAAGAGCTCAATGACTACACTTACAGATTTGGTGGTCCCATAGGCCCAAAAGTCTAGAGCACTAGAGGCCATGACACTGCGGGAATAAGCGGTGAAAATGGTTTATTGGTGGTTTTGTTTTTTAAGACTCTTGATAGGCTCTTCTAATGCCTTTACTGTCAGTCAGTCAGTTTCCCAGGAGTTTTGTTTTTCCCTCATGAAGCACGTGCACAACGTGGCCAGAGATCTCAGGGGTTTAGGGATCTAAACAACTGCTTGGTGACCCAACAAGGTGCCAGGGGAGCTTGCATTTAATTCTCCCCCAAAGATCCAATAACACTAAGGAGCTGACAGCAGTCCTCTTTAAAGTGCTCTTTATGTTAACATAAAGCAGCCCACCCAAACCTTCCCAATATCCCTACGCTCTTTGGCAATTAAAAGACATACACAGAAAGACAGTTGGTTAAGCATGTGAAAGCAATGAGGAATTGTCTCCTGGATTCTGGTCCTAACCTCAACCTTCTTATCCTTGTTTTGGCAAAGGTTAGACAAGTGCTCTGAAATGATGGGATGCCAAAAGTTGAGACAGGAGACAATTTATGCTGGTTCCATCCTCTAGATTTGGTAACCTTTTACAAGTGGTTTGTTATATTCCGTGTCTAGTGCAGTCCTGGTGTTAGCTGAAGCTATATGGGTAATCTGTATTGCTTCATAAAATACTGTAATAAACCCAATAGTAGCTGCTGCAATAGCTTTGCACCAAGGGAGCATGACTTCCCGCCTCTCATTCTCTCTGCTTCCTACTCCCCAACCCCTTTTTCACTCCCCCCACCAGGCAGCTGGAATAGCCAATTGCCAGTGTTACTTTCAGACAACTCAAATCTCCCCACACGATTTTTTTTAAGGTTTCTTTTTAAAAAATTTATTAGAGTATAGTTGACTTAAATTGTGTTAATTTTTGCTGTATAGCATAGCAAATCAGTTATATATACACATATATCCACTCATTTTAAGATTCTTTTCTCATATAGGTCATTACAGGGTATTAAGAAGAGTTCTGTGTATTGTACAGTTCAGTTCAGTTCAGTTCAGTTCAGTCGCTCAGCCGTGTCCGACTCTTTGCAACCCCATGAATCGCAGCACGCCAGGTCTCCCTGTCCATCACCAACTCCCGGAGTTCACTCAGACTCATGTGCATCGAGTCAGTGATGCCATCCAGCCATGTCATCCTCTGTCGTCCCCTTCTCCTCCTTCCCCCAATCCCTCCCAGCATCAGAGTCTTTTCCAATGAGTCAACTCTTCGCATGAGGTGGCCAAAGTAATGGAGTTTCAGCTTTAGCATCATTCCTTCCAAAGAAATCCCAGGGCTGATCTCCTTCAGAATGGACTGGTTGGATCTCCTTGCAGTCCAAGGGCCTCTCAAGAGTCTTCTCCAACACCACAGTTCAAAAGCATCAATTCTTCGGCACTCAGTTTTCTTCACAGTCCAACTCTCACATCCATACATGACCACAGGAAAAACCATAGCCTTCACTAGACGGACCTTTGTTGGCAAAGTAATATCTCTGCTTTTGAATATGCTATCTAGGTTGGTCATAACTTTCCTTCCAAGGAGTAAGTGTCTTTTAATTTCATGGCTGCAGTCACCATCTGCAGTGATTTTGGAGCCCCCCAAAAATAAAGTCTGACACTGTTTCCACTATTTCCCCATCTATTTCCCATGAAGTGATGGGACCAGATGCCAGTATTACTTTCAGACAAATAAATCTCCCTACACGATTTTTTTAAAGATTTCTTTAAAAAAATTTATTACAGTATAGTTGATTTAAATTGTGTTAATTTTTGCTGTATAGCACAGTGAATCAGTTATATATATACATATATCCACTCATTTTAAGATTCTTTTCTCATATAGGTCATTACAGGGTATTAAGAAGAGTTCTCTGTACTGCACAGTGGGTCCTTATTAGTCGTCTATTGTACATAGAGGAGTGTCCCTGCCTGGTATTTTTTTAACTGGTTTGTTTGTTTCCAGATGTCAGGAGTGTGAAGCACTGTTCCAATCAATGGTTTAACCTTCTTGTTGATATTTATTCAGCTCTGTTGAATATCCTCTATTAAACTGAACTCCATGGATGGGAGAGTACATTTGAATCTTTCTCTGTTCTCTGGAGACATCATAATATTTCCTATTATCTGGGGTTATTGTTTTGCTGGGATATTAATGAGCAGTTCCCCTGCTGGAGTTATCACTGCTTCTTCCTGCCTTCAGCCCCCAAACAAACAGTTTTGAATTAACATGGAAACCAAGCTTAATTTCTTGACTCATCTCCTCTGATTTTGAATCTCTTTCTCCGTTTCATGGCCGTTATGGATAATTTGACGTGCTTATCTGTCCGTTTCCTCTGACCCTGGTACTGATAATGTGATTAAACCCTCTACTCTGTTGCTTTTCATTTACTTCTCAATCATTTCTGATCGTGTGTGCTGTATTTTCTTTATTTGGATCCAAGGTGTAATTAGGAAAGAGAGCTGAACGGAAGATGCCTGTTTTTTTCTTTCTCTCACTGTGGCAATGGGTGAAAAATGCTGTCCAGCACGTCCGGTGGAATACCAACTGCTGTGTGTCTTTGGTAGCACTCCAGGGATGTGTGCAAGTCCAGATGTGTGATGGCAGCTTATTTACCTTACTTGGTGCTTAACGAGATGTTCAGATACTGTTACTTTGAAGCACTGCATCTATTTTTATTATCTAACATTTATTAAATGTCAACCATATGGTCTGTTAAACACAAAGAAGAGCATAGTTCTTCTGCTGGATGAGGAATCTAGAGTGCATGTGAGTTTAGTTTTAGCCCTAATGGCCAAAATATTTTTTTAAAAAATGTGTAGTGGGCAATGTATGTCATCCTAGGGGAGGTTTTCCAAGTATCTCCTATTAAATTAATAAGCATTAACCCCTGCCCCCCTGGGATGACATATAGAAATCAAGGTATGAAATAAGAAAGAGAAATAAAATACACTGGGAACTTGTTTTAAAAGTAAGATTGATTTAAAAGAAAGATTTGACTTTTGCTCTTATTTCAAGTGATGGGTTGCATTTTCCAGCTATTTTGGTTTCACCTGCGTTTTTCATTCCACAAAGAATGTTTTAATCTTTTCATCTGGCCCAAGGCAAAATTGGTGGCTTGGTGCTGTTAACAAGGAAAAAACCTGGAACTTGAAGGAGCAGGAACTTGGATTGTAGCTCACTTAACCAAGAAGTGGCTCAGCTTTGTCAGTTACACTCTGTATAACCCAGGTTCAGGTGTATTACACGATGAGGGCAGAATGGAGTTAAAACCACAGTAAGAAGGAAATTTTTCTGGTTTAAAATCAGAAAATACAACTCGGGGGCTCATGATTTACTACCAAGCGGGTTCCTTTCCCATCTTTGAAATGAAGATAACATCATCACAGGGCTGAGATGAGGAACCCATGTCACAGCGGCCATGAAAACAACTCGTAAACAGTAAAGTGCTGTACAAACATTAGTTGTTATGAAGAGTGATGGTGAGAGGGGCTAGATACCTACATGATGACAGAATTGAAAAGTATTCAACCTCAGAACTCTTACTGTCTATTTGTATATGTTTATGTGCAAGAAATGTATCCAAACACATTCACTCTTGCATTCAGATTTATTTTGCTTTTAATGAGGAAGGTGCCAGGGTAGGAGTGTTGAGCAGAGGACCGAAATGAGTGGGTTGACCCTCTGGACTCAGGGCTGAGGGAGCTCCTGGAAGGGGGGACTTGTGTGTCCCCAGCCTCTGGGATGGGCCTGGGACCTAGTAATCACTGAGCAATAGTCCACCCAACCCAGCTGAAGATTGAAACCACATCCTCAGCAGTAATCTGTTACTTAATAAATTTTCTTCTGCCTGTCTCATCTACTGCTTTATCCAATAATACCATAAACCAGATCCTTATAGCACTGATCTTATCCTTGGGAGTTGGGAGAGGGAAGACTTACTCTCTGCTTTGGGAAGACTTGCTCTCTTGCTTTGGTTATTGAATGTCCAAGTATTTCTGTGTAAGCATTTTTGCTTGGGCCTACTTTTTTGGTCAATTTACTTTCTCTACTCCTCTTTCCCTATCAAAATTTTTTAATTAATTAATTAATTTGGCTGCATGGGGTCTTAGTTGCATCATGCAGGTTCTTTCACTGGGGCGCATAGACTGTCTTGTGGCACACCAGCTAAGTTGTTCCGTGGCATATGGGGTCTTAGTTCCCCAACCAGAGATCAAACCTGAGTCCCCTGCATTGCAGGGAGGATCCTTAACCAATGGACCACCAGGGAAGTCTCATTCCCATCCAAATTTTAAGTCAACTGTATCACCTCTACAGTGGGCCTAATTAATTAGCATTTGAAAAGCAGCGCAGCCATCAGACTCGGGGAGGGGTGACTTGGAGTCGATTTGTATTCGGTAGAACAAGGTATTACTGTGTATGCTGAGCTTCACCCAAGTGCTTCATGCTTGAAAATGCATGAAGAAAACCATCCTTCCTCTAGCAGGAGCTAGTCTGGCTTGGAGGCTGAAAAGCAGTTGATGTATTGAGATGCTTTTTCACTTTGACTCCACACACAGTTTGCATTCCTGAACGTGTATGCCTGTGTGCGTGTGTGTTATAAGAAGTCGTTTAAAAACCAAGCACGGTGTTCATCTATTCAGATTGGTCTTATTTGGAACCATCTTCTTTTCACGTAAATAGATTCCCTTTTCTTAACAAGGCCATTAGTGCTATTTACCTAGTAACACTTGAGTGTGTCAATAATATTACTTTGTCAAGACAGCATTTAAGTAATTACTGCATTTTCTAGTATTAAGTGTCTTCACTGCATTCAAAGAAAAGTGCCCATGCATCTAAAGAGAAAGGCCCAAACACATGCGGCGTGCTTTTACTTCCAACAATAAGTGTTACATGTCTTCAAAGATTGAAATTTCCTTTTAGCCTTGGGCCAAGGAGACAGACTGAGAACCGAGAATTTAGAGATGGAAGGTAGCTCATTCAACCTTCTAATCCAACGCTGGAATACCTTCTATGCAACCCTGGCAGATGGCCATCCATCTGCTTGTATACTTCCAATGCTGGGGAGCTCATTATCGCCTGAGGCAACTCATAAATTCTTTCTTATTTGAGCTAACATCAGCCCGTAACTTCTATCCATTGGTCCTGGTTATGGAGCAACATAGGAAAGCTCTTAAGTATTTGAAGACAGCTGCCACAGCTTCCTTTAGTCTTTTCAAATTAAAATAACTAGAGTCTTCTAAATTAAGACTTTTTTTCTGAAATGTGGCAGAGCAAGAATGAAGTGATTGTTATATCATGCAATACCCATCACAGTACTTTGGTTGTAATTGCAGCTAGCAGGTAGGCATCTCTTCTAGTATTTTAAACTTGGGCTAAGCGTACTCTGCAGTACAGTTTCTGAATGTAACCCATGCCTTGTTTAGCTAGGAACAGTAAGAAATCTGTCCCTGGTGAATAGAAAACCTGCTATCTTCTTCCTGTTGCTATTCGGAATTCCTTGAGAGAGCACAAGCTCCGAGAAATTGCTCTGAGATAAAATTTAAATGTTTTCCTTTAGAAGGGAAAATTAAATGCACCCAAATATAAACTTTTTCAAAGTAGAAACTCTGTTCAATTTTTCTTTCTGTCCCCTATAGTATGTAATATCCTACCTGGCAGAAAGAAGCTGCTGGATGAATTGCTATTCTATTGAGCTGAAAAAAAGAAAACTGCTCAATCTTATGTTGAAATATGTATATATCAGGGATATGTATATATATACACACACACATGTATATATATACTATATGTTAAATACATATATATTCATATATGTACAGAGACACATATACATATGCACACACACATCCTTTTTTTTTTTTAACCTTCAAATACCTTTATAATATCCTGAAGTCATTTTATAATAATTCATAGGAAGACTTAATGCCACTGTTCAGACAAAACTGTTCTCTGGATAAACTATAAATCCCAAACACCTGGGGGAATATGAAAAGTGTCATCTTATTTTTACATCCCGAGGCTGCTGCATGGAGAAGGCAGAGCTCTTTTTCACCTACTTTCCACTGCTAAAGTGATTCTGCTTTGCTCCCAGGCAGAATATGCCACCCCGCTCCTCATCGTCCTGCCTCTTCCTCCTGTGCAATCGTTTTGCTTCTTCAGCTGCCCTAGGTACTGGAGACTGAGAGGGAAAACAATGAGACAGGGAACAAAAATGCAACTGCTCTAGTCCTTGCTGAACAGTTTACCCAATTTGGCTTAAATGTTTAACATCTTCTCACAGTGACCTTTGACCAGCATCCTTCATGCGGCATGCTTCCTTCCTGATGCCTGAAGTCCCACGTTAAAAAAATTTTTTTTAAATTACTGATTTATGTAAATGGCTGCGCTGGGTGTTAGTTGCGGTATGTGGACTCTTCAGTCTCCGTTGAGGCATGCGGGGTCTTTAGTTGCTGCACGTGAGATCTTTAGTTGGGGGATGTGAACTGTTAGTTGCTGCACGTGGGATCTAGTTCCCTGACTGGGGATAGAACCTGGGCCCCCTCCATCGAGAGCACGGAGTCTTAGCTGCTGGACCACCAGGGGAGTCCCCAGAAGTACCAAGTCTTAACCTATCTTTGCTGCTTCCTCACTGAGTGATTTCTGTCTATCACATGGCATGATGGAAGCTGGGAGTCATGAGGAAAGGTGGACATGGAAATCCATCCCAAGCAAAATGCTACCTTTAGACGTGAGTATAGTAGCCTTACTACCTTGGGACTGGTTACGAGCTTTTACTTGTGCTACCGAGCTGCAGCCTCCAGCTACAGCACAGATCTGTAGAAGGTCCAGAATGAAAATTCTGGGTGTAGACACAAGCCAGTGTGTGCTGGGGGCCCTCAGTCCGACCTCTGGAGTTGCCATAAGTCACACGCCCCTGCAGTCTGCTCCCTACCCCATCCAGTCAGCCAACCTAGTCCACGGCCATATAACTGAGTCAACTGTATGTGAAAAATCATACAGAAAACGCCTGACGAGAGAGCGGACCACAAACCACAACTGCTAGAAGCAGAACCTTCTCCCTCTACCAGATCTTTTACTTGACTGTGAGCTGCCAGAGGTCAAGCCCTGGATTGCTCTTTTGTTTCATTTCCTATTTTGTCTCCAGTCCCTATGCATAATAGGCACCGATGATTTTTTGAAGAACTAATTGCCACACAGTTTATCTCCTCTGCTGGGTGGTAAATGGAAGCTAAGACACGTGGTGGGATGTATTAGGGTCTCACATTAGGCAGACAGCATGGCTCAGGATGAGAGGCACGTTGCATTCTGATCAGGGATGACCCAAGTTTTCATTTTAATTTCAATGTGAGTGGTATTCTTTAGGTCTAGACTTAAAAAATGGAGATAAGAGGCATTGGGGGAAGGGAGATGCATGATCATGCAGTTGTCAAGAGAAGGGAAAAAAATTTTGTTTTCCTCCATATTCCAACATGTTTAGGTTTATTTATTTATGTATGTATTTGGCTGAGCTGGGTCTTAGTTTAGGCATGCGGGATCTTTAATTGTGGCATGAAGGATCTAGTTCCCTGACCACTAATTGAACCTGGGCCCCCTGCATTGGAAGCACAGTCTTAACCATTGGACCACCAGGGAAGTCCTGAGGAGGGGAGGTGGATTTTTAACATTAGATGTAGTCTTTGCAGCCAGGTAGGCTGAACAACATGCTGCAAGGAGGCCAGGAGGCTACGTATATCTAAACACACACGCGTGTATGTTTGTTCTCTGCCAGCGCTTGGCCATAATGTTATCAGGGGAAAGCACTGCTTGTTGCATCCGACAAGGCATGAGTGAGTATCTATGTCAAGTCCAAGAACTCTTTCTAATTTCAATTTTGCTCTTAAACTGGTCCTGTTAGATCATCCTTTATCCCCAAATAGGTGGCAAGAAGACACAGAGGGTCACTTTCATTTACTCCAGAGTTCGAGTGCAGTACTCTGGTGGGATGGCTGCATTTTACTTCTGTGTGGCAAGAAGGTTATTCAATCAGGCTGTTGCTTCCTTCAACGTCATTCCCCCAAATGTGAACCCCTAATTTAGATTAGGTTTATAAAAGCTTCAACTTAGCAGGGACCAAGGCTTCATACTGCCAGTTAGGTCATTTTATCTGACTCATTTGATCTGACCACAGAAGGCAATTTGATTTGCCTGAATTGCAGACCCACTAACTCTTACTCCGTGTTTGTGCATTCACTGAACACATTTACTCACATCTACTGTCCCAGGCATCGTGCTGTTAAGACAGCACGATTTTACCATGAACTGGTGATGAGCTTTCAAAGGATCTTAGAAAAGAGAGGGCAGGTAAACTGAAGATCAAATATTCTTTGTGGATATACCTGAAGCAAATACAAAGAAGGAAGAAGCTAAAAATAAATCCAGCAGATGAAATTCGTAGTCTCTTAGTGAAAGCAGACATGAAACAAGTGATAGCCATAAGCGCCAATAAGTGCAGGCGAAGTCCAAAAGAGGGAGTAATTAATTCTTTGAGAAGGGCCAGCCTGCAGGTCAGGAAAAACCTCTAGTAGAAAGAGATTCCTGAACTGAATTTGGAAAGGTAAATATGAACTTGTCTAGCTGTGTGTGGGGGTTGAGGGGAGGGAATGCGGGGATGGGCTTTGGACGAAAGTCAATGTGTTAAAGGCAAAGAGGCATAGCATGGGAGGACCAAGGACCGAGGACGCCCCTGGTGGTCAAGGGGCTAGGACTCTGTGCTCCCAATGCAAGGGGCCCAGGTTCGATCCCTGGTTGAGAAACTGGACTGTGCTGCAGTTAAGACCCAGCGAAGCCAAATAAACATATAAATTTTTTTTTTTTTTGAAAAAAATGAGAGGACCAGAGAACTAACTACAAGCATTTGGTGTTGATGAAGTCTGAGAAGGGCGGTGGTGGAAAATAGGTGGTGGGACAGAAGTGAGCTGAGAGCTTTTATGTTGTGCTAAGAAGCTTGGGACTCAGTTTTACCTTAGAGGCCAGCTAGAGTCACGAAAGGATTTTAAGCTAGGGATGAAGTAGCTGAAACGACAGCCATTTGTGGATGTGTTGGAGGCAGCCAGGGAGGTCAGTTAGAAGACTGTTGCCATAGTTTCTAAGAGACAGTGACAGAGATGGCATGTACCCCTAAGCAAGTGCCAGGTCACACAGTCACTGTGAGCCCGAGTTGGCCCCACTTATGCAATGGGTTCATTATGAACTTGGGATGAACCTTCAAAGGGACCTTTGGAAAAGACAGGTTAGGAAATTTAAGATCAGGAATTCTTTTGGGATATACCTGAAGCAAATACAAAGAAAGAAGGTGCTAACATAAATCCAGGAGAACAAATTCCTTTCCATGGGCTCCAGTCACCAAAGCGCTTGAATCCACTGGGTTTAACCATGAGGCCCTAGCACACGGAATGCTGTCTGTCTAGCACAGCCCAGCAGCTGGCTGTGTGGGATGCTTCAGATGAGAGGTTCCAGGGGAGGGACCACCATTTCCACTTCTCCACCACCAGAAGCCACTTCTCCTATCTCATTCAAGGCTGCAGCCTTGGAGGTAGTTCAGCTGAGCTGGCCTCATTCCCCTCCGACATAACCCTGCTGTGGGATCCAAGATGATCTGGACCAGCCTTTCCACCCCATTCCCACCCACAATCAGGTCTGGGAAGTTAGCTTGCCTGGAATTAAACTTTGATTGACAAGTGACACTGATTTTCAGGAGTAAAGAAAGTAGACACGCTCTTCCCTGGTGGTCTAGCGGTTAGGACTCCACGCTTCCACTTCAGGGGGCTTGGGTTCAATCCCTGGTCAAGGAACTAGGATTCTGCATACTGCTGCAAAAAGAGAGGACAGCAAGCAGCGATCACTCAGAACTCTGAGGTTAGTAGCAGAAGGAAGAGACAGCAGGTGGGTGGGGGACAGCCAGGGTGGGGCTGTAGGCAGGCTTCTCTGGCATCACTATTCACGTTCTGACTGCTAGCGGGCCTTGTGCTGTAGGAGGCAGAGGCCTTAAGGAAGGGAAAGAAGGTCAGAATCATCTTCTCAAGAAGGGGAGGAAGGGGTCCTCATTAGACCACAGTCAAGACCCATCAGCAATTCTGTTGCTCTTGCCAACAACTTCTCCCCCTCCCCGCCTCCATTTATCAGGAGACAAAGGAATAAGATGAGACATTTCACATAGATGGTACTTTTCTTCCCAAACAGTTAAGCTTCTATGGTCTTGCTCATCTTACATCTTTCCAAGAAAAGGCCCAGGATCCAGACTCGGCCTTTCAGAGTTTGAAGTAACTTTAGAGATTATTAGTCTGCTTCCCTCATGTGAACACTGAAGGGGAGGGATGTGAAGTCACCTGCCCCAGGTGGGTCCCAGGAATGCCCCTTGCGCCTCCGTGTGCTGTCTGCTGTTCTGTGCAGCCATGTGCCAGTTGGCAAATGAGGCCCTGAGTGAGAAGATGGAGCCGGAATTAGATGGTTCTGTGTGGCCGATTCACCCCAGGGTATGGCTGATTCTCCCCCGGGTATGGCCGGTTTACTGGGGGTATGTTAAGCTTTAGCAGCTTTCTTATGTGAAATGGGATTAGGGTCATCTTCACACATACCTTGCAGAGTTGATGCAAAGGTTCCTGAAAACCACACGTGTGTAGTTTCTGTCATGCCGGCACCCAGTAGAAGTACTGGTGTTTCCCCTACAGAGCATTCGCCACGCCCAGCTAGCGGAGGTGGGAATGGGAAGCCAGCACTCTTGTGAGCCCCGTTCCTCCCTGCAGCCCTGGGTGGCCAAGAAGTGGTAAGAGTGGGGTGGTGAGCCTGGGGAATGCAGCATCATCATCCAGGTTTCAGCTTTTTATGCCCAAGACCCAACCCAGGACATCTGGGAACAAACCCTTCTCTGAGAACTGACTACCTTGTGGGTGGGCAGAGAGTTGAGTGCGGGCGGCTCAAGCCGTCGACGATGGGAAGACTCGGATCAGTGCCTTGTTTGTCCCAGATAGAGATCACGTGGGTGGGAAAGGAGGAAGTCCCCCTCTGAGGTCACATGTCCTCAGATCTTCCTCCTCAGGATCCCCGATTCCCCAGCTCCTCCGGAGGACAGCGGTGATGTAGTACAATGAGCTATGGAGGCATGTCAGAAAGCTTGATTGCCCCCCTGGTCCTGATGCTCACTACCTCGTTTACCTGAAGCCCAGGCTCCTGGGCTGGGATCCTCATCCGTGGCATGAGGTTGACGGCTCCTCCAAAGATGTTTGTATTCATAAAATAGTGCCCTGGAACTACTAAGTGCAAGCCGTCTGTCTCCAGCCTCCTGGAACAAATTGTTCTTTTCTCTCCGCCGACTTCACACTCCTCCAGCCTAGCCACCACCGAGGCCAGTCTCCAGAAACCAGCACGCTCTTCCCTCGCGCTGTTCCCCGAGAGCCCCACCAGGAGGCGCCCTTTGCCCGCCGAAGCGGGCCGGGCTCGAACTCCTCCAGGCCGGGGTGGGCACCCCTTTGCGCGGGGTGGGCACCCCTTTGCGCAGGGCGGTGCTGGGTGCGGGTTCGCCCGGGGTCCCCCGGAGGTCGATCCAGCGCAGCGCCCGCACCGCGTCCTGAGGCCGCTTGGTCGCGCGCGCCCCCCGCGACCCTGCGTGCAGCTGCGGCCCCGGCCCCGCGCCTCTCGTTCGGCCTCGGTCCCCGGGGTGGCGGCAAGTTTGCTTACGGTCGCTCGGGCCCCTCGCCGCCGCTCTCCTCCGGCGCCTGGGCCCCGAGCGCGCCGGGCGAGAGGGCTACGAGGGCGGGCGGGCGGCTCGGCGCTCGGGCCCCGAAGGGGCGCCCCCCCGGCCGGCGTGCGCGGGCCGCCGTAGTTCCCGCGCTGCCCGCCGGGCGGCGCCGCGCGCCTCGGCCGCGCTCCTCCCGCGCTGCCGGCTCCTCGCTCGCTCGCAGCCGGACACAGACTCTGCCTTCAGCTGCCGGCGGATCGCGCTGGAGCCGCCGCGGCGGCTGCGGAAGAACGAAAAAAAAAAAAAGGAAAACAACAGCCCGGCGGCCGGCGGAGCAGCGCCCGGCCCGAGCTCAGCCCCCGGAGTGCGGAGCCGCCCAGGTAAGGGCAGGGCCCGCCGCGGCGCCCCCGGCCCGCACCTGCGCTGCCCCCGCGCCCCCCGCGTCCCATCCGCGCGGAGCCCCGCGCGCGCCCCCTCCCGCGCCCGGATTCCCTACTTCTGACGTCTCTGCCTCTCCTGCCCTCCGGGGCCGCGGCCCCGCACCCCGCCCCCGCCCCCGCCCCCACCCCCTTCCCTGCGCCCTTCCCTCCGTCTCCCGCCTTCAGCCAGCCTGTCCCCTGCACTCCGGTCTCTGCGTCTCCCGATCGGGCTCCGAACCCCCATCGCTCTGCGCCCGTAGTTCCTCCGGTCTCCATCCCCATTTCCCTCCCTCCGCATCCCTTCCCCGGGCTCGCCGTCTTCCCGGTCTGGTCCTCCCTCTGCCCCTGTGCAACTCCCAGCCCTCCCTCTGCCCCCTGCAGGGATGACGGCCCCTTCCCCACCCCGGCGCTTCTCCCCCGCACCTCGTCACCCTCCGCTTCTCTGGTCGTCTCGGTCCCCGGCTACAGTGCCCCATCCCAGCCCGGAGCCCACGAAGCCCCCTCCTCCAGTCCTCTCTGCCATCTGCCTCGACTGCCCCCGGCCCCTGCCCTGGACTCTGGCCACCACCACACGCGCCCCCCCCCGCCCCAATCCTTCGCGCCGTCTCGCTTCGGGGAGAATAGCGTCGTATCAGAAACGACCCTCTTTTCCCTGGACTACTGAGGTTCCCACCCATCCCACCCTAGTTCACCCGAGTGGGAAGTGAGGGAGAAACTCTAGAGACCTGCATTTGGGCGTGTGATGGGGGAGGGGGCTGGGGCGGAGCGGGGGGAGGGGAGCTGAAAGCGAGCTCCTCTCTAGTGAGGACTGGCGAGCGGTGAGCGGCTCAGACCTGGCCAGAGGAGAGGGCCAGCTTGCGACAGCTGGGACAGGGGTTTCTAGGCTCCGGGAGCACCTGTGTCTCTTTCGCTGGCTCCCTTGAGCTGAGGAAAGTGATGGGGGAGGAGTTGGAGCCCAGGGAGAGTTGGCGAGGGCCTTTGGGCTGGGGAGGCCCGCAGCCAGGGAGGACCTGGGCCCTCTGGGCCGCCAGTCTGGCAGTGGCCGGGCAATGCGGCCACCGTCTCCCCCACCGGACCTCGGGCTGCACAGCTCTTGGCACCTCTACTTCATGCTGCCATCTTCCTCCTGGTGCTGTTGTCTGGTGATGCCACGAGGTGCCACCTCCCTGCCTCCCTCCAGTGGCTCTCCTGGGCATGTTCTCCCAAGGGCCTGGGTTGTCTGGAAAGCAGAGGGACCCCTGGGCTTGGCTGGGCCCCGGAGCCAGGCAGTGGGCGCCAGTCGGGACCAGACCAAGACATCCCGGGACTGGCCAAGTGCCCGGAGCCTTGCCAGGGACAAGGAGAACTGCCTTCATCTAAGCTCCCTGTGGGTCACCTGGGTGACTGGGGTGCTTCCAGGAGCACCTGCCAATGGTGGGCGTGGTATCCCCTGGGAGAGAGGCTGTCTGGGTTGACAGTGGGCTGCCAGAGAGAGGACTCTGGTCCTGTTTGCTCCTGGAGTGTCTGTGCTCGTGGAATGGGTGAGGGCTGGGGAGAGGTCCTCTGTGCTCTGGTCCCGCTCAGGGAGGAACCCCGGGAACTCCGCTGGGCATCGTCAGGCTCTATTTGCTGAAGCTGCAGCTCGTGCCTCTTCATTAATCAGGTTTATTATTTTCCTCACTGGCTGGATGTGTTCCTCAAGGTCATGACCCTTTGGAGAGTTAATCTAATATGCACACATTACAGTGTCTGGGTTTGTTTAATTTTCCGTGTTTTGTTCATTTCTCGTGGAGCTAGCCGTCCATGGAGCTGCGGCCCCGGCTTGCCCATCAGCCTCCTGCCTGCCTCTCTAGCTCCATCCCCATCCTCCTCTGGACCTGCCAGCCAAGACCAAAGATGAATCTGGCTCCTGGAGTTCTTGGGAGAGGAGGGTGGAGGAGGGCAGGGGTTAGGGGAGGGGGGTTGAGAAGAGGTTCTGATTTTCTCTGTTTCCCCATACCTCCCCCCCCACCCCCTAGGCATCTTGATCATTGGTTAGCATTTTCCCCAGCACCTAAAGTTCTTCCTAGAGACTGGCTCTGCTACTTGGTCTGGCTTCCCAATGTGGTTTTCCCTGTGGATGGAGAGGGAACTTTGCCTGGTGGCAGATAAGTGGAGACTCTGAGGAGGAGGTCCCAGCTGCTGGAGCACAGGACCTCCTGGACAGTGGGCCTCAGCTGTGCCTGGTATGAGTCTCAGCCCGACTGAGATGCAAGAAGGGAAGGAAGAGGGCAGGATGACCTGTCCTGGGAGACGAGGAAAACCTGCTCAGAAAACAAGAGGAACATTGAATATGACGCCGGTTGCTGTGCGGCTGGCGCGGGTGGGCAACAGGCAGAGAATACGTGTGGGAAGCAAACATCTCTTGTTGCTTCTGCATAGTACGAGTCCCTTACGTCGTGATTGAGTTCCGCAGTTTTCCAAATGCTTTTTAGAAAAATTACTCGATCTGAACCAGACAAGCGTTTTGTCTATACCACTGCCCTTCGGGGAGGTGTTATTGATCCCCTGAAAACTGAGCCTCGAAAAGGTTAAATGACTTGTCTGAGGCTCTGCAGCCACACCTGAAGCCTCTGGACTCCCAGCCTGGCTCTCGTGCTATTGTACGTGTGCTCAGTCTCTTCAGCCGTGTCCGACTCTGTGTGACCCTGTAGCCTACCTCTCTCCTCTGCCCATGGCATTTCTCAGGCAAGAATACTGGAGTGGGTTGCCATGACACCTTCCCGACCCAGGGATCGAACCTGAGTCCGTGTTGTCTTCTAGTATTGGTAGGTGGGTTCTTTACCACTGGTGCCACCTGGGAAGCTACTTGTTGCTTTTTAAGGTCTTGCTGCTGTTCAGCCCTCCCTCTCCACATCCCAGGCTTCAGCCCTCACGTTCGCCAGGGTCAGCTCAGCACTCCTCCTTGCTCGGGGCGCTGGCTCCCCACCCCTGCCCCGGTCTGCAGCCTGGCTGGTCTGTGGTTCTGCGTTCTCCCTGCCCCTAGACTGGCTTCACTGGCACCCTGGCTGTCCTCCCACCCCCACCGCAGCCCATGGCTTCCTGTGGAACCCGGCCTGCAGAGTTCCTGGTTCTCCCAGGCACATGGCCTGGGGGCCTTGCACTTCTCAGCTCCCCCATCCCACCCTCCTGCACCTTGTTGCTTGAGCCTTGGTTCTCTGGGACACTGCTGGTGCCCAGCCTGACCTTTTCCCCTGGCTACTATCCCACATGGGGCTTCAGTGGCCCAGCCTTGGGTTATGGTAACATAGCCTCCTCTCTGGGGAGGCTGCAGGCACCTGACCTCCACCTGGCCTGCCTTCTGGCAAAGGATGGTGTTTGGAACATGTGACCCGGTCTTCAGAGCATCAGTGGTCCCCTTGGGTTCCTGGATGGAGTTCCCAGACTGTGGCCTGGAGTTTACAGCATCGACATGCTGGGCCCAGCTCTGTGCCTCTGGACCTGACCCTCTGCCCTCTCTCTGCCTACCCTCCCCCCAGGCACTCTATGCTTTTCCTTGTCCTTTTCTCCTCCTTTCTGCCCACCCTTCCCAGCCTTCAGGGTGCCTCTGGAGCCACACAAGGTATAGCCTGAGAAGGGATTCTCTGCTCCCACCCTGGCCTTCTATCCCCAAAGTGTGACAGCTTCAGCGGCTCATGTCAGGCAGACCTGGGGTTCCTATTCTGGTGTCACTCCATGGGTGTGAACAAATTGCTTAACCTCTCTGACCCTCACTTGCCTCACCTGTAAAATGGGAATAGTCTCTTCTGCCTGAAAGGCTTGTTGTTGGCATGAATGTGAGCAGAAGGGACCGTGGTTTGTCAGCCCAGGAGGTGCCCAGGGAGTGTCCCCAGGTGGCTCCTCCCACACAGCCTCTGTGGTTTAGCTCCCAGCGCCTGCCTGCTGTATATAATTACCTGTCTCTGCTTGTCTCCCACCTGGATGGCCGATCCCCTAAAGAACAAGGCCTTTGGTGCCTTGGCACATCCTCAACTCCAAAGGAGCAAGCCCTGTCCTTCAACATCCCAGAAATTGGCCCCTGCCCCTAGTAGGAATGTGAGAAATAGTTGTTACTTGATTATAATATATGGTTACATAAAATAGGGTATGCCTTACCTGTAGCAAATCCAATAGGAAAAAACCATTTTAAGCCACAGTACCAGCTGAGAGAAATGGTGGGAAGGAAGTAGAGGCTCAATTTAATGTTGTATTGCCTGCAAAGTTGGCTCATTTCTCTCGGTCACCCCAGAGACCCGGTGAATTAGACCTGATGATCTCTTACAGATGAGGAAGGGGGCCCACAGGGGGCCCTGCGGTGTAGCCCACGGCTCAGACCAGGGAGCGCTTCAGAACCCCGCTTCCTTCCCCTCGACTGAGGCCAGAAAAGGGAAAGAAGAGCCTCTTTATGAAAAGATACATCGCAGGTTTTCTTTAAACAACTGAGCGTCTCTGTCACCTTGGTTCAGACCAGCAGGGATTGGGGGGTTACCAGAACCTCGGGGAGGCAGGACCGCTTCCAGCAGGGTTATGAGCAGGTGGAGAGCACAGGTGGGCACATGGCGTGGTTGGTGTGGTTGGCACGTGCGGTGTGGGCATGAACCTGCAGTGGCTGCCGGCTGAGCCAGGTGTTCACAAGGGGCTGGAGTGCAGGGATGCACAGGCCAAGTGGGGATGGGGGGTGCCCTGGGGCCTGGGTGATGGGCAGAAGGGATGGGACAGGTGAGGCTGGGTCCTCTCGGTGGGGAGAAAGGGGGACAGGGCTGGGGCAGAACTAACTGGAGTCTGCAGAACCCTGAGAGCCAAAGAGAAGGGTTCAGCATCCTTGGGCAGAGGCAACTGGGTGCCCAGAGTGGGTGAGGGACTTGGATGAGGGTGACGGCAGAAAGGGGGTGCACTTGAGTGGCATTTCCAAGGAGCGGCAGACGTGCTGACAGCTTGGGCACGCAGATGAGGGAGCAGGAAGTGTCGGAGGGAACTTCGAGATTTCCAGCCTCGGTTTTCTTTCAGGAACAAGGGAGCCAGGAGGGGAGGCAGGTCTGAAGGAGGCTGGGGAGTGTGTGCCCAGACATGCTGGGAGGAGAGTGATGGGGCGTTTAGGGGTCCCCCCAGGTAGCTCTGGGGTCCTAGCTTGCAGCTGAGCAGTCTTTTGCAAAGACGCATGCCTCGGGGCACTTGCTGCCCTGGGGGCTGCTTCTAGGCATTTCTGATGCCTGAATTTCACCCCCCAGCCTGCTGGGCGCCCTCTCGGTCCTCCCCTCCTGAAAGTGGGACCCTTGTGCCCAGCACCCCCTCTACCTGTCACCTCTAGGGGATCATGCCTCGCACAGAGCAGCTCTGAAATAAATATTAATATTTGTCTTATTTAAGTGGCCTCAACTCATGTTTAACAAATGTCTGTCATGGAGATATATTTGTGGAATATGGTGGGTGAGGAGGGCAAAGGAAGGCTGGGCGGGCCTTCAGCCTCCGGGAGCTGGGGCTCCTCCGCCACACAGGCCTCGACCTCTGTGACTCTTCCCATCCCTCCTTGGCCCCCTGCTTGATCCTGGACCTGCCTTTTCCCAGGATGCGGGGCCGGGTTGTGGGGGATGGAACAGGGGTCTGGAGGACAGTAGGCTGCCCTTTGTTGCTCAGTCCCGGGGTTGGCACTGGCCTGCCCCTCCTCTGGAGGGGTCCTGCTTACCCTTCCTGCCTTCTCCTGCGTTTCTCAGGGGGCAGTTTTCAGAGGAAGCAGGGAAAACCAGGTGGCTCTGGAGTTTCTGCCAGGGTGCACTGGGGATATTTTGGCCAAGGAAAGGCTGCGTGTACACAGTCTGGTGGGGAGATCTTTGTGAGGGAGGAGGGCCTATGTTGTGGACCCGCGGGACAGAGCCAGCTGGGAAATGGGAAAACCAGGCTACTGATTGCCTCAGTTTCCTCTCTATAATCTGGGCCGTATGATAAGGTCGACCTCACGGCTCCCGATTCAGTGAGATAATCACGTGGAGTCTCCTTGGGGGAGGGAGTAGAGAAGGGTGTGACCCCTCAGGACAGAAGAATGATTGTGAAGTAAACACATATTTAGAATTGGAGTTTAAGGGCCAGAGTTAAAACAGAGGATTTAATAAAATGAGAAATCAATAACCCAGAGGATGTTAAATGTAAGTGAGAGGCTGGTTACAAGGCACACTTAATAAAAAAAGAAAAGTTTGAGAAGCCGAGGAGGATGGATGTGTCCTGGGGCTCCAGGGATGCTGGGGTGGCTTCTGCCCTCAGCCTGGCACGGCTTCCGAGTGGGCAGGCTGAGTGGAGGGATGAAGGGCTGCTGTCACCTTTTGGGGTCTGCTGTCTGCTCCTCTCTGCCTGAGCAGGGCACCCTGTCTCCCCTCCAGAGGCTGTGGGCGGGTGGCAGGGAGGCGGTGGCTGCTCCTGGATCAGACTGCATGGGATTCCAACCCCAGCTCTTCCAGTCCCATGAGGAACATAATACCCACCTGTGACAGTCTCAGCAGTGCACCAAGTGCTTGCTAAATGGTCACAGTTGTTCTTGTTAGAAGTATGATTACATTTTCATCTTTACAGAGTCTCTCCAGCCCTGTTCAGTTCTGAAGATGTTATGGAATACCATTCCTAGTCAGGTCGGTGAGAAATGGGGAAGCCTTATTAGGAGGCAGCAGGGGTGTTTCTTTAGTCATCAGAGAAGTCTAGAGGGAGTTTAGTCCCAGCCCCAGGCAGAGGAGGGCCCTGAGGTCCAGGGAGCTTAGGTTAGTTGTCCAGGTTATAAGGCAGGAGTCCACTGAGCTGGGGCATCCTTTTCACTGGGCTTTGTGGCCTCCAGGAGGGAGGGAGAAGGCTGGGAGAGAAAGACTCATAGTCATTTGGTCCCATCCAGGCATCCCAACAAAATCAGATTAGAACTAAAAAGGAGAATGGGCTTGATTTAAAAAAGAAAAATTTTTTTTCTTGGCTGCACCACAAGGCATGCAAGATCTTAGTTCCCTGACCAGGGATCAAACCCACGTCCCCTGCTTTGGAAGCTTGGAGTCTCAACCACTGAACCTCCAGGGAAGCACCTGATCTTGATTCGTTAAGGCAACAGTCTGTGAACTCCTTGAAGGCGGGGATACGGCCTTGGATTTTTGACTCTAGCACTCAGCTGACACATAGTAAGTACTCAATAAATACTTGTTAAATGGACAGATGACTTCACAACAATGCCAATGCCAATAATACCAGCTAATGTTCATTGAGTACTTATTATGTGCCAGGCATGATGCAAAGTGCTTTCCGTATAGGATCTTAGTTCATCCTCTTAATAACTTTAAGGTACTATAATACCCATTTTACAGATGAGAAGGCTGAGATCCAGATCAGGCGATGAATTAGCCCAAAGTTTCATAGTAAGAAGTAAAGTTGGAATTTACACTCAAGCAGTCTGATTTCACACCCTGGGGGTAAAGTTTCTGTGTGTGTGCCTGTGTGGGTGCACAGACATGTGAGCACACAGGCACATGTGTGTGAAATGTGCGCTGACTCTCCCCTAATTTCTTAGACTCCCCTCCGGCTCCCTCACTCCCCTGTGGGCAAGGCCCGGCTTGGAGGAGGGGGCAAACTCTTGATGTACTCTGGTGCTTGTCTTTCCTTAGCCTGATTTCTCTGACCCCTGAGTGGAAGGCCACTGGCAGCACTGGGGGAACAGACCACCCCCAGTGGAGCTCCTGCTGTGGTAGCTGATTGTGTGCCAGTCTTATCTAACACAGAGGCTGTCCGAGTAAGGACCTGGCCTGGATGCTGGAGGAGGGAGCCACATGAAGCCTTAGCCAGACTCTCGTGAGCTCAGATGAGATGGGGCCCCACAGGGTCCTGGATCCCACTTGGCCCAGACCAGCAAGGGTCTGTGTGTTCACCATCCCCCCAGGGCCCGGGGTCTAACTGGGGTATATTGGACTCTCAGAGGCATGACAGGACGTCTCTGGAGGAAATCTGAGGTGCCCTGCTGTTACAGTGTGGTTGTCAGGAATCTTTACAGCATCTCCCTGATCTAGGACTGTTCGTAAGGTCACGGAAAAATGTTCCCGGCAAGGCTGGTGACAGGATATCTCTCTCTCTGGAGGTAACACAGACGTTTTCAAAGGTAGAGAGGACTAGAGTGGATTTAGGGAGGGCCAGAAGACCCTCATGGAGTCATTTCCTAGGGGGCTTATGGGTACAGCTTGTCACCGAGCCCACCCCACCCCCAAGCTTCCATCAGTCAGCACAACCAGCCCTTTGCTGAGGCTGCCGATGCCAGCTCCTGGTGTGTATCACATATTCAGAGGCTTGTGATGTCTTGGAGATTTCTTCTCTCCCAGGTATCTTACATGGCCTCAAACCTGAAAGGTAGATGCGACAGGTAGGAATTATCATCCCAGACTTTCAGAATTTCAGTAACTAGTCAAAAACAAGAGTTTATGGGTTGAGAGGTCGCATCAGTATCCAGGCCTGCTGCCCCTTGCCTGGGGCTCTGTCCTCACGCCTGAGACTGATTGAAGGCCACCGCAGCCTTTGCAGATGGTGGAAGCAGTGCTCTTCCCCAGGCTAAGAATATTGCATTGAATAAAGCAGCATTTGTCCAAGAATGATAATGCCTATTTTATTGCTGGGAAAACTGAAACACAGGGAGGTTAAATGAATCACAGAATCTTATTCCTGGAAGGAACTTGAGATCATTCAGTCAGCATCCTACCTGTGGACATGCCATCTTGTGGACAGAGTCTCTGCTGGCTATTTCCCAGCCTCAGCTCACCCTCCTGCTTCCCTCTTCTCCTCCTCTTCCTCCTCCCCATCTTCTGAAGTCTAGCTTTACTAAGCACGTACTGTGTTATAGATGCTTTTATGTGTGTTTATGATTGTTTATTATAAGGTAGTAACTGTCATTCCCTGTGCTATATAGTGGCTTCCCTGGTGGCTCAGTCGGTAAAGAATCCACCTGCAATGCAGGAGACCTCGGTTTGATCCCTGGGTGGGGAAGGTCCCCTGGAGAAGGAAATGGCAACTCACTCCAGTATTCTTGCCTGGAGAATCCTGTGGACAGAGGATAGACAATAGTCCTTAGACAATAGTCCTTAGTCCAATAGATAAACAACAGTCCTTGTTGTTTATCTATTTTATATCTAGCAGCCGGAGAAGGTGATGGCACCCCACTCCAGTACTCTTGCCTGGAAAATCCCATGGATGGAGGAGCCTGATAGGGTGCAGTCCATGGGGTCACGAAGAGTCAGACACAACTGAGCGACTTCACTTTCACTTTTCACTTTCATGCACTAGAGAAGGAAATGGCAACCCACTCCAGTGTTCTTGCCTGGAGAATTCCAGGGATGGGGAGCCTGGTGGGCTGCCGTCTATGGGGTCGCACAGAGTTGGACATGACTGAAGCGACTTAGCAGCAGCAGCAGCATGTATCTATTCATCTCCTGTTCTCAACTTAACCCTCTTCTTCCCCTTTCTCAACCATACATTTGTTTTCTATGTCTATGACTCTGTTATGTAAATAAGATCATTTGTACAATTTTTTAGGTTCTGCATATAAGTGATATCAGATGATATGTGTCTTTGGCTTACTTCACTTAGTATGGTAATTTCTAAGTCCATCAATATTGCTGCAAATGGCATTATTTCATTCTTTTTTATGGTGAAGTTGATATTCCATTGTATCCTCTTTATCCATTCATCTATCGATGGACACTTAGGTTGCTTCCATATCTTGGCTGTTGTAAATAATGCTGCCATGAACACTGAAGTGCATATATCTTTTCAAAGTAGAGCTTCCATCTTTTCCATATGTATGCCCAGAAGTAGGGTTGCTGGATCATATGGTACTTCTGTTTTTAGTGCTTTAAGGAACCTCCATAGTGTTTTCCTTAGTGACTTTTCCAATTCCCATTCACACCAGCAGTGTAGGAGAGTTCCGTAGATGCTCTCGAAGTATTACTTTGATCTTCCGACAGCCCTCGGAAGTAGGGACTATCGTCTCATTTTACCAGTGAGTAACCTGGGGCTCAAAGAGGTTGCATAGCTTATCCAAGGTTTAGACTTGGCAGTCTCACCCGTGCTCTTGACCTCTCATGAGGCAGGCTGCTCCTCGCCAGGTAGCTGTAAACAAGGGAGCGTGTGGGAGCACCCAGCATACTGCCTGGCATGCAGAAGGTGCTCAGGAAACGCTAGTGATTCTCTCCTAAAAAATACCAGAACGCTTTGCCTTATACTGAGCCAAATCTACTCCTCACAAATCCTCGTTCTGCACCCTTCCTTGGAGCCCTGTAAGGTACTTTTACCCTTCTTCTCCTTCCAGTCCTGGGGTTGTGAAGAGCCCTTACGAGCAAAAGGCAAAGCCTCCTCCTACTTGTGTTTCTGCTCAGACTCTTTCCCATGGAGACTTCCCTGGCAACCCAGTGGTTAAGACTCCAAGCTTCTACTGCAGGAGGGCACGGGTTTGATCACTGGTCAGGGAACTAAGATCCTACATGCTGTGTGGCATGGCCAAAAAAAAAAAAAAGACTCTTCCTCAAACTAGAGTAGCCTAGCAGGAAGATGATGGCCTGGACCTGAGGGGGTGGGGTGCTCTGAGAAACCTACAAGGCTGGCGCTGGCCTGGAGGGCAGGTAGGTGCCCAATCCTTGGTCACGTCCATTCCTAGCACACATTTCTCAAGTGCCTCTTGGGTGCCAGGTCCTGCCACAGAGCCGCACAGGGTGGGCTTCCCCACCCCCAGGGCTGGGAGCACAGATATCTTCTGAATCTGTCAAATGATGGATTGGGCCTTGGGTCCTGGGGACTGGGGCCTGAGGACTGAGGTGACAGCCTGCTCCCGCGAACTTCTGTGAGGCCACGTGAGGCTGCAGACACCCCGGGAAGGCCAGAAAGTTCAGGTGACCCAGGTCGCAGGGTAAGCAGCTGGGTGGAGAAGGCTCACCCGGGTGATCTGAATGAAAACAATACCATACCATTCTCCTTTGAAAAGTAGGTGTCTTGCCAGAGTCCGGGGTAAATAGTCTGGAACGTGAGATGTGCCAGGTAGGGTGCACATCAAAAGCAAATAAGGCGATTGCACCAGGTGAGCTGTGGAAAGTCAGCTGAGGATGTGCGTTTCCATCAGCACAAGGCTGGCTCTCCCCCTCAGCCCCTCCCCAGGGGAGGTGGTGAGCGGAGGGGGATGCTCGGGGCTTGACCTTGGGCCTCAGAAGCCGGAGTGGACCTTTGTCCCATGTTCCTGGACCAGGAATGCTGCCCCTCTTGTCACGTCTCCAGTGTCCATCCTCAAATGTTCTGGCATATCCTCTCCGCAACTTACACCATAGGGGTCACTGGTTCCGTTTGACCCAGGAGATTACGGATACTCCTGGGTAACCTGCAGCCACACAGCTGGACCATAGCATCACCCCTTTTCTCTGTATCTGTGTCTTCTCATGGTGGCCAGTGCCTCTCCAAGGAGCCAGTAGGTGTCTCTGCTTGAGCCTTCAGCCCCGGCAGGGGAGGAACTTAAACAGCCCACCAGTTGCAGAGGGTCCAGGGCAGGAGACTGTGTGGCCAGATGCTTCAGGAAGGTCAGCAGAAGTCATCCTCTGTCTCCCCAAGAGATGAGCTCCGGTGGCACAGGGGCTGGGTCTGTTTCTCAGCATTGCCTCCCCAACAGCTTGGATGGTACCAGCTTCTAATAGGTGCTTAAGACATATTTTTGAATGAATGGCTTCTTCTGGGAGCCCTTGTGTGCAGAGGCCCTGGATGGTGGAGTCTGGGGCTAGCAATGAGCCTCAGCTCTGGAAAGATCGGATTGACAGCTTCAGCTCACAGTGTGTGGATCCAAGGTCCCCCTGGACCGAATCCCTAGGCACCTCACTCCCTCCTGGCGTCAAGGGCCAAGGGGGACTGGACAGGGGTGTCTAGTGAGAGTGGGGGTGGCACGTGCGGTGAGAGCTCTGACTTCACTCCCGTGAATCAGGAGGAGACTCGGGGAGCAGAGGCCTGAGCCCCAGGGGTGCTACCCTACACACACGAGGTATGAGCCAGGGATGGTGTGCCCCCAGAATTTCATTTCTTCCTGGTGGAATATTTGTGGGAGGGTGCCAGGCAGGTGAGTGTAAGGACTGTGGGGGCAGAGAACCTGGGAGAAGACTGCCTTTTGTGGGGATGGAAGCCCCAGGATTTGGGGCGTGAGCTGTGGCCCTGTCTGCGCTTTCAGCCCCTGGATCTCAGGGCACAGTCTGGCACTGAACGCGGATGCAGAGTCCCAGTGTCGCCTGTTGCTTGGTGCCAGCGTGTTCAGTGGTGTCTGCTGGATCTCCTCCTGGGCCCACTTCTGCTGATGGGCGGTGGTGCCTGCAGGGCAGGGTTGAGAGGGGTCTGGGGCCAAGGGTGGGCTCCCTGGAACAGAACCTGGGTTGATGGGATGTCTGCCAGGGGCCCAGGGTACAGTAAATTTGTCCAGTTGGACTTAGTCCAATCAGCTCATTGTTTTTTCCTAGGTTTTACCTTCTCTTTAAAAATTAATTATTTGTTTATTTTTGGCTGTGCGGGTCTTTGTTGCTTTGCGGGCCCTAGTTGTGGTGAGTGGGGGCTACGCTCTAGTTGCGGTGCTTGGGCTTCTCACTGCGGTGGCTTCTCTCGTTACGGAGCTCGCGCTCTAGGCCCATGAACCCAGTTGCTCCATGGTGTGTGGGATCCTCTCAGACCAGGGTTCGAACCCATGTCCCCTGCATTGGCAGGTGGATTCTTAACCACTAGACCACTGGGGAAGTCCCCAGTCAGCTCATTTTACAAGTGAGGAAAGCAAGACCCAGAGAGAGGAAGAAGCTGGCCTGAGGTCACATGACTTGCAGCATCAGGACTTGAAATGGGGGCCCCTGGTTCTTCCTTGTCTCCCAGCTCACACTAAACTGGCTCTCCAGGAGCCTCCCCTCACACCAGGGGAGCAAGCGCCCTGCGCCAGTGCCCAGTCCTGGTGGGCCCGATTCACAGCTACTCCCACCCTCCCAGCTGTTAGCCCACCCTGAGTCCCGAGCAGGGCAGGGAATGAGCCCTGGAGCAGGCCTTGCCCTCTGGGACTTGTGACCCCAAGAGGTGTGTGGAGAAGAGAAGGCAAAAATTTTGTGCAAACCCACAGGAGTGAGTAAACAGCTCCCCCCCCCTCCCAGGGACAAGGATATGTTCAGTCAGCAGTATTGTAAGACCCCCAGTGTCCAGATTGCAATGGGCAGCATGAGGCAGGCTGACCGTTCTCTGGGCAATCCCAGGAGGCTTCCTGGAGGAGGGGATTCACCCCCACCCCCGACACACACACACATTGTTAGGGGTGTGTGGTCTAGTATGATGTGTGGGATGTAGCCTGGTGTGGTGGGGTAGTGACAGGAGAGGGCCTTGGCCAGCCTGGAGTTGGCAACCCCTCCTCTTCACCTCCTCTATGTGCGTGCGTGCTAAGTCGCTTCAGTCGGTTCTGACTCTGTGTGACCCCATAGACTATAGCTGGCCAGGGTCCTTTGTCCATACGATTCTCCAGGCAAGAATACTAGAATGAGTCACCAAGCTCTCCTCCAGGGGATCTACAGCCTTGGATAAGTTTGTTACCGTGTCTGACGCCTCTGTTTGCTCAGCAATAAAATGGGGGTAATAAAAGAGCTAATCTCCTCAGCCTTGGGGAAGAGCAAATTGGATAACATCTATGGAAGGGCTTCTTAAGTAAGGTGCTTTCAGTACGTACTATACGACTTTATATAGATTTATAAGATTCGAGAACAGGAAAATAAATCTCTGGTAACAAGTCAGGATAACAGTACCCTCGCAGAAGGCATGGGGGTGCAGGGGGCTCTATGATACTGATAATGCTGTCTCTTGATCTGAGAGCTGATACTATGGGAAATTCATGGAGCTCTACACTTAATGTGCACTTTTCTGTGCAAACATTACACTTTGATTTGAAAACTTTTTCTTAAAAAAGAAAAAAATTGGGGAGGCTCCAAGGCTTATAGGGGACTTCCCCGCAGGACAGTGGTTAAGATTCTGCCTTCCAATGCAGAGGGCGTGAGTTTAATCCCTGGTTGGGGAACTAAGACCCATATACTGTGGTGGAATCAAAAATTTAAAAAAGAAGAGGAAAAAAAAAAAAGTGGTTAGAATGGCCAGACACTTGACGGAGTGTCCTTGAGGAGGCCTGGAATGCTGTTGGTAGAAATAGTAGCTGGTTTCTGTGGAATGTTTCAGGCAGTGTGCTACTGAGTTCACATGCACTTCCTCCCCTAATCCTTCCAACAGCCACATTTTACGAGGAGGGAAACGGAGCCTCATAGAGGTTCTGTAAGTTGCCCAAAGTCACACAGCCAACTTGGGGCAGAGCGGGGCACAGGCCAGGTGTGACTCCAGAGCTGCCCTCTTGGTGAAGCATGAAGGACCTAAGTGTTGCCTTGACCCTTCCTCAGCTAGCTGGAGGGTGGCTCCTGGGTCTTTGTCGTCTTTTTTGACTCTGATGATGCCAGGGTTCTGCTGGCCTGCAGCTTGTGGTGGAAGATGCAGAAGGGCGCGGCTCCCAAGCTGGTCCCAATCTGGAGATGCCCTCAGAATGGGAGTAAGGGGGCAGCCGGAACCAGATGGAAGCACTTGTCTGGAGAGCTGCAAGATCACGCAGGCAGGATGAGGTGGGCAGCCTCTGAGGGTCCTGGTGGGGAGGGCGCTGTATGGGGCTCCAGGGCAAATGATGACTAGCTCAGTTTGAAACCTCCAGGGCAGATCCCTGCCAGGTGAGAGGGGAATGGCTGGAGAATTTCTCCTCCCAGCAGCCAGGGGAAGAGGGGAGCTTTTCTGCATAATGCGAATCCCCTTGGCACCTCCTGAGCCCCAGATGGGGGGTTTGCATCTTCACCAGGCCTTACTGCTCCCCTGAGGAGCTTCAGGCATGAGTGCAGGCACTTCCTTTGTTGCCTTTATTCTCAGCCCAACTCAAGACTTAACGGCCCTGCCCTGTGGCCTTGTCTAGTGGGAGAGAGAGTCCATTGTTTTTGCCTTTATATGCAACTGGCAAAGTAGATAAAGCCTTATTGTTGTCCAAAATTTCCAATCAGATGGGAAAACTAGGGCTCCTGGCATCATTCAGGTGTGCCGGAGGAGGGCGGACAGCAGAACCCCTCACCTCCTCTGGGAGGCCTGCCCTGATTAACCCCTTCAGCTCTTGATGGTTACAGCCCAGCTCTTAGCAAGAAGGCACATCCTCTGATTAGAGTAAGCACAGTAGCAAGTTCTGGTTCTTTGTGATGGTTTATGTCTAAAGCCTGTCTCCAGTTCACTGACTCTGTTACTACCATTTGACTGGAGGTTGGCCAAGGGCAGGACCGTGAGGACCTTCCTCTGGGCCTCCCTTAGAGGTTCCATCCACGTAACCAGTGCCAGTCTGCAGTGCTGGCTGTAGTTTCCCAGTGCAGAGTTGACTCTGCCTCAGGACCTTTGCACATGCTGCACAGCTGCCTGGAACCCCTTCTACCACCTCCTCTCCTTTTGCTTCTCCATCCTCTTCCAGGAAGCCCTTTCCTGTAACCTGAACGGGGCCCCTCTTGCTGCTCTGGCTCCTCCCGTGCTCCTTCCCTCTGGAGCACTCCCCAGCTGGCACTGTAGCTGCCTATTCATGGTTCAGTTTCCCCTTACTGGGCACTGAGCTCTGGGAAGCCAGGGATGGGATTGGGCTGTCACATCCAGTTCTGTGCCACAGCCTGTAACTCCGAGGATCTTGCTGAGGGTTTATTGAAAGAAGTGAGGCCGTTGAGCACTGAAGAGAGGAGTAAGTCCAGAGCTTCTCTCTGGGTGCCCAGCTGCTGTGTCCACCTGCCCTGGAAGGAATGTCCTTGGCTGTGACTCCCTCTAGCGGAGTCTGAGACCTCAGACAGCTATAGAGGCAGGAGCCTGGAGCCCAGTGTGGGTACCAGTGGCTGCATCTGTTTTGCTCAGTGCTGAGCCTCTGACATCTGCCTGCAGGTGCTACATCAGAGTGTCCCATGGATTTGCCTGGAAGTTCAAATGTGTCAGCCCCCTGTGGGGATCGGGGGTGACCAGGAAAGGAGATGCCCATCTTTCATCCTTCTAGGGAACTGGGTGGAGGTGGTTTCAGATGGCCTGGCCTCAGCCACTGTCCCCATTGTGTGCAAATTGCTTATAGGAGTTTCGCATCCAGTTTCTCATTTATTCCCTCCAGCAACCCTGGGAGGAGCATGTTATTGGCCCATTTTACAGATAAGGAAAAGAAAGTTCAAAATGGTTAAGTGGGCACAGCCCAGGTGACATACCTGGTAAGCAGTGGAGCTGGGATTCGGTTCGTCTCTTTCACCATGCAGCGCCTCTCCCCACCCCGTCCCCTGCCCCTCAGCTCTCTTTCCTCTTGGGTGGCTCAGTGCCTGCGCAGGAGCCAGGGAGCCCAAAGTGTGAGTCCTCAGAGCACCCCCCCATCCTTGCTTGGCACCTGAGAGTCCATGACCTTGGAAGGCCCGTGTCCTGTGGGGAGGAAGTCTGGCTTTGACAAATAGCCCTGTGGTCCCAGGACAGGCAGGGCTAATTCAAGTGCAAACAGTGTATTAGTATTTATTCCTCACGCTCCACTGCTAATAAAATTTGAGTTTTAAAAATAATGGTGAGCAAATGAATTGGTCGATGGCCTGTGGGGAGAAGATGCAGAAAGGATATTTCATGGAGACATATGACAGGGGGACTAAGCCACGGCGGGTTCCTTACTGGGGTGGGGGTGGGAGGGCTTATTTTGGGGAACAGCTCTCCACTCCTGGTCCAGTTTGAGAAGTCGTTAATCTGCATGTTAAAATTTGTTGAAAGTATATTTGCCAACTGCGGCAGCGTCTCCAGGCTGAGGAGGTGGCTGTTGGCTGGGGAAATAGCTCTCCAATGTCTATTTCAGTTATCTGTGCTTAAAATCTGTAATTTGGAAGGCTGCTTCCTACAAGGTCCCATGACTGCCATCCAGCGCGTGCCTCCGTTTCTGACACCTGAGTTATAGAGCTGGTCAGGTTCTGCCAGGCAGGGCAGAGACCTAAGAAGGTTCTAAGAAAAATGTAGGGACGTATCATAGGTTCCATGATGCCTGGGAATAAGGAAGAGAGAGAGGGGGCCCCTGGGATGGGAGAGGGGACTCAGAACCACCCCCTCCCCTACAATAGATAGCACCTCTGTCCCTGTGATTCATCGGTTCCACTGTGCCTCAGGAGCATCACGAGCTGTAAAAAGCATAATTTAAGAAAGATAGGACCTGCTACTGTGTGACTTTGAGCAAGTCATTTATCCTCTTGGTAACTTAGTTTCCTCATCCATACAAAGCAGGTGATGAGACCTGCGGGGCTGGCTTCATAGGATCCAGAAGGAAAACAGGACTGTGTAAGCAGAGGGATATGACAGCCCTTCAGATACTAGCAGACAGGCTCCTGCTTCCCTCAAGAAATTGCTTTGCTTAAAGCTGGGCTTTTGGAGGGCTTAGAGAATGTGAGGGGATTTGGGATTTGCGTGTCTGGGTAGTACCTGCAACACCTTTCAGATTTCATCCATCAGCCGTGATGGACAGGGAGAGGCATGGCCCTCCCCGCCCCGCTCCCTTCCCCCTCCCTGTCCCCACATGGGCGGCAGCTCTGCGGCACTGCCCGAAGGATCGCTGAGATGTCAAGAGTGCCTGCGCTGTGGACTCAGCACTCGGCACACTGCTCCCCAGTTCTCAGCCGACCTTGAGGTGGGCACCAGTATTAACCCACTTTACTGGAGCAGGAGGAAACTGAGGCCCAGAGCCGTGAGGGGGCCGCCCAAGGTCACGGTTAGATCTGAGCTCTGCCTGCTCCTTCAGCATCCTGCCGCCTCAAGGTTCTGGCCCACGGCTGCCTCGCCAAAGTGGGGTCAGTGACCTCGGGGTGTCCCTGTGGAGTGGCTGCCATCCCCCCTTCCTCTCTTTTACCCCCAAATGGAGACTCTCCTCCTGCCCCAGCATCCAGCATGAAGAAAGACTTCAGTGTCCCCAGCAGATATTTTATCTTCCGAGTACCATGAACCGCAGGGAGTAAGACTTCCAAAGGGCAAGCTGGGGTCATGGCCACTTGGACCCTGGGCTGCAGATGCAAAGATGGCTGCCTGATTCTGATTCTGACCTCTTGGAGTCCTTTGTAGCTCCTCCCAGTTCCAGAAGTGGCCTGGCCCTGCTGCTCTCAACATCCTTTCCCCAGCCCTGAGGCCAGACTCTTGAGTGTCCACGCAGGCCCACCCTTCACCCCCTGCATCTTTTGATCTGGCTGATCCAGTACCGTGTAGTCGGCCTGGTGGCCCTGTGATGTTAGCAGGGGAAGTCCAAACAGCTGGGAGGCGTTGAATCCAAGACCTTGGCAGTGGGGGGAGTGGGTATTGTTTAGACATTTTGTGTAAATTAGTATTATTGTAACTGTTAATTGAATGTCCATTGACTGCCTGTCAGAGGTTTGATTTAATCTGTCCTTCCCCTCTGAGTCTCGGTCCACTGCTTAAACAGTTTGCTTGATTTGTGCTCGTTTTTCTTTCTCTAATGTGGTCTCCTTCCCTGCATCACAACCTGAGTTTCATCTCACTGGCTTCATAATGAGCATCTTCTGTTTTCTGGCACTGGCTTTGGCCTCCATGTGGCCCCTAGTCCCTCCCAAGTGGATTCCCAAGACTCATTCCTTAACTGGGGACTCAAGACAGACATAGAGTCAGCCTGGTGTGTTTCTTTGGGGGCTTTAAGTGCTTTGAGATGTTTTCTGGAAGGGAGTAGAAAGGGCAGTGGCCTGGAGACTTAGGGGACGAGCCCCAGTTTTGCCTCATTCATTCATTCAGTGAGACACCAGCTCTCTGCCAGGCTCTGTGATCAGCACTCAGGGGACGAGTTCCTGCGTTTAGCCCTCTGTAGGAGAGACGTGAACAGCTGATCCAGTGCAGCATGATGGTCAAGGCAGGGGGCCATGGGGACACTGAGAGGACATTGAAATCAGATGTGGGTGGCAGGAAAGGCTTCGTGGAAGAGGAACAGTGCCTGCAAAGCAGCTTGAGCTCTTCATTCAGAAGACAAGGAAGAGTTAGCCTGGCAAAGGGCACCCCAGGCAGAGGAAGCAATGGGTAACAGCGGGGCTCCTAAAGAGGTAGCTGAGAGGAACTGATAGTCATTACAGTGATGATAATATATTGAGACTCACTCAGCATCAGGCAGTGTCCAAGGGCTTTTCTTGGCTTATCTAGTTTAGTCCTTATAACAACCCCACACGCAGATGCCATTGGCATCTCCTTTAATGACTGAGGCGTGGAGCCCGGATCTCACCTGTCCTAGTGAAGGGACTGGAGCCATGGACTCAGGCGTCTGATTCAGGGCTGCTGGCTCCTTCAGCATTTTGCTGCCTCTGTGTCTGTTCCAGGGATGTCACACCAAGACTTGGGGTGTCCTTGCTGAACCAGATTGTGGAGGGTCTTAGGTGAGTACATGGAAAAATTTTACCTTTATCCTGAAAGCTACAGAGAGCCACTGAGAAATTGTAAATTGAGGAATAGCTTGATCGGGTTTGTTTTTAGAATTTATCACTCTGGCTGCTGTGTGGAGGACGGATGGGGCTTGATCCAGAGTGGAGGCATGGAGAGCAGTTGCTGAGTGGGGCCGTGACCCTACGAGGAGGGCTGGGTGCTGGCTCAGGCGGGGGAACTGGGGTGCACAGATGAGCATGGGCTCCAGAAGCACGAGGAGGCAGAATGTGCAGGACACTCAGGGGGTGCTCGAATGAGGGCGAGGGGTGGTGGGTGAAGGCGGGGTTTAGATGATTCTGAGGTTCCTTTTTTTTTTTCACCAAAGGTTGCAGAATTTTATTTTTGTAAAGTCGCATCAAAAGTTAAATTATTGGGACTCCCCTGGTGATCCAGTGGTTAAGACTCTGCGCTTCCAATGCAGAGGGTACGAGTCCAATCCCTGGTAGGTGAACTAGATCCCACATGCCGCATGGCATGGCCAAAAAATAGAAAAGTCAAATTATTACCTATTACAGTTTCTCTTTTGGTGTTCTGAGGCCAGTTTCCAATGTGTGCAGGAGGGGTTTTCCCTCATAGCACCAGGCAATTCTCAGACATCAAAAGGGTATTCAAGAATTCAGCTCAATCCTGGCACCATCTACCATGGTCTAGAATCAGATTCCCCAGGTGAAGGGCTCAATCCCCCAAGAGCATCTTCCACTTCAGATGCCGGCATCACACCCAGGTAATGACCTGTGCTTCTGACCCACTGTCTAAAGGATAGAGGGTCCCACCACTGCCTCTAACTCAGGATGGCTGATGGGCTATAAATCAGAGGTTCCCACCACCTCCTCCTTGGGGTCGATGATTTTGCTAGAGTGGCTCACAGAACTCAGGAAACATTTTTCTTACCAGATTACCCGGTAAAGAATATAACTCAGGAACAGCCAGGTGGAAGAGATGGGGAGGACAAGGTACCGGGGAAGAGTGGGGGGTTTCCATGCCCTCCACGGGGGTGCTGCTCCCCACAAGTCTCCTCGTGTTCACCAACCTGGCAGCTCTCTGAATCCTGTCCTTTCTTGTTTTTATGGAGATTATATTGCATAGTCATGATTGATTGATTAAATCCTTGGCTATTGGCAATTGATTCAGCCGCCAGTCCCTCTCCTCTCCCAGAACCATCTAATCATGTGGTTGGATCTCCTGGCAACCAGTCCCCATCCCCAGGGGAGGTCCAGAAGTCACGTCATTAACGAAACAATAGACACTTTATCACTCTCATCACTTAGGAGATTCCAGGGGTTTTAGGAGCTCTGTGCCAGAAATGGTGACGAAGACCAAATATATATTTATTATAAATCGCAATATCACAGTTCCCAAATCAATAAAAATATCTTTATCATAGAATGACTCATATTCCCTGAAACGAGAAAGGAATCCTTTCTAGTTGCAGCGTGTTGATTCTGCTGATTAGAAGACTCAGATGTGGCAGGAATCTTGAAGACTGTCAGTTGATAGACCATTGGCTCACTAGCATTAATTTCTTGATAGCAAAATTTCCAAAACACAGAAGAAGATGTGTGTTGAAACTCACTTAACTCACTAAAACTAAACTCATATACCTTCTAAATGTGACTGTAAGTGTTACTGGCTACAGAATTCTTAATAGGAGTTATTTCAATAAGACAAGAGGTTTTTTTTCCCTCAGTTTTATTGAGATATAATTGATATATAATCACTGTATTCGTTTAAGGAGTACAGCACAACAGTTTAACTTGCATATATTCAGTTCAATTCAGTTCAGTTGCTCAGTCGTGTCCGACTCTTTGCGACCCCACGGAGTGCAGCACGCCAGGCTTCCCTGTCCATCACCAACTCCTGGAGTTTGCTCAAACTCATGTCCATTGAGTCAGTGATGCCATCCACCATCTCATCCTCTGTCGTCCCCTTCTCCCACCTTCAGTCTTTCCCAGCATCAGGGTCTTTTCCAATGAGTTAGTTCTTCGCATCAGGTGGCGAAAGTATTGGAATTTTAGCTTCAGCATCAGTCCTTCCAATGAACACCCAGGACTGATCTCCTTTAGGATGGACTGATTGGATCTCTTGCAGTCCAAGGGACTCTCAAGAGTCTTCTCCAACACCACAGTTCAAAAGCACCAATTCTTCAGCACTCAGCTTTCTTTATAGTCCAACTCTCACATCCATACATGACTACTGGAAAAACCATAGCTTTGACTAGATGGACCTTTGTCGGCGAAGTAGTGTCTCTGCTTTTTAATATGCTGTCTAGGTTGGTCATAACTTTTCTTCCAAGGATATATCATGCATATATTATGAGATGATTACTGCAGCAAGTTTAGTTAGCATCCATAGTCTTGTATAGATACAATAAAAAGAAAAAGGAAAAATGGAAAAAAATTTTTCCTTAAATCCAGAACTTTTTAACTTAAATCCAGAGGGTGTACTCTTTCCAGCTTGCCTGTATCTCATTCAGCGGTGTTAGCTAGTCCTCATGCTGTACATCACGTCCCCACTGCTGGTTTATCTTATAACTGAAAGTTTGTACCTGTGACCATTTTTTCCCAACACCTCTCCGCCCTCCCCCACCTCTGGTAACCACAAATCTGACTTCTTTTTCTCTAAATTCGGTTTGTTTGTTGTTTAGATTCCACGTATAAGTGAGATCATACAGTTTTTGTTTTTTTCTGTCTGACTCATTTCACTTAGTAAAATGCCCTCAGAGTCCATCCACGTGGTCACAAGTGGCAGGATTTCTCTGTTGTTTTTGTTATGGCTGAATAATATTCCATTGTCTATATACGCTACGTCTCTTCTGCTGAAATATAGCTGGTTTACAATGTTGTGTTGGTTTCAGGTGTACAGCAGAGTGATTCGGTCATACATCATATATGCCACATCCATATGCTTTATCTATTTATCCATTGGTGGACACTTATGATTGTTTCCATGTCTTGGCTCTTGTGAATAATGCCACTGTGGACGTGGGGGTGCAGATATCTCTTTGACACAGTGTTTTCATTTCCTTTGGATGTATTCCCAGAAGTGAATTTGCTGGATCAGATGGTCGTTCTATATTTAATTTTTTGAGGAACCTCCATACTGTTTTCCACAGTGGCTGCACCAGTTTATAATTCCACCAACAGTGCACAAGGGTTCCCTTTTCTCCGCATCTTCGCCAGCATTCGTCATCTCAGAGTCTTCGTGTAGGGCGGCTGGGAGTCATTCACGAGACGGGGTGTACAGGGGAGGACTAGATGGCAGTTCAAGTGATGGAATCAGTTCTGTTTTAGACTCGCTGATTTGAAGTGACTGAAGGATATCCACATGATGTCCAGTGAATGTACACCCAGAGCCCAGGAGAGAGGCAAGGGCTGGAGATGCCGATTCTGGAACTGGAGCACATAGACGGTACATGGATTTGGATGAGCTCTCCTTGAACATTTAATGTCAGAAGAGGGGAGGGCTGGTGCCGGGCTTCTGAAGCCTGCCCACACTGAGGGCCTGAGTCTGTGATAAGGACCAGAGGAAGGAGCCAGAGTTAGAAGGACAGCCTGGAGAGAGAGAGAAAAAGGGGTCGCAGAAACCTCAGTAGAAGTGGAGAAACGATCCAGGGTGGTGTGCGGCAGAAAGGTACAGTAAGCAAGGCAAGGGCAGGCTGTGCTTAGCGATTTGGCAACTTGGGGGCCCCTGGGGACCTTGCAGGGAGAAGACTTGGGGGGACACAGGGTGGAGGTGATTGCAACCGGTTGCAGCCATGCAGGAATGTTGGACGGGATGAGAGAGGACCTGTAACAGGTGATTTTGGTAGCTTTGTTAGGGAAGGGAGAGACCAGGAGAGCCCTGGGCAGGGGCAGGGATCCCTGGGAAGCCTCTCCAACCTTTGGGAGACCTGGGTATGGTTTATAGTGAAGAGGGGAGGAGAGAGTGACCAACCATTCTGTATGCCTAGAACTCAGGATCTCCCCAGGCTCGGGACTAAGCCCAGGATGCTCCCGGGCAAACTGGGACGATAGGTCGGGGTTGAAGCTAGTGTGGAGGCAGGAGGGAAGAACCTGGCCAGTTGGGGTTTGGTAGGGCGGGGTGATCCAAGGCCAGGGGAATAGGTGGGCTCAGGGTCACGGTTACTGCAGTAATTAGCCATGGGTTTCAGGCCAGTCAGGGCAGATGGTAGAGGGAACCACTGCTTTCAGAGGTTCAGAAATTGAGGGAGTGATGGGCATTAGTAGGCAGGGGAGGAGGGCGGAGGTGCACATCCTGGAGTTGGTACTGGTTTGGGAAAAATTGAAACAATGATCAGGAGCCGTGTGGCCCTGTGGAGCCAGGTGTGACTTGAGGGAGGGGCCACAGGTGGGCAGCCAGACCTACACTTGGGTACATACACCTGTGCTGTAACCTGGCTGTACCACGAGGGACGTGGAGAAACCCTCTTCCCCAGCAGGGAAGGCTGAGACATGCTCACAGAGGTCTGGAGCAGGTCCGGTTCTGGAGCCCCTGCCCTCCATCACGCCCCTCATTCTAGCCACGGAAGTGAATATCTGGTCCAGGAGCCCAGCTGTCATACAGGACCAGCCAGGCCCATCTTTGGAGCAGGGCTCGGTTTTGAGTCTTCCCCTGCTTTGTCTCTGTTCTCAGGCATATTTTGGGGATGCAGAGAACAGAACTCCTGGCTGCTGCAGCTCAAGACTAATGACTTGTGGGGTTTAGTGGCCCCGAAGTCAGAGAGACGTGTGTTTGAGCCCCAGTCCTGGCATGTGGACTCCACGGGTTGTTGATTAGGATGCTTAACCTCTCCAAGCCTCAGTGGCCTCATCTGCACAAGGGGGATGACAACAGCCCTCACCTTATAAACCTGGGAGGATTCGGCGGACTGCTCCGCGTGAGTGTCAAGTGTAGTTACTGCTAGCTGTGACCACTGCAGCTGTGTATCCTTTCCAGTGGTTCTGTTGGCTGGTCCTTCTCATCTGTGTCAGCCTCAGATCAATAGGGTAGTCTTGGCTCCTGTTGGCTCCTTGGCTCCTTATCACCACTGCTAGAGGTAAGAGTGAGGCAGCTGAGGGGCCTGCTTTTCCTCTGAAGCGCTGGCCAAGTTCCGTGGGAAAAGGAACACTGTCTATGCTGTTCTGGTTGGTACTGTGTAGTGGCAAGCGTTAAGTCTCAGAGATAAGGATTCCATTGCAAAACATTCCTGTCCTTCCCCTGTACTCTCTGCCCCTGCCCCTCTTTTTTCCTTACTACCTCTTTCTTACTACCTTCTAATATGTTTTGGGGCTTCCCTTGTGGCTCAGGTGGTAAAGAATCTGCCTGCAATGCACAAGACCCAGGTTCGATCCCCAGGTGGGGAAGATCCCCTGGAGAAGGGAATGGCAACCCACTCCAGTATTCCTGGAGAATCCCATGGCCACAGGAGCCTGGTGAGCTACAGTCCATGGGATCGCAAAGAGTCGGACACGACTGAGTGAGTAACACAACGCTTCTAATATGTTTACTTATTTGTGTTGTTTATTTTCCAGGCCCCCTAGAATGTGAGCTCCATGAGGACAGGGATTTCTGTGTTTTGTTCACTGCTCAATACCCGGTATCTGAAGTAGTGCCTGGTATACAATTAGCATTAAATAAGTATCTATTGAATGAATGACTAAGCTCCAGATAACCTGCAAGCTTTTTTCTTGCGGTTTTTTTGTCAGCTGCCTGGCCCCTACATCCCTGTTTCAGAATCTTGCACTATTTATAAAGCCTGATCTAGCCAGTTAAGATATTGTGTAGTGCAAACAACTTGCTATAGGATCAGAAGGGAGGGAATAAATGATTCTATCCAGGATGGGAATAGGACATGCTTCACTGAACAGATGACATTGAACTGGGCTTTGAAGGATGAATAGGAGTTTTCTCCGTGGGGAAGAGGAGAAAGGAGATTCCAGGCAGAGCCAATAACATGAACAGAGGCACGAGTTCTATGAAAGTACATGGAACATTCAGGGAATGATGAGGAGTACCCAGATGTAAGGAATGTGAGGTGTGCTGGTAGATTGAAGGAAATGAAGTGGAAGTCTTGGGATGACATCTTACTGATATAAACAAACATGCCTAATAAGAGAGAATGGTAGTTGAGAGCCCAAACTCGGGGGCCAGGCTGCTTGGAATCCGATCCCAGCTGTACCACTTCCAGCTGTGTGCTTCTGTTTGCTGTAAAGAGGAGATAATGAGAGTATTCACCTCACAGGGCTGGAGCGAGGATTAAACGAGTAAAATATACGAAGCACTTAGTACCTGAGCATAGTAAGTGACATGAACATTAACTATTATTATTATTATAGCAGGAACCCAATGAATGCTGAATGCTTTGGGTACACATATCCATGTACACTGCCACACGTAATGAGCAGTCGTCAAGTTATGAAACTGATGCTATAACCGACTTCCAATCAGCGGGCTTCATTTTTATTTCTCAGCGGCAGGCATGAATGCACTTGAATGCGGTATTAGCAAGCTTGACTGGCTGCTCCTGACCAAGGGCTGCCTTTATACCTTCTTGGGCCAAGGCTAGGGATCAATCTGAGATGATGACAAACAAAGGTAACCACAGAGTCATTCTTAGGGGAGCTGCGGACGATTATCAATGAGATTCTAGAAGCATCGTGCCGAGAAATTGCCTGGAAAGTCGGAGAGGTGCCAGAAGTCTGAAGACAGGCAGATGTTTTCACAAAGAAGAAAAAGGTAGATTAAAGAATATTATGAAGCAATAAGTGTTAGGCCATTTTCCTCCAATATTTTGGAAGAGCATGTGGAGCAGATGGTTTTTGAGCTCTGGGAAAACAGAGGTGTTCACTGGGGCTGGCAGTGCTCATGAAGAGCAAGCCAAGTCAACCTCATCTTTTCTTTTTTTTGTTGTTCCAAAAACTTAACTGTGTCTAAGTATCTTAGACACGGTGTCTTAACTTCACAGAGCTTTGAGCCAAGTCTTGACTGTGTTTTAGGAATACGATTCTTGTTGTTCAGTCATTAAGTCACATCTGACTCTTTGTGACCCCCATGGACTGCAGCACACCAGGCTCCTCTGTCCTTCATTATCTCCCAGAGTTTGCTCAGATTCATGTCCATTGAGTTGGTGATGCTGTCTAGCCATCTCATCCTCTGTCACCCCCTTATCTTCCTGCCTTCAGTCTTTCCCCGCATCAGTGTCTTTTCCAGTGAGTCAGCTCTTCGCATTAGGTGGCCAAAGTATTGGCGTTTCAGCTTTAGCATCAGTCCTTCCAATGAATATTCAGGGTTGATTTCCTTTAGGATCGACTGGTTTGATCACCTTACTGTTTAAGGGACTCTCAAGAGTCTTCTCCAGCGCTATAGTTTGAAAGCATCATTTCTGCGGCAAATTAGATGAAATGCTGTTATAGTCCTGATGTACAGACAGGTAGATTCATAGCGGGTTAAATAATTGAATCCAGAGTGTTGATTAAGAATTACGGTGGACCCAGAGAAAACTCACCTTTGTCTGGGCTTTCATTCAGTTCCCCACGTGTTTTCATGATGAAGAGTAGCTGAGCCCTTCCTGTAGTGCCAAGGGTGTCATCCTTGGGCCTGTCCTGGGTGGCATGTCTCTGGATGTCCTGGATGAAGAGAGAGAAGGCAGATTATCAGGCAGGGAGAAGAGCCACTCCACTAGGTGACATAATTGACATCACTGGGATGACTGATGGGCAGAACAGTGGGCCAAAGCCAAGCCCATGGAATTAACTACTCGAAGTCTCACATCCAGATTTTTTAAAAAATCAATTACATGAACACAGAATGAGGAGACCCGAGTTGGCCTTGTGAGGGGCAAAGGACTTGAGGATGGGGCTGACACGAGCTCCTTGTAGCCCCAGTGCAATCTGAGGAAAGGACCATGTGTTCAGGCAAAGGGAATGTGCCCAAACCCCGCGCCCTAAGTAGATCATGCTCGAGCCAGGTAGGGGGGCCACCCTGTGCTCTTTACTGAGTGCCTCACTCCAAGATAGGTTGATTAAAACCGCAGTACCTTTGGGAGCCAGCTGGTGAGATGGCCAGGGGACTGCAGGAAGGTGGACGAGAAGATTCAGGGTGAATGCTTCAGACCCTGGAAGGTCTGCAGCATGGTTCGAGGAGAAAGATCCTTACTTAACTGCGTCACTGTCCCATATTCTTTGCCCCATCCCCAGTCAGAGGGGACACCTCCTTTTCCTTTCCGCAGTTTCAGCATCCCCTCCTTACGTGGCCAGCAGTTTCTTTAGAAACAAGAGACTGTGAGGCAGGAGGACATTTGGGTTGTGATCAGGCAGGGGACTCCTAGGTGGGGATGTCCAGATGCTTCATGAGTTCCGGCCACACAGCAAGCCTCTAAATAAACTCTCACCATCATGACTAGCACTGCTGCCTTGCTCTTTATTGGACATGGAGAGAAGGCAGCTGAGTGTGTACAAATGTGGTGACTGAGATCTCAGCGGAGCAGCTGCTGTACTGCCTGGGGGAGTCCTACCTGGAAACTCACAGTGAAGGAAGCAAATGCAAATGCCTTCTGCCAAAGCCCAAGGCAGAATTAATCACTGCTTCTTCTCTGGTCTCCAAGTCCGTGGTACCTGCTTCCATCAGCGCGCTGCTGCTCGGACTGCACCCTGGATGGGCATTCGTACCCCCAACTGCGCCCTGGGTGGGCGTTGGTACCCCCTCCCCCAGCACACTCTGCCTGCGTTCCTTTATAGCCTCAGTCCTGGCCCTTTGCCACACACAAAGTAGCTGCTCAATAATGAATGAGTGAATCTGCAGTAGAATAAATATGTGCTCTTCTGCGTATGGGCTGGAACACATACTCACTTGTTCTTTACCAAAAACAAACCTTTGAGTGAGTTTTCCTTGTTAAGGGGAAGGACCTAGGGTGGAGGGCAGGGGTCTGTATCTATGCATCATCCAGTGAGGAGAACCACAGAGGGAGCTCATGATTTATGGCCAAGGCCAACATTTAAATAGAAACCTGGTCTTAATTATTTAGCCTTAATAAACAAAAGTGTGTTTTGCGGTCATAGCCACAGACTTTCATATATCACATAGCTCTAAGGAGAGCAGAAGGATTTCTTTTTTTAAATTAAAAAAAAATTATTCATTTTTCAGTGTGCTGGGTCTTTGTTGCTGCTAGTGGACTTTCTCTAGTTGTGTTGATGGGGGCTTCTCCTGTTGTGGAGCATGGATTCTAGGGCATGTAGGCTCAGTAGCTGTGGCATGCCAGCTTAGTTGCCCGGCAGGCATGTGGGATCTTCCCAGACCAGAGATCAAACCTGTGTCCCCTGGACTGGCAGGACTCTCAACCCCTGGACCACCAGGGAAGTCCCAAGGATTTCTTTAGAGCTAGGAAGAAGCCTGGGTATCGACCCCACTCATGGTCTCAGAAGCTTCAACACATCCCTCCAGACACGTGCCTGTCCCTAAGCACCTTTGCTTCTCCAGACAGGTTTGGTACCAGGCCAGTGGGGAGGGGTGTGTTTCTTGAGATTTGTTTCCTCTTGAGAAGAAGGGGTAGGACACAGGAGTTACTTACAGGTGGGTGCTTATTCTGAGAAGTAGAAAATGTCCAGGTGACACCCCCTACCTCCAACACCACCTGACTCTGGTGCACCAGATTCCCTTCTGTCTGAGTCCCTTCCCATGAAGTCTATGTTATAAAGGCCCACTCTCTCAGGACCGGCCCATCCAACCACTCCAGATCCTTGGGACTTAACATTCCAAGCAGATTTCCCTTTTCTTTCTCCCTAAGTTGGCATCAATTTTCACATTAGTAATGAGATTGTGTGTATTGCAATAGCCAGCACTGTTGGCTTCCTTGCTGCTTAGAGCTGTCTGAGCCGACTGCCTCAGGTCTGTTCTCTTCAAGTGCAGAGGTGGGCCAGGTGCTGGAGTACGCTGTTTATCTGAGACTTTTAAACTGGCAAGCCCTCCTGCTCAACCACCCAGATCACTCCAGAGGAGAAGGAAGTCAGAAGGAAAAAGAGATTGCGTTTCTCCAGTTGTGAGTCAAGGCAATCCCAGGAAGTCTGCAGGACAATTCTGATGATACCAGCCAGAGCTTGGGGCTCTGAGTGCATCCCAGGATGGGCTAGGGTCCTCCCAACGGAGGCATCAGAGAGAAGGCCAGCATCCTCAGCGGTCCATGAGTCAGATGCGGTTTCTTCTGTCCTTACTCCCCAGACTGGGGAATTCTGTTCAAGGGCAGGCAAGCAGCACTGGGATCATCCAGACCAGAGCCACGTCCAGAGCAGGTGAGAGGCGCTCCGCCAGGCTTCTCCGTGGAGGTAGACTCCCTAAGGTCAGAGGTAGTGCCCGGGACACTCTGCTTAGGGGATAGCACCCTGAGTAAGCTGTCCCTGTGGAAGGAGAGTCCAGCCCCTTTACCAGTGCTAGGGTGGCTTCCAGGGGCCCATGGGATAGTCCCGGGCCTGTGTTCTGGCTATCTTTCTTTTTTGGTTTGTTTCCTCCCACCTCTTTTTCTTTTATTTATTTATTTAGTTTTAGGCTGTGATGCTAATTTTGGCTAAGATCCTAACATCAGGATCTCAGTTTCCCAACTAGGGGTGGAACCCGTACCTCCTGCATCAGGAGCCTGGAGTCTTAACCAGACCAGCAGGGAAGTCCCTGTTCCCGCTATCTTAAAGAGGTACCAGGTGAGAGGCGTGGCATATCACAGGGTGGAACCTTCGGATGAGTGGGGAGCATCTTAAATTCTCAGTGATAGTCATCCCTTGTGTCTATCTCCACTGAATAATAGGTCACCAAAGGAAGCATTTTTGCAAACATGATCTCATGCTTTTCACAATAGCACAGTGGGAAGGAGTGCTATCTGCCCCTCTTTGCAGGTGGACTCCAAGTCCAGTGCTCTGTCTGGGATACACAGCTGTCCCTTGTGGCTCTCAACTGTGAGGGAAGCTGGCCAGGGATTGAATTGGAAGTACTTTGGCTTCAACAGATCTTATTTGATCTGGAGCTTAAGTCAAGCTGCCATCGGTGAAGTTATTATCATTACCACATATTTAAAGTGGTTAAATATTTAAAGCCATGTCAGCTTTTCTCTGCTGAACAGGGTCACCAGACACATCAACCAGATGCCTCCACTGGGAGCCCGACACTGGGTCTCTGCACCAGGAGGGTGAGTGGGTTCCCTGACGGGAAAGGAGGCAGCCAGGTAAAGAGGAGCCTGCAGCTCCAACCTGCTTGGCTTCTGAACTCCTTCTCAAGGTTGCCTGCCAAAGCAGTTTTTAAATAATCAAGTTACTGTGGGGCTGTGACTCTGACTCTCACTGGTGGGGAAGCTGGCAGCAGAAAGGGGTGGGATGGATGGGCAAGGAATGGAGTGTTTCCTGGGCGGGGAGTACCTTTGGGAATGATGGTAACCCCGGGCTCGTTGGAGGCTCTTCCTGACCTCTGGGCACAGATCACTGAAGGTCTTGCCCACCTATTCAGGTGGCTGGGAAAGAGCAGGGTGGCTTTAATGCTAGTTAAGTGTGTCAGGATGCTTCTAGGGCAGAATAACCCACACCTTGGAGTGCAGGGGCTGAGCGCCTATTACCAGGTTTCTTCTTGAGGGTGCTCACCCAGGGTTCAATACCTGGATGTCCTAAATGTGCAGGGGTCATGGGTAGAGTCCAGAGCTAGGAAGACTCTGGAGTTGGATGCAAGTTTGTGACACTATGCCTTTAATTTTAATTTTTTTGGCCATATCTTGCGGCACTCGGTGGGATGCAGCGCTTCCCAGGTGGCGCTAGTGGTAAAGAACCCATTTGCCAATGCAGGAGACTTAAGACATGGGTTCAATCCCTGGGTCAGGAAGATCCCCTGGAGGAAGGCGTGGCAACCCACTCTGGTATTCTTGGCCTGGAGAATCCCATGGACAGAGGAGCCTGATGGGTTACGGTCCACAGGGCTGCAGAGAGTAGGACACGACTGAAGTGATTTAGCGCGCATGCATGTGGCATCAGGATTTTAATTCCCTGTCCAGGGATTGAACCCATGCCCTCTGCAGTGGAGGCACAGAGTCTGAAGCACTGGACCACCGGGAAGTCCCAAGTGAATCTGTCCCTTTGAGGTACAAGGTTGATAGTGTCCATAAGATTCTCAAAGAGGGCTGTGGTCTCAGAAATACAAAGCACCACTTGTTGGTGTGCCGGGAGACCCTTGCCAGCGTGTTACATCACCTCCCCCAAACCTGGGGACCAGGCACCGGGTCCAGGTGCAGCCTCTCTGGGCATGCTGTGGTAGTTCACAGTTCAGGGCCTTTGCCGAGGCTGTTCTGTCTGTCTTTGCCTCCTTGCCCATCTGCCAACCTCCTATTCATCCTTCAACAGCCAGTTCAAGCTTTTGCTGATCCCCTCCCCGTGGACAGAGCCAATCGTCCCCTCTTTTGTGTACATGCATGCTCAGTCTGTCATTCACGTCCAACTCTTTGTGACCTCATGGACTGCAGCCCACCAGGCTTCTCTGTCCATGGGATTTTCCATGAAGGATACTAGAATGGGTTGCCGTCTCCTTCTCCAGGGAATCTTGCCAACCCAGGGATCGAATGTGCATCTCTTGCATCTCCTGCATTGGCAGGCGGATTCTTTGTCACTGTGGCCTCTGTTTTGAGCCAGCATCAAGCTTTAAACAGGTTTACTGGAGCACCTACCACTCAGTGTTTTCAAACCATTTATTCCTGTGTTTATTTCACCAGGACAAGGTATTTCTCCTAAAAAGAAAAAAAAAACCCACAAACTTATTTTATTTATTATTTGTTTATTTGTCAGCTCCAGGTCTCAGTTGCGGCATGCTGGATCTTTAGTTGAGGTGTGTGGGATCTAGTTCCCTGATCAGGGATGGAACCTGGGTCCCTGGAATTGGGAGTGTGGAGTCTTAGCCTCTGGTCCAGGGAAGTCCCAAGACTAAGTATTTCCTGAGTGCAGGTGAGCTCGTCTTCATTTCTGAATGGACCTTTTGAGTAAACCTTTAATAAAATGTGTTAAATTGATTTGGTGAGGCCCTTTCAACCCAAATGGCCACAACTGGGTAGGTATCGAGAAAAATGCCCTTTAAATGTGAAGATTGGAACAGTTGCAGCACAGCTGTTATGAGGAAGCTGTGTCCCTCTTTGCCGATATTTCCTTGGGTTTAGAACAGGCTGAGTTTGATGTACGAGGGAAAACAAGGAAGGAGGTCGTCCTGTGGGTCACCAGAGCTCTGGTCCTAAAGGAGGAGAGGGGTCAGGGCTGGACATGGAGACTTAGGATGTCATGGAGGAACCATGTGTGGCCCATTTCACAGATGGACTAAGGAGAGGACACCATGCAGCACTCGGGAGAGGGGACCTGCGATGGTGAGCACCCAGGCTCCCTCCCAGTGCCAGGCGGGGTGCCCGCATGCCTCACTGGAGCTGCACAACAGCCCTCTGCTGGAGGGTCCTGTTTCTCTAGTGTGTAGATGGGGAAACTGGACCAGGGAGGTTGCCCTCTTAGCCCAAGGCCACATGGCATGTCTGCGGCGGGGTCAGAACTCACAGCTGCAGGAGTCCAGCTGCGAGTCTGGGCACTGCTGGAGAATGCACCTCTGAGCCAGAGAGGCGTGAACGAACCAGAGAGGCTCTGAGCCTGGCTGGAAGCCGGGGTGGGGCCCAGCGTCCCCTGCTTCACCTCCGGGTAGAATTCTTCAGCCAGGGTCATGAGGAGACATTGGGAGTCATTTTGAAAAAGGGGCTGAGAGCACGTCTGTGCGTTACGTAGTCACACCAGAAATGGAGCTTTGCTCACTCCAAATCACCTTATCTCTAGTCTTTAGAATGTTCTTTTGGCTGAAACTATATTGAATTAATTTAATTGAAGTTTTTTTTCCTGAGATAATTTTTTTCTTATTATAAAATGATATATGTTCTTTGAAGAGAGTTTAAAATACAGTGAGGCAAATGTAAGAGAGTGGGAATCGCCCATAATTCTACTATGTATAATAACATTAATAATCATAACTGATGTGCTGAATGCTGTGTATTAAGGACTATACTAAGGGCTTTGAGGTACTGTTATTATTAACCCTTTTTTTAGAGTGTGAGGAAAACAGACTCAGAGAGGTTAAGTAACTTGGCAAAGGTCACACAGCCAGGAATTGATGAGATTTTAATATGCACAGAGTGACTCCAGGGCCCGGGCTCTTAAATTCCTCTTTCTTGTGTGAAATAGCAACAGCAATGAATTGGAAAGGGAGGCATTGAAGCTGTTTACTGGATTTTGCCTACTTGGGACTGGAGCAATTGTGATTATAGTGGTCAGGTGGGGACCACCAGTTTCAGGAGTCTTTCGATAGCAACATCTCGTGGTTCTTTAACTCAGGCTTTATGAAGACAGGGAAGGCGTTACTGAAAGCCAGAGGCGTGCTCCATCCTGAGCTTTCCACTCAGTTGAGGCTGTGCGCACACGGGAGCAGCAGGGACAGTCTCCCTCCATCAAGGGTGGAGGCTCTGGGTGAGCCCCCCTGGGCTCTGCTTCGTGGTCTGCTGCCCACTTCATGTCCTGGGTGTCCTCCCTTTCTCTCCTCAGTGCCCCTGTAGCCAGTGGCTAAGAGTCTTCTGTCCTCGTGGGTTGGTCCAGGTGTTGACCCCGAGGCATGGCGGACCTGTCCTGTGCTTCTAACAGGGTCCCTTGGGGTGTCATCCTCCCAGGGGAGCCAGTGTGTGGAGGAGAAGGGAGGTGTCTGCGGGCGGTACCCCTCTCTGAAAACCACGCCTTATGGCATCCACACGACCGTTCTGGTTCAGCTGCTTCATCCCCTGTGGACGTGGGTGTGCTCATGCATTTCTCAGGACTGCAGCTGGTCCGAAGAAGTGATCAGGGCTATTTTCAAGGAGGGCGAAGGAGTAGGGAGAGGGTGAGCCATGTGAGAACAGACCAAGTGGTCTGGAGCGGTTTTTTCTGGGATGGCAGAGGACTTCCTGGGGGCTGTGTCTGCTTCCTGCCAGGCTGTGGGTGTGTAGCTTCCACACCTGCTGGTCTAATAACCATTAACCCCAAGTGCCTGACCCAGGGTGTCGCTCCCCTTTCTGAGTCACAGGCACCAACTCTCCCAGAGTCCTCTCCCCACTCTGGGGTTATTATGAATATGGATGGGATTGGGGCAGTGCTTCAGGCTTCCATGAACTGGGTATGAAAGAGAAATACCAGAAGATGATTCAGAATCTTGCTAGAGGAACCAAATATGACCTCAACCCTTAATACCACTAGGTTCTGGGCCTGAACACAGCTTTGGAACAACAAGGGAGGCTTGGCATTGCCTGACCAACCATCTAGCTTAAGCCTCTTCTTGCATGCAGAGCCCTGCGTCCCTCCCCTGGGCTCTGTGCCATTCCCTCAGAGCTCCTGCTTGGCTCACCCCATCCCTTTTGCATGGCCATCCCATCTACTTGAAGTACCTGTCCCTTTCGCACCCCCTCCTGCCCCCATCCTCAGGAGCCAGCTCAGTGTCCATTTCCCCCATGAAGCCTCTTCTGGAAGCCTTTACTAGAAAGGGTCCCCTCTTCTTGCCCCCAGGACACCGCAGGCTTGCGTCCACCATGGCCTTTAGCGGCTGTGCTCGTTTGTCTTGACATCTCTCTTTGCACTTAGACTGTGAGCTCCGGAGGTCAGTGACCTTGCCTCAGGCGTGTCTGACTCCTAGCAGCAGTGACCTCAGCAGGTGGCCGGATGGCTGGAGGGACAGAGAGGGACAAATACTGTGGCGACGTGAGGGCGGGGCACAGGCAGCATCACTGGAGGTGGTCAGACGCCTAAACAGGCACGCAGTCTCACACACACTTTCAAGGCAGTGATCACATAGGTGGAGGAGACGGTTGCAGTTGGTGAGACCAAGTGGGGAAGCATTAGCCCCATTTCCAGCCACTCAGGCATGGGTTTTGTCCCAGCATAAACATATGGTTTTTCCATCAAAGTATCTTGCATGGGAAATCAGAAAATCTTTCTTAGGGAGAGACCAAAAATTACAAGAGCTCATCATTATTATTTTTTAATTAAAAGACAGCAACTGCCTGATATTCGGTAAATTCAGGCCCCTCCCATGGGTCCACTAATGTGCTGAAATCTGGGTTTAATGTGCTGAATTTATTTTTTATAAGAATCTGTTGCTGAATCTGCTTGACGAAGAGAGCCTGGTTAGAGCTTTAAGAAACTTCTCATTAGCGGGATAAATGTGCTGGGTGCTTGGGGAATCTGCAGCCTACTGCTGCTGGGCGCCTGCCGGGGCAAGTGGGGCTGCTTGGCCTATGCTGGGGTAAATCCAGAGGGTCCCCGTGGGCGGGCACACATGGGGGCCAGACCCTGGGAAGTGCACGCACAGGTGTCCTGATCAAAGCCGTTGCGTGAGTCATCTCCTGTTACCTGGTGCTGGAAGCATGATGCTGGCTCAGGCTGCCAGACTGCCAGGCCCTGCCTGGCACCCAGGAGTTCTCCCTGTTGTGTGAGAATACGCCTCGTGTCGTGTTGTTTAAATGCTGGTTTGTAGAAGGCAGGTGTGTAGAAGGGGACCTAGTATATGGATGCCCAGGTAACCCTAGTTCTGATGGGGGTGGGGATGAGCAGAGATATGTGGGGGACACCGGAGGTGAGAACTGCACAAGGTGGAGCCATGTGGTGTAAAAACAAGGGGACTCCAGGCAGAGACAGTGAAGGTGGGCGGCATGGAAAAGGGAGGGTGGACGGAGACAGCATGTCTCACTTGGGTGGATGGCAGGCTGACAGGAGAGGGGATGGGAGCAAGCTGGTTCCTTGATCGCCTTACTAGGGGATTCAGACTTTCTCTTCTCAGCTGCTGGGTTCTAGGAGAGAGAACAGTGTGATCCCGTTGGCGTTCTGGGACGAGCTGATGGCAGTGTGGAGGATGCACAGCTGTGGGTTAGAGGGAGTCTTGCTACCGGGGTGCGGCCCTGGAGCAGAGGCCCGTCCCTGGGCGTCTGTCCCCCAGCCCCAGGGCCCTCTGAGTTGCAGCACCAAGCTTTTTCCTTTGAGGCCAGGCCTTCTGAGTGGAAGCACAACTCCAAACCAATATTCCAGGCCACAGAACCTGGGGCCACACGATGCTGGTTGGAAAAGCAAGGGTGAGTGCTTGGCCTAGGCAGCTGTTGGACCCTGCCGGGGAGAGGGGGGACGTTCTGAAGGATGCTCTCTTTCTTGGCTGCTTCTTATCAGAAGACACATGCCCCCTATCCACCCATGAGATATTGTTAGATGGCAGCAGTGAACAGACACAAAGTTGAACCAAGAAAGAGGGAGCTTCATGGGAGCTGCAGCAGCCCATGTTTTAAAGCTCTCTTTCTGGGACTTCCATGGTGGTCCAGTGGTTAAGACTCTGCTTCCAATGCAGGGCTCACAGGTTCGATCCCTGTTCCGGGGACTAGGATCCCACATGCTGTGTGGTGCAGCCAAAAAATAAAAATTAAAAAAGAAAATCATCTTTAAAAAATGAAAAAGGTCTTTTTTCCTTTAAAAAGGACCTGCGGTTAGACAGAGGATGGGAGAGGCACAGTGAACACCACCCTAAGCCTGGAAAGGTTGCACACGCTGTCGATTCAGTCGTGTCGGACTCTTTGTGACCCCATGGACTGTAGCCCTCCAGGGCCCTCTGTTCATGGGATTCTCCAGGCAAGAATACTGGAGTGGGTTGCCATGTCCTCCTCCAAGGGATCTTCATGACCCAGGGATAGAACCCACATCTCTTATGTCTCCAGAATTGCCAGTCGGATTCTTTACCACTAGCACCACCTGGGAAAGGTTATTTGCCACAAGATGCTGCTGGGCTCAGAGCAGAAGCCTGGGACTGGAATGTGCAGAGGCTGAGGAGGGTGGCTGTGGGCAGCCGGTGGAGCTGGGGTGCAGAGGAGGATTTGGGACAAGCAGCTGCCGTGAAATGAGGAAAGACCAGGGACACCTGAACGAGAACAGATGCCCAGGGTCAGAGAATGCCAGTCAGATGTCAGGGCCGTTCCTGGCCTTCAGGGCCCTTCATGGTAGAAAAGGCTCCCTTGGATATTGAGGTGCGAAAATATGAGGTCTTCAGACATTTTGCTATCAATAATTTAGTCTTTATCATTTAAGCCAGTTTGAGTTGGGTTTTCTGTCACTTGCAATGGATTCGGTTCCAAGTGCAATGAAAAGCTATTAAAGGATTTTGAGCTGAGGAGCACATGATCTCATTTACATGTTGAAAAGATGCCTCTGGCTGCCGGTGGAGAATGGACTCTAGAGTGGCATGAGTGGAAGCAGGGGACTCCTCGAGAGGCTGTTGTAGCTGTTCAGGTGGGCGGAGGAGAGGCTTGAACTCGGGTGGTCATGGCAGAGTGGGCAGATGATGCCAGCAGAGTCCTGGGGTAGCTGGTGCAGGATCAACAAGACTGCTGTGGGTGGACTGGAAGGACAGGAGTGACTGGAGGAAGACGGAGCTGTTAGTGATGCTGGTGAGGAACGGGGCTGGAGGAGTGTTGGGTTGGTGGGCGGGACGGGTTGGAACTTCTCTTTTCAGCAGATTCTGTTGAAGAAGCTAATCAGACAACTAAGCAGCCCTAACAAGTCAACAGTTGGATATCAGTCTCTTGCCCAAGCCAAGGGTCAGGGTTAATTTGGGTGTCATCAGTGGTTAAGAAAAAAGTCATGTAGGGGGAAAATACAGAGATGGAGAAAAGAGGGCTGAGGGCAGAGCCCTGAAGTTTGCCAATCTTAGAGCCTGGTAGAGATGGAGAAGCCAGTGATGGAGAGAGAAAGTGGCCAGACAGAGAGGAGCCCAGGCAGTGTGGAGCCACAGCACCCAGGAAGGAGAGGTCAGCTCTATCCAGGAGTGATGGGGGTGTCACAGCGAAGAAGAACACAGAAGCATCTGCAGGATTTGGCAACATGGCAGTCATCGGTGACCTCGATAAGCCAGACTGGGGTGACTGAAGAGTGAACAGGAAGAGAGGGGTAGGGGTGTGATCACTGAAGTTTCTTTGAGGTGAGCTGTGACCAGGAGCAGGTGATGGAGCTGTGGTTGGAGGGGGATGTGGGTTCAAGGAGGGCATTTTATTTTTAAAGGCAGGAGATGGCGGAGTGTGTGAATAGTGATGGAAATGATCTAGTGTAGGGGGGATAAATTGATAATACAGGAGAGAGGGGGAATCTCTTCCTGAATGAAAGGGAGGGCTTGAAATCAACTGATTTGGCCTCTCCTGGAGCAGAAGTGGAGGGATGACAGAGAATTTGAGAACAGGAGGTAAGGCTGCCAACTTGGTGGTGAGAAATTAAGGGGTTTCCTCTTTCCTTGTTTTCTCAGTGGGTTACAGGGTGAGGCAAGGGGCTGAGAGTCCCAGGGGCTGTTGAGGAAGGAGGGAGGGCAGAAGACAGGAGTCTGAGAGCAGGGGGTAGGGCGACCTTACCTGGGATCTGTAGGAGGAGTACAGGGTGATGCTGAGTGCCTGTCTGAAGCTTGTGGTTATTAAATTAAAGTGCGAGCAGTCAGCCTGGCTCTTTGGTCGCCTCCCGAAACGTTCGGTGCCTGAGGTGCAGACGTGGAGAAGACGGAGAGTTGGATTCTGGTGGACTGGGGACTCAGCCCAGGGAATGGAAGGAGGGTGGAAGGGGCAAAGAGTCTGAGGTCATTTGCAAGGGAGAGATTATACGGAGCCATAATTATGCATGTCCAAGAACTTCTGAGATAGAAAAGATGTTGGAGATAAATATTTAGGATCATCAGCTAATGGGCAGCACGTGAAGGGTTTAGACGAGATTGCCCAGAAGAGGGTGTGATGTGAGAGAGAAGAGGACCAGCGATCAGATCAGACTGGGGGAGTCAGCATTCCAGGTGGGAGTCGGGGAGCCTTGGGGGTGACTGAAAGGGAGACATGCAGGAGAGGTGGTGCCTGGAAACCAAAGGAGGGAAGAGCAGGAGTGACCAACCCTCCCGGGAGGCTGGAATTGTTACTTTAGATGTCACTGGTTACGTGGGGTGAAGATGGAAGGGGAGGGAGTGGAGGCAGTGAGTGGGGTCAGAGGGATGAACAGCATTAGAAGCGCGGCAACTTGACCCAGATCTAGAGAAACGAGAAGTGGGTTAATTTTCCAAGAGGCAACAGAGAAAGGAAGTTAGGACCTGAACTTGGGGGTTCTGTTCGGAACCAGAAAACAGCACTTGGCTCCCTCAGGGGCTGGAGCTGTGAGAGAGAGGACCCTTTGTGTCCGGAGAAGGAAGGAGGTGTGAAAAGGGGTCAGGGACCAGATGTAGGGGGCATGTCATGAGGACTGTGTTCTGTGGAATCTGAACAAGCAAGTGAGTGTAGATTGCTTGCCCACGTGTCTCTTGTACCCGGATATTTCTCTCTTCATACTGGAGCAGACCATGTTTTCCCAAAGCTGGCAGAGTTGGGGGTGGAGTGGGAGGGATAGGGCTGAGGAAGGTCCAGGCCACAGTGTCCAGGCCAGGCTTTCACACAGAGAAACCAGCTTGGAGGGGGCACAGACGTGACAGGGCTGGGTGCATGCAGACACTGACACTGGGGAGAATGTTAGGGGTCAAACACACACACACACACACACACACACAGTCCCTGGAATAGCCTTGAACTATAGGCATCTGTAGGCACCATGAACAAAAGGAAAGTGAATGAATATCTAACATTAAAAAACCTAGGGTCAGGCCCCAGTGGGACTGCAGAAGGCTCTGTAGATTGTGTGAGGTTTGGAGCCCAGGATATCTTGGCAGAAACAATTTATGCACTAAAAGAGCCCTGGCTCATCAGAGGGGCAGTTCCTTCATTATTCTTGCCATAAAGGCCTTTGCAGTCTCACAGCATGTCCTGCCGTCTCTTTCAGTGTTGGGGTGCGGTCGGGTGTCAGGGCTGGACCACAGCATCTCCCCCTGCGGCCCCTGGAAGAAATCCTGTCTCCACTTTGGTTTTGTTTTCCTCCCAGGTTCGCTTCTCCACTCCCCAAACTGCTGAGTGGCATGAAGTCACAGGGAGGCTTGGCTTCCTCCTCCTTTCCAGTCTCCTGCGAGTGAGCTCAGATGGCCCCGAGCCCCTTTCGCCCTCCTTTCAGATGAGGAATATCTGCTGGGTTTGAGGGTGCGGCAGGAAGACTGCATCCACATTGCTACCCAGTGTCGCGGAAGGAAGGGGGGTGTCCACGGAGGTCCGCTGGACGGAGTGCTTGCTTCAGCTGCCTGGGGGGCCCGAGACGGTTCTCTGCAGCCCATGTGTCCTTCAGCGCACACACACTTGGGTCAAAGTGCAGGTAGCCAATGACCATGCGCTATCTCCTGGTCTTTCCCATGACTCCACGTGTCACTCCTGCAAATGGAGACATTTCCAGCCTCAGTCTGAGTTTCTGGTGGTTTTTGCTGGTGGGGATTCTGAATGCAGAGCCCGTCGTGCAGCTTCCTGCTTATTCATTAGGTCTGGGCACTCTCATTACCGGGTGGTGAACCAGAAGCCACAGCGAGGTGCCGGGCCAGATGAGGGTGGAAAGGCTTCTCTCCGGAGCTGACACAGCAGTCATGGGTCTGGCTTGTGTTTCTCCACTTCTGATTTGCATCGAGGTTGCTAAGAAAGCTTTCCACCCAGGTCTGCTTACGTCACCGTACGCCCAGCCAACGCTCCCAGACCTTCTTCTCTGCCATCAGTGGAATTCAGGTTGGGGCTGAGGTTGCTCTGAGAGGTACACAGCAGTCATCCTTCTCACTCACAGTCCACCTGCCTTTCCCTTCTGGGTAGCTTTTTATTTGACAAATAGAATTGAGCAGCACCCAGCGTCTAGGTGGTGGGGTGGGCAGGGCACAGGGGATGCAGAGAGAAGATCTGCCCTTTATCCCTGGCTCTTTGTACCTCTCAGGAAAGCTGTGAGTGGCATCAAGTCTACAAGTCCCTTTTACCTCTGTCCCCAGAGGCTCAGTCATCATGAGAGGCCTGGGGCCTTCTTCCCACATTTGTCACTATCAAATCAATCCTAAAAGAAATCAACCCTGAATGTTCATTAGAAGGATTGATGCTGAAGCTGAAGCTCCAATACTTTGGCCACCTGATTCGAAGAGCTGACTCATTGGAAAAGACCCTGATGCTGGGAAAGATTGAAGCCAGGAGGAGAAGGGGATGACAGAGGACCAGATGGTTGGATGGCATCACTGACTCAATAGACACAATTTGAGCAAACTCTGGGAGATAGGGAAGGACAGGGGAGACTGGCGTGCTGCAGTCCATGGAGTCGCAGAGAGTCGAACATGACTTAGTGACTGAACAGCAACAACTGGCCCCACCCACGGAGAATCACAGTCGCGCAACCGGGCTGGGCTCGTTAATCTCGGAGGCAACAGAAATTGCTTTGCCTTGAATTTGACGGTTTAGGCAATGACAACATTTATACAGGCAGTTCCCACTTACGTACAGGTCATATTTCTGGCAGTTTATTTATAAATTGGCTGTTGGCTACTTGAAAACAGTTTTTCTCATAGAAATACATTTTCAGGTGATGGTTAAGTTTCCCTGCCAGCACACAAAGGGCTATTTAACTTGGATTAAAGTAAATTATCAGCTAGTTGAAAGGGGTGGGTCTAGGTCAAGATTTAAATTGAAGGGGAGATTGCTGGGGAGTCAGGGTCAGCCTGGGAGAATGAAAGGTCATTCCATTTGGTGTACATAACAGTACAGCCGGTCTGAGCCATACATTCATTGATGGTTCTTTATCTTGCAATCCATATTCATCAACAATCCTGTTTGTTCTACCTGAAAAACAGAACCCAAATCTAATCACCTTTCAACTTCTGCTAGCCACCATCGCCCTAGATGGAGCTACCATTCTCTCTTCAGCTCCCTGTTCCTGTGTACCCCACCCCCTCCCCACAGCCTGTCCTTCACAGCGCTGGCAGAGTAAACCTTTAAAATGGGAGTCAGATCAGGCCGGTTCACAAGGTGAAGACAGAGGCCATCCAGGAGGCAGCACCTCCCTCTCCTCCGCCCCTCACCCCCATCGATTCCACTTACCTCCTGCCAACTCCACAAAGAGGTAGGGATCCGGTGCCTGCTTTTTTGGGGGAGCTTCCTGGTTTCCTTTCGGTTCACTCACTCTTTAAAAGTCACTAGGTTTCTGCATATATCCTCAGTATCTGGGGCTTAAACCCCTGTGCTTTGTTTTAGGAGGAAAACCCACCCCCATCACCTACTGTGTACATACACGGGAGGACACTTTAAAAAAAACTGTGCTCCATAGGTTCATAATTACAGTAATTCATCTCCTCTGTGCTCCTCCATTAATGGTGACCGGCAGTCTCGTTCCCAGCCCTGTGTGAATTTCTCTCCACTCTGCACTGGCCGCTGATTCCTGCTCATTCATCACTCTCCATCCCCTCTGGTGGCACAGGGACCCTGTCCTGGGGACCTCGCCTCCCAGTGGACCTCCTCTTCCTGGTGTGAGCTGACTCCATCATTGGAGCCGGCCTGGTACAGACAGCAGCCTGCTCTCAGGAGGGCCCGACCTCCAACTACTGCTGTGCCAAGGTGGCCTGTCTGAGGTGTAAATCAACCCCGACTGCAAGGCCATCGGCCGTGTTCTTGGAGCTGCCTGCTGACAGCATTCAGGAGTCCGGGCTGACTCTTTCTCTCCTGGCTGTAGCAGTGTGGGCCATGTGTTATGACCACAGAGGATTCAGGGACTGGGAGGAGCCCTCCGAAGTTATTTTGCCTCCCTGGCCTCTGCCCTCGGCTAACACCTTCTGATCATCACCGTGGGACAAAGAACCCTCTTCCCATGGAGACTTGGTTCAGCACGGCGCCCCTCCCAGCTGCCTGCCCTCTGCTCACGCGGGCTCGGTTGCGTTGGTGGAAGAAAACAGTAGCTCCTGCTGATGAAGTCACCTGCCTCTGGCGCTGCACTCCCACCATCACCAGCTTCTTCTCTTGACCACTTGTTTACAGTTTCCCAGCCTCTCTGCCGTCTGGGCGACAGGAGCACCCAGCCAAGACAATCTGAATTAATTTTGCAAGTAAAATTTAATCAGACGACCCATCAAGCGCCCCACTAAATCAAGACATATTACATCTTGTGTGAGCCCTGAGCCCATTCATCATGTAAGGCAGCCCCTGAAATGCCAGCCAGGGTTAGGGCAAAAAGGAAGAGCGTTCTTGTCTGAAGTCAGAAGCAGTCTTCCCTGTCCCCGGCTTAGCTCTTTTGCGGGTGATAGCATCAAGAAGGTGGTATTGGTATTGGTGGCATCAGAGTCAGGGTCAAATGCTCCTGAAACAGATCTCTGCTTCTACACTTGCTAGCTGTGCAATTCTGCACAGCTTACTTAACCTCTCTGAGCCTCAGTTTTCTTATATGTAAAATGGGAATGATGGCCCTCTTAGAGGGCTGTTACAAGGTTAAATGAGGGAGACCTCATTTAAGTGTGAAGTGTCTGTATTATACTAAATGTTCTATAAATGGTAGTTCCTCCCTGCCTCTGCCCCTGCCCCCCATAAGAAGTAAGTTAAAAACCTCATGGAAAAAAAATAAATAAATAAAAACCTCATGGATATTTTTGGTTCAGCTATGCCAATGTAGTGGCATTTACACACAACATAAATAATAGAAAATTAGCAGGCAAGTACATTATATACAAGGAACAGTTGAATGAATTCAGCTGACTGAGGGAGATGGATTCAGGGGACATTTTAGGTTCACATAGAAAGAAAATGGGCAGAAGTTTTCACCATTCGGATGTGGTGTGGGTTTCAAAGGTTGGTCTCTCTTTGTGCTGTACTTTCTGTCTTGTTCTGACTCACAAACTGTGAGCGTCTGGTTTTACAGAGCTTTCTGAGATCCTTAGTAAAGCCTAACCATGGTGGTGGTGATGGAGCCTCATCTTTTTGCTTCGTTTACTTTTTCTGTTACCGTTCTAGGCTGCAACAGACTACAGCCATTTAGGACCAGGCATAGGGAGATAGGGGGCTTTTCGGGGGGGTGCAGTGGTAAAGAATCCACATAACAATGCAGGAGACTTGGGTTTGATCCCTGGGTCGGGAAGATCTCCTGGAGGAGGAAATGGCAACCCACTCCAGTATTCTTGTCTGGAGAATTGCATGGACAGAGGAGTCTGGCGGGCTAAGTCCATGGGTTGCAAAGGATCAGACACGACTGAGCACGCATGCTTAAGAAGATAGAGAAACCTCGCACATTATCTGCTGACAGCTTTGATTAGGATTCCTTCTAGAGAAGTCTGGGAGTGGCGACCCTCAGGGGACAGCAAAGGTCCCCTTGGGTTAGGTGGTGGTAGTTCTGCTCTCAGCGTGGCCTCCAGGGAGCTGGGGAATGAGGTCTCGGGCTCCTCAGGACTGGCTTTGGGGGAGAGGGGCTCCCTAGCTTCCCCTACTTTCTCAGCCATGTGTGAAGGAGGTCCCGGCAGCCATGGGACTCTCATCTCTGATTGAATGCTTACCTGAGCCCTGAGCAGAGAGAGCCAGACAGAATCTTCATCTTTGTTTTTTAATTAAACTTTGTATTTTGTATTGGAGTATAGCCGATTAACAATGTTGTGATGGTTTCAGGGGGACAGCAATACATATACATGTATGCATTCTCACCCCAAATTCCCCTCCCCTCCAGGCAGAGTCTTGTTGACCAACAGGAGCTCCCAGTCCTGACTGACTGTGGTACTTACAGAACCAGTGACAGAACGTAACTTACTTCTTTAAGGACCAAAACTTAAAAAAATATTTTGGCCACTTTAATGAAATCTTTCCATCCAAATGGACATAAGAAAAGTAGGACTAATATGCATGCTTTCTTTTTTTTTTTTTTAAGGTTTCATTCTGAGCTTCTAAAAAAAATATATTTATTTTTAATTAAAGGATAATTGCTTTACAGTATTGTGTTGGTTTCTATCAAACATCAACATGAATCAGCCATAGGCATGCTCTCTTAACCAGTGTACTCAGAATACAGTTGGATTACTTTTTCATTTCTCAGGGTTGTGATCATAAATGTTAGCTACTACCCGGGTGCTATGGGCTTCCCAGGCGGCTCAGTGGTAAAGAATCCTCCTGCCAATGCAGAAGATATGGATTCTATCCCTGGGTGGGGAAGATACCCTGGAGGAGGAAATAGCAACCCACTCCAGTGTTCTTGCCTGGGAAATCCCATGGACAAAGCAGCCCGGCAGGCTGTAGTCCAGGGGGTTGCAAAGAGTCAGACACGACTTAGCGACTAACAGCAACAGCCCTGGCTGATAATGAACCAGTGCTCCAGAGCCTGGTGGGATAGTTTTTTTCCTCCACAGCAGACCTGCTTGGGTTCCCGTGACTTTTCTCTTTTCTCCTGCTTCATCGGCTGCCTCTTACTCTTGCCCACTTGTCTGCCTCCCTTTTCCTCTTCCCTCTTCTGCACTTAGTGTGAATAAACTCTCTGAGCATTAGCTTAGAGTGGGGCCAGGAGGGGTCTCTCTTGTTTGCTCTGAGTCCTTTTTGTTTCCTCCTTTATCTCAGTAGAGTTGAGGCCCCTAGCTGGGTGGTATTATGGTTCTGCCTGTGTGGAAGTTGCATTGTTTGCACATGTGCCCAGCTTTCCTGATAGATTTTTAGATCGCGGTCCACAAGGGACCGGACTACATTTGTTTTCCCCACAGCAGTGCTCCATGGATAGCAGGGTCCCTTCACAAATGTACACACTGACTTTATCAATGAATCTATTGGACTGGCCGAAAAGTTCGTGAAGGTTTTCCATAAGATGTTATTAAAAAACCCAAACAAATATTTTGGCCAATCCAGTACTTAATGAGATAGGGAATTAAATGGAACAGTTAGTTCCATTGGAAATAGAAGTAGTTACACCACTAGAAAGAAAGAGAGCATTTCCCTCATGTATACAAAAGAAGCAGTTCGATAGTGGCTAGGAGCTAGTGAAATGGGGCTGTAGCTGGGTGATCTTGATTACTCTATGCCTTACTTTCCCCACCTGAAAGATAGGATAATTATACTGGCTGCGTCATAGGGTTGTAAAGATAAATGGGGTCCTGGCTGTTAAAATTGCTTAGTACCGGACTTTCCTGGTGGTCGAGTGGCTGAGACTGCCAATGCAGGGTGGCCCCGGGTTTGATCCCAGGTTAGGGAACTGGATGCCACATGCTGCAACTAAGACCTGGCACAGCCAAATAAATATATAAATAAAAATAAATATTAAAAAAATAAAATTACTTAGCTGAATACCTGGCACGTAATAAAGCATTTGCTGATGTTAGTAATGATAATAAAAAAGCTTTATGTGTGATTTGGTGTATCTGGTGGGGATGGTGTGTGCTTCCTAGGGGTCTGTCTAGGGGCCCTTCCTTTCTGCCCTGGATTGCACCCTCCTTTCCCCGCTTCCATGCCTCTGGGAAGATCTTTATTTGGCCTCGGTGTGAGAAGGATGTTAATGCAGAAATGTTAGGTCTGGAGATTTCCACAGCCTTTGAATAATAGACATTTGGAAAATTAAATATTTCTGTCAAGTGTGCCATAAATCTTGGCTGTTTAGGAAGGTGAGAAATTACAATTGCAAACCATCCAGGGAGGGAGCAAGCCAGTCCAGCTCCCTGGTGTGTGGTCTCAGGGTGAGGGTGGGTGGAGCAGGGGCTCCCAGAGACAGCAGCTTTGGACCAGGACAGGGAGCAGACGCTGGGCTGAGGGCGGTCAGGAGAGGACTGGTTACTGCAGGTCGTCAACCCGGCGCACTTTGAAGTTCAGAAGGTTTTGATGGAGGCTTCCCCCTCTGCGTTCTAGATCTGCACCTACCGGGCTTCAAGC